>NC_135353.1:101344252-101969252 GCF_023851605.1 Tamandua tetradactyla
TGAAATCATTGCCTTCGCCTCTATATGGGACATGACATCCAGGGGTGCAAGTCTCCCTGGCGACGTGGGAGATAACTCCCAGGGATGAATTCAGGCCTGGCACTGTGGGATCAACAATTCCATCCTGACCAAAAGAGGGAAAAGAAGTGCAATTAATAAAGTATCAGTGGCAGAGAGAGTTCAAATGAGCTGAGAGGCTACTCTGGAGGTTGCTCTTATGCAAGCTTCAGGTAGACCTTGCTACCTATCATAACCTGCCAAACCCCAAACAGGACCATTCCAGGCAATCCTAAAGAACACCTAGGGCAATAAATAAGATTCCCCAAGGGTTGCAGGCACTAGAGTAAGTTTCCAGAAACCCACAACCTCCAGATGGGTCCCTTGTCCAGATAAGTCCTGAAACCTAGCCCAGACTCTTGAGAACATCAGATAGTTCCATCTTCCTACCCCATATTAGTAACAGACCCTTCCAACAGCAAAAATTTAGAATTGCTATAACCAAAACAACCTCAAAGAGAGGGATGGAACGATCAAAGGAGATGGTGGAATTACACATAGAAGATAGGACTTAACAAATGGATATGAATGCTGAATCATTAAATTTGATATCTCTTTTAGTCTCCAGTATCTTAGAGCAGCTAGAAGTAAAAACCTGAAATTGTAACCCATGTAAAAGTCTGAAATATGTTCTACAACTAAGTGTGGTGCTGTGCATTGAAATTTATAGCTTTTTTGTATATGTTATTGCTCACAAAAATGGAAAAAAAAGTATTTAAGCCCTCTAGCCTCCTATATTCTAAAGCACATAGATGGAAAAATATGAGCGGATCATATGATAGCCTATGACAAACTGTGGGTTCTATCCTGTAACCTTACTTTTTGAAGAATGCTTTGAAAACTACTTTCTTTTTTATTTCTTTGCTTTGTATATATGTTATACTATGCAACAAAAAAAGTTGATGTATCTGGGTATCTAGAGGGAGGTATGTTGGAGTTCTCTGCATGGGTTTTGTATTATTTTTGCAACCACCCCATAAATTTGAAATTATTTCAAATTTGAAATAATTTCAAATTTAAAAGTTAAAAAAAAGTTAAAAAAAAAAACAACAGGAAAATGATACATTACTTAATAAGTGGTACTTAGGTAATTCATTAAAAATTTGGAGCCTAAATTAAAGTAGGACTCTACCTTACATCATAAATAAACTCCAGGCAGGTTAAGACTTTAAATGTAAAAACAAAGACATCAAATAACTAGAAGAAAACATAAATGGGCATTTATTTGCTCTCAGGGAAGAGAAGGCCCTTCCAAACATATATGCAGAGGCAAAATACACAAAAGAAAAGACTGACTTGACTACATAAAAACAATCTGTGTTTCAAAATGAGATACCGCCTTACACTATAAGAATGAATGGCTGCTATTAAACAAACAGTAAACTATAAATGTTGGGGAGGATGTGGACAAATTGGGATACTTATACACTGCTGGTAGGAATGTATAATGGTATAGCTGCTATGGAAGACAGTTTGGCAGTTCCTTAGGAAGCTAAATATCTAGTTGCTGTATGACCCAGCAACAGCACTACTTGGTATATACCCAGAAGAGCTGAGAGCAACCACACAAACAGACATCGGTGATATCTATAATGTGTAAGAATAACCCCCAGGTTAACCTCTCCACTCTGGAATCTCTCAGCCACTGACACTTTATTTTGTCTCATTGCTCTCTTCCCCTTTTTGGTCTAGAAGGTTTTCTCAATCCCTTGATGCTGAGTTCCAGCTCATTCTAGGATTTCTGTCCCACGTTGCCAGAAAGGTCCACACCCCACACCCCTAGGAGTCACTTCCCACGTAGAGAGGGAGAGGGCAGTGAGTTTGCTTGTCTATTTATCTACCTATTTAGATATCTAAATAGGTGATATCTATAATGTGTAAGAATAACCCCCAGGATAACCTCTCCACTCTGGAATCTCTCAGCCACTGACACTTTATTTTGTCTCATTGCTCTCTTCCCCTTTTTGGTCTAGAAGGTTTTCTCAATCCCTTGATGCTGAGTTCCATCGTGTATGCACACTGATGTTCATAAGAGGAAAAGCATACTATATGACAAAGAATTAACATTCTTTAATATTAATATATTTAAAAATAGTAGAGTTTTTACATAATAAGAACCAATGAACACACCCCAATAGAGAAATGAGGAAAGGTATGAACAGGCAAGCCACACAAAAAAAAGACCAATAAACACAAGCAAAAACAAATCACTCAATTCTACTATTAACGAAAGAAATGCAAATTAAAATACAAATACAAATTAAATAATAACATTTTTATCTATCGAATGTGCAGAGATTTTTTAAAAATAACTCTGTTAGTGAGGGTCTTGAAATAGACACCTTTATGCTGTCAGTGAGGTTGGAGGTAAATACAGCATCATGTATCAAAAGCCCCAAACATGTTTGTACCCTTTGACCCAATAATTTCAATTCAAGGAACTTATTCTGAGGAAATAATCAGATTCACTTAAACTTTTGAAAAAGGATATCCAAAGTATTATTTATAAGATCTAAAAATCAGAAACCACCTAAATATCCACTGATAGGGGAATGTGTTAAATGTATTATGGCATGCATGATAGTATGTTATTTAGCTATTAAAAACTATTTTTTCAAAGAATATATAATGACCTAGGAAAATATTAAAGACATAATGCTAAATTAAAAGAAAGGATATATTTTAGCCTCCAAAGTTCTGGAGCAGCTAGAAGGAAAAATCTGAGAGGATGGTATGGTAGCCCATGACAAACTTTGGGATCTGTCCTGTAATTACTTGTTGAAGAGTGCACTGAAACTTACCGCTTTTTTCTTTCTTTGCTTTGCATATATGTTATATTATACAATTATAAAAAAGTTAAAAGAAAGGATATAAAAGCATGTAAATACCGACAAGCAAACTCACTGCCCTCTCCCTCTCTACGTGGGAAGTGACTCCTAGGGGTGTGGACCTTTCTGGCAACGTGGGACAGAAATCCTAGAATGAGCTGGAACTCAGCATCAAGGGATTGAGAAAACCTTCTAGACCAAAAAGGGGAAGAGAGCAATGAGACAAAATAAAGTGTCAGTGGCTGAGAGATTCCAGAGTGGAGAGGTTATCCTGGGGGTTATTCTTACACATTATAGATATCACCTATTTAGTTAAAGTGTAATAGAGTGGCTGGAGGGAAGTGCCTGAAAATGTAGAGCTGTGTTCCAGTAGCCATGTTTCTTGAAGATGATTATATAATGATATAGCTTTCACAATGTGACTGTGTGACTGTGAAAACCTTGTGTCTGATGCTCCTTTTATCTATCTTATCGACAGACGAGTAAAACATATGGATTAAAAATAAATAAATAATAGGGGGAACAAATGATAAAATAAATTTAGTAGATTGAAATGCTAGTGATCAACGAAAGGGAGGGGTAAGGGGTATGGTACATATGAATTTTTTTCTGTTTTCTTATTTCATTTTCTGAATTGATGCAAATGTTCTAAGAAATGATCATGATGATGAATATACAACTATGTGATGATAGTGTTATCAATAACAAGAACGGAATGATCATATGATAAGAATGTTTGTGTTTTATATATCATAAATAAAAAATAAATTAATTAAAAAATATTGGGTAGATAGAAATACTAGTGGTCAGTGAGAGGGAGGGGTAAGGGGTATGAGTTTTTTCTTTAAATTTCTTTTTCTGGAGTGATGCAAATGTTCTAAAAAATTATCATGGTGATGAATATACTACTATGTGATGATATTGTGAGCCGTTGATTGTATACCATGCATGGAATGTTTATATGTTCAGAATGTTTGTATTTATATGTTGTTTCAGTTTGCCAATTAAAAATAAAAAAATAATTTAAAAAAGAATCCTTGTGTTTGTATGTAGTTATGTATCATAAATAAAAAAAGAATTTTTTAAAAGTATGTAAATACTATGATCCCATTCTTGAAGGAGACATATGTATTAAGATATATAAAATATAAATATTTAAATGTTTAGAAGGAAACACAAACACATAAAACAGGTTATTGCTGGAGGTGGCATTATAGGTGATTTTCCTTTTTTTTCCCTTTGTGTTTTTTGGTATTTTCCAATTTTCTACAAATCTAATACATGTACATCCAGGAAAAAAATAAATAATTGGGATGGGTGGGGGGAGGCAGGCTGAATAGGGTAGACCCAAGGACAAGGTCAGGACTCCTATGCACTAGAAACGCATATCCACACATCTTATGGCTTGCTCATTAATCACTTTCCTTTGGGACTGATTCAACCAGTTCCAGACAAATCCACTTAAAGGTACTCTCACCTACTATCCTATCTACAAGTAGACCCAAGAGGTCTTGTCAATGCCTCACTGAACTCTTTATATACCACAACTATCATATTTGCCTCTTCCACCAGTCCAGTAACCCTGTCCATCAAGAAAAATAGGCCAGACTGACATGACTTGTTTGATCTTGGTGAACCAATACTGGTTTCTAGTGCTCAACACTTCTTTTCCCAACTGTTTACAAAACACCTCTTAAAGTATTCTAGAACTTAACACAAGATTTGCAAAATTCTCTTTCTCCTTGAAAATCTGAAGGTCGTGTACCCAGGTCCCTAATGTACATATTTATACAAAATGTGTTAATATTCTTGTTTGGTCTATTTAAGTTTTATATCATGTAATTTCGTCAAGTAGAAAAATCCCAAAATCTCTAGGGCCTTTGCTTTTTAAGATACCTAAATTCAGTTAAAAGTCAACACAGGGCCATCTCAGGTCTTGGCCTTGCGAGGGCCCACCAGGTTCTATAATCCTTAAGGGGGACCAACCTTGTGCCTCCAGGAGATCTATACTCCCACCTGGAAACACGTGGGAAAACAAGCCTCCAAAAAAGCGCTGCCTCCTCGCTCCATGGTGGGATTATCCAGAAGGAACTCCCAATGGAGGCAGTACCCCTCTGCCCTCCGCACCTCCTCCTGCATCACCCGGCCTGAAGTTGCACCCTCCTCCTCCGGAGAAGTAGTAGAGTATTCTTCTCCCACCCCAAACCAGTCTTTGAGAGATTGTAGTATGACTCCATTTCCTTGGTGCATTTGTAAAATAATTCACCCAATGAATACGATGAATATTATTAACAGTGTCAACCTGTTTTTTCTGATTTCCTGTACCCAGAAGTTGTGATTTTTAAGTTTATGCTGTAGTCAACATAATCCCACTTACTGAAGTTGGAGGAATTCTAAGACATTGGCAAGATCAAGTTATAGATCTGTGAGACTGAAGACCATAGCCTGAATCATGGTGAATTCACCAGAGCAAATAATGCCTGTGAGATCGTCATGCAGCAGTCAACTGACAACGCTCTTTTGGTGACACCCATTCTTTACTGCATATCTTTAAATTTCTATAAATCCATTAAGGTCCCAATAAATTTTGTATCTCAAAAAAAAAAAGTCAACAAACGGCAGAGTTCTCGCCTGCCATGGTGGAGACCAGGGTTCGATTTCCAGTGCCTGCCCATGCAAAAAAAAAAAAAAAAAAAGTCAACAAAGGTCCATTTCAAGAGACTGAAAGCAAAGAAGAGGGGAAGATAAGACCCTTATTAAAGCAAGACTGTTATTGCCCAAAGAAACTTTAATTTAATTAGAGTTTAGGTTCAAAAGAGGAACTTGTAAACTGAATTCACAACTCACTCATGCTTATATAACACAGAATTGGAGTTAGAAGAAACATTAGAAATCATTTTGCACACGTTTCTCATTTCATAGATCAGAAGACTGAGGCCCAAAGAGGTTGACTGGTACAAGATCATTCAGCTATTTAAAGATAATTCACACTAGAACCCAGGGCCCTGGCTCTTCCTTCAAGATAATTTACATAGGATTTAACATTATATACATATTTGCCACATAAAGGGAGAAAAATCAGCATTTAAAAAAATTTTCAGTGATAAAGGTGGGCCCAAATTGTTCCACTTATCCTATTTTCCTATTAAAACAATTACACTCATAGAATATAAGACTAGAGCTTTAAACAAAGCAACAGAATAAATATTGGGATCAAGATTTCAGCAAGCAACATATTTAAAAGCAGTTCTATCAAGCTATATAAGAATTAATTGATTCTCATTACTATATTTTATTCTGTCATTCTAGCCTATCTAGAGAATTGATGTTTTAAAGACACCAGAGCTCCTAGGATTTTGCCACAAACTATCTAACAAGGACAAGAAGGCACCTGCCTAGCTAGGTTCAGAATGCCTACCAAATCCAACTACCACGGTCCTTGGGCTACATGGAATACAGAAAAGCCTAGCACATGTGTGCATACATGTGCACGCACACGTATGAACATGAAATTTAGTTCCAAAGGGGACAAAACTGGAAAGAAAGCTTTTCTTTTTTTCACCTTCTCTAAGTTTACAAAAAAAGGTGGGCCTAAAGGGTACAGCTGTTTGGGGGGAATGTCTAGCAATTCCTCAAAATGTTAAATGTTGAGTTACCTTTATGACCTAACGAATTACTCCTAGGTATATACCCAAGAGAAATGAAAAATATATTCACACAAAGAACTCGTACATGAATGTACACAGTAGCATGATTCATGATAGCAAGAGATGGAAACAACCCAAATGGCCTTCAATGTGTGAGTGGATACACAAAGTGTGATATATCCACACAATGTAATATTATTTGGCAATAAGATGGAATGGAGTGCTGATTCATGCTACAGCATCAATGAACTTTGAAAACATCATGCTAAATAAAAGAACCTAGTCACAAAAACAACATATTGAGTGATTCCATTTATCTGAACTGGCCAGAACAGGCAAATTTATAGCAACAGAAAACAACAGTGGTTGCCTGGGGTTGAGGGTGGGAAAGGGGAATAGAGAATGACAGCTAATGTGTACAGGGCTTCTTTTTGGGGTGATGAAAATGTTTTAAAATGGATTCTGGTATTGGTTGCCCAACTGTGAACATTCTAAAAACTGCTGAATTGTACACTTTCAATGGGTGAATTTCACTGTCTGTGAATTTTATATCAATAAAGTCATTGTTGTTTTTTTATGTGGGTCCTATTGTTCTTATCAGATCAGCATTCCTAGTTGAACTTATCTACACCCAAGCTTGAAACCCCTCCAGCACATACATAAGTGATAACAATGAGGCAGCTGGCTCCAGTTCCCTTCTAAATCACCTGAGCAATAACATAGTTAGCGTGCTCTGGTCTCAGGTCAATTTGGAAACAGGGTAAGAATCAAATCAGGGGAAGGAGCAAAGCAAAAACAAATGGTAAACAATGAGCATATGAAAAGATGCTCCACACCATTAGCCATCAGGGAAATACAAATCAAGACCATAATGAGATACCATTTCACACCCATTAGGATGGCTAGAATCAAAAAGATATTAAACCCACAGCCTCTCTAGTAAAAAAAAAATTAAATTAAAAATAAAAAAGATAAATATCAACAAGTATTGTCTAGGATGGAGAGAAATTTGAACCTTCACACATTGCTGGTAGGAATGGAAAATGGTACAGCCCCTTTGGCAGTCTGGCCATACTTCCAAAGGTTAAACTTAAGAGTTATCATATGATCCAGTCATTCTACCCTTCATTATACATTCCTTGGTATATACATTGAAAATAGATGTCTACACAAAGACCTGTACACCAATGTTCATAACAGCGTTGTTTATTATAGCCAAAAAGTGGAAACAACCCAAATGTCCCTTCAATGTGTGACTGTATAAATAAGATGTGGTCTATCCAGACAATGGAATATTATTCCACCATAAAAAGGAATGAAGTACTGATACATGCTACACCATGAATGGACCTCGAAAACATTATGCTAAGTGAAAGGCAGACACAAAAGGCCACATGTTGTATGATTTCATTTAAATGAAATGTCCAAAATAGGCAAATACATAGAGACAGATTAGTAGATCAGTGGTTGCCTAGGGCTGAGATGGATGGGGGAATTAGGTAGTGAAGGCTAAAGAGTACACGGTTTCTTTTTGGAGTAACAAAATTGTTCTAAAATTGATTGTGGCTGTGTACAGCTCTGTGAACAGTCTAAAAGTAACTAAAATGTAAACCTTAAATGAGTGAATTATATGGCAAGTGGATCATATTTCAATAAAGCTGTTATAAAAAATGAATGACAACTCAATTTCACATGAAATGAGAAATGCCTACTTATTGTATTAATATACTTAAGCCTTCACACATTTGCTATCAAGTCAAGCAAATCAACTCCCACCTTTTGGCACTCCTCCTGAGGTTCTGCTCCCCACCCCCCAACCCGGCAATATTTCCTAGCAGTCTTCCTAAATTCACTTTACTTATGCAGGAGAGGGGTTCTCCCTCAGGCTCCCAGTAGCTCTTTCCCCAGGTTATTTCCTCCTTTGGATCAAGAGTTTGTCGAAGCCAGGGCTAAGATGCTAATATTTGGAGTTTGTTTTACTTCACTTGTTAACAGCTTCTGGTACCTGAAAAGTCTCAGAGTGGTATCTTTGGCTGTTTCCAAATATGTCTTTGTAACAGGTAGTTGTGGCACAGTGGCAGAAAGCCCTGGACCAGAAGTCCCCAGAAAATTTGAATTCAGGTTTTGAGTCTGACCCCCGCCTGAACCTTGAGTAAGTCACTCAACCTCTCTGACCCTCACTTTCTGCATCTGTAAAATGGCGCTAATATCACCCATTCCACAGAGTTATCCTGAAATTTAATGCTTACAAAAGCACCTGTAACGTAGAAATACTCGATAATTCAGTTCAACAAATAACATGCCAAGCTCAGGACTAAGTGTTGGGAACACAAAGATAAACACAACAGTAGCTGCCTTCAAATCATTTGCAGTGCACAAATGTTTGTTAATAGGAATTAATTTTCTTTCTTCCTTACCTAAGCCTTCTTTCAGGATGGCAGTAGGAGTTTCAAGACTTTTAATTCTTTATCTTGGTATACTGTTACCTCTATGATCTCCAGAGATTATGATGATAAGGTAGCAGCTATGTTTACATCCTTTGCTCTCAAACAGGAGGAGATGGGGATGGTCACTTAAAAGTTATAGGAAAAATTCTCCTTTATGCTTTCAAGTTATTGTCAACACTGATGCTTAACTCTTCCAGGCCTTACCTGAAGGTGTTTCATTGTGAAAGCGATTATTCAGTACCTTAAAATAATTTTCAGAAAACTCTCATTTTCTCTCTTTCCCTGTGCTCCTAGCTTGTCTGGATTTACATTCCAGTTGAAAATACTGGTCACAAAGGATCAGCTCCCAGTTTAGATACCTTAGGCACCAATTTCTGGCTCGCCTCCTGATTTCTGGATCAGGTTTTACTGTGAAAACAAAAGGTTTTCCAGAAAAATACTAGCTCAGTTTATAAACAAGCTGACATAAAGTAAGTAGATAGAAAAAGGTAGGAGATGTTCATAAATAAAAATGTTATGATATGAAGCCCATCCTTCCCTTGATACAGCAATTCCACAAGTTACAGAAAAAAAAATTATATATATATATATATTTTGTTTTAGAACAGATTGGAAGAAAGCCTTTGCCAAGAGCTAGTTGTTTAAGCTTTCAATCTGAATTTTAAGCAGGATTATACATGCCCAATAACAACAGGCTATTTTTAGCTAATAGGTAGGATTTCTGTGTCCACAATGGTTTGCAGCAATCAGGAATGAAACTATTAAACAGCATCTCTCACTGTGGTACCTCATCATTTAGCACTTGTATTTCTATTTTAATATTTTCCAAAGGTTCACTGTAAAAATATTTATTAAGCACCCATGATCGACAGAATACAAGGTTGAAACGGAAAGATTATAGCTCCTATACTTCCTTTTGGATTGAACCCACCACAAACCAAATATATGAACGAATCTCTAGGTTAGAGCATTCCTACCAAGTTGCCATCCAGCAACTTGGAGATACTCCAGGGGAGATATGTTAGGAAGCAACTATCCTAAACCTAACACCCACCCAAAGCTTATAACCTCCCCCATCCCCATTTACGTATTAAAAGGAGCAGAGGAGTAACGAAAATGTTTTAAAATTGATCGTGGTGGATGCACTACTTTGTGAACATATTTAAAAACTACTGAATTATAATTTTAAAGGGACGAACTGTGCGGCATACGAATTAAATCGCAATAAAGCCATTTTTAAAAAGGAGGAAAAGTTATTACTCTGATAGCTCTAATTAGCCAAAGCTATTTTTTAAGCTCTCATGCTAAAGACTATCTAGCTAAAGGCTGCACTGGTTTGGTAATGACACTTCATTGCCAAATGAAGTAGCCACTGAGATGATTCTAATACTCCCTTCCACACACATTTTTTTCTCATGCTCTTTCCCTAGTCTCTCTTCTGGTATTTCCCCATTCCCCTTCAAGACATACTATGTCTTAGGTCTTTCAGGTATACACAAACACGACTTTGTCCCAACTGGTGGCCCTCAGGATTCAACTGATTGCTGACCCTCCCTGGCAACTTTCCCTTCATGACCTTGGGCAAGTCATCATGTCCTTGCTTCCAGGTCACTGTTCTAGTCTGCACAATGAGGGGTTGAACTGCATGATCCTTTCCAGCTCTAAGTGAAAAAAAAATTCAAATAAGGAACATTGACTTGGCCAATAATATGCAAAAGCTCTGTCATTTTAGCCAACGGACATATATTTGGATTATTCATTTTGTAAATACCACCGTGATGCAATCCTCCAAAGAACAATGTTAAATATGTTTATAAAAGGATCACCATGAAGTCCTTATTTTTTAAAATTAGCACTTTATCAAAGAAAACACAGAGCCCAACTGGAATGCTTGATAGTCTCTCTGGACCAGTCTCCAGGAGTCCATTTTCAAATGCAATAAAAAAAAATTTTGCATGTTGCAGCACTGTTGAATTTACCAAACCAAAGAAAGAAAGACTGGGGCGGTAGAGCCTTAAGCACAGTGGTTCAATAAATCCTACGAGAAGAAAAGCTTTGTGGAACAAGTGGTAGAAAGACCTAACATAATGACAGCACCTCGACATATATTACAGACTCTCAGAAATAAGCTCAGAGGGCAATGAACTCTGCAGGAATCCCCTTACCCTGGAAACCTACAGTTTTTTTATGCGTTCAGGTTGCATTCCCCCCAAAAAAGTGACTGGGATCTCTAGTCACAAGTTTCCAACTTACTACCACCAGACATTCTAAATTCATTGTTTCCATGTGCCCAACCTTAGAGAACAAAACCAAAAGAAACACGTCAATTTCTCCTGCACATGCAAAAAGAAACACATCCATTTCTCCTACACACACGCATACAAACACACAAATAAGCAAGAGAAACCATTTCCTTTGCAGAACCTTACATTTTCTAAGTTGTGGGCCTGAAATGGACAAATGTTGGTCGCTAATAAAAATCAGACGTTTGCTTCTGTATGCCAAGAATCAAACAGTACACGCATAACTCATAAAAACAATAACCCCAAGGTGTGTTCCTTGTCATGAAGCTGAACACCAAACATGGAGAGAAATAACTCAAAGTATCCATTTGCATCCCTCTTTCCCATTAGGGCAGACCAACAAGCCCTCCTATTATTACCTCCCTACACTTCCGTCCACCATGCAAAACGTCTGTGCCAAAAGGTGGCTGTTGGCAGGACTCTCTTTTCTTGCTTTCCCCCTCGGGCTCTTGGCTTGAGGCATCTATCAAGAGTGAGGGGCAGAAAGCACAAAGGTAGGAGCTTTTGATCCCCTTCAGCTTGGCAACAGGGCTCCCCGCCTCTCCTCTTCTCATCCAGGCACCAGGGCACCTGCCAGAGAGAGGCCCCTTCCTCCACCCTAGTAACCGACCAGCAGGATCTAGGTGTTCAAGGGAGTCGTGGAGCAGCAGTTCTCAGGGACAAAGGGAGTCAGGAACAGTAGGAAAAGCCTGGCGAACAAAGGGGGGAGGCAAGGGGAGCACCAAGCCAATCTCGGGTGTTCCCAGAGGTAGCCAGGTTTGGTGGTGAAACGCGTGAGGGGGGAGGGGAAAGGTTAGAAAATTCCTCTGGGGATAGGGATCCCAGGAGAGCTGCTGGGGGCGCAGCTGCCGGCAGAAAAGCGGCTGTAGGCAGGGCCGAGGCCCTGGAGCAAGAAAGGGGGCACGCTTCGCGAGTGAGCCGAGGTGATGGCCAAGGGCTGAAGACGGCCAGGCAGGGCCCAGCCGAGGAAAAGCAGGGGGATCTCTCAGCCCCGCGCGGGCGTTCCTCGGGGTCCCGGGAAGGGGCCCCTCAGGACCCGCGCGAAAGAAGACTGCGCGCCGTGCAGGGAGTGGAAGGCATACAGCGAAGGGATTCAGGGGGCAAGCGGGGGAAGGGAAAGGCAGAGTTGGGGGCGCAGTCTTGGAAAAGAGAAAAGCGGAGAACAGAACGGAAGAGAGGCTAGAGGGAACTGTGAGGGAGTCTGACTCCCGTCCGCCCTACCTCACCTGGCGCCGCGATCGGAATCCAGGTCTAGTCCTGAGGAAGCACAAGCTCCCGACGGCCCCTCCGTCCCGCGCGGGAGACCATAGACACAAAGCGGGGCGCGCGGGAGGAGGGAGGAGGGAGGAGGGAGGGGAAGGGAGGAGGAGGAGACGCCTGAGGCGCACGAGGGGGAAAGGAGGGGCACCGGGCACCCTCCTCCTGGGTCAGGGGGCGGGGCTTGCGGCTAGAGGCCGCACCCCTTCCAGCCAATGGCCACCCCGCCGGCCAGCTAGCCAGGGCGTGCCTTCCAGCAGCTCACCTCTGCACCTGGGGCTGTACTGGCCCCAGCCAATCGAACGCCTATATTTGCATAAGCGGCCCCCAAGCCTAGGTACAGATGAGACTACAAATAAGAACCCCCCGCAGGGGAAAGGGAATCAACTCCCCATCCCTTACTCCAAAGACCTTCCTAGCGCGTTTGTGGGTCTTTCACGATGAGGGGAGGGAAGTGGGGTTCTTAAAGGCTGGCCCCAGATCCCCTAGGCCGGACCTTTTTTCCTACCCTCCTTCTGTTCCAGGGGACCCAGTTCCATGCCTTCGCCTCTGAGCCCTCCACCTCCCCTCCCCTTTTTCCAGTCTCCCCAATCTCAATGCTTCCTCCCAGAGGCTGCTGCCCACTGCTGGCATTCTGCTGCACTGCAGAAGGCTCTGAACAGCAGGTTCTGAACACAACCGTATTTATTGATGCTCCCCAGCTGACCAAACCCATCCCTACCCAGAATGAAAGAGAGAAGGATGAGGTTACTGCACTAGAGCAGAAGAGACCTGGTCAAATGGCTTCATTACCTATCATGGCAGAAAGCCAACCCTTAATAGAAATCTAACCTCCCCAAACTATCTCTTCCCACCGCCTCTTCTCATACCTTCAGGTCTGTACTGGGCCACAATAGTGACTGACTGGCCAGCCCGTTTCAGAGCAGCCGCAGCCTGCTCATGAGTTGCATTCCTCAGGTTCACTCCATTCACCTGTACAAAGAGAGGAGCTGTGAGCCATTCCCAAAGCAAGAAAGGAGTCCCCTGTCCTAACAGGAAGCTGGGTAGCCCATCCCTAGGCCAATTTGGATGCCTTTCCTAATATCCCATCCTTGTCCCCTAAGACAAAACCTAAAGGATACAACAGCTCCATTATTATTTTTGTGTAGATCAAATGCCAGTCAGGGTTAAGAACCAAGAGACATTCATTTCCTCCTCAAGGATAAGTCTGCTCTTGGTTCCTGTCCCTTATTAAGGAAATCTGTAAAGAGAAGGTAAGTTTTCCCAGCTCTAAGCCCTTCCCCCAACTCAGGAAGCATTCCTTAGAGAAAGCAAGGTCTCATCTTTTCCCTTTTAGACTAGCACAGCTCTCATCCTCCCACCTCTCCTTTGTCTCCTCACCGATAAGATCCGGTCTCCCCTGCGCAGCTCCCCACTCAGGTCAGCTGGGCCTCCTGCCAGGATGAAGGAGACAAAAATGCCTTCTCCATCCTCTCCTCCTACAATGTTGAAGCCCAGGCCTGTGGAGCCCTTGTGCAGGATGATCTTGCGGGGCTCTCTGGTGGGAAAGGAGGAGAGGGATCAGGACAAAGTATGTATAAACTTTTTCCTATGAGGACCAGCCTGGAACCAAGGTTCATACTTGCTGTAGGGAGTAAGGATATGGATCCCTGTCGGTATGATACCCTGTCCCTCCCTTTCTCTTCTGAAACTCGCTTGGCTGCTCTTTCCTGCCAGGTGCCAAGTTTCAGTTCCTCTTCCCTCCCTTCTTACTGAGAGCTTAGAGTCAACTTCCCAGTGGACAGTCTCCTACTCTGTCTGGTCAACCAAACTCTACTGTGGGCTCTAGACACCAACACTCACTGGTCCTCGTCCTCCCCAGATTCTCCTATCCTGCCAACCAGTGTAATGGAACCTGGGTCATGAAAAGGGGTAATCCTTAGGGGCAGTGGGATCATCCTGGGGTATTTGTACTCTTACACATGCTTCCTCCATAGTCTCAAAATTCCACCCTTCAAACATGACCTCTACCTTCCCCAACAACATACTTGAGTTACCAGTTTCCATTATATACCCTTGTTAAGTGATATGAGAGACAAAGAAATCCCAGGACCCCAAAAGGAACTTAGGAGTCTAACTGAAGAGAGGGGGCAAGCATGGAAAAATAATAATGATAATAATACAACTAAAACTAAACATGCCTAAGGAATCCCTCCATAAAAGGTCACAGTGCTATCAGGCAAGAGCAGACACCGCACACGGAACAGGGCACACGGGGCCGCATATGGATATCCAGACAACTTGACTCCCAGCACACTCTACTGGCCCACGGACTTTACTTGTTTTAAGCATCTTTCTTCGGAGGAGCCCCCAAGTCCTTTCTCACTCCCAGTCTCGGTCGCGGGACTCCCTCCCTGAGTTCCCATATCCTGGATGCTCTTCCTCACACCCCTTCTCTCCTACCTTGCATCCCCTCCAGGCCGCAGGGAGCGGAGAGGCCAGGCCCACCTCTGCGAAGCCCTCCTCCAAGCCGAGGCCGAGCCCAAGCCCGAGCCCAAGCCCAAGCCCAAGCCCAGGGCCAAGCTGGGGCCTGAGAACTTGCGTGCCTTCTCCATAGTTCCTATGGCTCTGCCCCGTCCGCCTACCCTTCCGGCTCCACTGCAGCCAGCCCGGCAGCCTATCAGGCCCCACCCCGCAAACCTGTCCCCCGGAATCCCGGCCGGCTGGACCAGTTCCTCCGCGGCCGCCACCGCCACCGCCGCTGCCGCCGCCGCCGCCGCCGCCGCCGCCGCCGCCGAAGTAGGGCGGGGCCGATCTCTGGGAGGTCAGCGGCCTGCAAGCCTCCCTGCGTCCCGCCGACCCCAGCGGCTGAACCGCTTTCTTCTGAATTTTGGAGCGGAAACAGCAGAGGGGGCTTGCCACGATCTCGGAGCGCGAAACCGCACAGTCTCCATCTCCTCGACCCCCTTAATGCTCGACCCCACCCTTTTCCTCCACAGTCGGATCCCGGGCCACACACTCGGCACGCCCCCTGACGGCAGAACGTATCCCTGCAGCAACCACTGTCTCTCTCTAGGGCCCCAAGGGACCGAGAGAGGGCCTCAGACTCCAGAGAAGGGACCGATGAGGGACTTAGCCTCTTCTTTGCCATACTACAAAGGAGCCTGTGGCACCCCAGGAACTGATTCCTCTCGTTCCCCCTCCCTGCACAAGATGAATTTGGGGGCGGGGGTGGGGTGGGGCAAGGGTCTTACCTGGTGAAGTCCTCCTCGGTCAGCATGTGCCTGGGGATGGGAGAGTAGCGAGCTGGGGGAATCTGAGGAGCCGCAGGGTAGCTGACCTTGCTCTCCACCGCCCCAAGATAACCCAGGTTGGAATTATGGCTTATGTGGTTGTCAGCCAAGGCAGTAAAAGCTGGAATCAAGAAAAGGAGAGAAGAGTTCAGAGACCACTCCAGGCAGTAACTCTATCCCCAACCCCCTCCAAGGACTTTCTTCCTCACCTCACCTCAGGTACAAAAGAGACCAAGGGAAGCCAGTTCCACGGGCCTCTCCTCTCCACTCCACCCCCTCCATGGTCCCTCCTCCACACCTCCGCAGACCCTTTCTGAATCGTGGGCTCACTCCTGTGAGTCTTAGAAAGCTGAAGTCAAGACAGTCTACAAAGAAGGCATGACTAGAGATGTGACTAATAATAATCTTTCACATATCTATAGCCTAATACAGTTTTCAAAGAGCTTTCTTATTCCATGATCTCATTTGATCTTTGCAGCAGTTCTATGAGGAAGGCAGGACATATATCATTAGCTCCTTTTTTGCCAAAGAGGAAACTGAAGATAGGTGAAAGGGACTTGTCCAAGGTCACCCAGCTCTAAAGGGACAGAGCTGAGATTTGAACTACTAGTCCTCTGTTCTCTCTTAAACAAGGATCCCCACAAGAGACCAAAGTTGCAGGGGCTTCAGACCAGGAACAGGTCCAGATGGGTACGTACTGCTGGCGTAGTCTGGGGGTGCATACATGTCGTTGAGTTGAAGGTTGCCTGGCTTGGCCACCTTCAGATAAACCATATCAGATGTGTTCTTCAGCGAAGCTACAGCCTCCTCGTGCCTCACATCCTGCAGATTGGTATTGTTCACCTAGAAGAGGAGAGACCCTAAGGCTAGCACTTGGGAGAAGAGATGGCCTCTCCAGGAAACCCTGAGGGTGCCCTTTCAGGGAAATCCAATAGAGCCCGAATAGAGGTCCCAATATAGTGTTGTGAGGAGCAGAGAGGCAGGAAGGAGATCAGGATACAGAGAGAGAGAGAGAGCCCCAGCCATGGAGAGAAGTTGGGCTTTGGTGCTGGATAAACACAATTCAGATGATGCTGTTGAAATTCCCCATGATGCCTGGTCCCTGAGTGAGGTTTAGGTGGAGTGAGAAGGTGCCGGAGCTCCATCAGCCCACCATACCACTTGGGCATTGCCGTGAAGGCTGTCTTACCGCCAGCAGCCGGTCCCCGATCTGCAGGCGTCCATCCTTCTGGGCAGCACCCCCCTCGATGATCTTGGTGATGTAGATACTGTTGTCTCCTGGGATATGCTGGTTGCCAATGCCCCCAGCAATGCTGAAACCCAGGCCTGGGTGGGAGCCAGCAGTGGGTGGGAGGGACCACAAGGAGAGGTCAGAGCGCCCAGTCCATCCCAAATCCAATCTCCCTCCACCCAGCCAGCCCACTAGCCCCACAGGAGTTCCCCTGGGGTTCCCAAAGAGGAGGCTGTGATCCCAAGGTCAGCAAGGATGAGACTGAGGTCAAGGAAGAAGGAAAAGTGGCAGGGTGGGGAAATGTCAAGGAGTTAGGTCATTCCCTTCCATTTCCTAGAAGGCCAGCCAGGACCTGGGGCCAGGGGCTCTGGCCAGAGCAATAGAACCTGGAGGGCTGTACCTTTGGGCCCTTTGAGTAGGTTGACCTCCATGATGGTCTCTGGTGGGGGCTGTCGCCTCCGCACCACCAACCGCACCACAGGACCCGCCTCCTTCAGTGCTTCCACGGCCCGGCTGTGCACCACCTCTGATACGTCCACCTCATTCACCCGCAGCACACAGTCATTCACCCTGTGGGGGAAGCCAGAGAGACATGACACTATGCCAAGGACCCTCCACCCCCTCTCCCGCCTTCTCCCCATTCCCTCCCCTCCTCCCCTCCTCCTCCCTCTTCTCTCCTCTTTCCCACCCCTTGCCCCTCCTACCTCTCCTTCCCCACTTTAGGTCTTTGATCAAAGGGTCATCCTGCCAGGCCAGTCCTACTACCCTCAGCTACATCCTGCCCCTGCCACCCCAGCTCTGCTTCCAGGCCACCTCACCCCAGCCTCCCGTCCATGGCAGCCGCTCCACCAGGGATGATCTTGGTGATAAAGATGCCAGGGTCATCGGGGACATGGGGGTTGTCAATGCCACCTGCGATACTGAAGCCCAGGCCGGAGTTGCCCTGCCGAAGTGGGTGGAGGAGTACAGTCTGTTTACTCAGAGGGCACAAAGGAGGGTTTCCGGCACCCCACCTCCCCTTACCTCCCTAGGCAGGTTCTCCAGGCATCAGAAGGGAAAACGGTGGGCAGGGGGGCCGGGTCATCAGAAAGCCTCCATGCCAGCCTGTGCAGACCATCCTCCACAGAGGCCTTGGCATGGAGGCCTTGGCAAACCCCATTCCCTCTCCAGCTCCCCAGGTCTCAGCGAGCAAGATCAATTAATATCCATTAGTCAGTTGGTTGATTGATGCAGTGATGCAACATCTGAGGGCAGCTATTTCCCCATCCTCTCAAAGTAGGACCCTCCATGAGTCTTGACACCAAGGCCCAAGACCTTCCCTTTTCCCGGCTTGTGCCCACCTCATCCCTCTCATTCCTCCCACTGTCAGACTCACCCGCTCAAGTACTATCTCCTCATACTTGAACATGCCATCACTGCCATTCACCTAGGAGAAGATAAAGGCAGTTCTCTGAGTGCCTCTGCTCTCTCAGCCATCTGCCCCCTGATCCACCTGCCTTCCACTCCACCCCACTTCCCACAGAGCAGTAGAGCTTGAATCTACCCGAGGGGAGTTCCTGGCCACAGATGAAAACAGCCTGACCCTCGAGGGGGCCACGCCCCTCCCCTGGCTACCAGCCGGGTCAGGCCAAACCCAGCTGCTCATTTAGCCCAGATCAATTGTCTCGGACTAAGCCAGCCAGCGGTTCACTCACCAAGAGGCTGGGCTACAGGGCCTCTGGGTTCACTAGGAGGGGTGCGGGGTGGCCTGAGAGGGATGGCAGAGATAGAGCATGGCAGATGAACCATGCCACTCCCAACATATAGCGGGAACCCAGGGACCTCGACAGGGATCCCCCTCCCCTTCTGAACCAGAGATCTCCCTGACTCGGAGATCATAGAGTCCCACAGCACTACATCTGGAAAGGTAGCAGACACCATCTTGTCCAAGCCCCTTCATGTTATAGACGGTGACACTGAGGCCCAGAACACATTGGAAACTCGTGGCACAGCAGGGGCTAGAACTTGGCTCTCCAGGTGCTCATTTGATTAAAGCAGGCCACCAAGGCACTTGATATTTTAGTCACTCATCCTCTCCCCCCAGAAGAGCTGTAGGCAAGAGGAAAGCTCCCCCTTCAAAGCACCTCCTGAATTCTCACTGTACATTTTCTTCTGTGTCCAGAAACCCAACTACTTGCATGGGCAGAAGGTGCCAAAGTCTTAATCCATTTTCTATCAAGGAGCTTTTGATGCTGAACCCTTCATGTTCCCCAGCAGAAAGGTCCAGGGTGGGATCTGGGCAGGAATCAGAGGCAAAGCCAGGAGTGGGATGGGAGCAGACTGGACAAGATTCCTCATGAGGTAGAAGCTGATGACACATGGGCTAATTGGCAGCAGAGCCCATGGCCTTCAACATGCAGTAGCCATGGGAGGAGAGGCAAGAGAAGGGGTTAGAAACGCAGGGTTGGTCTAATTCACAATGGTGGCCTCCCAAACAGGACGCACATATAGCCATTTGTCAAGTAAAAATATAACACTGGACAGACAAGTAGCATCTGCTCCTTGGCTCCCACTCCCATCCTCAAGCATGGAGAGGGTATGAGTAGCCAGCCCTCTTGCCTCTCTCCTCAGGTATCTAGGCACCCCTTCCCCTCATTTTTCTCTGGCTGCATTGGGTCTTTCATGCCTTCTGGCCTTCTCTTCCTCAAGAAGAAAAGAGCTAGAAACAGTGGGTGGGGGCTCCTCCGCATATCCCACTCTGCCTCCTCCCCTGCCCCACCTCCACCCCTCATAGCTTTGGCTTCGGGAAGCAGAGAGGAGAGAAGGAATGAGCTAGCTAGTCATATGTCCACCCTCTATGGGCCTGGCCCCAGGACTTTATGTCCTGCAGCCCTGAGAGTTGGTGGGAAGACTCCAGCTGTAACCCCTGTCCTGGTCCCTGATCCCAAGAAAAAGAAGCCAGGGTGCTTCAAAGCTCCATGACCAATGCAGACAGACACACAGGCAAAAGGACCCCCATGTGGGTTTTGGAGTACTGTGTGTGCCCATGTGTGCCTAGCCATGTCTCAGGCTTAACTGAGTACGGTCCCAGAGAAACCCGCTACCACTGGCCCCCCCTCTGGCCCTCCTCCCCCACTCAGGGCCCCTGCTCCCAGGACCAGGAACCATCCAGAGATCGGTCCTGGCAAAGAAAACTTGGTCAACTGGCTCAGCCCTAGGACTAGCATCTGTCCTCCAGCTGAGCTGGGCAAGCATGAGAGGGTGTTTGCAAGGGGAGGGCCCCAGGGCAGAGGGAAAGGGGGATTTGCTGGAGAGGGCAAGAGGTTAAGGCAAGGGATGCAGAAAGCAGAAAGTGCAGACCGACAGAAAGCCCCAGGAAGTCTCCACCTTTGCTTCTGAGTGAGAGCACATCCTATCCCCAGAGGAGGACAGAGGGCAGCCAGAACGGTCACCAGCTTGGGGCAGTCAGCACCTGCCCTCGACAGCAAAGCCTTCTCCTCCTCTCTCCCCATCCTGGGGGCTGCAGAGCAGGATAACCAGACAGTCCCCCCACCATGCATGCCAGGGACCTGGCTTTGCCGGCCCAGCCTCCATTTTGCTGCTTCTCCCACAGATGCTCCTTCCATTTTCTAAGCTGGCAGTTTAGGCTGGAAGTGGAAGCCGGAGTTGTGCCCAGCACCCAGGGGGCTCCCGAGCTGTGCCAAGTCAGGGCTGGGGGGACAAGTTTTCCCACATCTGGGGGTACTCAAGGGGGACATGCCCCACTGGGCCAGTCCCTGCACCAGGGCACCATGCCGGTTCTGGATGGAGGAAGCTTGCTTCAGCACCCCCCACAACACACACATACACACACACACACACACACACACAATACACATACATTTCAGAGCTGCTTGGACAAAAGAGTCCGTCCTTCTTAGCAGCCTCTTAGCCTCGCTTGGGACGTGTCTCTTGCCTCCTCCCCCTCCCCTCCTTTGCCTGTCAAACGCCTCTCACTAGGGACACTACACACACACACACACACACACACACACAGCCACCCATATGCACACACTCACAGCCACATGCTCACACACATACATGTAGCCACACACACGGGTAAATACAGCTATCCCTACAGCCTTATCTACAAAGGCATCCTCACACATCCATGTGCACATTCACACACAAAGGGACTGGGATGGAGAGCGATTCATGGCATCGAGGAATGAAGCTCAGCAAGCCAGGCACATGGGGTCCTCTACATTGCTTCACAGGCGCTCCATTGCCTTCCTCCATACACCCCAACATAGGTACACACACACACACAGACACACACACACATGTCCCCCCCTACACAGAGCACCATGCCCCCTCCTCCCCTCCTGTTGAGACACACCACACACAGCCCCCGCAGAACCTCGCGCCCCCTGCCAGACACAGAGACACTGCCAAACCCCCGCACAGAGACAAACCCAATTCCCCCACACAGGAAAATGTGCCTCTCCGCCATACCTCTACCCCTTGACACACACAGCTCCTCCCAGTCCTTGCCAAATGGAGACCCCCAAACAGATACACAGAAGGAACCACACGTTTCCAACCGCCTCTCTTTGCCCAGATGCAATGCTAGGGCTCAGGGTCCACAGGCTTGGAGCCCCAGCTCCCCCTGCTGCATCCCAGGCCTCTAGGCCCCCACTCCTCAGCCCTCCTGGGTTGCTTCCTCCCGTTCTTCACCCCTCCACCCCGCGCCGGTCCATACCTGCTCATACCAGTCCCGGTTGGTGCAGGTGCACTCCGGCCACCAGCTGGGGCCGCTGCCGTTGAGTTTGGGGGTGCTCTTGCCCGGGACTGGCTTAGGGGGGACTGGCCCCACATCCCGACCGGTGGGGATGAGCTTGGCCTTGGTGCGGGGGGTGGGGGTGGCCCCCGCTTGCGAGGGCAGGGTCTGTGAGCTGTAGCCCCCATAACCAGCGCCGGCCCCATTGCCCCCACCTGGCCCGTAGGGGTCGGGTACCTGCCAGTCCCCGTAGCCGGGAGGTTCGAGGCGCCGCAGAGCGGCCAGGCGGGTCACCTCGTAGCACTCGGGGCACTTACAGCAGTGCTGGTGCTTGTGCATGGCACTGCCCCCCGTGGCTCGGACCCCCCAGCCCGCGCCGGTTTCCACGCCGCTGCCGCCGGGCTCCCGGGCACACTCGCACTGCTCGGACCAAGAAGGGGGGGGCACCCGTGGGGGCGCCCGGGCGGAGCGGGGCCTGGGGCCGGGCGGGCGTCCCGGGGCCTCTGCCCCCACGCTGCCCCGCACCCACGGCTCCCCCTCCAGCACTGGCGGCTCCGTGTCGCCCGTCGTGGTTCCTGGGCCGAGGCCCAGCGGCCGAAGAAGAAACGGGAGCCCTGGCAGAGGCTGGGTGCTGCAAGGACCGCTTCTGCTATGGTCCTCAGGATGGATCTGAGTGGAGTCAAGAGCATCTCTCCCTGGCTCCCTTCTCAGTTGATTCCAGCCAATCAGGGCGCAGAGTCAGGCAGCGGCAGCAGCAGGAATGCTAAACAGCGGCTCCTTAAAGGAACAGAGGCAGTGGCGCCCCCAGGCTCAGCCCCATCTTCCCGATCTCGCGGGCACCCCTGTCCCTAGGGTGGGGGCAAGGGGGCTTAGGCTATGGGAGGGCTCAGCCTTGAAGCTCCTTCTCCCATATCCCCCATTTCGGCCCTTCCTCTGCCTGCTCCTCCCCACCCCACTTCCAAAAAGGAGCTGCAGGGAAGATGCTCAGTGGGTCTCCCAGCTTAGCTCTGAGCTGGGGCCACCAGAAGTAAAGACTTGAGGCAGCAGAAGGGACTGAAGTGACTATGGTGCAGGGTGAGGGAGGCGCTCTGCCTTATGGGAGACCAAGGAAAAGAGCAGCATTTGAAGCTGGCTCTCCTACCAGGGCCTCCTCTTCAGGACTATTGTTCTCTCAACCTCTAGGCCCGGAAATAACCTAGACCTCACACTTGACCTTCTTTCATCACCAATCAGGGACTCAGACCCAGAACAGGGAGGAAAGAAAAACTCTAAGCCTTAGTCCCTTGTCTCCTCCAATATCACCCCCCTACAGACACATACGCAGTTTTAACAGGGAAAAGAGCTTCATGATGCCGAGAGGAGAGAGAGTCCAAAACAGGAGAAAGATAAGAGACCTGAAGTGGGAGAAGCCATTCCATGGGTCTGGAGAAGCATTGGGAGTTCCTGTCCAAGTACATCTCAGCTTCTCCTGGCTCAGCCTGTTGGGGGATGGAAGAAGGAGGATATGCTGGGAAGGCTTTACCTTTTTGTTGTTCTTGTTTTGTTCTTAGCAACTAAATAATGAGTCTTTACAAAGCCCTAAGTGCTTTGCATGCAGACAAAACCCCACTAAGTGGTACTATTATTATTTTAATTTCACCAATGGGAAATTGAGGCTCAGAGAGGCTAACACTGCTGGGTGACACAGCTAGGAAGTGATAGAATCAGGATTCAAATCCTGACCATTTGACTCCAAAATCCATGCTCTGAACCACTCTAGTACAACAGGACTATTCTAAGTTCTCCTGAAAAACTTGGATCTCAGTTTGATTCAACAAACATTCATTGAGCAAGACCTGCTTTGTGCAAGACCTTGCCTAGGTAAAAGGGCTACAGAGGTTCATTTATTAATTCAACAAATATTTATTGAGCACCTACTATGTGGCAGATGCTGTTCTAGGATCTGGGGATAAAGCAGCAAACAAACAAAAAAACCCAACATAATCTCTACCTTTGTGGAACTTACATTCGAGTGAGGAGAGGCAGACAAACAAGCACTATAAAGAAGTGAATTATATAGTATATTGGTGGTATATGCCATAAAAATAAAAGCAGAATAAGGGGGATCGAGAGTGCCGAGGGGGACAGTGGGTTGTGATATTTTTCTTCCAACTTCTTTACATTTTAATATGAAAAATTTCAGACAAACAGAAAAGTTAAAAGACTTGTACAGTCACCTCGTAAATACCCACCACTTGGATTACACAACCGACATTTTACTACACTTGATTCATCACGTATCTGTCCTTCACATATCCTCTACAACTTTTTTAAAATGAAAATTTACAAATGTACAGAAAAGTTTAAAGAATAGCACAAGGAACACCCATATAACTTCCTCATAGAGTCTTCAATTAATAATGTATTGTTATATTTGTTTTCTCACCTACCCCTCTCTCTATACACACACACACATGCACACACACACACACACATGTACACATTCTTTGTTTTTTTAATGAACCATTTCAAAGTAAATTACAGACTTCATTACACTTCTCCCCTAAATACTTCAGCATGCATCTCTTGGGAATAAAGACATTCTCCCACACAACCGTGATATTATTATAACAGTTAAAAAATTAATAATTTCACCATAAGTACATGGAACCTTGAGTAGGACATGAGATTTTGTTGGTTTGTCCACAGTGATGCCCCAATAAATCCCACAGTGATTGGAACAGTGAATAAAAAACTATTTGCAAAGTCCCCTTCGGGGAATGGTGAGAAAGAGGGAACATTCAACTTCCTCAAGTTGAATTCTTGATATTCTCACAAGCAGTGCGGACAATCAAAGCTATAGGCTGCACCCCCAATCTTGGGGTTTGTTCATATGAAGCTTAATCCCACAAAGGATAGGTCAAACCTACTTAAATTTAGGCCTAAGAGTCACCCCCAAGAGAACCTCTTTTGTTGCTCAGATGTGGCCTCTCTCTCCAGCCAACACAACAAGCAAACTCACCACCCTCTCCCTGTTTACAAGGGACATGACTCCCAGGGGTGTGGACCTTCCTGGCAATGTGGGACAGAAATCCTGGAATGAGCTAAGACTCAGCATCAAGGGACTGAGAAAACCCCTAGAATGAGCTGAAACTCAGCATCAGGGGATTGAGAAAACCTTCTCAACCAAAAGGGGGAAGAGTGAAATGAGACAAAATAAGTGTCAATGGCTGAGAGATTCCAAACAGAGTCGAGAGGTTATCCTGGAGGTTATTCTTATGCATTAAATAGATATCATCTTGTTAGTCAAGATGTAATGGAGAGGTTGGAGGGAACTGCCTGAAAATGTAGAGCTGTGTTCCAGTAGCCATGTTTCTTGAAGATGATTGTGTAATGATACAGCTTTCACAATGTGACTGTGTGATTGTGAAAACCTTGTGTCTGATGCTCCTTTTATCTACCTTATCAACAGCCGAGTAAAACATATGGAATAAAGATAAATAATAGGGGGAATAAATTAATAATTTCATATTATCTAATAGCATCTAATGTCCACTTCGTATTCAAATTAACCCAAATGTGCCTTTGATATTTTTAAAAACCATAATCTAATCAAGGTTCTTGCATTGTATTTTATCTTTAGCCTCTTTGAATCTAGAACAGTCCCATCATTTTTAACTTTTTATTTAAAATAATATAGACTAACAGGAAGTCATAAAGATTGTACAGAGAGGTCCCATGTACCCTTCACTCAGTTTTTCCCAATGATTACATCTTACATAATATAGCACAACATCAAAACAAGCAAATTGACTTTGGCACAATGTGTATATAGTTCTGTGCCATTTTATCCTGTGGAGATTCTTATAACAGCCACTGCAATTGAAAGTCACCACAAAAATCTACTGGTGTAAACGGCTTACGATTTTGAGGGATGTGTAGAATCTTTCCCTACCTCTCCCTTCTCTGTTTATTAATATGATTGTATTAAATATTTCCTCTACATACATTGAGAGCAACATCAGACAATGTTATTCGTTTTGCTTCAACCAATAAACAAAATTTTGACAATTCAAGAAAACAAGGAAAGTCTATCATATTTACGTGTATTTTTGCTCATTCTGCTCTTCTTTCTCTCTTCCTGATATTCCAAGATTCCTTCTTTCCTCAATTCCTTTCTGTTTTAAGAACTTCCTTTAGCCATTACTTTAGGGTGGGTCTGCCGGCCACAAATTTCTTTTGTCTGAGACTATCTTGATTTCCCCTTCATTCCTAAAGGATATTTTCATGAGATATAACATTCAGGGTTGACAGTTCATTCCTTTCAGCATTTGAAATATGTTGTGCTACTTCCTTCAGCCTCTGTGGTTTCTGATGAAAAATCCAGTGCCATCATAATCATTTCCCCACCATAAGTAAGGTGTTGTTTCTTTCTTGCTGCTTTCAGGATATTTTTCTTTGTCTTTCATTTTCAGAAGTTTGACTATGGTGTGTCTTGTGGGTTTCGCTTTTTGTTTTATATATATATATATATATATATATTTATTTATTTATTTAATGGATGTGTGACAAGAGAAATCTTGTCACACATCCATTCCATACATGGTGTACAATCAATGGCTCACAATATCAACACATAGTTGTGTATTCATCACTACGATCATTTTTTAGAACATTTACATCACTCAGAAAAAGAAATAAAATGGAAAAAAACCTCAAATATCCCATACCCCTTATCCCTCCCTCTCATTGAACACTAGTATTTCCATCTACCCAATTTATTTTACCCTTTATCCCCCTATTATTTATTTATGTTTTATCCATATTTTTTTTTACTCATCTGTCCATATGCTAGGTAAAAGGAACATCAGATACGAGGTTTTTCACAATCACACAGTCACAATGTAAAAGTTATATTGTCTTATAATCTTCTTCAAGAATCAAGGCTACTGGAACACAGCTCAACAGTTTCAGGTATTTCCCTCAAGCCACTCCAGTATGCCATAAACTAAAAATTGATATCTATATAATGCATAAAATAACCACCAGGATAACCTCTTGATTCTGTTTGAAGTTTCTCAGCCACTGAAACTTTATTTTGTCTCATTTCTCTCTTCCCCCTTTTGGTCAAAAAGCTTTCTCAATCCCTTGATGCCAGGTTCTGACTCATCCCAGGATGAGATTTACACCCCTGGGGTGTCCCACTTTGCCAGGGAGATTTACACCCCTGGGAGTAATGACCCACGTGTGTGTTGGGGGGGGACAGTGAGTTGACCTGCCAAGTTGGCTTAGAGAGAGAGAGAGGTCACATCTGAGCCACAAAGAGGTTCTCTGGGGATGACTCTTAGGTCTAATTTTAAGTAGGCTTAGCCTATCCTTTGCAGGAGTAAGTTTCATAGGGGTGAACCCCAAGATTGAGGGCTTGGCCTATTGATTTAGTTGTCCCCACTGCTTGCAAGAATATCTGAAATTCTCCAAATGGGGAAGTTGAATATTTCTTCCTTTCTCTCCAGACCCCAAAGGGACTTTGCAAATACTTCTTTATTCATTGCCCAAATCGCTCTGGGATATATGGGGATATTACACTAACCTGGACAAACCAACAAAATCTTACACTCTATTCAAAATTCCATGTGCTTATGGTGTTCAACTAAACAGACCATACAAGTTAAATTAGGAGATGCACTACCCAAAATATAAATTTTGCACCAAATAAACATCTCTCCCTTTGGTCTCACACAGAAGTTGAAGTTTTAAAATACGGATAATATCATCCTTTACCCTGTATTCTTATATACCTTAGTCCTATCTAGATCAGCTTCATTCATATCTCTACTTGAAGTCTGATCACTTTTTCAACTTTTTTTAACAGTTCCTGTCTGGGCTACTGCTGACTTTCACAGCTTCTGAGCTCTAACTCTGAGTCTCAGATGTCACATAAATACCTGAAGTTTCTGGGAATGAACAGAAACTGTTTCTCAGGTTATATACAAACAGCTCGATATCTCAGAATTTAGAAATAACAGTTACAACTCCTGAATAAATGTGACTGCTATAAGAGCTTACAATCTAGGACCCTTTACAAAAGGCCCCAACTTGATAACCCATGTTCTTGACTTCAGTTCCTCAAGTTTTTATATTGTAGTTAGTCCATGTGAATGAGGCCTGATAATATTTGCCTTTTTGTTCCTGACATTTTATTCAACATAGAGTTCTTAAGGTTCATTCACCTAGTTACACGCATCACAGCTTCATTCCTTCTTGTAACTTCATTCCTTCTTGTGGCTGCTCAGTCGTCCATTGTATGTACACACCCTACTACCCCCTTCCATTCCTCAGTTGTTGTACACTTAGGCCCTTGAGGTGGGTTTCATTGAGTTTATCCTGTTCGGCATTATTCAGCTTCTTAAATCTATAGGTTTATGTCTTTTTGCCAAATTGGGGAAATTTTCCTCCATTATGTCCTTGATTACTCTTTCAGCCCCTCCCTCCTTCTCCTTTCCTTCTGGGATACCAATGACACTAACATTAGCTCTTTTATTATAGTCCTAACAGGTCTCTGAGGTTCCATTCATTGTTGTTTTCGATTTATTTCCCCACTGACGTTCAGATTGAGTAATTTCTAATGTTCTATCATTAAATTCACTGATTTTTTCCTTTGTCTTCTCATTTCTGCTGTTGAATCTACCCATGGAGTTTTTTGTTTGTTTGGTTGGTTGGTTTTGGCATGGGCAGGCACCAGGAATCGAACCCGGGTTTCTGGCATGGTAGGCGAGAACTCTGCCTGCTGAGCACCGTGGCCCACCCCACCCATGGAGTTTTTGGCTTGGTTATTGTATTTTTCCATTCTAAAATTTGTATTTGATACCTCTTTATATCTTCTATTTCTTGACTGAGACTTTCTATTTTTCATTTGTTTCAACTTTGGTCATAATTGCTTGTTGATGCAATTTTTTTTATGTTGGCTGCTTTAAAATCCTTGTCAGATAATTGTAACATGTCTGTCATCTCAGTGTTGGTGTCTTTTGATCATTTTTCCTCATTCAAATTGAGGTTCTCCTGGTTCTTGGTCCAATGCGTGAGTTTTTATTGTATCCTGGACATTCTGGATATTATTTACGAGATTCTGGATCTTAAATTTTTTGTCTTTAGTGGACTTCTTTTTTTTTTTTTTTTACATGGGCAGGCACCGGGAATTGAACCCGGGTCCTCAGGCATGTCAGGCAAGCATTCTTGCCTGCTGAGCCACCGTGGCCCGCCCAGTGGACTTCTTTTGACACCTGGCTGTCAGGGGCCACTGCCCAGTTACTGCTAGGTAAGGGTAGAAGTTCAAATTCCCTACTCAGTCTCTGTTAACACCTGAGGTAGGGTTCCTCATTACTGCTGAACAGGGTAGGGCTTTCAGCGCCCCACTAGGTTTCCACTGATAACTCCCTGACTGGGATGGGTTGTAGTGTCTCATTATTGCTCCCCAGGTAGCTGCCACTGACACTAGAGGGTCGGGGAGGGCAGCAGACTCATTAATGCTGAGTCTAATGAAAGTCCTGACTCTCCATGAGTCCTCCTCTGACACTGACACTACCCCAGTAGGGAAGGGCACTTTGTCACTTCCTGGCAAGGAAAGAAGTCCAGGCTTCCCTACTCAGCCTTCTCTGACACCCTGCAAGAGTGTGGGGAAGAGTAGGGTTTTGTTGGGGCTTTTTCCCACTACCTGTGCCTTTGGCATTTCCAGGTTGCTGGCTTCTCCAGCACCCAGTCTACGATATATGAGGCAACAAGAAAACCTAGGGAACTCACCACCATGTCATTCCTCAGGTCCCTGGGGTCCCTATTTGGTCCCTTCTTCTCTCTACCTTTCAGAGTCTTATGTTCAGCTGTACTCGGTGGGAGGAGAAGGGAGAAGTATGTCTACTCCACCTTGGTCCAGAACTGGAAGGCTCTCCAACTTTTAGAGTAGTTTTAGGTTTACAGAAAACTTGCACAGGAAGTATGGAGAGTTACTGTATACACCCTCTCCCCTCTAACCCCCACCCCTGCACACAGTTTCTCCTAGTCTTAACATCTTGCACTGGTGTGGTATATTTGTTACAACAATAATTCATACATTATTAACTAAATTCCTTTGTTTACTCAAATGTAAACACTTTATATTGTACAGTTCTATGGGTTTTGAATAATGTATACTGTCATGTATCCACAATTATGGCATCATACAGAATATTTTGCTGCTCTAAAAATGCCCTGTCTTCACCTATTCATCCTTCCCTCCTCCTAAACCACTGGTAACTACTGACCTTTTTACAGTCTCTACAGTTTTGCCTTTTTCAGAATGTCATAGTTGGAATAATACAGTATGTAGCCTTTTCAGGCTGGCTTCTTTGGCTTTGCGATATGCACTTAAGGTTCCTCCATGTATTTTTGTGACTTGAAAGTGCATTTCTTCTTATCTCTGAATAATATTCCATTGTATGAAGACACCCCAGTTTGTTTATCCATTTACCTATTGAAGGGTATCCTGATTGCTTCCAATTTTTGGCAATTATCAACAAAGCTGCTATAAACAGCCATGTTGTGCATTTTTGTGTGGACATCAGTTTTGAACTCCTTTGGGTAAATACCTAGTAGCACAAGCCTATGGTAAGCCTATGTTTACCTCTGTAAGAAACTGCCAAACTGTTCTCTAAAGAGAGTGTACCATTTTGTATTCCCATCCATCTTTTTTTTTTAATGGTGACATTGACTTTATGAGAAGTTCAGGCCAGTTGTTTTATAGAATGTGCCACATTCTGGATTTTCCAAAGTTTTTTCCTTTTTTCCTCATGGTATCATTTGTCTTGTTCCTCTATCTCTTGTATTTACTGTAGACTGGAAATTAGAATACAGGTCATCTTAAACAGGTTGGTCAGGGTATGTCTCACCAAGAAGGTTACTTTGGAGCAAAAACTTGAGGTAAGGAAGACAGCCATGCAGATATCTGGGGGGAGTGGGGGAGCAGGGGATGAGTATACCTGGAAAAGGGAATAGCCATTGCCAAAGTCCCAGGTAAGGAGTTGTCATGGTCAGGTTCATGTGTCAACTTGGCCAGGTGGTGCCTGGTCATCTGGTTGGGCAAGATCTGGTCTGTATGTTGCTATGAGGACATTTCATAGACTTAAATCATGATTACATTGGCTGGATCCACAAATGCAAATACATGATTGCATTTGTAGTTAGCTAAAGGGAGTGTCTCCTGCAATGAATGATGTTTAATCTAATCACCAGAAGGCTTTTAAGGAGGATTCAGCCAGTGAGTCTCTCCCGTAGAGTTTGTCCAGACCCTACATTGGAGACCCAGTTTCACAGCCTGTGCTACAGTCCTTGGACCCTTACATTCGCACGGTTGTCCAGCCAGCCTCTCCTCAGAGTTCATTAAGGACCTTCATTTGTTGCCAGCTTGTGGCCTGCCTTACAGATCCTGAACTCTGTATTCCCATGGTTATGTGAGCCACTTTTGTAAATTTCGTATCTATGGCTATCTCCTGCTGATTCTGTTTATCTAGAGAACCCTAGCTAATACAGGAGTGAACTTGACTTGGTCAAAGAACAACAAGGAGGACCAGGTGGCTGGAACAGAGTGAGTGAGATGAGATCAGAGATTTAATAGGAGAGCAGATTGTATGGGGCTTTGTAGGCATTGTAAGGATTTTGACTTCACTCTGCGGGAGGTGGGCAGCTATTGGAGGGTTTTGTGCAGAGAGCTGGCATGATCTGAATTGGTTTTAGCAAGATCACTCTGACTTTTGCGCAGAGAATAGACTTCAGGGGACAAGGGTGGAAGCAGCGAGACTGGTCAGGCCACTACTGAAGTGGTCCAAGTGAGAGGTGATAGTGGTTTGGACTGGGAGGGTAGCACTTGAGGTAATAAGAAGTAGTTGGAATCTGAATGTATTTTGAAGAGAAAGCCAACAGGATTTGATGATGGATTGGATATGAGATTTTATTCTTTTTTTTTTTTTTTGGCCAGAGCAACTGGAAAGATGTAATTACCATTGACTGAAATGAGGATGGCTTTAGGAGGGGCCATTTTTGGGGAAAAGATCAGGTGTTAAGATTGAGTTCATGATGTCTATTAGACATCCAAATGTCAATGAATATCACACAGACCCTGTCACCAAGGTACTCAAGGTTAGAGAAATATGGAAGCAGATCATTAAAAATATCTGTGAAAAGTACTAATTCAGTAGAGTGAGCAGAAAAGAAAGTCTCTGTGTGGGGGGGTGGGGGTGGGAGAGGGAAGGCTTAGAGAAGGTTTCACAAAGGAAGTGACAATTTTAGCTTGGTCCTGAAGGGAGACTATGTGTTTATTAGATAGAGAAAAGGGAGAAGAGTCTTATTTTTCTGTATTGGCACACAGTGGACGCTCCAGGAGACCCAACTCAACTACTAGCTGTGTGACTTTGGATGTTACTTCTCTGTGCTTCAATTTCTTTATCTGTGAAATGGAAATAATCATAGGGGTTTTGTGAGGATTAAATGCAGAACACTTAGCACAGGACCTGGTACACAGTAAATCAGTGTTACTTATTATAGTTGAACGAATGAATGAATATCTCCTTTAATGACCAAGTTTAGGCTGGGCTGGTAACCGGAGCTTAAAGTCTTTTTCATGTTCAGCGGTTGTCAACAGAGTGCTCACCTCCTTTCCTACATTCTAAAAGTGGCTCAGGAAAAAAGTTGCCTATAGCCTGAGTCCTCTGAATTGCTCTGATTAAGGAATAAAGGTTGCTAGGCCTAGGGTGAATGGAGAGAGTAAAACTGCCCTGCCCAATCCTCCAACCCCATTGCCTGGTAAAAAAAAAAATGAACCTGAATTAAATCCCTTTAGATTCAGAGAGAGCTTCTCCTCACTCTTCAGGCTCTCCAAGATGCAGACTGGACTGGGTGGACAACACCGAGACATTGTGATGCTGACAAGGGAACACGGTCCATACCTCTAGGGATCCAGCCTGAGGCTCTAGGCCAAGATGCAGACTGGACTGGGTGGACAACACCAAGACATTGTGATGCTGACAAGGGAACACGGTCCATACCTCTAGGGATCCAGCCTGAGGCTCTAGGGAGACAGGCATGCCCTACAGGCCGAAAGTAACCACATATCCTTGCAGGCGACTGTGGTTGCTAGGCGACCGAGAGGCCTGTGTTGAGACTGAGCCAATAGAGTTCAGGAGGAGATTTAGGCAGAAGAGAGAGACCCTTTCTCTCCTCATACACATCTCTCCTGTGCCCTCAGCAAATAAGTGGGATGGAAGCAGCGTGGCCTGCTGTTGCCTGACAATCTGGGCTCATTTTGAAAGCAGAGCCCACCCCAGTCTTTGTGTGTGGAGAAATGATCACCCTTGCCTCAAAGCAATGTGGTTTCATCTGGGGACCTGAGACTGGGATTGTTGAAAGCAGAAGTCTTTGGTTTGGAGGGCTGGGGTCATTGCTCTGAGTGTCATCATTCATCAATGTAATTCTAGCAAATTAGTGTGAGTGGGAACAATTTTGGCAACTGGTCCAGTAAGGTATCAATATTTCCCCACCATTTCCAGTGCTAATATTAGGGAACTCCAATATTAGATCATTAAAACAAAAAGGACCCTGGCAATGACTATATATATAAAGGATCATTCATACCTCTCTGGGAACAAGTTTCTAAGAGACTTTCCTCAATCAGGTTTCTCTACAAAGAAGGGAGAGACAGTGAGGTCTGTGGACCCCTGTGAGTGGGGGCAGAGCCCAAAAGAGAGGGAACGAAATCAGATTGGGAGGGTGGCAAATACAGAATTTGGCAGCTTTCTAGTGCTGTGTCTGGTCTGAGGATCCCTAGCTCTGTGCCCCCTTTATTTAGGCCATGCTGAAGCACTTTGTCCTTTTGAGGGCCTTTGGGGACCAGAAATTCACAGCATTTCCTCCCAGCAACCTAGCATTCTGGCTCAGAAGTAGGTCCAGGCAGGCCAAGGCCATGGCCACAATAATCCCTCCACTTGGGACTGACTCTCTTCTCTCTTAGCTAGTACCCCACAAGCTTCATTATGGCTGAGCCCTAAGCCATGGTAAGCTTAGGGGAGAGCTGTGCCCAGGAGTCTCATTGTGGGGTTTCCCTTAGGAGTCCAAGGTAGTGATGCTAGGCTGAGGTAACTGGCAGCCAGAGAGAGCCTGACCAAGCCAATGCTTCAGTCCACATCTCCACAGGGCACCATGGCAGTCGAGGCTCTTTGCTCCCTGTGCTTCCAAACTGAACTGGGTCGGGTTTGTTCCTAGGCTCTATTAATAGTCCCCTAATTCAGCCTGCAAGCCCCAAACCCGGATGCCAGGAGCTCTGAGTCAGCAGCTATAAATAACGGAGTAACTGCACCCGAACCCCAATGAGCAGCCACCCTTAAGTTGCTTAAGTTTTTGTCAGCCTCAGTCTCTGATTCAGGACAGAGGATGTGTTCCACTACTGTTCATTTCTCCTGGGAAGAGAGTAAGGATTTGCAGTAGCAGGCTCAGGGCCAAGGTATTCAAAGCCAGGGGTAAAGGGATTAGGGGACAGGGCTGTGTACTGCCTGGGAGTTTGGATGCTGAACTCAGAGATCTGCTTGCTGGAAGCAGTGAGGATGGGGCTTCGGGGTGGAAACGCTGGAGACTGTCAGGGTGAGGTCGGGAGGGGATGGGAGGAAGAGGTTGATGCTCTGCGAGACTGCGAGACTAGGCGGGAACAGTAAAGCAGGCTTGCGGGCAAGAGGTACGTGCTGAGAGGTGAGAGCTCAGCAGTGTCTGACCGACTGCTGTCCCAGAGCTGACGCCGATGATCGGCCTGACTGAAAGGGGGGATAGGGAAATGCTGGAAACTAAGGAGCTCTGTGGGACACAGGGCAGTGTAGATCCCAGAGTGGACCCCGACCAGCGCAGCGGCCGCGACGTTCACTCCGGGTGCGCCTCCCGCCTCCCAACCCCGCGCACGCGGGTGGCCCGGCCTACAGCCGCCACCTGCAGGCCAGGTATGCTGGCTCGGACGCCTGCCTGTGCCTGTATGTTCACGTGTGTGCGTGGCGGGGGCAGGGCGGCAAGAGAAGGGAAGGGGCGGGGTCTAGTTGAGGGAGGGGAAGGGGATACAGATTTAAACTCGCCTCCTCGTCATCCTGAGACCAGAAGTGGCCTGGAGCAGCCTGGGAATTGTAGTTTCCTCGGCCACCCAGCTACCGAGGGATAGGATTTTGTTCGGAGGTGATAGTGCTTGCTGTGGGAATCCGTCTGGAGAGCGAGGAGGAACAGGGAACCGAACTTCCTGACCACGCCAGCGCCGTAATTCGACTTCTTTTCGTGTAGAGACATGAACCCAGGGCGAATGTTGTGCGATGGGCGTAGGGTCAGTCACAGAGCCCCTTCTTGTCCCCGTTTTTGCCATAGCCCCTCCCTCCCACTTCGACCACACTCAATCTCCACTATCTTCGCCCTGACCACCCTAACTGCTTAGTCCCGGCGTCCACGAGCAACAAACACGCTAGGAAGTTTGGTCCTCGAGGGAGAAACTTGGCCGGGAGCCAGACCCTTCGCGCATCTAATCGGACCGTGCTCCCAGGCTCTAGAGTCAAGGACCTAGGTCCCCAGAGGGCACGGGGAAGAGGTGGCATTCAGCAAATATATCACGATGATGAGGGAAGTGACCCTTCGCTTGGAGCAGGTGACCAGAAGGTGGAGCTATAGGGCGCAACTCTGCATAGCGCGCCTCAGCCACCAGGAACCCCCACCCCCACCGCCCGGCAGTGGCTCCTTGCAGGCTTCCCTCTTGCAGCCCTTGGTTGCCTCAGGTGGTTCTCCTTCCACCCCAAAACCACGAATCGCCCCACGTGAGCGCCCCCCCCCCCAGTGTCATGCCACATCCAACCCTATATGGAAGGTGTATCCTCCCAGCCCAAACGCTGAAAGGAGTAGACCTTGACCAAGTGGGAATTAAATTCATTGAATAACAGATTTACAGACAAGATCCAGGAACCAAACTGTCTTGAAGAAAAGGCTGTGCACAGCAAAAAAGCCCACCTGAAGGCACAGAATTACATGGCTACAGGGCATTTTAGCCCCCAGTCCTAGGCGGGGGTGGGGGGTGGGGCTAAATTGCAGGGATAAGAGGAGACAGTAAGTGGAGTGGGTCTTCACCATCTTACAGTTCTCCAGGAAAGGCTATTTTGTCATCTCCTTCAGTCACTATTCCAAGCTATCCCACCCCTGACACACCCTGCACCTTCTATACAAGAACATGCGCACACAGGTCTGAAACATTATCTTGGCATTCTCCCTTTCACTTCTCTGTTCTAGTTTCATTTTGGAGGAAACTTCTCATGACTCACTGTCTTCCCAATCACCTCAGGTCAAAACTCCAAGAAGAGTAGATTCCATGGCAGATTTGGGAGTGCCCACCATCTAGGCACATGGAGGGCCCTTGTGGTCGAAAACCTCCTGATGGTGGGCCCTTGTGGTCCAAAACCTCCTGTTGCCAAAATTCCCTATACCCCAGCTTTCTATCCAACCACTCCCCACCCTGAGACACTCCACCTCAGCCACTCCCCCTTCCTTGCTGTTGGCCAATGCAGACAGGCCCAAGACTCCAGCTGGTGGTGGGGGCTGGGGGATTGGGGGGTGGAGGTGGGGAGAGGCAGGGCAGGGCATTCACTCCGTTATGAACTTGTTGATTCTGGTCAGCAGCACTGCTGTTTCTAAGCCTAGGGAGGGGGGAGCAGAGAGTTGGGCATAAAGGAAGTGAGCCAGGGGATGGCTGGAAGAGGGAAAATATGAGGTGAGAGGAGAAGGTTCTTACCAGTTCTCTCTCGCTTCTTAGCACATCTCCTGTAGGGAGAAAAGCTTCTCACTGTTGATTTCAGCCAGCTTCATGCAGGACTTCCTGACCCCACATTCTCCCAAACTACCTTTCCCAGGTTTAAGCCAATTTGGGGGTAGAAGGAAGAGTCTAAGACTCTCAAAACAACCAACCAGATCAAACCCCAATCCCCAAGCAGCATATCTAATTCTAAACAGCCCCATCACTTGGGGCCTTGGGAGAGTGAAACCTCAGAAAGCTCAGGCACAAAGCACTCACCCTTGGAGGAGGAAGATCCACAAAAGTAGCAGGGTGGAGACACAATTGGTAATGCTCCACATCATTAGGTAGGTTCGAGGGGGCTATGGGAATAGGCCAAGTCCCCTGTTGGTGACTAGAGCCCCAACAGTAGTTAAGGAAAACAAGATATGGGAGAAGGAGAGAAGATGACAGTACCAGGGCCCTTACAATAAGCCAGACGGGGTAACGCATCTGCTGCAACAGCTGGCAGTCGTTGGTGGTGACTGAATCCACCCCTGCACACCACAGTAGGGAAAAGAGCCAGGGCTTGTTCACCACAAATAGGTTCACTGAGACATTATCCTGGTGCAGTTCCCTGTAGAGGTGGGAAAGAAACAGAATCTTCAGAATCATGGGTCACAAATCATAGGTGGCAGCCCCTGCCTGTGCTGAAATCCACAGTGCCACTGCCAAGAGGCATAAGTTCTACCTTAGCAGTGCCTGACCAAAAGTTATTTTCTTTGTGCTGCTGAATTCTATCTCTCAGTGGTTCCACCCATGGGTCCCAGCTTTGCCATCTGGGGACACACGGATGTGTCTTCTCCTTATGTCTCATGATAGCCCTTCAGAAGTCTGAGGAACAGAGACCATACCTGCCTGAGTTTTCTCTTTTCCAGCCCCAACAACCCCAGTTTCTTCAACCTTATGGAGACTTGGGTTATATTCCCTTCACTGTTCAAATTTCTCTAATCTGATCATACTCCAACTTGTCAATCTGACATGGTATCCTAGGTGAGTTTGGACCAGCCTTGAGTAGAGCAAAACTCCACCTGCCTTCTGGGCACTATACCTGTATGAACACAGCCCAGGGTCAGATCGGCTTTTGAGAATGTCATATCCCACCACAATAACTCACACTATGTACTGTTTAAAGCCCTGATCTTTTAAAAACACATGTTCCTTTTTTGTCTTTGTGCAATTGGACTTCTTTTGGGCCCGAAATACAGTTCTTTACATTTATCCCGGTTGCAACTCATCTTGGTAGATTTGGCTCATCATCTTCAAGTATTTAGATCTTTCTGGGCCTTGATTTCATCACCAGATTATTTGTTGCCTTTTGGAAACATGATGAGCAATCAGTGTTGACCAGGCTAAGACTGAGCTGAGGGCCAAACACTGTGTTATGTCTTCCTCCATCATGGCAACTTGGGGAAAGATCCTTGAATACTTATGATAACTGGGCTATTATTCAGTCCACATTTTTTTTTTAACCTAACCACAAGGACATAAGAGACCTTGGCAACCTCATACTTTAAAGTCCATCACATTTACTGGTTGGGTAGCTTCTGGGGCCCAAATCACATCTGGGGCTCTTGCTCCTCTCTTCCTTGGATCCATCCTCTGTTGTGCCAAACTCTTTGGTGTAGAATAAAAGCTAAAATTCTCCCCATGACCTACCCATTTGGCCCCTGCTTACCAGCCTCATCTTCCCCTTATTCATTAGACTTCTGTCTCTATACTTCTGCAGATCTTCTCATTGTTGGCTCCTTGTGACCATTCAAAACTCAGCTCAGACACTTTAACCACTCTTCCTACATCCCTTCAGCCCCCCACTTCCAATTCCAATCACTCTGTTTCAACTCCCTGTTTTATCGTCTTCATAATACTTATTACTATCCAGATACACATATATTTTGTTCGGCAGTTTATTACTGTCTATCTCTTTCATTAGTACATAGATTCTTTGAAAGCAGGGACCTTGTCTGTCTTATTCCATGTTGTGTACTCAAAGCCTGGAATAAATAGTGCCTGACACATTGCAGGTGTTCAATAAATATTTGTTGTACAAGTGAATGAATGAGTGAATGAATAGCTTCTCCCCTCCCTGCACTGGTCCTTCCCACTATTAAGCCTCATGTAATCTTCTCAGTCCCTATCCTCCAGAACTCACTGGATATCCAATAGTGGCAGGTCTTGATATGGGAGGTTGAGAAATTGGGGCCTCTCAGTTCTATTGCCTCCCTGCTGTCCATATATCTGGCGCATTCTGGGTGCCCGTTGTTGGACATTAGCCCGATCTTCATCTGGTAGCCAAAGGACCTGTGATTCAGAGAGGATGGGCGTGAAGCTCGAGAAGACATAGATGGGGGAGGGCAGGGGCAGAGAGGTTTGACCGCAGAATGGGATACATAAGCTAGGGCAGGGCTCTGGGGCAGGGGGCAGCCTCAAAATCATCATCCTGGCCTAGGGAAGGCAGGGTGGGGAAAGGGTTGAAAGGGGGCCGAAGGGGTTCTGGCAATATCACCATGGCCTGGGGCACCCTTGCACTGAGCACAGTCTCCAATGTCTGGTTCACAAAAGCATCATGGTACGTATGGTTTCGTGGGGGCCGGCGCAAGTCAAACATGATGGAAAGGTTGAAGACCACAGCTTCCTTCAATAGCTCTTCTAATGAAGGTATTTTCTGATTTTCAGCTTCTTCCCGATCGGAGCCTGACAGCCGCTTAGCCCCCCAGAAGGGTCGCCTCTATAAGAAGAGGAAAACTATTTCAAGACCAGAGGGAAGCCTCCAGGCTGTCCTCTCATCCTCACCATCTACACTAATTTTCCCCATTTGGTGAACAGCTTCTGCTCACTGTTGAACCAACATCTTTCTTTCTCCAAACTGTGACCTTCCAGACCCCCTAATATCTTACTCTGCGACCTCAATTTTCTTCCCTTCTAGTTTTTTGACATTCTATCTCCTACTCCCACTCCACCTTCTCTTTGTCTCATGCAGACCTCTGGAACCTTGACCCCTTGATTTCATCCCAATTTCTTAGTCCCTCTGTAGCCCCATCTTCATCCCCAACCCATGGTCCATCCATGGCTTAAACTACTTTTCCACAACAACCTCAACTCCCTTACTGTTCCACCTGCCCCACAAATCACAAATTCTGATTCAATACTCCAATCTGCCTTCTCTGCCCCTACACTCAGGGGGCTGGGCATAGCCATGAGCAGAGCATGCAATGGGAACTGATGCCATAAAGAGTCCTCTTTTTTTTTTTTTCTCTCAGGGCTATTCAACAATCCTTTCACTTGTTCTTGATTTGCTCCCTCTTCTATTTCCCATATTGTTTATTCCAAGCCTCTGCCACTCTTGTCTCCTCCCCTCCTATCAACGAAGGACCTTTCCTCCTAATCACTGACATGGAAAAAATTAGGTAATGCTTATTGAGTACTTACTGTGTGCCAGGCAGTGTCATAAGTGCTTTATGTGTATTAACTTATTTAATCTTCCCAATAAACCTACAAGGTGGATACTGTTATTTCAATTTTACAGATGAGGAAATTGAGGCATAGAGAAATTAAGGAATGTTGCCCAGAGTCACACAGTTAATAAAAGGTGGAACCAGGATTCAAACCTGGACAGCCCTTGCTCTTAATCACTGATAGACCATAATATCAGAGTTAAATAAAAAAAAAGCTGTCAAAAAGTAACTACAGTGATCCTATTTGTGCAAAATAAAAAGTATATATATATATATTCCTTACAAGTATATATACATATATATACTCAACTATTAACAGTAACTATTTCAGAGGGGTTGGATTGTTGGAGACTTTATATTTCTACATTATTTCTCTAATGCTTTACTTTTTTATAATGCATGCTTTATTACTTCTATAGTCAGAAAAAGAGAAAGTAAAAAAATAAAATATCTGTATATAACCTTTCTATCACCTAGGATTCAAGTCCACACTTCTGGATCTGGCATTCAAAGCTCTTCAGGACTGGGGCACTCTGCTCTCCTTGCCAGCTTCACGTCCCACCACTCCCAGGAATTTTCTCTTCCAGTTACACTGAGCTACTTGGTTGTTCCCTGAAAACATGCTTCTTTATACTTCTGGACTTTACAAATGCTCTTCCTTCTGATTAGAGTTCCCTTTCCCTGTTTTGCTCATCTTAAAAGAATAACTGTTAATTAATATGCTGCTCAACCATCCTCTCCTTGATGAAGCAACTCCTGATCCTCTCCCACATCCACACTGCCAAACAATAACTTCTTTTCTCCTCTCTAACCAGTATCTATTTTTATTGCTTTAAGCTTCATATCCTGATCACTTGTTGCCTTGACGCTCTTTACTTGGTGGGAGTGACTTGAGGGCCAAGACTATATTTCTATTGCCTAGTACAAGGCACAGCAAATGCTTATCAATGGAGTGAACTCTGCCCTTCATGACTGCTCCTCCAGGAGGCTGCCTCTTCCCAGAACTGCCCTCACCTCTAGGAACCAGGCCCCAGCATTGAGTCTCTTCAGTTCAGCCCAGGAGAAGTCGCTGCTGTGGGCTGTGATTCGGGCTGGGAACACAGAGGCCACATCCGTGGTTCTGCTCAGGTGCTCATCATGCATGAGGAAGGGGACCCCGTCAGAGCTGAGGGCACAAGGGGTGTCAGAGAGAGGGCCAAGCTCTGGGACTAATAGCAATTTCCTGAATTCCCTTGCTATGTCCCTCAGCTCCCCAGACCCCTGAGCTCCAGCCTCCCTCACCTGACCATCACATCCGTCTCAAACACGGCAGCTCCACATTCTGCTGTCTTCCGCAGGGACATCAGGGTGTTCTCGGGAGCCAGCTGGGAAAGGGAATCAGTGAGGAGTTAGCAGGGAAGAGTGGGAGCCTGGGAAACCACATCCTTGGCTCCTGCAGCCTGGAGGAACAGACCCTAACCCGCCTTCCCAACATTCTACCCAACACTCACCATGGGGGCCCCTCGGTGTCCCACCAGCCCAGGCTTGGGGGGTAAGTCTCTGGGTTCCATGATGCAAGGTGAGGAAATGTATAAGGGGGCCAGGTAGATAGCCAGGGTAGCTCCAAAAAATAGGAGCAGTAGCAGAATCTTGGGACCTGTGGGGAGTGGGATTAGGGGACAGGCTATGGAGAAAGAGCAGTGGGTGAGCTCTGGGGGCAGAAAGCAGAGCGAGGGGGCAGGAAGTGTGGGTGGCAGGAGGCAGAAGCATCATCAGCCAGTGGGGGCTTAGGCAGAGGGGAGTTGGCACCTCTTTGATGGATACGGAAGAAGGTATCAGCCACAGGCCAGGCCAGGAGGGTGATTCCAGCCACTGCTCCAATATGAAGGAATGGGGCTGTGGCCTGTGGACAAGAGTTGGTGAAGAGAGATTGTCTTCCTGGTACCCCCTCCTACTCCTCTTTGGGCCTGAATTTTGGAATCCGGAGCTACTTGCAGTCTTGGGGGATCAGGGAGCAAGATCCATTCTGGGGTTGGCCACTGGCAAGGTTCCCACCTAGGCATTGGAGACTGGCCACTCACCTGTAGTGACAGATGTAAGCTACGCCATTCCTGCTGCCATTGGACGTCCAGTCCCACAAGGCCAGCAGCCACAAGTACCATAATGAGGAGCAGTAGCACCTGGGGGGCCCAAGGATGAATGGGACCTTCTCTGTCAACCTGGGCTTGTGGCAACCCGGGCTGTCCCCTCACTCTATGGGGACAGTACCATTCCCTTCCCCCGACTCATTCACTTTTATTCTTTCATTCAACAAACATTATTGGGCTTCAGTCCTGGGGTAGACCCTAAGGACACGATAGTGAAGTCTTTGGCCAATAACTGGCTGAGCCCCAGGACCCAGTGACTCCCAATTCCACCCACTGCCGTCCCCACTATACTTTGTGAAGACTGTGCAGATGCAGAGGCTGTCCACAGAGTTGCAGGAGCAGGGCCAGGAGCTGGGGGCAGAGGGTGGTGGGAGTTAATGAGGCACCAAGGGAGAGCAAGGTCACTAAGGTGGATTTCCCAGGATGATACCTCCCTCCCTCCAACCCAGGGACCAAACCCCTTCCTTGAGTGGCTGGGGTTAGAACAAGGGGGTAAAGCAGAACAGGAAGGCAGGGTTGAGCTGGGGGTTAGGCTGGCTGCCCCCAGACCCACCAATAGCAGGGATGCATAGGTGACCAGTAGAGAGATGACCAGCAGCAATGATGGGGACCAGTCCATCCAGTGTCCCCAGTGGTGGAATAGGAATCTGTGGGAGGGGAAAGAGAGTTGTCTAACTGGGGAGAAGGGATGTTACTAGTGGCCTGAGGGGAGCTGGGGTGGGTGGATCCAGAAGGAGGACTAAAAGGGTGGGATAGGAAATCCCTTCATGGGGCCAGGGGCTCCAAGGATTGGGGAAACTTTGTGAAGGGATTTTCTAGGGAGGTTGGGTAGCAGAAGAGCTGGGCTTGAGGGGCTGGGCAGAGCTAGGGGATAAGTGATTCTAGGGGTTGAGCACCCAGGGAAACCCACAGTGGGAAGTAGGTGATCACGTATGCTAAGGAAGAGGCGGGGTGGGGTGGGGGGTTAGGGGGAGTCCGTGACAAACTCATTGAAGTTGTGCAGGTCATTGAGAAGGATGAGTCCGATGTACAGCCAGCCCAGGGAGAGGAGGAATGTGAGGAAGAGTAGGCCAAACCAGATACAGTCGCACTGCAAAGGTGGCAGGAGAGAAGCTCAAAGCCAATCCCAGTTTCAAGCCCAGAGTTCCCAACGGATGGCAGCTCAAGGGATTTTCTGCCATGCATTGGGCTGCTCTGTTCTGGGGGCAGCTCTTTCCATATTTGAGAGCAGTTTTCTTCCTGAGGAGAGAAAGGCTCTTCCCCCACCCCCCACTGGCTATGAAAACAGTTGGCCTCCTTATCCCCTCCGATAGGCCTATACCTTCTGACTTCCAGCCTCCCCCCTCCATCTCTACTCCACCTTGCTGGTTTGCATCATCTCTTTGGGCGATTTCCTCCAGTGGCAGCTATACAGGCAGTGGAGGCAGTGGGCCCAGACGGAGCAGCAGCCGGGGTATTCAGCCATGGTGAGGGCCTGGGGGAAGGGGACACTCGTCTATCTGCGACTCTGGTGGCAGAGGGCAGATCTCAGCCACCCTTGCAGTGCATCTGAGGTGCCTGGAGGAAGAGCAGAGACCTGGGCTGCTGCTCAGCCACAGAAATTGCAGGGCAGACCCAGCATGTCAGATTAGATGAGGAGATGAGCAGCTCCCAGCTCCAAGCCTGGCAAAGGGGGGCAATCTTCAGGGTCTTCCTTTCCTTTTGATTGTGGTACTTAGAAAGTAAGTGTGACACCCAGGAGGTCCTGCCTTTTTGCAAGCAGGAGTCACACCCCTTTTCTCCAACCCCTCCCCTTTAAGAGCTTGATGTAGCCCCACATTGGGGGAGCCTTCCAATCTAGGAACCCACAGTAATCTGAAGCAGAGGCTTCAGTTCTGACATGGGGCTAAGGGAGGCCCAGCTAGTTGGTCAGTTGCTATGGATACAGAGATTGCACACATCACAAAGACCATACTGAAAGATTCTTTGTCTCCACCTCCCAGGGGGCAGGGGGCACTGTCCATAAGAGCAAAGCTTAAGGGATACAGGTTTCCTGGGTCATTCTTAGCCTTCTTAAGGAACCCTCTTCCTACTGGAACACACCTGGAAAACCCAAACCCTCCCGCCTCAGTCCTGTTCTTTGCTGCCCAGTCATCCCCTAGCCCCAGCCAGGAACATAATCCTTGGCCTTCCCGCTTTCAGGGCCCCACCCTCTGCGTTAGCTCGGTGAAAGTACAACTAATACAGGGCAGGGTTTGTGTATATCTGTTTATGTGTGTATGTGGGGTGTGGTTATCTTGGGGCAGGGGATCCCTGTAACTTGTGTTTCTGGGTCTGACTGAGAGACCAAGCTGGCTTACTGAACCTAAACTGGGTTGGGTGTGTGATTGTCAATCTACGTGAGAGGGTATGCGATTTGTGTCAGTATATGCAAGTGTGTATACACAAGTGAATGTCAGTACAACTGGTTTTCTAGATGACTTTTGAGTATGTAAAGGAACCCCTGGATATACCCAAATTGTGTGTGTGTGTGTGTGTGTGTGTCTGTATGTGTAGCTTAAGGGGCACAGCACCTTCGGGCTCTACTGAGGCTGTGGGGTCATGAGGGTGTGTGTGTGCGCGTGCCATGGCTGGGCCCCGGCAAAAGGGAGGGGAGTGGCTGGCAGAAAGCTGCTCCTGAAATTGCTCTCCTTATGTTTGCTTTAGGAAAGGAGGGCTAGGGTAGGGAATGGAAAGGAAACCTCTTTCCTCCTTGAGATTTCTCCTAGGAAAAAGCCATCTCAAAGGGAAGCCCCTGCCTATTCCCATCCCAGGACCAGATCGCAGTAGCCTCCCCTGAAGTCCTGCCTCTGCACTCTGGACACTGCCTTCCAGAATTCCACCACCCTCCAAAGGCTGTCTGTAGGATGGGATCAGGACCTCAGCAGCCTTAAAACCCCAAGCAGGGGAGCTAAGAAGGGGTGCTGTAATCATGGGCCCACTCCAGGAGCTGACCTCCACCCCACCCCTCCCAGCTGGAGCCCCCAACCTTCCCAAACCCTCACACCTTTTCTCAGCCGCAGGTCTGCTCTTCTCTGCACTGCACAGCTTCCCAGCTGTTCTCCGAGTTGTCTGCCTCCTCCCTTTTCCAGTCCTTGACTCAGCCCCACCGGTCAAACAGGTGGCACTGTTGCCACCTACAGGAGGCTGTGCAGGTCCTCTCCGAAGGCCCTGCAGCTGCTCTATGGCCTGTGCCCAGCCTGGGTAGGAAGATGGGAGGAGGAAGGGGGAGGGAGAGCAGATCTGCTTCTTTACTTGCTGGCGGTCAGGGGGCTTGGGGTGAGGAATTCCTTTGTGCAGCTTTCCCCATCCCTCCGTCCCTCCTCCTGTTCCCCTTCTAGTTACTGCTAGGGCTTTGTCCTGGCTCAGGGAGGCGAGGGCTGAGGGTATAGGCGGGAAGCTGGGGGGAGGTGACCACACAACTTTGCAACTTGGCAGTGAGAAGGGGCCCAGCCTGCCCCCTGGAAAGGGGTGTGTGTATGTTTTTGTGTGCGAGAAAGTCTAGCATCTAGTCTCGAGCACCCTGGCAGTACAGCGTCCTTTCCCCATAGGGATCCCACTTCCACTTCAGCAAGGTGTATCTGAGATGCAGCTGCAAGCTACTTCTTGAGCTCTGGGGAGCCAGTTACCCTGTTTCTGGACTAGGAGTCTCTATGGGCTTTGTGGATCCTGGGTGACACTAGCAGCCACTCCTTTCCCCATCACCCCAGACAGGATATGCTCATTTAGGACCTGCTGAGACTTGCATTACTCCTGCTGCCTTGTCCCCAAGGTATCTAAAATCTTTTCCCAAGAATTATTTGAGGTGAGCATAGTATGTTAAGGTCGCAGGCTTTTAGAAGATAAGCGCACATTAACACATTAAAAAAGATGCCATTTCTACACCATCAGCAGGAGGGAGCTGGCTGACAAGTTGTAGAATCAGCTTAGCTCTAAAGCACAGGGCTCTGGGTGGAATGGGAGCCAGGAGCTGGCTTGATTGAATTTCTCTCTACCTTTTATCGCCGGAAGTCTTGGGGCTAGGATAGTGTTGATGGGAAAGGTTGTCTTCCTTGGGGATCAGTCAGTTCACCCCTCCCCCCCACAAACACATGCTGAATTTTCAAGTGAGAAGGAAGACTGACTCTCTCATGCCAAGAGCCCCACACCTCCCCCCTGTCTTCCCATTGTATCTAGAGACTCTAGTTGGCAGTAGCAGAGGCTCCCTTGCTCCCTCAGCATTAAAATGCAAAGGAAAGCAGGGCTGCTTGCTGGCAAGGGGCCAGAGAGGGCTGCCGGGTCACCTTTTCCTCCAGCAGGCTTCATTTGAGGCAGGTTGTCATTCAAGTTCCTTTGCTTAGGCTCTGCTTGAAGGGGGAGTCTTGGCTTTAATGTGCCAGAGTTCATGGGGGTGGTTTAAAAGCTTTTTTTGTGGGAGGTGGGGGGAATGGTGGATGGGAGTCAGTATGCATGGATCCGAGAGCTCCAGGGCTCAAGAACTCAGAAGGCCACAAGGCCAGTCAGCAGCCTGTGTATAGCATTCCAGAGCTAGTCCCTTTTCAGTTTTAAGCAATGAAGGAGAAAACTGATGCATAGTAAGGAGAGTAAGCTAAACTCCTCTCCTTTTACAAAACAGAAAGCCAGCAGCCAGTGGTGCTCTGTCCTAGAGTTGACAGCAGAGTGGTCCCACATCTGTCTTCTGCCAAGGAGTCAGGCTTCAGAGCATCAAGGTCAACTGGCTGTTGCTACTGTGCTAGAGCTTTGGTGTTAAAGCCAGGTTCAAGTCTAGCTCTATTATGAACTTTGTGACTTTGGATGAGTTACTTCAATTATACCTCATTTTCCTCATCTGCACAGTAAGGATACACATCCCATTTGAACTTTTTTATAGTGTGTGAGGTGCAAATAAGATAGTCCAGGTACATGGTAGATGCTTAGGAAATGTTGGTTCTTTCCAAATCTGAAGGCCAGGCAGGTACTATGGTAAAGGACAGGCCACAGGTTTGGCTAGCTTTACTCCAATTTCCTAGGCAGTAAAGCAACACAAAAACACAACATCATGTTCCACATTACCCTGTGGGAAGGAAGGCAGCTACAAGAAGGCAGGGAGGCTCAGGCACTTGCAGTGCCTCCTTCATAGTTCCATAGGCTGAAATTTTATTTCTCCCTAAACATTAAACAAACTAAAATTTATTTATGTACTTACCATTAACATTTAAAATATTACATTTACTTTAGACCAGAGATAACATGGAAGACCAGTGATAACATGGAAGACAAAGTGCTGTTAAAACACTTAAATTCCAGAGAAGGGGAGGACAGAAGAGATCCCAACCACCTTTCTGTGAGGGTTAAGCTAAGAAAACGTAGATGTAAGATAAGTCTCAGTTTGATTCCCATCAGGAGCAGACTTAACTGCTCACATAAGAAAGAGCCAGATTGTATTTGGGCCTGGTTCCAGATGAGTCCTTAGGAGGGTCAGCTGGTTCTCTCTTCAGTAGTTGGCTTAGGACCCTTTTGGAGAAGAGAGAGTAGTCTGGGGCAGGGGAGGCAGGGAAGGAGACATTCAACAATACCCTTTCAATAATACTCTGTCCCTTTTTTCACCAGCAAGAAATCTGAAATGTAATCTGAAAGCATCTCTCAAGCCACACTGGGGACAGAGGTGATGACTCAAATTTCAGTGGGCCTTTTCTTCAAAAGGGGATGAGCCAGAGAAGAAACTGGTATTGCTGGCCAGAGCACGTTTCTTTTTCTTCCCAGGAGCCTTATTTTCTTGGGATTCTGTTGCTGCATGTTTCGACACCGGGAGGTCAAGGGAGGAGGGAGCTGGAGCCGTCTTCTTTAATACCACGTGTTCTATATCACACATTTCTTTCAAGATCTAGGAAGGACAGAGACACGTATGACTAGATCTCTGATGGGGGTAGAAGCTCAGCCCAACCTAGCTACTACAAAAGCTCGACACTCTCCCAGTAGTACAAGGTATCACTTAAGATTGCTCTGTGGGAAAAAAACAGATTCTAACTTAGACACATTTCCCAGTGGACTGTACCTTGATACACAACCCCTCCCCGGCCCCCCCATTTCTGCCATAGCTAATGCAGAGATGGACACTAATGCAGTTGGAAACACCTGCCTTTTTAGCTCACCTACCTTGCTGTTGGGAGTGGCAGAGACAGGGTTGAAGAAGCTCAACCCCGGGGTCACCTCTGTGGGATCTTCCAATTTGAAGGAACCTTCCGAGTCTTGTGTCCGCTCAACAGTGACCAAGCTATCCTGAGAATCAGGTAGACAGATTATAAATCAGCTACCATGGTTACAAACTAGTCCAAACGTGTGAAGTACCAGCTTTGAGGACCTGATCAGTCAGTCATTCTAAGCAAGTCTTAAGGAGACCCTACTTGAGGAGAATGTAGTGTTTGACATGCTTTCTCCCTGAAGGAATGGAAAAATGCTTGGGAGGGAGGCCTCTGAAGGCAAAGGATTAGGTAGGATAGCAGCACAGGACATATCACTAGGCAAGGTTTAAAACGAGGCAAAGCCTTGGTCATTTCTTTGCCTAAGCTTTCCCCCTCTAAAATGTGCAGTATCCTTCTAGCCTCCCTACAGAGTGTTGCCGTATTAGTCTTCCTTTCAGATAGGGAAATGGAGGCCAAAAGAAAGAAGTTACTTAGGTAACAAGTTAACTCTGTGGTAGAACCAGGACTAGAATTAAAGCCTGTTGTCATGGAATTAGCACTGGATTAAGAGTCAGGAAGCCCATGGTCTAATTTTTTTTTTGTATGCTGTATGTATTTCATTCTTCTTCCACGTGAGAATCCCATTATTTCAGCACTATTTGTTGAATTTTTTATTTGTTTGTTTTGCTTTGTTTGTTTGGGGAAGTGCATGGGCCGGAAATCAAACCCAGGTCTCCTGCATGGCAGGTGAGGATCCTATCACTAAACTACCCTTGTACCCCCTCCATGCACTAATCTTAGCTGCCATGACCAGCTATGTAATATTAGGCAAGTTACATAAATTTATCTCTGGCCTTAGTTTCCTTCTCTCAAAAATGGAAGCATTTTACAACTGAAATTCTAAGAAGTCTATTATGTAAACAAGTAAAACGCAAGTTGCTTGGTTGAAGTAGGGTTGAACCTGACTCAGGTCATACCCCTCTGATCCAAGGCACTTTCATGGAGCCCCTATAGGATTCTAGAATCCAATTTGAAAAATGACAGGAATAGAGAATTTTTAAGGACCCTGCTACTCTGTTATTCTTGGCCTGACCTCTAGCTTGCCACTTGAGTCCTCTGATATCTACTATGCTAGGAGACTTTTTTAAATTAATTTTTTAAAAAAATATAAAAACAAACACAAAGATTCTTAATATATGATCATTCCATTCTACATATATAATCAGTAATTCACAGTATCATCACATAGTTGCATATTCATCATCATGATCATTTCTTAGAACATTTGCATCAATTCAGGAAAAGAAATAAAAAGACAAAAGAAAAAAATTCATATATACCATATCCCTTACCACTCCCTTTCATTGATCACTAGCATTTCAATCTACTAAATTTATTTTAACCTGTGTTCCCCCATTATTTATTTTTATTCCGTATGTTTTATTTGTTGATAAGGTAGATAAAAGGAGCATCATACACAAGGTTTTCACAATCACACAGTCACATTGTGAAAGCTATTATCATTATACAATCACCTTCAAGAAACATGGCTACTGGCACAGAGCTCCACATTTTCGGGCAGTTCCCTCCAGGCTCTCCACTACATCTTGAGTAACAAGGTGATATCTATTTAATGTGTAAGAACATATGGAATAAAAATAAACAATAAAGGGAACAAATCTTAAAATAAATTTAGTTTGAAATGCTAGTGACCAATGAAAGTGAGGTGTAAGGGTATGGTATGTACAATTTTCCTTTTTTCTGATTTCGTTTTATTTCTTTTTCTCTTGTCTTTTTATTTCTTTTTCTGAATTGATGCAAATGTTCTAAGAAATGATGAATATGCAACTATGTGCTGATATTGAGAATTATTGATTATATATATAGAACGGAATGAATATATGTTAATGGTTTTGTTCGTTTGTCGTTAATTTTTTTTTTAATTAATAAACAATTTTTTTTTAAAAAAGAGATAATCCCCATAAAAAAATTCTCCACTTGGGGAAGTTGAATTTTCCCCCTTTCTCACCATTTCCCCAAGGGGACATTGCAAATACTTTTTTACTCACTGTTCAAAGCACTCTGGGATTTATTGGGGAATCACTCTGGACAACCATACAAAATGTTATGCCCTACTCAAGGTTCCAAGTACTTATTATGTTCAAATAAGCTGTCCACATAAGTTATATTAGGAATTGCACTAGTCAAAATATGAATTTTGCACCAAATAAACATTTTTTGCTTTAGTCTCACACATAAGGTAAAATTTTAAAATATTTATTACCACCTATTTTCAACACCCTGCAGTAATGACATTTTTTGTTCCTCATGCAAAAATATTTTTAAATTTGTACATTTAGTCACGATCATTAAATGCTCTAGGCGTTCCTAGAGTATACCATCTCAGTCTTTATTGTCTATCTTTCTTTCTGATTTCATTTGGGCCCCCAGCCCTCCTCCCTCTGTCATTCTCACATTCAGCTTCATTCAGTGTTTTAACATAATTGTATTACAGTTAGATAGTATTGTGCTATCCATTTCTGAGTTTTTGCAATCAGTGCTGTTGCACAATCAGTATCCATTAAGCTCCAATTACCCAATATCTTACCCTATTTCTACCTCCTGATGGTCTCTGTTACCAATGATATTCTCCAAGTTTATTCACTAATGTCAGTTCATATCAGTGAGACCATACAGTATTTGTCCTTTTATTTCTGGCTAATCTCACTCAGCATAATGTCCTTAAGGTCCATCCATGTTGTTACATACTTCATCATTTTATTCTGTCTTACAGCTGCATAATATATAATCGTATATATATATACCACAATTTGTTTAGCCACTCGTCTGTTGATGGACATTTTGGCTGTTTCCACCTCTTTGCAATTGTAAATAATGCTGCTATAAATGTGGTGTGCAAATGTCTGCTTGTGTCCTTGCCCTCATGTCCTCTGAGTAGACACCTAGCAATGGTACTGCTGGGTCATATGGCAATTCTATACTTAGCATCCTGAGGAACCGCTAAACTGCTTTCCACAGCGCTTGTACGATTTGATATTCCCACCAACAGTAGATAAGTGTGCCTCTTTCTCCATGGCCTCTCCAGCACTTGTCGTTTTCTGTTTTATTGATAATGGCCATTCTGGTGAGTATGAGATGATATCTCATTGTGGTTTTGATTTACATTTCCCTAATAGCCAGGGAAGTTGAGCATCTTTTCAGGTGCCCTTTGGCCATTTATAGTTCCTCTTCTGAGAACTGTCTGTTCAAGTTTTTTGCCCATTTAGTAATTGGTTTGTCTGTCTTTTGTTATTGAGTAGAACAATCTCTTTATATATTCTGGATACTAGACCTTTATCTGATATATCATTTCCAAATATTGTCTCCCATTCTGTAGGCTGTCTTTTTACTTTCTTGATGAAGTTCTTTGATGCACAAAAGTGTTTAATTTTGAGGAGTTCCCATTTCTTTCTTTCTTTCTTTCTTTCTTCAATTTCGTGCTTTGGTTGTAAGGTCTAGGAAACTGCCTCCTAGTATAAGATTTATAAGACATTTCCCTACATTTTCTTCTAACAGTTGTATGGTCTTAGATCTAATGTTTAGGTCTTTGATCCATTTTGAGTTAGTTTTTGTATAGGGTGTGAGATATGGATCCTCTTTCATTCTTTTGCATATGGATATCCAGTTCTCTAGGCACCGTTTATTGAAGAGACTGTTCTGTCCCAGGTGAGTTGGCTTGACTGCCTTATCAAAGATCAATTGTCCATAAATGAGAGGGTCTATATCTGAACACTCTATTTTATTCCATTGGTCAGTATATCAATCTTTATGCCAGTACCATGCTGTTTTGACCACTGTAGCTCCATAATATGCCTTAAAATCAGGCAGCGTGAGACTTTGACTTCATTTTTTTTTTTTCCTCAGGATACTTTTAGGTATTCGGGGCACCTTGCCCTTCAAGATAAATTTGGCTATTGGTTTTTCTATTTCTGAAAAGTAAGTTTTGGGATTTTAATTGGTATTGCATTGAATCTGTAAATCAATTTAGGTAAAATTGACATCTTAACCATATTTAGCCTTTCAATCCATGAACACTGTATGCCCTTCCATTTATTTAGGTCTTCTGTGATTTCGTTGAACAATTTCTTGTTGTTTTCTTTGCATAGGTCTTTTGTCTCTTTAGTTAAATTTATTCCTCAATATTTTATTCTTTTGGTTGCAATTGTAAATGGAATTTTTCCCCCTCAGATTGTTCATTACTAGTGTATAGAAACACGACAGATTTTTGAGTATTGATTTTGTAACCTGCCACTTTGCTGTACTCATTCATTAGCTCCAATAGTTTTGCTGTGGATTTTCTGGGGTTTTCGTCATATAATATCATATCATTGGCAAACAGTGAGAGTTCTACTTCTTTCTTTCCAATTTTGACACTTTGTTTTTCTTTTCTTGTCTAATTGCTCTGGCTAGAACTTCCAACACAATGTTGAATAACAGCAGTGATAGTGGACATCCTTGTCTTGTTCCTGATCTTAGGGGGAAAGTTTTCAGTTTTTCCCCATTGAGGATGATGTTAGCTGTGGGTTTTTCATATAGTCCCTTTATCATGTTGAAGAAGTTCCCTTCTATTCCTACCCTTTAAAGTGTTTTCAACAGGAAAGGATGTTGAATTTTGTCAAATGCCTGTTCTGCATCCATCGAGAGATGATCATGTGGTTTTTCTGCTTTGATTTGTTGATACAGTGTATTACATTAATTGATTTTCTTATGTTGAACCATCCTTGCATACCTGGGATGAATCTTACTTGGTCATGGTGTAGAATCTTTTAATGTGCTGCTGGATTCAATTTGCAAGTATTTGTTGAGGATTTTTGCATCTACATTCATTAGAGAGATTGGTCTGCAGTTTTCTTTTTTTGTGATATTTTTGTCTGGCTTTGGTATGAGGGTGATGTTGGCTTCATAAATGAGTTAGGTAACTTTCCCTCCTCTTCAATTTTTTTTTGAAGAGTTTGAGCAAGATTGGTACTAATTCTTTTTGGAATGTTTGGTAGAATTCACATGTGAAGCCATCGGGTCCTGGACTTTTCTTTTTGTGGAGCTTCTTAATGACTGATTCAATTTCTTGTGATTGGTTTGCTGAGGTTGTCTATTTTGAAGCAAGTCAATGTTGGTTGTTCACGCCTTTCTAGAAAGTTGTCCATTTCATCTACATTGTCGAGTTTATTAGCATTAAGTTGTTCATAGTATCCTCTCATTACTTCCTTTATTTCTGTGGGGTCAGAGGTTATGTCTCCTCTTCCATTTCTGATTTTATTTATTTGCATCCTCTCTCTTCTTCTTTTTGACAACCTCGCTAAGGGTCCATCGATCTTATTGATTTTTCTCATAGAACCAGCTTCTGGTTTTATTAATTTTCTCAATTGTTTTCATGTTCTCAATTTCATTTATTTCTGCTCTAATTTTCATATTTCTTTCCTTTTGCTTGCTTTGGGGTTAGTTTCTGTTCTTTCTCTACTTCTCCCAAGTGGACAGTTAATTCCTCGATTTTTGCCCTTTCTTCTTTTTTGATATAGGCATTTAGGGTGATAAATTTCCCTCTTAGCACTGCCTCTGCTGCATCCCATAAATTTTGATATGTTGTGCTTTCATTTTCATTTGCCTCAAGATACTTAGTGATTTCTCTTGTAATTTCTTCCTTGACCCACTGGTTGTTTAAGAGTGTGCTGTTGAGCCTCCATATATTTGTGAATTTTCTGGCACTCTGCCTATTATTGATTTCCAACTTCATTCCTTTATGATCTGAGACAGTGTTTTGTATGATTTCAACCTTTTAAAATTTATTGAGACTTGCTTTGTGACCCAGCATATGGTCTGTCCTTGAGAATGATCCATGAGTACTTGAGAAAAAGGTGTATCCTGCTGTTGTGGTGTATAATGTTCTATAAATGTCTGTCAAGTCTAGCTTATTTAGTGCATTATTCAAATTCTCTGTAACTTTATTGATCCTCTGTCTAGATGTTCTGTCCATTGATGAGAGTGGGGAACTGAAGTCTCCAACTATTATGGTAGATGTGTCTATTTCTCTTTTCAGTGTTTGCAGTATTTGCCACATGTATTTTGCAGCATTCTGGTTCGGTGCATAAATATTTATGATTGTTATGTCTTTATGCTGAATTGTTCCTTTTATTAGTACATAATATCCTTTTTTCTCTTTTAACTGTTTTACATTTGAAGTCTAATTTGTTGGATATTAGTATAGCTACTCCTGCTCTTTTCTGGTTGTTATTTGCATGAAATATCTTTTCCCAACCTTTCACTTTCAACCTATGTTTATCTTTGGGTCTAAAATGTGTTTCCTGTAGACAGCATATAGAAGGATCCTGTTTTTCAATCCATTCTGCCAGTCTATGTCTTTTGATTGGGGAGTTTAATCCAGTAACATTTAGTGTTATTACTGTACAGGTAGTACTTTCTTCTACCATTTTGCCTTTGGGAATTTATACACCATATCTAATTTTCCTTCTTTCTACACTCTTCTCCATACCTCTCTCTTTTGTGTTTTCATATCTGTCTCTAGTGCTCCCTTTAGTATTTCTTGCAGAGCTGGTCTCTTGGTCACAAATTCTCTCAGTGATTTTTGTCTGAAAATATTTTAATTTCTCCCTCATTTTTGAAGGAAAATTTTGCTGGTATAGAATTCTTGGTTGGCAGTTTTTCTCTTTTAGTAATTTAAATATATCATCCCACTGTCTTCTTGCCTCCATGGTTTCTGCTGAGAAATCTATGCATAGTCTTATTGGGTTTCCCTTGTATGTGATGGATTGCTTTTCTCTTGCTGCTTTCAAGATCCTCTCTTTCTCTTTGTCATCTGACATTCTGATTAGTAAGTGTCTTGGAGTACGTCTATTTGGATCTGTTCTGTTTGGGGTATGGTGCACTTCTTGGATCTGTAATTTTAAGTCTTTCATAAGACTTGGGAAATTTTCAGTGATAATTTCCTTCATTAGTTTTTTCTCCTCCTTTTCCCTTCTCTTCTCCTTCTGGGACACCCACATCACGTATATTCATGCGCTTCATGTTGTCATTCAATTCCCTGAGTCCCTGTTCATATTTTTCTATTCTTTTCCCTATCAATTTCTTTTGCTGGTTGAATTTCAGATGTTCCATCCTCCAGTTCACTAATCCTATCTTCTGCCTCTTGAAATCTGAGATTGTAGGTTTCTATTGCTTTTTTTCATCTCTTCTACTGTGCCTTTCATTCCCATAAGTTCTGTGATTTGTTTTTTCAGACTTTTGATTTCTTATTTTTCTTCATTTCTTGCCTTCTTTATATCATCTCTCAATTCATTGATTTGATTTTTTTTCATAGTTTACTTTTTCTTATTAATTAACGGAAAAAAAGAAATTAACCCAACATTTAGAAATCATACCATTCTACATATGCAATCAGTAATTCTTAACATCATCACATAGATGCATGATCATCGTTTCTTAGTACTTTTGCGTCGGTTTAGAAGAACTAGCAACACAACAGAAAAAGATATAGAATGTTAATATAGAGAAAAAAATAAAAGTAATAATAATAGTAAAAAAAAAAAAAAAGACAACCAACCAACCAGACAGACAACAAAAAAAAAGCCTATAGCTCAGATGCAGCTTCATTCAGTGTTTTAACATGATTACTTTACAATTAGGTATTATTGTGCTGTCCATTTTTGAGTTTTTGTATCTAGTCCTGTTGCACAATCTGTATGCCTTCAGCTCCAATTACCCATTATCTTACCCTGTTTCTAACTCCTGCTGGACTCTGTTACCAATGACATATTCCAAGTTTATTCTCGAATGTCGGTTCACATCAGTGGGATACCTAGCAATAGTATTGCTGGGTCGTATGGCAATTCTATATTCAGCTTTTTGAGGGACCGCCAAACTGCCTTCCACAGTGGTTGCACCATTTGACATTCCCAACAACAGTGGATAAGTGTGCCTCTTTCTCCGCATCCTCTCCAGCACTTGTCATTTTCTGTTTTGTTGATAATGGCCATTCTGGTGGGTGTGAGATGATATCTCATTGTGGTTTTGATTTGCATTTCTCTAATGGCCAGGGACATTGAGCATCTCTTCATGTGCCTTTTGGCCATTTGTAGTTCCTCCTCTGAGAAGTGTCTGTTCAAGTCTTTTTCCCATTTTGTAATTGGGTTGGCTGTCTTTTTGTTGTTGAGTTGGACAATCTCTTTATAAATTCTGGATACTAGACCTTTATCTGATATGTCATTTCCAAATATTGTCTCCCATTGTGTAGGCTGTCTTTCTACTTTCTTGATGAAGTTCTTTGATGCCATTGATTTGATTTTTGATGAGGTTTTCCATGTCCGTTCGAATATTCTGAATTAATTGTTTCAACTTCTGTATCTCATTTGAATTATTGGTTCAGTCCTTTGACTGGGCCATAACTTCAATTTTCCTAGTGTGATTATTTTTTTCTGGCGTCGAGGCCTTTAATTACCTTAATTAGTTTGTTGTGGAGATTGTTTTCACTTGTTTTACCTAAGATTTTCTTGCTGGATGACTTTGTTGCCTATCTGTTCTTTGACATTCAGTTTAGCTTATTGTGGACCACTAGGCTTAAGTTTTGTTTAACAGAACAGAAGTTTTCAGTTCTTGTTTTCTTGTTTCTTGCCCTGCCTGTATGGTGCCTTCCCCTCCCTGACCCTTAGAAAGGCCTACGTAGGTATTATAGACCCCAGCCAGATTTTCCCAGACCAAACTGCCCTCCTGTCAGGAGGAAAGAGTCACCTGTATCAATTTTTCCTGAGGGTTGAGACCCAGCAGGTTGAAAGACTTTCCTATGAAGTCTCTGGTGTCTGTGTTTTCCCTATCCTGCCCGGTATGTGGTGCTTTTCTGCCTGCAGGTCCCACCAGCATAAGGTGATGTGGTACCTTTAAGTTCAGTGGACTCTCCCTACTGGGGGCATGGTGGAGGCAGAGGAGAGGTTCTAGGCTGACTTTAATGGCTTCAATTTTCTAAACCCTGGGGTATGAATTCCTTGAGGGAGGAAATCCACCTGAGCTGGGTCCCAGCCCTCTCCAGGGGAAGGCAGAGGCTCCAGACAAGCTCTCAAACAAGCTTGTTTCTGCCTATCTGGGGCAGTTGCAGCCTGAGAAGCTCTGCCACTGTATCCAAAGGCAGTCAAGCCTTTGTAGAAACACAGCCACAAAAAAGAAAGAGAAAAATTCTTCTCAGTTCAGGACCCCCGTTTCTCAGATTTGCCAATCAAGAGCATAAGTTGGTATGTTACTTTGTGTACCTTCAGATCCTATATGCCCCCTCCTTTCCTTCAGGGCCAGACCCTTTCAAGTATTATGTGGTATCTGATCATAAAACTTCTGTTTCTTTTTTCTTTTTTCTTTTTCCGTCAGCCCTGCCCCCTCGGTGCCAGGGCAAAAATCAGCAATTTCTGCTCTGACCAGGTTCACCTGAGCTGGGGGCCTATTTTTAGTAGTCAGAATTTGTGAATTAATTCCACAATTGGAGCTTAGTTGTACTCAGTCCCTGCTGCTAGTAAAATCCCTTTCCTTCCCCCTCTGGAAAGCTGCCTGTGGGGGAGGGGCACCAGCCACTGCAGCTTGGGGAACTCATGGTTCTGGGGGTCTCACAGCCAGTCCAGCTGGTCCAGACTGGTGTATCTCTATGTCTGGTCACTCACATGGCCCCAGCAGTTGTTCTTTACTGTTCCTGGCTATTTAGTAGCTGTTCTGGAGGATGAACTAAATCCCATACCTCGCTATGCTGCCATCTTGGCACTCTCCATGAGTCTTTGTAATAGAAAACTTATGGCAAGCTGTTCACATGTAGATGTTCAAGAAATACATTATGAATGATCATTAGCCTATGTTTGTTAGAATTACTGCATATCACATAGAGAGCTACAGTAATGAGCTTTTGCCATGGGCACAGGTAAGGCAAGTAGAGGGATCTGCCCTGTTTGGTGCTGCTCTTTTCAGGGCCCATTTGGCTTCCCTGAGTTTGCTATTCCTGGGAGCTATTTAAGGATAGCTATAGTTAGTTTGGGTCACAACAGTTACCATTATAAAGACAAGGTAGCTATTCTAGAGTCATGGAATAGCTGGTGCCCATGGAGAGGGCCTAAGAAATTAATGTCTCAAGACGTGAGAAGGATTAACTTCCTTCCTGAAAGCTGCCAACTCAGCACATGGCTCTTTCAGTTCCAGCTAAGCCTTTGAACTGGTTTGATCCTGCATGCCTTTATGCCTGCAAATGCCTGTTTTCTTGCTCCTTGTTCCTGCCTCAGAAACAGCCAAGGGCCAAGGCTGGGGGTGGAGAACATGCCATTTAAGTAAGGAAATCAGCTGCATACCTGGGAATTTCCTGAGAAGGACTATGGTTTCTGAAGGGGGTGTGTGGAAAGGCTAGTAGTGAGGAAGAAAGATCAGGAAATGAAATGCCTCTTTCTAGATGCAGAGGGAAGGAGAAAAGAGGAAGAGCTGTGTGAGACTCTAGGGAAGAAGCTAGCCAGATGTATGAAGGGCTGCTGAGAGGCAATAGCACTGCTTCTACCTTGTCTTGCTTGCGGTTCCTACACTTTGTAGGGTCACAGCTGCAGTCCACGCCGCAGTCTGACTTTTGTTTCCTGCACCCACACTGCTTGTTACCACACCAGCCCTTGCAGGAACACTGCAAAAATAGGTTGAAAGAAAAAACACATTATTAAAAGAGTTAGAAGACTGATTTAAAGTGCCTTTCCTTTATTTTCAAGCCTTCCTAGGAAAAACTGAAAGTACCATCATTGTTACCAAGCTTCTAGCTCTTCAGTCCTTTCTTCTTTAGTGAAACAGTGCTCAGCAAGAACCACCATAGGTTTATAAAGAACAAGTCATGCCAGACTAATCCATTTTCTTTCGTAGATACTACATTTGAACAGATACATTAGAGGAATGCCATAATAATGCCAGGCAGCTGATGCTCTATGATAACTTTATGGACCAAGTTTAGAATTGCAAGCTGGATAGCAGTATTGTTAGGAATGTTTAACGACTGAGTAGGGTTGCTCAATACCTTTAGATCTACCTAACTCTACTCTCATCCAACTCACATTCCTACATTTTGTTCATTGTCAGCCTGGGCTTTCACCTTAGCACTTTAATTATTCCATATTTTAATAAATCATTTACATTTGTATAGCACTTTACAGTTTTCAGAGTACTTTCATATGTATAAATATAAAGTGTTACTTGAATCTCATAACCAGTCTACAAAGTAGGCATATTTATCACCTGTAACAATGACACAAAGCTAAAAGGATTACTATGTAAGGTAACAAAATCACAATTCAAAAATATTTTGATGGCCTAGAATTATGGGTTGAAGGCAGACAAGAAAAAATTTACCAGGGATAAATTTGTTTGGTATTTAGGTTTCCCCAAATCAGTCATATAAATACAAGATGGAGGGAGATCTGGCTTAAAAAGTAGTTTGTGCATAAAGGGTATAGGAATTTGAGTTGTCAGCAAGCTCCATGAGTGTTGAGATGGATGTCAAAAAGCAAATGCAATCAGGCAGAGATCTGGAATTCAGAAAACATGGGGAGCAATTATTTCACTGTACCCTGTGTCAGTCAGCCACATTTGAAATAACCTATCCTATTTAGGGCACCATAATTTTTTAATGCATACAACAATATTGACAATAATAATTAAAAAAAAAACAATCATGTCTCCACCATCCCTCTGAATAAGTAAAATACAGATATAACTGAGGCCTACTGAGTCCACTTTCCTTATACCATTTACATCCCTCTCTTCCAGGGGTAAGCAGCCTTTGAACTAGGTGTTTAAACTCTTACTACATATGAGTTTTCATTAAAAAATAAAGAATTGTTTTATATGGTCTTTTTTTTTTTTGCATGGGCAGGCACCGGGAATCAAACCTGGGTCTCTGGCATGGCAGGCAAGAACTCTGCTACTGAGTTACCATGGCCTGCCCTGTTTTACATGCTTTTAAACTTTATATAAATGACATTCTATTATATGTTGATACATGTAGCTCCAGTTCCATTCATTTTCACTCTATGAACATGTCACAATTTATCTATCCTCCTGATAGTGCCAATTTTTCACTCTTCACAAACAATGTTAGTAGCAGCTAATATTGTGTCAGGCACTGTTATGAATACTTTACATGCATTAAACCCATTTGATCATAAGTATGTTTCCTTGTATGCATTTTCAGGTGTTCACTGTATGTGTTGAATAAAGAGGATGTTAAACAAAACAAAACAAAAAAAGAGATGAGTGACCAGAATGATAGGAAGCAGTGTTATAAGAGAAATGGTGGAAGAAAGGGGAATAGTTTGGCTTGGAAAAGACATAGGTGGCAGTGGCAGGCTCACAGAATGATGGACTAGAGTCAGAGGAAACCTTAGAGGCCATCTAAATCATGATTTGATGTGTTGATGCCCCTCTCTAACATCTCTGGAGCTAATTATTCAAAGCTCTAGTTATCCTGAAATAATAGTAGTTTCTATGTAATTGTTTAACCACAGGACCTAATTCTGCTATTTGGAATGATGCAGAATAAGCTTAACCCCACTTTCACTTTCATTTGGTCAAAACTTGAGCATAATTTTCACTTCCAAGACCCCCTCTGTCCAAATCTTCCCAAAGCTAAATGTACCCAGCTTCCTCAATGATTCACCACATGACATGGTTTCCGAGTTTCCTCAGCAGCTGGATTATATACCAGTTTGTCAAAGTTGCAAATATTTAATTGTAACATCCAAAACTGAGCAAAACTTTCCAGATGTGGTTTGACCATTGTGAAGAAGATTGAAACAAACACCTCCTTTGTTATGGACCCAATTATTTTGTTAATGAGGCCTAAAATCACAGTGACTTTTTTTTCTTGTCACACTTTGTGGATTCATACTGTTTGCAGTCAAACTCAAGCCCTTAAGTTTTTTTCATATAAGAATCATCACCTTTGTTCTGTACTTGTGAGGGTAAAATAAACCATTATAATATATTTTTTCTGATTATGAGAATGATATATTTCACTATATAAAATTTAAAAATATAGAAAAATATAAAGATTTAAGTTTTCCATCTGAAAATAACCACTATTGCCATTTTGATGTATTCCTTTCCAGTCTTTTATCTATGCTTATAAACTTATATATATATATATATTTCAAATTGGAATAGTATAGTACTTTGCTTTTTCACTAAACATTATTTATTTTTAAGGACATGGGAAATATATTTTTGAAAAAAGCAGCGTTTTAAAAAGAATTGTATGTAATAGTTCATCATGTTGATGTTAATTTATTTAACCAGTCTCCCACTGTAATTTTTTTTGCCATTATAAATAATGCTGCGGTGAATATCTTTGTACATAAATACAATCTAAATCTTACCATGACTGACAAGTCCCTGCAGGATGTGGCCCTTAACTACCTGTTTGACCTTATCTTTTATGGCTCTCTCCCACTTTTTAATACTCTAGCCACACAGGCCTTTCTATCTGTTCCTTGATACATCAACCTCATTCCTGTCCCAGGGTGCTTGCATTTGCTGTTCCCTCTTCCTGAAATGTTCTTCTTCTTGATTCTTTTCCTGACTTGCTCCTTCACTTTATTGTCTCATCTTCAATGTCTCCTACTCAGAGAGGCCACCCCCAGGTACTCTTCTAAAACATTCTTTTCACACCCCCATCATTTCTATGACATCACTGTATTTTATTTTTACTTTTTAAAATCTCTTATTCACCAGGTGGTTCTCTAGTGGGTCTATAAGTAATATTACCATATTGAAGATGAACAAGATTGAAAGGGGTTGTATAGACCTACAGGTCCCACTGATTAACACTAGAAATATGAATTAGTTCTCACAAGAATTACTTCAGAGCAAGTTGGATGGTGGCGCAGTGGCAGAGCTTGTGCCTGCCATGCTGGAGACCCGAGTTTGATTTCCAGTGCCTGCCCATGCAAAAAAAAAAATTACTTCAAAGATATGATTCTTGTACAAAGAGTGTTAAAGTCCAGGGTACAGGGGGAAAACTGCTATTACATTCTATGAGCTATGTTCAAAAGAAAATCATTAGCACCACCACAGCAACAGCAGAGGTAAATAATGGGGGGAGGGACAAGAGTTAAGAGGAGGTTTATATTTTCTATTATTTGGCAAGGGTGAGTTTATTGGTTTTCCTTCTCTTGGGAACAGTGAAATTATCTAAAATTGAGAATGTTGACGGACTGTAGACTTTGGGCCTTCTACATGATGCCCGATGAATGCAGGTGGCTGAAGGATGCACTGACGGAGAAGTAGATTGGTGAACGATAGTGTAGTATATACTTATGAACGAAGGTTGTACTGCTACAAAAAGGAAGTTGTGAGGCATGGAATGATGTGAATGAACATGTGGGACATTTGGTGAGACAAAATATGCCAGAAACAAAAGAACAATGGTATGGTCACCTTTAGAAAATGCTTATAGGAAAACAGGGGCCTAGATTATAAGTTTTTAGAGCAGACACATTAAGACTGGGGGGGGTGGTTATTATTTCTGGATTTTGAGAGGCTGTTTTATATATATATAATCTGATATTTACAGACAAGAACGAAGCTGAATAGGTTGGGGTTAAAGTAATTCAGAACATAGGGGTAAGGAAGACAGTGTCTATATTTTAGAACCACACATACTCTTTGAGACCATCAGAAGAAAGGTTTATTTGGTTTGGAACTGAAATTTTCTGTAGTGCATAATCTAATTCAACCCATCTGTATAGCTCATTTGAACAACTGAAACACAGGGAACACAGAATAAGAAAGAGGTCCTTCAATCCTGTATAGATTATTGCAATGCCTGGATATATCCTAGGGTATATTAAGCAGATAATCAGAAAGTATTGGTAAAGTCCCCTGAGGGATGGGAGAAAGAATACGGAACTATTAAACTTTACCATCAAGGAATCGCCTGATGTTGTGTCAAACTTCAGGGACACCCAAATCAATAGGTCGTGTGCTTGATTATGAAGCTTATGTAGGTAGCAGAGAAGCTTAAACTACCTATAGGCATGCCTAAGAGTTACTTCTGGAGGACCTGTGTGGTTCCTCAGATGTGGCCTCAGTCTCTCTAAGTCCAACTCTGCAAGTGAAATCATTGCCTTCCCCCCTACGTGTGACATGACATCCAGGGGTGAAAGTCTCCCTGGCAAAGGGGAGATGACTCCCAGGGATGAATCCATACCTGGCACCATGGGAACAACAATTTCATCCTGACCAAAAGGGGGAAAAGAAGTGTAATTAATAAAGTATCAGTGACAGAGAGGGTTCAAATAGAGTCAAGAGTCTACTCTGGAGGTTGCTCTTATGTAAGCTTCAGTTAGACCTTGCTATCTATCATATCCTGCCAAACCCCAACTAGGACCATTCCAACCAATCCTAAAGAACAGCTAGGGCAATATATAAGATTCCACAAGGTTTCCAGGCACTAGAGTAACTTTCCAGAAACCTACAACCTCCAGATGGTTCCCTGGTCCACATAAGATTTGAAACCTAGCCTAGCCTCTCCAGAATATCAGATAGCTCCATCTCCCTACCCTGTATTAGTGACAGACCCTTCCAATATGAAAAGTTCAGAATGGCATAGCCCAAACACCCCTAAGGAGAGGGATGGAAGATCAAAGGTGATGGTGGAGTTATACAGAGAAGATAGGATTTAACAAATGAATATAGATGCTGAATCACTAAACTGATATCTCTTTTAGTCTCCAGTATTTTTGAGCAGCTAGAAGTAAAAACTTAAAATTGTGAAATTGTAACCCATGTCAAACTCTGAAATATGTTTTACAACTAAATATGGTGCTGTGCTTTGAAATTTATAGCTTTTGTGTATATGTTTTTTTTCACAAAAAAGAAGGAATAAAAGTCGATTGTGATGATAAAAAAATATTTAAGCCCTCTAGCCTCCTATATTCTGGAGCAGCTAGAAGGAAAACTATGAGAGGATCATATGGTAGCCACGACAAACTCTGGGATCTGTCCTGTAACTACTTGTTGAAGAGTGCTTTGAAAACTATTGCTTTTTTATTTCTTTACTTTGCATATATGTTATACTATACAATAAAATAAGTTAAAAATATCTTATCACCATCTAAAACTATTGTGTTTTCTTGGTCAGGGTGTATCTCTCCCTATAAGAATCTTAGTTTCATGAGGGCAAGGACCTTATTATCTGTCTTGTTTAGTGTATCCTCAGTGTCTAGAAACAGTACCTGGCACATAGCTAGGTGCTCAAAAAAGATTTGTTGAATGAATAAATCTTCCTACATACCAATAATCATTTCCTTAGTATACATTCCTGTATATGTCTTCAGCTAGACATTGCTACCTATCATAGTTTGCCAACCCCCACCCAAAACCATTCTTGCCAACCCTAAAGAACACCTAGGGCTTTGTATGAGATTCTACAAAGGTTACATGCACTAGGATTACTTTCCAGAAACCTATAACCTCCAGATGGGCTCCTAGGCCAGATAAGTCCTGAAATCCAGAGGTGCCAGCCTCTCTAGAACATCAACTAGTTGATCCCATTTTATCAACAGCCCCTTTTAACATGAAAAGTTAAAATGGGCATAGCCCAAATACCCCTAAAGAGTGGGAGAAAGATCAAAGGAGATGGCGGAGTTATACAGAGAAAGTAATATTTAATAAATGAGTACGATTGCTGAATCATTATATTGCTATTTCTTTTAGTCTCCAGTGTCTTGGAAAAGCTAGTAGTGAAAACCTAAAATTGTGGAATTGTAACCCACACCAACCTCTGAAATCTGTTCTACAACTAAGCATTGCAGTATGCTTTGAAATTTATTGCTTTTTTGTATATATGTTATTTTTCACAAAAAAGTCGATTGTGATGAAGGCACAGCTACACAATGATACTGTGAACCACTGATTGTACACTTTGAATGATTACATGATATGTAAATATATAATATATATCAATAAAACTGCATTAAAAATTTTAAAATTCCCATATGTGGAATTACTGGGTCAAAGGATAGTAATATTTTTAAGGTTTTTGATACATATTTTTAAGTTGCCATCCAGAAAGGTATACCAATTTACATTCTTAATAGCAATAGACAGGGATGGCCATTTTATTCACTTTTGCCAACAAAAGAAATTGCAATAAAAAAATGCTGCTTTGAATAATGTAAGGTAAAAGATAGATTTCTATGATGTGTCCTAGAGGTACCTTACCAGGATGATATTGATCCACTGACTGCTACAGCTGGGGTAAATGGCCTTTTGACCATTTACAAATTCATCTAAATGCCTCAAAAAATACACCATTACTCTGTCCTTGATTTCTCGAATTTGTCCAAAGGGATAATATTATCAGGGCAGTATTTGAAGGGCTGTCATAAGACAGAACAATTAGACTTTCCCATAACCAAGTCCAACGGGATGATTTATAGGATAGCACATTTTAGCTCGACAAGGAACAATTTCCTAATAATTAGTGGAATACAATGGGCTGCCCCTTGAGACTTTGAGCTTACTTACCTTACTAGAAGTTTTCAAGCATGCAGTGGCTACATAAACAACTGGTAGGAATGTTTTAGAACAATCATGATATACCTACAGATAAACTTGCATCCATGCTGCATGTACTAACTGTAATTTCATCCTTGTTCTCTCTCCAGAAAACAGATCAGAATGTAAGAAGGAGAGAATGCCCTTACAACAGACATAACCTCAACTATATATACACATATGTGTGTATGTGTATCACAACTGCTGGCAATCCACCAGCATGTCCTAACACCACAGGTGAGAACCACTGTAATAAAAGGATTCTTTATAGAGAGTGGGAAGTAGAGTTAAAGTCCTCTAGGGTGCCTTTAAACGAGTGGGTCTCAATCTTGGCTGCACATAATAAATCTCTGGGGAGCTTTTTCTGAAAGGACCAGGCCCCACTTCAGACCAATTAAATCAGAATATCTGTGGGTGAAGTTCCAAGTCTCCCCGGGTTTAAAAGCTCCCTTGTGGATTCTAATGTGTAGCCAGGGTTGAGAACTATTGCTTTAGAGTCTATAATTCCTCTAGCACTGATTTCAGTGCTAGAATTCAGTTACCATGTATTTCAGAATAAGATCTGGTGATAATTTTAACATAAAGGATACCAGGATAGTAATTAGGAAACTCAGGCTCTAGTCCTATATCTACTACTTGGCATGATCTTGGACAAATCAATTCATCTAAATCAGTAAGGTAGAGACAAGAATATCTGCTTCCTCTTTTCTGCCAAAGGGGACAAATGAGAATATATGTAAATTGCTTATAGTGCTTTAATAACAATACCTGTATGGTATTTTATTGTTTGCTGGATACTTCTGCATGTATTTCTTCTTTTAAGTTCTCAGACACCATATAATGCCACACTAAAATTGTTACTTCAAAAAAAAAAAAAAGAAAAGAAAATTGTTACTTTCCCTTAGGACATTAATCATTAATGCTGGAAGGAACCTTACACATCATCTACTCTAGCCTAATCCCTTCATTGTATAGATAAGGAATATGAGGCCCAGAGAGGTTAGGTGACTTGCTTATGGTTACCCAACTAATCAGTGGCAAACTGAAGACTAGAATTCATGTCTCCTGGCTTCTAAGCTATTATTTTTTCTACCACAGCACATGTGCTACTACACTGCATGTTAATACACACAGGAAACATGTATGATGGAGGAAGCCTACTTTTTCAGTATTAACTCTGCATAAGTCATCATTTTGGTGCCTGCAGCAGTTGTATTTTCAGTAGCCTAATGATAGTACTGACCAGTTTCAGCTGGGTTAAAGCAATAATTAGGATGACTTTCATGAAAAGCAACAAGGTCTAAAGCTAATGTGTTTATAAGTAGTCAGATCAAAGAGCACTCATAGCATCCATGTACTTTGAGGTTTCAAAAAAGGGGAAACTAGAATTTATGCCAACTTGCTCCCCTTAAAAACCCAGCTGTATACTTTCAAAGTTAAAACCAGTGAAACAGCCCAGAAAAGAAACATTTCTCATCATATCAGACACAGGATTTATCATTGATTTTACTAGCAATATTTGTATACTTTATTTTCCTTTTTAATCTTATAGCACCAGGGCTATAATAAGTATAATAAGCTTTCCTCTGAGGACAAGTACACTCATATGCTTCACATTTGGGAACTCCTTTCCAGGGGTTAGGTTCTCCACTATTTGTTTCTGTGTGTGCCTCTCAATTCTGCCTCCTATTACTTAACTGACTTTTAAATTCACATTTAGCTTATGTACCCCACTTCAACCATAGTAGAGATTTCATGCTTGTGGAGTAAATGAATGAAAAACAGCATGTTCTGTCCCATTTTCTCTAAATACCCCATCCCTCTGCAATGCTATTACCATTTCTAAGTCTTTGCAATATACTATTTATCCTGCCAGAAATGTTCTCTCAGTTGCTTCTAAGACTTCATCTACCTTTCTGTCTTATAATGCAGCAACAGTCATCTCTTTCAAGTTATCTTCCTAAACTATACCTATTTGGGTTGGCTTTATAGTTGCTCTTAAAAACCCCAGTCCATTTTCCAGAGATGAATAGTCTTAGGTTCTATGGTATGCTTCTTTCTTTGTCTTTTTTCATCAGATTATAAACTCACTGAGGCCAACGCCGACCTTTTAGTTCTAGGGCACAGAAAGGTTGAATTCTTGATGACTACTGATTGACCAAGTTACTTAATGCCCCCCATTTGACTTGCTTCTCTCTAGAGTTGTGGCTGTACAGGGACCAGTTCCCCATGTGGTGAGCTATCAGCTAATGAAATCAAGCAACGTTGCAGGAAGCCAGAAAAGGTAATTTGTGAATTGTTCTCTAAGCAGAATGTGACTGCAGGGCACTGTAGGGTAGCAGTGGAGAACTTTGGTGCCTGTGAAGTTAATGTTTCAACATAAAACATCTAGGTTTGATAATTAGGTAGGGTGATCATTGTGTAAGTAAATAAAGCATGCCTCAAAATCTAATTGTTCCTAATGTTAAAATAAATTTAGTAGATTGAAATGCTGGTTATCAGTGAAGGGGAGGGGTAAGGGGTATGGTATGTATGAATTTCTTCTGTCTTCTTTTTATTGCTTTTTCTGAATTGATGCAGATGTCCTAAGAAATGATCATGATGAATATACAACTAGGTGATGATAGTGTGAGTTATTGATTATATAACAAGAACGGAATGATCATATGATAAGAATGTTTATGTTTATATATGGTTATGTTAAAAAAAATCAAATTGTTCCTAACTAGACTTAACTTGGTGTGTTTGATCTTAATTATTCGCTTTTTCTGTATCCTCTTTTACCTATTAACCTAGTGAGGACAATCACTTTATTAGGTGAGGAAAAAGTTCCCACTCAGCTTCTAATCCGCAATTATCACTAGACATGACCATGGTATGGTGAAAACAAAGTAGAGTCATAAGATTTGGTTTCAACTCTTGATTGCCACTTGGTTGTATGTCTTTGGGCAAGGTCATTCCCTCCTCTAGGTCTCAGGTCCATCTTTAAATTGCAAATGATAATAAATACCTCACTGGATTTTTGTGACAATTAAGAGATAACATATATGAGACTGGTTTGTAAACTGTAAAGTGCTATAAAAACGTGAAGGATTATTATAATCTCTTTGTAACGTGTCTCAATGAAATGGTGTAGAAACTACCTATCTAGACTGGTAGAACCTGAAAACATGAAGACAGTTCAACTGTGCACTCAGGTGTTCTCTACACTAGTTCCAGGTTTTACATAGAGCTGACCCAACAAACCCCACTCAATGGAGTCAATCCTTCTGATTGGGATTCAGGGGGCTAAGGCGCAGGATATGGGGCCAGCACATTGCTAGATTCAGAGAGCTATCCCACCGGCAGAAACCCCTGACAAAGGCAAAGAGCTGGTTCCTACCCCTTGGATGTTCTTTCTGGACACCTTAACTAATTTTGTTGGCTTCCATTCTTCATCATCCCCATCGTCACTATCACCATCACTGTCACGGTCACTGTCACCATCACCATCCTCAGGCCCATTCACAGAATGCTCTGAAGAATATTTTAGATCCTCAACGTCCATGCTTTGTTCCAGGAACTTTTCTTTAACACGGGAAGGTTTTGGCTAAGAAAAAAAGTTTGAATGGCTATTTAATAAAGAATAAAAGAAGCAAGTGTGGCATCCTATCTTCCCAGTAGCTGTTGCCAGTTATATTCTCAGAGCAAGGACTTAAGACTCTCTCAAATATGCCCCACTTGACTTCATCAATGAGAAGAAATATTGCTTTAGCCTTTGGCCTCAGTCTTTGAAGGGAAATAAACTGGAGGCTGAGCAATCTGAGGGAGGAAAGGATGGGATTTATGATATGATGAGATAAGCATCTTTGGATGGACAGCTGAACACTGCTCTTTTCTCTTACTCCTCCTCTTCAGTTGTTACATAATGCCTGTTTGGCCAAAAGTCAGTCTTCCGAGGAGGGAGAATGCCTATTTTCCTCAGGATTGTAGTGTAGCTTTCTTTATCTGGAAGTCCAAGGAAAATTAAGATGCTAGAATTTGAGGATTATAATGCTCCATCTCTTATAAAAGGCTATTTTAGCACACTTACCCTAAACCTTGGCTATGAAAAAATATCCCAGGCACTGAACATATTTTACCTTAGGAGGGACATATTCGAAAGAAGAGTCTGGAGATAGAAGGGTATCTTTAGGAAGATGAGATTTCTGTCTGCTGGCTACTTGGAGGAGGGTCAGTTTCTATTAGAAAAAGAAGAGACAGTGTATAATGCAGGGAGTGTACATGGCTAAAACACAAAGATTACTAGGCTTCAATGGCTAGCTAATTTTTAAACCACAGTAAAGCACCTATCAAGGTCACCATTTGATTTGGAAGAGACCAAATTCAAAATTTTGTGTTTATACCATTTTGAAATGCACATGACTATGTCATATGGAAACACAACATAGAATACAATGTAGAGCCAAGTCCTCAAGCTAAAGGTTGCTCTAAAGGGCTGGCCTCTGTAGTACCAGGGTCTCCCAGGGTTTACCAAGAGGGTTGGAAACCATATTACCTGCTTGATGATTTCATTTTCTTGGAAGAGCTGCTGATTTTGCTCACACACTTCTCGCATCTTTTCAAGTTCTTCATCCTATTTCCAGATAGTGCAGTGATAGGTGGGATTATTTTGGGCACTACATGTGGGTTACCAAACAACTCACACAGATGAAAATATACTACTGCCAAGTTGCTGGAGGCAGATGGTTTTCGCACAGCACGCATTGGCACCCAGAAAAAAGATTCCAGTTCCTAGGAGCCCTGAATGCTCGGTCTTTCTCAGTGTTCCCAAAAGCCCTGAGGCACTCATAGGAACCACATGTTCTGCCCTGCACACCTTCATTATTCTTTTCCATTCTCTAGGCTCACATCTCTTATTCACATCAGGATGCTGATTCAAGAAATCCACAAGTCCGCTCTGTTTCCTTGAAGTCTATATACTTCATTAACTCTTCTGAACATAGACTAGGCAGTTTATTTGATACTCTAATAAGCCTGATTAAACTGAAATGATTCTTCGTTTTTCTGCCTGGCACTTAAGATAACCTTAACTAGCATGGTTGTGTCTTAGATGGGAGGTGCCAAGAAAATTCTAGAGACTCAGGTAAAAGATTCAAAGATGGACTAAAATAGTGCTCTAACATGCTACTAAAGGGTGTGGTGTTCCCAGCCTCTGGAAGAAATTCAGACCCCAGGCATTTACAAACATTTCAGGTTTCAGCTAAGAAGAACAAGCCCAGAAAGATGAAGTAGATATAACTACTGGATGATTTCACTTCCTTAACTGTTCAGAATTCAGGTTTCAGGCAAAACACCAGCAAACCTCAGAGTCTGCTATGGAGAATGTACTGCTGTTTCTATTCCTGAAATGAGATTATTCTATGTGTGGCTATACTCTAAGTAGCCCTAAACTGATAAAATAGGGCCAAAAGCAGTAGAGGCTACAATTATAAACATTTTTTAGTAGTTCATTAGTCTCTGCATTGATGCAATGGTCTAAATCAGATAAGATTCTTAATCAGGCCAGTGAAACCCATCTCTGGCAGTCTTTCCCTTGTTATCATACCTGAAACTTGAGTGTGCTCAGAAGCTGTTGCTCCTTTTCATTCACTGACTCTTCCAGCTGCTTCTCTGCCATCTGGCTTTGCTGCAACTGGCTGAGAAGGTACAGAACCTAGAGAAAAATACTCATATAAAATGGGCAGCACTGAAAGAATAAGGAGAAAAAGGAATTTTGGCTTAGTTCAAATAGTTTTCCAGGAGACTCCTATATGGCTTAACTAAAATGTTTTCTTTTGCTCTCACTGCTTGAAAAAGCAAGCATAGACATGATGTTCATTAGCGTATTAATTTTTTTACAAACTGTTTTTACTGAAATACCTTCAAAAACATATAGTCCAACCAAAGTATACAATTAATGGCTCAAAATATCATCACATAGTTCTGTATTCATCACCATGATCATTTTCAGAACATTTGCATCACTCTAGAAAAAGTAAAAAGAAAAAACTCATATATCCCATACCCCTTACCCCACCTTCTCAGTGACCTTCTTCTACCACCTTCTCAGTGGTAGTGTTTCCATCTACCCAATTTATTTTACCCCTAATCCCCCCACCCATTATTTATTTTTTGCCCTTATTTTCTTTAAATTTTTATTAATAAAACCAATCAACATGCAATATGAACATTCTTTCTTTTCATCACATAGTTGTATATTCATCATCATGATTTCATAGAACATTTGCATAAATTCAGAAAAAGAAATAAAGACAACAGAAAAAAATTCATACATACCCCTTACCCCTCCCTTTCATTGATCACTAGCATTTCAATCTACTAAGTTTTTATTTTAACATTTGTTCCCCCTATTATTTATTTTTTAATTTTATTTTTTAAATACCAAAAAACACCAAACGCAAACATTCTTAACTTTTGATCATTCCAGTCTACATAGATAATCAGTAGTTCACTATATCATCACACAGTTGCATATTCATCATCAAGATCACTTCTTAGAACATTTGCATCAACTCAGAAAAAGAAATAAAAAGAAAACAGAAAAAAATGCATATATACTATACTCTTTACCCCTACCTTTCGTTGATCACTAGCATTTCAAACTAAATTTATTTTAACATTTGTTTCCCCTATTATTTATGTTTATTCCATTTGTTTTACTAGTCTGTTGATAAGGTAGATAAAAGGAGTATCATATACAAGGTTTTCACAGTAACACAGTCACACTGTGAAATCTATGTGATTACACAATCATCATCAAGAAACATGGCTACTGGAACAGAGCTCTATATTTTCAGTCAGTTCCCTCCAGCCTCTCCACTACATTTTTTAAAATTAATTTTTAAATTTTTTAAAAAATACCAAAAAAACCAGTCAAATGCAAACACTCATAACTTTTGATCACTCCGTTCACATAGTTGCATATTCATCATCATGATCACTTCTAGGAACATTTGCATCTATTCAGAAAAAGAAATAAAACGAAAACAGAAAAAATTCATACATACCATACACCCCACTCCTTCACCTCACCGATCACTAGCATTTCACTCTAAATTTATTTTAACATTTGTTCCCTCTATTATTCATCTTTATTCCATATGTTTTACACGTCTGTTGGTAAGATAGATAAAAGGAGCATCAGACGCAAGGTTTTCACAATCACACAGCCACATTGTGAAAGCTATATCATTATAAAATAACTGACAAGAAACATGGCTACTGGAACACAGCTTTACATTTTCAGGCAGTTCCCTCCAGCCTCTCTACTACATCTTGACTAATAAGGTGATATCTATTTAATGAGTAAGAATAACCTCCAGGACAACCTCTTGACTCTGTTTGGAATCTCTCAGCCACTGACATTTGTCTCATTTCATTCTTCCCCCTTTTGGTCGAGAAGGTTTTCTTAATCCCCTGATGCTGAGTCTCAGCTCATTCTAGAGTTTTTCTCAATCCCTTGATGCTGAGTCTCAGCTCATTCCAAGATTTCTGTCCCACGTTGCCAGGAAGGTCCACACCCCTGGGAATCATGTCCCATGTAGACAGGGGGAGGGTGGTGAGTTTGCTTGTTGTGTTGGCTGGAGAGAGAGGCCATATCTGAGCAACAAAAGAGGCTCTCTTGGTGGTGACTCTTAGGCCTAATTTTAAGTAGGCTTGACCTAAACTTTGTGTGGTTAAGTTTCATATGAACAAACCCAAAGATTGGGGGAACAGCCTATAGCTTTGATTGGCCACACTGCTTGTGAGAATATCGAGAATTCAACTTGGAGAAGTTGAATTTTCCCCCTTTCTCACTGGACTTTGCAAGTACTTTTTTATTCACTGTTCAAATCACTTTGGGATTTATCAGGGAATCACTCTGGGCTAACCAACAAAATCTCATGTCTTACTCAAGGTTCCATGTACTTATGGTGTTCAATTAAGCTGTCTACATAAGTTATATTAGGAAATGCACTAGACAAAATAGAAATTTTGTACCAAATAAACATTTTTTGCTTTAGTCTCACACATAAGGTAAAATTTCAAAATCTTAATTACCATCTATTTTCAGCACCCTGCAGTAATGACATTCCTTTGTTCTTCCTCATGCAAAAACATCTTTAAAATTTGTGCATTTAGTCTCTATCATTATACACTCTAGGCATTCCTAGATTATACTATCTCAGTCTTTATTGTCTTTCTTTCTGATTTCATTTGTGCCCCCAGCCCTCCTTCCTCTATCATTCTCACACTCAGCTTCATTAAGTGTTTTAACATAATTGTATTGCAGTTAGGTAGTATTGTGCTGTTCATTTCTGAGTTTTACATTCAGTCCTGTTGCACAATCCATATCCCTTCAGCTCCAATTACCCAATATCTTACCCTATTTCTATCTCCTGATGGTTTCTGTTACCAATGACATTCTCCAAGTTTATTCACTAATGTCAGTTCATATCAGTGAGACCATACAGTATTTGTCCTTTTGTTTCTGGCTAATCTCACTCAGCATAATGTCCTTAAGGTCCATCCATGTTGTTACATACTTCATAACTTTATTCTGTCTTACAGCTGCATAATATTCCATCGTATGTATATACCACAGTTTGTTTAGCCACCTGTATGTTGATGGACATTTTGGCAGTTTCCATCTCTTTGCAATTGTAAATAATGCTGCTCTAAACATTGGTGTGCAAATGACCATTTGTTTCCTTGCCCTGATGTCCTTTGAGCAGATACCTAGCAATGGTATTGCTAGGTCATATGGCAATTGTATATTCAGGTTTTTGAGGAACCTCGAAACTGCCTTGCACAGCGGTTGCATCATTTGACATTCCCACCAACAGTGGATAAGTGTGTCTCTTTCTCCACATCCTCTCCAGCACTTGTCATTTTCTGTTTTATTGATAATGATTATTCTGGTGGGGGTGAGATGATATCTCATTGTGGTTTTGATTTGCATTTCTCTAATAGCCTGGGAAGTTGAGTACCTCTTCATGTGCCCTTTGGCCATTTGTATTTCCTCTTCTGAGAAGTGTCTGTTCAAGTATTCTGCCCATTTTGTAATTGGGTTGGCTGTCTTTTTGTTGTTGAGTTGAACAATCTCTTTATATATTCTGGATACTACACCTTTATCAGTTATATCGTTTCCAAATATTGTCTCCCATTGTGTAGGCTGTTGTTTTACTTTCTTGATGAAGTTCTTCGATGTGCAAAAGTGTTAAATTTTTTTAATAATTAAAAAAATATTAGAAGAAAGAAACACAAACATTCTTAACATATGCTCAATCCATTCTACACATATAATCAGTAATTAAAATATCATCACACAGTTGCATATTCATCATCATGATCGTTTCTTAGAACATTTGCATCAATCCAGAAAAACAAAAAGACAATAGAAAAATAAAACAAAAACAGAAAAAAAATTATATATACCATACTCCTTACCCCTCCCTTTCATTGATCACTACCATTTCAAACTAAATTTATTTTAACATTTGCTCCCCCTATTCTTTATTTTTATTCCATATGTTCTACTTGTCTGTTGACAAGGTAGATAAGAGGAGCATCAGACACAAGGTTTTCACAATCACACAGTCACATTGTGAAAGCTATATTATTACATAATCATCATCAAGAAACATGGCTACTGGAACACAGCTCTACATTTTCAGGCAGTTCCCTCCACCCTCTCCTTACATCTTGGATAACAAGGTGATATCTACTTAATGCATAAGAATAACCTCCAGGATAACTTCTTGACTCTGTTTGGAATCTCTCAGCCATTGACACTTTGTCTCATTTCACTCTTTCCCCTTTTGGTTGAGAAGGTTTCCTCAATCCCTTGATGCTGGGTCTCAGCTCATTCTAGTGTTTTTCTCAATCGCTTTATGCTGAGTTTCAGCTCACTCTAGTATTTCTATCCCACATTGACAGGAAGGTCCACACTCATGGGAGTCATGTCCCACATAGACAGGGGGAGAGTGGTGAGTTTGCTTGCTGTGTTGGCTGGAGAGAGAGGCCACATCTGAGCACAAAAGAGGTTCTCTTGGGGGGTGACTCTTAGGCCTAAATTTTAAGTAGGCTTGACCTATCCTTTGTGGGGTCAAGTTTCATAAGAACAAATCCCAAGCTTGGGGGCTCAGCCTATAGCTTTGGCTGTCCACACTGCTTGTGAGAATATCAAGAATTCAACTTGGGGAAGTTGAATTTTCCCCCATTCTCACCATTCCCCGAAGTGGGCTTTGCAAATACTTTTCTACTCATTGATCAAATCACTCTGGGATTCATTAGGGCATCATTCTGGACTAACCAACAAAATCTCATATCCTACCCAAGGTTCAATGTATTTATGTTGTTCAACCAACTATCTACATAAGTTATATCGGGAGATGTACTAGTCAAAATATAAATTTTGTACCAAATAAACATTTTTTGCTTTAGTCTTACACATAAGGTAAAATTTTAAAATATTAATTATCATCTATTTTCAGCACCCTGCGGTCATGACATTCCTTTGTTTTTCCTCATGCAAAAACATTTCCAAAATTTGTACATTTAGTCACTATCATTATACACTCTAGGCATTCCTAGATTACACCATCCCAATCTTTATCATCTATCTTTCTTTCTGATTTCTTTTGTGCCCCCAGCCCTCCTCCCTCTATCATTCTCACATCCAGCTTCATTCAGTGTTTTAACATAATTGTATTACAGTTAGGTAGTATTGTGCTATCCATTTCTGAGTTTTTACATTCATTCCTGTTGCACAATCTGTATCCCTTCAGCTCCAGTTACCCAATATCTTACCCTATTTCTATCTCCTGATGGTCTCGGTTACCAATGAAATATTCCAAGTTCATTCATTAATGTTAGTTCATATCAGTGAGACCATACAGAATTTGTCCGTCTGTTTCTGGCTAATCTCACTCAGCATAATGTCCTTAAGGTCCATCCATGTTGTTACACACTTCATAACTTTATTCTGTCTTACAGCTGCATAATATTTCATCTTATGTATATGCCACAGTTAGTTTAGCCACCCATCTGATGATGGACATTTTAGCTGTTTTCATCTCTTGGTAATTGTAAATAATGCTGCTATAAACATTGGTGTGCAAATGTCTGTTTGTGTCCTTGCCCTCATGTCTTTTGAGTAGAGACAGCATATAGATGGGTCCTGTTTTTTAAATCCATTCTGCTAGACTATGTCTTTTGATTAGGGCATTTAATCCACTAACATTCAGTGTTATTACTGCATGGGTAGTACTTTCTTCTACCATTTTGCCTTTTGGATTTTACATGTCATATCTAATTTTCCTTCTTTTTACCTTTACTCATAGTCTTCCTTTCTACACTCTTCTCCACACCTCTCTCTTGTCTTTTCGTATCTGTCTATTGCTCCCTTTAGTATTTCTTGCAGAGCTGATCTCTTGGTCACAAATTCTCAGTGATTTTTTGTCTGAAAATGTCTTAACTTCTCCCTCATTTATGAAGGACAACTTTGCTGGGTATAGAATTTTCGGTTGGCAGTTTTTCTCCTTTAATAATTTAAATGTATCATCCCACAGTCTTCTTGCCTCCATAGTTTCTGCTGAGAAATCTATGCATAGTCTTATTGGGCTTCCCTTGTATGTGATGAATTGCTTTTCTCTTGCTGCTTTCAAGATTCTCTCATTCTCTGACCTCTGACATTCTGATTAGTAAATATCCTGGAGTACATCTACTTGGATCTATTCTCTTTGGAGTATGGTGCAATTCTTGGATCTGTAATTTTAAGTCTTTCATAAGAGTTGGGAAATTTTCAGTGGTAATTTCCTCCATTAGGTTTTCTCCTCCTTTTCCTTTCTTTTCTCGACATGCAGAACACATATATTCATGTGCTTCATAATGTCATTCAGTTCCCTAAGTCCCTGCTCATATTTTTCCATTTTTCCCTATATTTCTTTTTCTTGTCAGATTTCAGATGTTCTGTCCTCCAGTTCACTAATCCTATGTTCTGCCCATCGAAATCTACCATTGTAGGTTTCCACTGTTTTTTTAATCTCTTCTACCATGCATTCATTCCCATACGTTCTGTGATTTGATTTTTGAATCTTTAGATTTCTTCGTTTGGTTCATTCCTTGCCTTCTTTATATCCCTCCTCAATTCATTGATTTGTTTTTTGATGAGGTTTTCCATGTCTGTTCGTGTATTCTGAAATAACTGTTTCAGCTCCTGTATCTCATTTGAATTGTTGGTTTGTTCCTTTGACTGGGCCATATCTTCAATTTTTCTAGTGTGATTTGTTATATTTTGCTGGTGTCTAGGCATTCAATTACCTTAATTAGTTTATTCTGGAGATTGTTTTCACTTCTTTTACCTAGGGTTTTCTTCCTGGTTGAATTTGTTGTCTATCTATTCTTTGACATTCAGTTCAGCTTTATCTGGATCTCTAGCTTAGGTTTTGTTTAACAGAAAAGAATTTTTCTGTTCTTATTTTCTTATTTCTTGCCCCGCTTGTATGGTGCCTCCCCACTGCTTAGGAGGGTATACTTAGGTATTAAGATCCTAGCCAGATTTTTCCAGACCAAACTGGCCTCCTGTCAGGAGGAAAGAGTCACCTGCGTCGGTTTTCCCTGAGGGTGAGACCCATCAGGTAGAGAGACTTTCCTGTGAGGTCTCTGGGCTCTGTTTTTCTTATCGTGCCCAATATGTGGTGCTTGTCTGCCTGCAGGTCCCACCAGCATAAGATGATGTCGTATCTTTAACTTTGGCAGACTCTCCCTGCAGGGGATGTGGTGAGACAGAGGAGAGGTTGTATGCTGGTTTTAATGGCTTCAAATTACCACGCCCTGTTGTCTGAATTCCTTGAGAGAGGGTTTCCTCCTGAGTTGGGCTTCACCCCTCCCATGGGGAAAGCATAGGCTCCAGACAAGCCCTCAAGCAACCTTGTTTCTGCCTATGCCTGGGACAGTTGCAGCCTGAGAAGCCCTGCTGCTGTATCCAAAGGCAGTCAAGCCTTTGTAGAAACACACCCACAAAAACTTTTGTTTCCTTTTTCTTTTTTTCTTTTTCCATCAGCCCTGCCCCCTTGATGCTGGGGCAAAAATGAGTGACCTCAGCTTTGACCAGAGTCATCTGAGCTGGGGCCCTATTTTTAGTAGTCAGAATTTGTTAATTCCGCAATTGGTGTTTGGTTGGGCTCAGGCCCTACTGCTGGTAAAATCTCTTTCCTTCCCCTCTAGGAAGCAGCCTGTGGGGGAAGGTCGCTGGCTGCCATGGCTTGGGAACTCACAGTTCTGGGGAGGCTCGCAGCCAGCCCAGCTGGTCCAGACTGGGGTACGCTGTGTGTCCGGTCACTGATGTGGTCCCAGGAGTTGTTCTGTACTGTTTCTGGTTATTTAGTAGTTGTTCTGGAGGATGAACTGAAATGCACACATTGGTAAGCTGCCATCTTGGCCCGGAATTCAAAAGTGTTTAATTTTGAGGAGCTCCCATTTCTTTCTTTCTTTCTTCAATGTTCTTGCTTTGGGTGTAAGGTCTAGAAAACTGACTCATAGTATAAGATTTATAAGATATTTCCCTACATTTTCTTCTAACACTTTTATGGTCTTAGATCTAATGTTTAGGTCTTTGATCCATTTTGAGTTAATTTTTGTACAGGGTGTGAGACAGGGTCATTTTTCATTCTTTTGCACATGGATATCCAGTTCTCTAGGCACCATTTATTGAAGAGACTGTTCTGTCCAAGGTGAGTTGGCTTGAGTGCCTTATCAAAGATCAACTGTCCATGATGAGAGGGTCTATATCTTAACACTCTATTTGATTCCATTTGCCAGTATATCTATCTTTATGCCAGTACCATGCTGTTTTGACCACTGTAGCTTCATAATACACCTTAAAGTCAGGTAGCGTGAGATCTCCAACTTCACTTTTTCCTCCTCAGGATACTTGTAGGTATTCGAGGCACCATGCCCTTCAAGATAAATTTGGTTACTGGCTTTTCTCTTTCTGAAAAGAAAGTTTTTTGGATTTTAATTGGTATTACATTGAATCTATAGATCAATTTAGGTAGAATTAACATCTTAACTATATTTAGTCTTCCAATCCATGAACATGGTATGCCCTTCCATCTATTTAGGTCATCTGTGATTTCTTTCAACAATTTCTTGTAGTTTTCTTTCTATAGGTCTTTCGTCTCTTTAGCTAAATTTACTCCTAAATATTTTATTTGTTTGGTTGCAATTGTAAATAGAATTCTTTTCTTGATTTCCTCCCCTCAGAGTGTTCATTATTAGTGTACAGAAACACGACAGATTTCTGAGTGTTGATCTTGCACCCTCCAACTTTGCTGTACTCATTTATTAACTCTAGTAGTTTCGCTGTGGATTTTTTGGGGTTTTCGACATATAGAATCATATCATCTGCAAACAGTGAGAGTTTTACTTCTTCCTTTCCAATTTTGATGCCTTGTATTTCTTTTTCTAGTCTAATTGCTCTGGCTAGAACTCCCAACACAATGTTGAACATCAGTGGTGATAGTGGACATCCTTGTCTTGTTCCTGATCTTAGGGGGAAAGTTTTCAGTTTTTCCCGATTGAGGATGATGTTAGTTGTGGGTTTTTCATATATTCCCTTTATCATGTTGAGGAAGTTCCCTTCTATTCCTATCCTTTGAAGGCATCTAGGCATTTAATTACCTTAATTAGTTTATTGTGGAGATTGTTTTCACTTTTTTTTACCTAGGATTTTCCTGCTGGATCACTTTGTTGTCTATCTGTTCTTTGATATTCAGTTCAGCTTATTTTGGACCTCTAGCTTAGGTTTTGTTTAACAGAGCAGAATTTTTCAGTTCTTGCTTTCGTGTTTCTTGCCCTGCTTGTATGATGCCTTTTTTGCCCCTTAGGTCTACTTAGGTATTATAGACCCCAGTCAGATCTTCCCAGAGCAAACTGGCCTCCTGTGAGGAGGAAAGAGTCACCTTTGTCAGTTTTCCTTGAGGGTGAGACCCAGGCAAATTGAAAGAATTTCCTATGAAGCCTCTGGGCTCTCCATTTTTCCTATTCTGCCCAGCATGTGGTGCTTGTCTGCCTGCATGTCCCATCAGCATAAGATGATGCGGTACCTTCAACTTTAGTAGACTCTCCCTACTGGGGGCATGGTGGAGACGGAGGAGAGGTTGTAGTCTGGTTTTAATTGTTTCTTTTTGCAGACACTGGGGTCTGAAGTCCTTGAGAGAGGGATTCCACCTGAGCTGGGCCCCACCCCTCTCCTGGGGAAGGCACAAGCTCCAGATAAACACTCAAACAAGCTTAATTCTGCCTATTCTTCCGGCAGTGGAGCCCAAGAAGCCTTGCAGCAGTATCCAAAGAGCAGTCAATCCATAGAAACACAGTCACCAAAACAAAAGAGGAAGTCCTTTTCAGAGCAGGACCCCTGTTCCTTGGGCTTACCAATCAAGAACTTGAGTTGGTACGTTTCTCAGTGTATCTCTAGGTACTATGTGCCCCCTTCTGTCCTTCAGGGCCCAGACCTTTTCAAATTAAAAAAACAACCTCTGTTTTTTTTTTTTTTTTCTTTTTTCATCAGCCCTACTCCTCTGCACTGGGGCAAAAACCCCAGTGACCTCTACTTTTACTCGAGGTCCAGCTGAACTAGGGGCCTATTTTTAGTAGTCAGAATTTGTTAATAAACTCCACAGTTGGAGTTTGGTTGCGTTAAGCCCCTGCTGCTGGTAAACTCTCTTTCCTTTCCCCTCTGGGAAGCAGGTTGTGGGGGAGAGGCACTGGCTACCACGGCTTGGGGGACTACTCATGGCTCTGTGTGGGCTCACAGCTGGTCCAGTTGGTCCAGACTGGGGTACGCTGTGTGTCTGGCCACCGATGTGGCCCCAGCAGTTGTTCTGTACTGTTCGTGGCTATTTACTAGTTGCTCTGGAGCATGAACTAAATCTCAAAACTTGCTAAGCCTCCATCTTGGCCTCCTTTTTTCTTAGAAGCTGCCTGATTTTTTTACTCATCTGTCCATACCCTGGATAAAGGGAGCAACAGGCACAAGGTTTTCACAATCACACAGTCACATTGTAAAAGTTATATCATTACACAGTCATCTTCAAGAATCAAGGTTACTGGAACACAACTCAACAGTGTCAGGTACTTCCCTCCAGCCACTCCAATATACCATAAACTTAAAAGGGATTTCTATATAAAGCATAGAATAACCTCCAGGATAATCTCTTGATTTTGTTTGAAATCTCTCAGCCACTGAAACTTTATTTTTCTCATTTCTCTCTTCCCCCTTTTGGTTAAGAAGGTTTTCTGAATCCTATGATACCAGGTCCTGTCTCATTCTGGGAGTTCTGTTCCATGTTGCCAGGGAGATTTACACCCCTGTGAGTCATGACTCACGTAGAGAGAGAGGGCAGTGAATTCACCTACCAATTTGGCTTAGAGAGAGGGCCACATTTGAGTAACAAAAGAAGTTTTCTGGGGGTGACTTTTAGGAATAATTTTTTTTTCATTGACCTTCAATTGCACCAACTAATGAACTCAGCTACATGTGCTCTTTTTTTTTAATTAAAAAAATTTTTTTAAACACAACAACATACAAACACGAGCATTCTTAACATATGATCATTCCATTCTTGGTATATAATCAACAACTCACAATACCACCACATAGTTGCATATTTATCACCACAATCACCTCTCAGAAGATTTGCGTCAATCCAGAAAAAAAAATAAAAAGAAAAGAGAAAAAAATGCAGACATACCATAACCTACCCCTCCCCTTCACCGATCACCAGCATTTCAGTCTACTAAATTTATTTCAACATTTGTTCCCTCTATTATTTATTTTTAATCCATATGTTTCACTCATCTGTCGATAAGGCAGATAAAAGGAGCATCAGATACAAGGTTTTCATAATCACATAGCCATATTGCAGAAGCTATTATCATTATACAATCATCTTCAAGAAACATGGCTACTGGAACACAACTCTACATTTTCAGGAAAGTTCCCTCCAGCCTCTCCATTACACCTTAACTAAAAAGGTGATATCCATATAATGCATAAGAATAACCTCCAGGAGAACCTTTAAACTCTGTTTGGAATCTCTCAGCTGTTGACACTTTATTTTTTCTCATTTCACTCTTCCCCCTTTTGGTCGAGAAGGTTTTCTCAATTCCTTGATGCTGAGTCTCAGTGCATTTTAGGATTTCTGTCCCACGTTGCCATGAAGTCCACACCCCTGGGAGTCATGTCCCATGTAGAGAGGGAGAGGGCAGTCAGTTTGCTTGTCATATTGGCTGAGAGAGAGAGGCCACATTTGAGCAAGAAAAGACATTCTCTAGAAGTGAATCTTAGGTCTAATTTTTAAGTAGACTTAACCTATCCTTTCAGGGTTAAGTTTCATATGAACAAACCCCAAGATTGAGGGCTCAGCCTATTGCTTTGGTTGTCTCCACTACTTGTGAGAATATCAGGAATTCTCCAAATTGGGGAAGTTGAATTTTCCCCCTTTCTCACCGTTCCCCCAAGGGGGCTTTGCAAATATTGTTTTAATCACTGTTAAAATCACTCTGAGATTTATCGTGGCATCACTCTGGACAAACCTACAAAGTATCATCCCCTACTCAAGGTTCCATGTACTTATGGTGCTCAATTATACTGTCCACATAAATTATATTAGGATATGTACTAGTCAAAGTATAAATTTTGTACCAAATAAACATTTTTTTCCTTTAGTCTCACATATAAGTTAAAGTTTTAAAATATGAGTTACCATCTATTTTCAAAACCCTGCATAGTACTGACATTTTTTAGGCCTAATTTTAAGTAGGCTTAGCCTATCCTTTGCAGGAAATAAGTTTCATAGGGGTAAACCCCAAGATCAATGGCTCAGCCTACTGACTTGGTTGTCCCCACTATTTGTGAGAATATCAGGAATTTCCCAGATGGAGGAAGTTGAATATTTCCTTTCTCCCTGGTCCCCGAAGGGGACTCTGCAAATACGTCTTTATTTACTGCCCAAATTACTCTGGGATATATTGGGATATCACACTAACCTGGACAAACCAACAAGAGCTCCTACCCTATTCAAGATTCCATGTACTTATGGTATTCACCTAAACTGACCATAGAAGTTAAATTAGGTAATGTGGTATCCAAAATATAAATTTTGCATCAAATAAACATCTCTCTCTTTCATTTCACACAGAAGTTGAAGTTTTAAAATATGGATAATATCATCCTTTACCCTGTACTCTGATCTATCCCAGTCCTATCCAGATCAGCTTCATTTATATCTCAAGTTGAAGTCTGATCCCTTTTTCAACTTTTTAAACAGTTCCTGTATGGGGCACTGCTGACTTTCACAGCTTCAGAGCTCTAACTCGGAGTCTCAAGTGTCATAAAAATACCCGGAGTTTCTGGGAATGACCAGGTTATATACAAACAGCTCAGTTTCTCAGTATTTAAAAATAACCGTTATAACTCCTGAATATAATCATTATATTAATCTTGATATTCAAGTCAGAGTCTAAGATATAAACCATTGCCACTGGTTTGTATAAACTTGGACAAGTTACTTCTCTTTCTGTTCATATGGAAATCCAAGGCATTCCTAATAGCCAAATCAATATGGAAAAAGAAGAACAAAGTTGGAGGACTAACATTTCCAAATTTCAAAACTTCCTACAAAGCCAAAGTAATTAAAACAGTGCAGTATTAGCATAAACATACACATATAGACCAATGGAATAGAATTGGGAGTTCAACCATATAAAAATATTAACTCTAAGTGGATCAAGGACCTAAACATAAAAGCTAAAACCATAAGATTCTTAGAAGAAAACATATGGGGAAACCTTCAATAACCTTGATTTGGCAGTGAATTCTGAAAGCACAAGCAACAAAAGAAAAAGTAGACAAAATGGACTTCATCAAAGTTAAAAACTTTTGCATGTCAAAAGATATTCTCAAGAAAGTGAAAAGGCAACATGTAGAATGGAGGAAAATAATTGCTAACCATATATCTGATAAGTTTAATATCCAGAATATATAAGAACTGCTACAATTCAACAACAAAAACAAAAAAACACCCAATCAAAAATTTTAAAATGGGCAAAGAGGGACTGGGAGAAAGGAGGAAATATTCAACTTCCCCATTTGGACAATTTCTGATATTCTTCCAAGCAGTGGAAACAAGCAAATCAATAGGCTAAGCCCTCGATCTTGGCATTTCCCCAATGAAAATTATTCCTGCAAAGGATAGGGTAAGCTACTTAAAATTAGGCCTAAGAGTCACACCTAGAGAACCTCTTTAGTTGCTCAGATGTGGCCTATCTCTCTCAAGCCAACACGATAAGCAGGCTTGGCACACTTCCCCTCTCTGCGTGGGACTAGGCTCCCAGGGTTGTAAATCTCCCTGGCAATGTGGGACAGAAATCCTAGAATGAGCTGGGACTCAGCATCAAGGGACTGAGAAAACTTCTTGACCAAAAGGGGGAAGAGAGAAATGAGACAAAGTTTCATTGGCTGAGAGATTTCAAGCAGAGTCGAGAGGTTATCCTGGAAGTTATTCTTATGCATTGTATAGATATCCCCTTTTTAGTTTAAGGTGTGTTGGAGAAGCTGGACGTGGGTGCGAGACTGTGGAGTTGTGTTCCAGTGGCCATGTTTCTTGAAGATGAATGTGTAATGATATGGCTTTTGCAGTGTGATTGTGAAATCCTTGTGTCTGATGCTCATTTTTTTCATCTTTTTTATTAATTAAAAAAATTTTTTTAAATACCAAAAAAACACCAAACGCAAACATTCATAACTTTTGATCATTCTGTTCTACATACATAATCAGTAATTCACAATATCATCACATAGTTGCATATTCATCATCATGATCATTTCTTGGAAAATTTGCATCTATTCAGAAAAAGAAATAAAAAAAAAGCAGAAAAAAATTCATTACATACCATACCCCCCACTCCTCCACCTCACCAATCACCAGCATTTCACTCTAAATTTATTGTAACATTTGTTCCCTCTATTATCCATCTTTATTCCGTATGTTTTACTTGTCTGTTGATAAGGTAGATAAAAGGAGCATCAGACACAAGGTTTTCACAATCACACAGTCACATTGTGAAAGTTATATCATTATACAATCATCTTCAAGAAACATGGCTACTGGAACACAGCTCCACATTTTCATGCAGTTCCCTCTAGCCTCTCCACTACATCTTGACTAACAAGGTGATATCTATTTAATGCATACGAATAACTTCCAGGATAACCTCTTGACTCTGCTTTGAATCTCTCAGCCATTGACGCTTATTTTGTCTCATTTCACCCCCTTTTGGTAGAGAAGGTTTTCTCAATCTGCTGATGCTGAATCTCAGCTCATTCCAGGATTTCTGTCCCATGTTGACAGGAAGGTCCACACCCCTGGGAGTCATGTCCCACATAGACAGAAGGAGGGTGGTGAGTTTGTTTGTTGTGTGGCTGGAGAGAGAGGCCACATTTGAGCAACAAAAGAGGTTCTCTTGGGGGTGACTCTTAGGCCTAATTTTAAGTAGGCTTGACCTATCCTTTGTGGGGTTAAGTTTCATATGAACAAAGCCCAAGATTGGGGGCTCAGCCAATAGCTTTGATTGTCCACACTGCTAGTGAGAATATCGAGAATTCAACTTGGGGAAGTTGAGTTTTCCCCCATTCTCACCATTCCCCGAAGGGGACTTTGCAAATACTTTTTTATTCACTGTTCAAATCACTCTGGGAATTATTGGGGCATCACTCTGGACAAACCAACAAAATCTGATGCTCCTTTTATGTGCAAATGTTGACAGATGAGTAACAAATGTGGATTGAAAATAAATAAATAATTGGAGAAATAAATGTTAAAATAAATTGAGTAGATTGAAATACTGGTGAGCAATGAAAGGGAGTGGTAAGAGGTATAGAAAAAAAATAGTGGGATGAAAGGTTAAAATCTATTGAGTAGATGGAAATACTAGTGGTCAATGAGAGGGAGGGGTAAGGGGTAAGGTATGTGGGAGTTTTATTTTTTTAAAAAATTAATTAATTAATTAAAAAAATTTAACAAATGAACTAAAATATCAACATATATAATCAGTAATTCACAATATCATCACTTAGTTGCATATTCATCATTTCTTAGAACATTTGCATCAATTCAGAAAAAGAAATAAAAAGACAACAGAAAAAGAAATAAAACAAAAACAGAAAAAAAAAGATTATACGTACCATACCCCTTATCCCTCACTTTCATTAGCATTTCATACTAAATTTATTTTAACATTTGTTCCCCCTATTATTTATTTTTATTCCATATGTTCTACTCATCTGTTGACAAGGTAGATAAAAGGAGCGTCAGACACAAGGTTTTCACAATCACACAGTCACACTGTGAAAGCTATATCATTATTCAATCATCCTCAAGAAACATGGCTATTGGAACACAGCTCTACATTTTCAGGCAGTTCCCTCCAGCCTCTCCATTACATCTTGAATAACAAGGTGATATCTACTTAATGCATAAGGATAACCTCCAGGATAACCTCTTGACTCTGTTTGGAATCTCTCAGCCATTGCCATTTTGTCTCATTTCACTCTTCCCCCTTTTTGCTCGAGAAGGTTTTCTCAATCCCTTGATGCTGAGTCTCAGCTCATTCTAGGGTTTTCTCAATCCCTTGATGCTTCTTTTTTCTTTTTATTTCTTTTTCTGGATTGATGCAAATGTTCTAAAAAATGATCATGGTGATGAATATATTACTATGTGATGATATTGTGGCCCATTGACTGTGCACCATACACAGAGTATTTGTATGTTGAGAATGTATGTGTTTACATGTTGTTTCGGTTTAATAATACAAAAGAAATTAAAAAAAAAAGAATATTTAAAAAAAATTAGGCCTAAGAATCACATCCAGAGAACCTCTTTTGTTGCTCAAATGTGGCCTCTCTTTGTAAGCCAAATTGGTAGGTGAACTAACTGTCCTTCCCCCTACGTGGGACATGACTCCTAGGGATGTAAATCTCTCTGGCCATGTGGGATAGAAATCCCAGGATAAGACGGGGCCTGGCATCATAGGATTCAGAACACTTTCTTGACCAAAAGGAGGGAAGAGAGAAATGAGAAAAATAAAGTTTCAGTGGCTGAGAGATTTCAAACAGAATCGAGAGGTTATCCTGGAGGTTATTCTTATGCATTATATAGAAATACCTTTTTAGTTTATGATGTATTGGAGTGGCTGGAGGGAAGTTCCTGAAACTGTTGAGTTGTGTTCCAGTAACCTTGATTCTTGAAGATGATTGTATAAAGATATAATTTTTACACTGTGCATTTGTGATTGTGAAAACCTTGTGTGTGTTGCTCCTTTTATCCAGGGTATGGACAGATGAGTAAAAAAATAATGGCAAAAAATAAATAAATAATGGGTGGGGGATAAGGGGTAAAATAAATTGGGTAGGTAGAAACAGTAGTGGTCAATGAGAGAGAGGGGTAAGGGTATGGGATGCATGATTTCTTTCTTTTTTCTTTGTATTTCTTTTTCTGGAGTGATGCAAATGTTTTAAAAATGATCATGGTGATGAATACACACTATGTGATGATACTGTGAGCCACTGATTGTACATCATGTATGGAATGTATTTGTGTGAAGATATATGAATAAAAATATTAAGAAAAATAAAGTAAATAGGCAAAGGACTTGAATAGGCATTTCTCCAAAGAAGATATACAAATGTCATACAGAAAGAAGATATACAAATGCAAATCAAAATCATAATGAGATACTACTTCATACCTATTAGGATGGCTATAATTAAAAAAACAAAAAAAAAAACAAAAAAACAAAGTGTTGGTGAGGATGTGGCAAAGTTAGAAGTTTCATACATTTTTAGTGGGACTGTAAAATGGTGCAGCCAACTGTGGAAATCAGTTTGGAAGTTCCTCAGAAAGTAAAGCATAGAACTACCAAATGACCTGCTGTGGCAGATTGAATTGTATACCCTAACATAGACAATTTTTAAGCTTAATACACATTCTTGTGATATGAATCCATTGTAAATAGGACCTTTCAGAGATCTTATTTTTAATTAAGGTGTGGCCCAACTAAATGAGGGTGGTCTTAATCCATATTACAGGAGTCCTTGTAAAGAGAAGAAACCAGAAGCCAAGAAAAGGACCACACAGGAAAAAACTGGAAATCATCAGAAACTGGAATTGCTGACAAGGACAGAAAGATCACTATGGGATGGGAGGCAGAGATGCAAGCCGAGGAACAGGACTGGAGCAAGCCAGTGCCAAAACGCTACAGATTTCAGGGAGATGACAAACTCTGCCAATAGCTTGATTTTGGACTTCTAGCTTTTCAAAGCAAGAGCCAATCAAGTGCTATTGTTAAGTCAACCCACTGTGTGTTATTTATCATAGCAGCCTGGCAAACAAAGACACCTAGCTATCCTATTTCTCACTATATTTCTCCCAAATCAGGACTCGAACAGATGCTTGTACACCAATGCTTATAGAGGCATTACTCACAATAGCCAAAAGGTGGAAGCAACCAAAATGTCCATCAACAGATGAATGGATAAACAATATTTGGTATACACATGCAATGGAATATTGTTCAGCCATAAAAAAGAATGCTACCACATAGATGAACCTTGAAGAAATCATGTTGACTAAAATAAGCCAGACACAAAAGGACAAACAATACATGATCTCACGTATATGAAATACCTAAAATAAGTAAATTCATAGAGACAGATAGGAGATTACAGGTTACCAAGGGCTGGGGGTTGTGGGGAATGGAGAGTTACTATTTAATGTGTGTAGAGTATCTGTTTGAGGTGATGAAAAAGTTTGGGTAAATGGATACTGGTGATGGCAACAAATTATTGTAAATATAATTAAGACGAGTGAATTGAACACCTGAAAGCAGTTAAAATGGTAAATTTTGAGTTGAGTGTGTTACTACAATTAATAGAGAAAAAGGCAATGGCAGTTTGCCCTTTGTATAGCTTCTTGGGTTGCCAGAGTTTACCTTCTCTTGGTGCTGTTGCTCCACTCTGACCAGCTCCGCCTGTAACTCTGTCTCCATCTCAGCAAAGTGATTTCGTTCCTCAAATAGCATCTTCTGCATGTCAGCACAGCTGGCCTTGTTCTGTTTTAGGCTGCTTTCAAGCTTGCTGACCTGTATTTTGGAGGAGACCAGCTAGAAGGGATAAAAGAAGATCAGTTTATTTGGAGAATGGCCACTTTTCTCCTTACGCATTTAGTCAGAAAAATGCCAACTTTCTTGAAATGGAGTGAGAAAAGTTCTTCCATGTCCAAGTCCATTCTTACTGTTCCATTTATATGAGTTGTAACAACAAATAGTAACAATATTATTGTACTATCCTAGGCCAAAAGCCCATATTTCTGTTAAGATAAATATCTTAGGGCTAGAAGCTACCACTAAGACCATTTAATCTCTTCTCCGCCTCAAGACAAAAATAAATCAAACATAAACAGTATCTGACAACTGCAAACTCTAGACATTTAAGAAATTCTACCTTAATTTTAAAGAGAAACCCATAAGACACACCCTTATGACCAATTATATCCCATCTCAGAGTGTCTGTTTTCACAAGTCAAAACTCGTAGACACATTAGCTGAGACTGCAGATCTGGCTCTGTACATCTTGATACCCTAATGCTAGCCTAATTTTATATTCACTACTAGTTTTACATTCACTACTAGCTCAGATAGCGAACATCATAAATACCAGTGTTAATGAGACTAATCAGGATTTCCTTAGGAGAACAATTTTGCTAACCCCAGAAAAAAATGTATAAAAGGTGCCATTGCTCAAACTTCCAGATTCAGAGTGTCTATCCTTGTCTCAGGTGAAAATGACTGAATCACTAAAGGTGGCCTACTTTAATTCTTCTTGTGACAATAAAAGATGATGCATTATTTTTAAGGTTAGTGAAGATAGATTTTCTTTAAAACGGTTCTTTATTTCAAAAGATTTTTAGATCTCTTTCTTAGATTATATCTTATATTTTTTAATATATAAAACTCATAGGTGTTTTAAAAAGTAGTATAGTCTAAAAGTTTACGTTTAAACTGTGGCCCACTGTGGCATCCTGATCTTTTCTTAATAACAGCTAACATTTATTGACCCCTTGCTATATGCCAGGCATGACAAGTATAATTTGCAAGTCATATTTTTGTAAGTCATTGGCCTATACTTGTTTATATTAACCTTTACCCATTAAACTATTTTCAGATTAACAATGCCAGCAGAGATGATTTGGTTTATATAGCACTTGCCTGTCATAAACTCAGGTGAAAAAGATCACTCAAATATCTATCTGATGGCTTTAATGAGAAAATAAAAAATGACTACATATGATATAGTCTTTATGCCAAAATAGGTTCATGACTATAAAAACTCCCATGGATATCCTGAACTTATATTTCCTCTGCACATCCTCTCATGGTATATGGAGCTAAAGAAACAGTAGTTTAAGGGAAATGCCACCTTCCTTAATAATAAAACTCAGAAGCATGTGAAAAAAAACACCCACAAAAAACAATTTCTCTAATGTTAATGCCACTGTGGTTTCTATCATGAAAAGTGGCATTAACACTACAACAGTATTCTAGGCTAAAATCCTCTTTCAACCTACCCAGACAGGCCCCTAATTGCTAATTGCTCATAGGAAGAATGATATTTACCTCTCCAATTAAATATTTCAGGGCACACTTGGCTTCAAGAATGGTAGCAATATTCTCCCAGCGGTGTTTTGACCTGTCTTCACTTTCTGCATCCAGGAGCTTCTGCTGTAGATCAGCAATCTGAGCACTCCTTCAGGGAAGGAAACAGTGAGACTTATGGCTAGTAGCTTCAAGACCAAGGAAAGGGGATGAACCCTGAGAAACCTCGAATAATTTCATAGATGGCAGTATCAGTTAAATATTACTTAAACAATGAGTGGGCCATTTGTTTAGGATTTTATACACTCTCTCAAATCTTGTTTCAAAGAGACTCCAAAAGACGATCAAAATAGCTTTATTTTATCAAATCCTGGGGTGATATAGTGGGATTTTGAAAGACTTTTTATAGTTAAGGATTTTGTTGTGGTGAGATTGGCTGTCTTGAGGCCACATAAGTTCAGAATATGATTTGACAGCCCACCCATTTAAGCATAAGATTCAGGTTGGAGACTTGAAAGAAAAATCTCAAAAAACAAACAGGTACTCTTTGCTGGAATCAAATACCAAAGTGGTACAAATGGCTGGTGTTCTAAGAGGTTATCTTAGGATCAAGAGGTTTCTAAGACTAGTACCCTGATCCTGGTATAACTTCAAGATATTTTCTGATCAAGTATGGCTTGATATCAACTCTAAAAACTATTTCTTTCCTTAATAGCTTCCTTCTGAAATTTACTCTGTGTCCATTGAAAGAAAACATACTGGTATGTGCTTAAAATGTAGTACTATGTTAGGTACTATAAGGAAGATGTGTACAAAAATAGTTTAAGACATCAGTTCTTCATCAACTAGCTCCATCCCCCTATCCCATATTAGTGACAGCCCCTTCCAACATGATAAAGTTAGAATGGGCATAGCTCAAATACCCCTAAAGAGTGGGAGAAAGATCAAAGGTGATGGCAGAGTTATACAGAGTAGGTTTAACTCTGTATATGACTATGATTGCTGAATCATTAACTGATATTTCCTTTAGTTTCCAGTATCTTAGAGCAGCTAGAAGTAAAAACCTACAACTGTGGAATTGTAACCCATACCAACCCTGAAATCTGTTCTACAACTAATTATTGCAATGGGCTTTGAAATTTATTGCTTTTTTTGCATATATGTTATTTTTCACAAGAAAAAGGAAAAAAAAGTTGATTGTGATGATAGAAAAGGACTTATTCCTTCTAGCCTCCTATGTTCTGAAGCAGCTAGAAGGAAAAATCTGAGATGATGGTATGGTAGCCCATGACAAACTCTGGGATGTGTTCTTTAACTACTTATTGAAGAGTGCTTTGAAAACTATTGCTTTTTTCTTTGCTTTGTATATAGGTTATTTTATACAATAAAAAAAGTTAAAAAAAAGTAGGAGAAAGATCAAAGGTAATGGTGGAGTTATACAGAAAAGGCAGGGTTTAACAAATGAGTACAATTGCTGATATCACTACATTGATATTTCTTTTAGTTTCCAGTGTCTTGGAGCAGCTAGAAGGAAAAACCTAAAATTGTAGAATTGTAATCCATACCAAATTTTGAAATCTGTTCTTTAACTAAGAAAAAAAGTCAATTGTGATGATAAATGCACAGCTATATGATGATATTTTGAACCACTGATTGTATGCTTTGGATGACCACATGGTATGTGAATATATATCAATAAAAAAGAAATAATCAAAAATACACACACACATAAAGAGACATCTGTTCTCAAATTTTGGAGTCTTGGGATCACTTTACACTCTTAAAAAGTATTGATGATCTCTAAAAAATTTTGTTCACATATGTTATATTATATGTATAGGTATTCACAGTATTGGAAAGTAAAACAGAAAAACTTTAAATATCTGATTTCCTTTAAAATTAACAACAAACTCATTATACATTAACATACATAATATTTTGTGAAAAAATAACTATATTTTCCAAAACAAAAAATAATTTAGTGAGAAGAGTAAAATTGTTTTACGTTTTTACAAATCTATGTAATGCCTGGCTTAATAGAAGATAACTGGATTCCCATATCTCGCTCTGCATTCAATCTTTTTGCCATATGTTGTTTTGGTTGACATATATGAAGACAATCTGGCCTCAAACAGATACATAGTTGGATGAAGGAGGAGTATTTTAACAGCCTTTTCAGATACTTGTGGATATTTTTCTTTGAGACTAAACCAAAACTCGACAAGTGGTAATTCCTCAAAAGTTAGTTGCAATATGGAATCTGAAACCATTATCAATAAGCTTTTCATAATCTCATATTAAAATCCATTTGCTTTATTTTTTGTATATATATATATTTTAATTTGTTTATTAATTAAAAAATAAAGGAACAAAATAAAACAACATACATAATCAGTAATTCACAATATCATCACTTAGTTGCATATTCATCATTTCTTAGAACATTTGCATTAATTCAGAAAAAGAAATAAAAAGACAATAGAAAAAGAAATAAAATGAACACAGGAAAGAAAAAAAAAAAAGATTATACCTACCATACCCCTTACCCCTTGCTTTCATTGATCACTAGCATCTCAAACAAACTAAATTTATTTTAGCATTTGTTCCCTGTATTATTTATTTTTATTCCATATATTCTACTCCTTTATTGACAAGGTAGATAAAAGGAACATCAGACACAAGGTTTTCACAATCACACAGTCACATTGTGGCAGCTGTATCATTATTCAATCACCCTCAAGAAACATGGCTACTGGAACACAGCTCTACATTTTCAGGCAGTTCCCTCCAGCCTCTCCATTACATCTTGAATAACAAGATGATATCTACTTGATGCATAAGAATAACCTCCAGGATAACCTCTTGACTCTGGAATCTCTCAGCCATTGACACTTTGTCTCATTTCACTCTTTCCCCTTTTGGTCGAGAAGGTTTCCTCAATCCCTTGATGCTAAGTCTCAGATCATTCTAAGGTTTTTCTCAATTCCTTGATGCTGAGTCTCAGCTCATTCCAAGATTTCTGTCCCACGTTGCCAGGAAGGTCCACACCCCTGGGAGTCATGTCCCATGTACAGGGGGCTAGGGTGGTGAGACTGCTCATTGTGTTGGCTGGAGAGAGAGGCCACATCTGAGCAACAAAAGAGGCTCAGTTGGGGGTGACTCTTAGGCCTAAATTTTAAGTAGACTTGACCTATCCTTTGCGGCGTTAAGTTTCATATGAACAAACCCCAAGACTGGGGGCTCAGCCTATAGCTTTGGTTGTCCACACTGCTTGTGAGAATATCAAGAATTCAACCTGGGGAGGTTGAATTTTCCCCCGTTCTCACCACTCCCTGAAGGGGGCTTTGCAGATACTTTTCCACTCACTGATCGAATCACTCTGGGATTCATTGGGGCATCACTCTGGACAAACCAGCAAAATCTCATGTCTTACCTGAGATTCCAAGTACTTATGGCGTTCAATCAAACTATCTACATAAGTTATATTAGGAAATGCACTAGTCAAAGTATAAATTTTGTAACAAATAAACATTTTTTGCTTTAGTCTCACACATAAGGTGACATTTTAAAATATTAATTACCATCTATTTTCACTACCCTGCAATAATGACATTCCTTTGTTCTTCCTCATGCAAAAACATTTTTAAAATTGTACCTTGTACATTTCACTATTATTATACACTCTAGGCATTCCTAGATTATACCATCTCAATCTTTAACATCTATCTTTCTTTCTGATTTCATTTATGTCCCCAGCCCTCCTCCCTCTATCATTCTCCATTTGCTTTATCTTGCAATATGAATAGATCTTTTATTCATACATGATTTTGTAAAATGTGATTTGGAAAATATTGGTCTACTAAGTCACATGGATCCTCCACATTTTATTATACAATATAAAAGATCACATTTAGTTATGGAAAATTGTCAAGCTCATGGTGGCAGATACAAGTTTTCCCACATTTTAATTTTCACTTGCAAGCTCAAATTTTATCTTTGGTAACAAATATTGTCAATTGTTTTCCTTAAAGTAACAGGCTCACTTCATGCACTTTGAGAAAATGTCTGCCAAATACCCAAGCTGAACAATCATAGTTCATGTATCAGTCATTATTTCGAGTGAAAAATCATATTCCATGAAAAGAGAGGCCTGTTGAACTCACACCTCAAACAACAGTGTAAATGCTTTTGCCCGAGACAATTATTCTTCAGTGTGTAGAAGTGCTTTACATGTTCTTCCCATTTTGTCATACAGAATATTAAAAAGATGTACTTCAGGGTTGAGATTTAATAGCACAATGACTAATGACTATTAGTACAGTTTGGTGCCACTGCTTTGATTCAGGATAATATGTCAACAGCTTTGCCCACCATTGCTTTTGCACTATCAGTGCAAATGTCAACATAGTAAAAATAACAAATAACATCTTAGTATAATTATGAAAATAATTTTAACTGTTCAGATCCCTGAAGGGATCTTTGAGAACTACTAGTCTAATATATAATCCTTTCTTTTATAAGTTTACAGTCTGTCTAAATAGACAAGACTAATAAACATGAAATAATTAATAAATATAAAGATAGCATATATTATCTATACCATATAATTGAGTACTGTAAGTTCTGAAGAATTTAGAGAGCAGTCAGGGAAGGCTTCTTGGAAGAGCAGGCCAGACGCTTGAGAGTTGTCATCTCTTCCTTCTCTGTCCCCCTAACAATTCATGTTCCTTGTCTATTTTTTTTTCCTTAGTGGCTTAACCAATAGTAACTTATTTGACTCACAAACCTGTGATGTGGCTAGAATTTGGTGGGGACAGCTTATCTCTGCTCTAAGTGGTGAAAGATGGGGTGACGACTTTTAAGATTGCTCACTTATCTTGTCTGGCAGATTGATGGTAGATATTGGCTGGGAGCTCAGATATTGGTGGTTGGGGGCCTTTGTTCCTCTCCGCATGGGCTCCTTATCTATTTTAAAATCTAATTAGTCTCATCAACTTTAGGAAAATTCCTGATTAAATTTATCTCTAATTGTCCTCTATTAACACCTGCCATACATTTATATAATCATTTATTTATGCATAGTGGTGTGCAGGTAAATGTTTTAAAAAAACAGCACTTTAAAAACAGTCCTGATGTGTAGATTTTGCCAATTTCTATGGTATAAATACTCTCACCACAGTAGACTGTGAGCTATCAATGGTTACAATATTCTTTAAATTTTAACAAATGATTCTAACACACCACTGCAAGTCATTATACTCTTTCCACTTGAGAGCAAGGATTGTGCCATCTATTCTTTCTGTCTCTCCCAACTGCATCCAGTGCACACAAAGCAAGAACACAAATGGTGAGTGACTTATATATGTATCCAAAAATAAATAGCTGGTATGTGTGGCTGAAAACAAATTAGATGATCTCCAAGGTCTTCTGAACAATAAAATTAAATTACTCTAAGTGACTATAAGATCTCTGTCAAAGTTCTGTTCCTCCTAATTTCATAAACTACTCAAGAGAAAACAGTGATTAGAGAGGCTGTGCAACAAAATCTCTGGTCTTAGAGCCAGGAAGAGAGAAATTCACTTCTAATATGCCAAGTTCTGTGTTATGCACTTTACTTATAAAATCTTATTTAATACTCATGATAACTTTACTTATACATTATACTATTTTGTTGATGATCTCCTAGGTTTTCTTTATTCTATGCTATTTTTTAAAAAAAAATTAATTTATTTATTATACATAACAACATACAAACATAAACATTCTTATCATATGATCATTTCATTCCTGATATATAATCAATAACTCACAATATCATCACATAGTTGTATATTCATCATCATGATGATCCTTTCTTAGAACATTTGTATCAATTCAGAAAAAGAAATAAAAAGAAAATAGAAAAAAATTCATATATACCATGCCCCTTACCCCTCCCTTTCATTAATCACTAGCATTTCAATCTACTAAATTTATTATAACATTTGTTCCCCTGATTATTTATTTTCAATCCGTATGTTTTACTCGTCTATTGAAAAGGTAGATAAAAGGAGCATCAGACACAAGGTTTTCACAGTCACGGTCACATTGTGAAAGCTGTATCATTATACAGTCATCTTCAAGAAGCATGGCTACTAGAATACAGCTCTACATTTTCAAGCAGTTCCCTCCAGCCTCTCCACTACACCTTAACTAAAAAGGTGATATATAATATGTAAGAATACCTTCCAGGATAACCTCTCGACTCTGTTTAGAATCTCTTAGCCGTTCACACTTTATTTTGTCTCATCTCGCTCTTCCCCCTTTTGGTCGAGAAGATTTTCTCAATCCCTTGATGCTGAGTCCCAGCTCATTCTAGGATTTCTGTCCCACATTGCCAGGAAGGTCCACACCTCTGGTAGTCTCTATGTTATTCTTTCAGTATCATTTCTTTGGTTCCTCTGATATAAATCCTGTTTTTAGTACAGTTCTACATTTCAGAGATGCTACTGCATTAAAAATGTGGTATATTATAAAGAACATAGGAGTTGGAATTAGATAGATCTAGTTTGGAATCCCATCTCTGTTTTCTGCTAGCTGTACACAATGTACCAAGTTTCTTAAGATCTCTGAATTTTAGTTTAGATCTCTAAAGAGAGAAGAATGATATTTACCTCATAGGGTACTGGAGGGATTGATGAGAAAATGTATCTAACATGTTTAGTGCAGCATCTGATTAAACAAAAATGTTACTTTCTCTTGTTTTTCCACCATCATAAAGCTTTTGAAAAACAGGTTTTTGAATCACTGAATTGATGTGTTCTATTTTGATTCCAAGTGTAAATTTTTATAATGCCTTAGAGATGGTCCTATTACCTGAGTTCCATTTCAGTCTCCAGGCTTTCAATCTGCTTTGTAATGGAATCGTCTGATTCAGAAACTTGACCACGCAGCTCAGCAAGTGAGAATGTGCGTCTCTGTAAAGAAGAATAGTGGGAACAAGGGTGAAACACTAAAAGGAAAGTAATCCTATGAAGTAGCAATTATTTCTGGGGTGTGCAGAGTCTGCTTACTGGTTACTATTTTTTATAACAGCACTTACTCGGAGTTTAGGAGGTAGATTCTCCCCAGATTCCTTTTTCTCTTTGAGTTGAGCCACATCCTGAGCCAGGATCTTTCTGTCTTCAAGAAGATCATTCAGATGGCGTTTGGCCTCTTCAGTGCTGACCATAACCTCAATTTCATTTCCAAGCCAATTCTAGAAGAGACATAAGTGATATCTGGGTTAGAGATGAAGAATCTCTGGCCCATGGACTAGATTCAGCTCTAGGCTTAAGTCTTTCACTTAGAACAGAGCTCAGCTCAAGTATCTAGAAGTGAGATTTCTATTCATGCCTACATTGACCAAAAATTCAAATACCTCTCTAAGAGCCTTTAACTACAATATCTGAATAGGTCACAAGAGGCTTTCTCTAGGAAAATCTTTCTCTAGACATACTAGCATTTCTATGTGCCTGTCTTTACTTTCTTCATTTTCACCTTAACATTTGTCCCTTGTCTTTAACTGGTCATGATATAAAACTGAGGTATCGTTTTATTCTCTGTTCTATTTAATAAATAGATATCCATTCTAAATAGTTACACTTTTGATGAAGACACACCATGTTAACAGTAATCAAATGAAAGCTGGGGTGGCTATATTAATATTAGACAAAGAAGAATTCATATCAAAGAATATTACTGGAGATAAAAGGATCATTTCATAATGATAAAGGGTCAGTTAATCAAGAGAACATAACCCTTAATGTTTATGACCCTACAGCACCAAAATATTCAAAGGAAAAACTGATTGGGACAAATGGAAAAGAAACAGTAAGATGATACTCAAAATATCCCATATTCAATAATCACATTAAATGTCAATGGTCTAATTGGATAAAAAAAAGACCCAATTATACGCTCCTTAAAAGAAACATACTTTAAATATAATGGCATAAATAGATTACAATAAAATAATAAAAATATACCATACTAACACTTATCAAAAGAAAGTTGGTGTGGCTATATTAATATCAAAGAAAGAAGATTTCAGAGCAAAGAATATTACCAGGGATGAAGAAAGACATTTCATAATAATAAAGTAGTCATCAATCCAGAGAAGATAATCCTAAATGTTCATACCCCAATAACAGTGTCAAGATACATGAAGCAAAAAAAGAACCGAAAGGAGATACAGACAAATCAACAATTCTAGTCTGAGATTTACATACATGTCACTCAATAATCAATAGAATAAGTAGGTAGAAAATCAGCAAGGATTTTGCAGAAGTGAACAACATAATTGACCAAATTGACATGATGGACACTTATAGAACACTCAACCCAAGAACAACAATACACATTCTTCTCAATTTACCAAGTTAGACCATATACTGGGCCATAAAATAAGTCTCAGTAAATTCAAAAGGATTCAAGTCATATGAAGTATGTTCTGTGACAACAATGGAATTAAATTATAAATCGGTGGCCAAGATGGTGGCTTAGCAATGTGTGTGTTTTGGTTTGTCCTCCAGAACAACTACTGGATGACCAGAAACAATGCAGAGCAGCTCCTGGAGCCATGTCAGTGACCAGACACACAGTGTACCCCAGTCTGGACCACCTGGACCGCTGCGAGCCTCCCCAGAACTGTGAGTCCCCAAGCCGTGGCAGCCGGCACCCCCTACCACCCACAGGCTGCTTCCCAGAGGGGAAAGGAAAGAGACTTTACCAGGAGCAGGAGCTGAGCCCAACCAAATGCCAATTGTGGAATTAATTAACAAATTCTGACTACTAGAAATAGGCCCCCAGCTCAGGTGAACCTGATCAAGGCGGAGGTCGCTCACTGGGCTAACAGAAAAAGAGGAAAGGGGAGGAGTGAAGCCCAACTCAGGTGGAATCCCTCTCTCAAGGAACTCAGACCCCAGGTCTTGGCAATTTGAAGCCCTTAAAACCAGCCTACAACCTCTCCTCTGTCTCCACCATGCCCCCAGCAGGGAGAGTCCGCCAAGGTTAAAAGTGCCGCAACATCTTTTGCTGGTGGGACCTGCAGGCAGACAAGCGCCACATACTGGGCAGGATAAGAAAAACAGAGCCCAGAGACTGCACAGGAAAGTCTATTAACCTGCTGTGTCTCACCCTCAGGGAAAACTGATGCAGGTGACTCCTTCCCACTGATAGGAGGCCAGTTTAGTCTGGGAAACCTAGCTGGAGTCTATAATACCTACGTAGACCCTCCTAAGGGTGGGAGGGAAAAGGCACCTTACAAGCAGGGCAAGAAGCAAGAAAACAAGAACTGAAAAATTATCCTCTGTTAAACAAAACCTAAGCTAGAAGTCCAGAAAAAGCTGAACTGAAGGTCAAAGAACAGATATACAAAAATTCATCTAGCAAGAAAACCCTAGGTAAGAGAAGTGAAAGCAATCTCCAGAATAAACTAATTAAGGTAATTAAATGTCTAGACGCCAGCAAAAAATAACAAATCACACCAGGAAAACTGAAGATATGGCCCAGTCAAAGGAACAAACCAACAATTCAAATGAGATACAGGAGCTAAAACAATTAATTCAGAATATACGAACAGACATGGAAAACCTCATCAAAAACCAAATCAATGAATTGAGGGAGGATATGAAGAAGGCAAGGAATGAACAAAAAGAAGAAATGGAAAGTCTGAAAAAATAAATCACAGAACTTATGGGAATGAAAGGTACAGTAGAAGAGATGGAATAAACAATGGATACCTACAATGGTAGATTTCAAGAGACAGAGGTTAGGATTAGTGAACTGGAGGAAGGAACATCTGAAATCTGACAAGAAACAGAAACTATAGGGAAAAAAATGGAAAAATATGAGCAGGGACTCAGGGAATTGAATTATAATATGAAGCGCACAAATATATGTATTGTGGGTGTCCCGGAAGGAGAAGAGAAGGGAAAAGGAGAAAAACTAATGGAAGAAATTATCACTGAAAATTTCCTAACTCTTATGAAAGACCTAAAATTACATATCCAAGAAGTGCAGCGTACCCCAAAGAGAATAGATCCAAATAGACGTTCTCCAAGACTCTTACTAGTCAGAATGTCAGCGGTCAAAGCGAAAGAGAGGATCTACAAGCAGCAAGAGAAAAGCAATCCATCACATACAAGGGAAACCCAATAAGACTATGTGTAGATTTCTCAGCAGAAACCATGGAGGCGAGAAGACAGTGGGATGATATATTTAAATTACTAAAAGAGAAAAACTGCCAACCAAGAATTCTATACCCAGCAAAACTGTTCTTCAAAAATGAGGGAGAAATTAAAACATTTTCAGACAAAAAATCACAGAGAATTTGTGACCAAGAGACCAGCTCTGAAAGAAATACTAAAGGGAGCACTAGAGACAGATACAAAAACACAAAAGAAAGAGGTGTGGAAAAGAGTGTAGAAAGAAGGAAAATTAGATATGACATATAAAATCCAAAAGGCAAAATGGTAGAAGAAAGTACTACCCATATAGTAATAACACTAAATGTTAATGGATCGAACTCCCCAATCAAAAGACATAGACTGGCAGAATGGATTAAAAAACAGGATCCTTCTATATGCTGTCTACAGGAAATTACAAATCAACAGAAAGGTATTTGGAAAATCTCCAAACATTTGGAAACTAAATAACACAGTCCTAAAGAATCCATGAGTCAGGGGTGTAAATCTCCCTGGCAGTATGGGACATGACTCCTGGGGATGAGCCAGGACTTGGCAACAAGGGATTGAAAAAGCCTTCTTGACCAAAAAAGGGAAAAGAGAAATGAGACAAAATAAAGTCTCAGTGGTTGAGAGATCTCAAGCAGAATTGAGAGGTTATCCAGGAGTTTATTCTTATGCATTATATAGATAACCCTTTTTAGTATATGGTGTATTCGAGTGGCTAGAGGGAAGTACTTAAAACTGTTAACTATATTCCAGTAGCCTTGATTCTTGAAGATGATTGTATAACTATATACCTTTTACAGTGTGATTATGAAAACCTTGTGGCTGACACTCCCTTTATCCAGGGTATGGACAGATGAGTAAAGAAATAAGGACAAAAATAAGTAAATACTGGGTAAAAAAAAATTGGGTAGATTGAAATACTAGTGGGCAATGAGATGGGGGTAAGGAGTACGTGATGTAGGGGGTCTTTCTTTTTTCTTAGTATTTCTTTTTCTGGAGTGATGAAAATGTTCTAAAAATGATCATGGTGATGCATACACAACCATGTGATGATATTGTGAGCCACTGATTGTATACTTTGGATGGACTGTATAGTGCATGAAGATATCTCAATAAAATATATATATATATAAATCCATAGGTCAAAGAAGAAATCAATAGGGAAATTAGAAAGTATTTTGAGGTGAATGGAAACAAACATGACATTAACAAACTTTGTAAGATGTTGTTAAAGGAGTACTTAAGGGGAAATTTATGGCATTATCTAGCTATAATATAAAAGAATTCAATACCTCAGCTTCTACCTGAAGATATAAAAGCAAATGAAATCAAAGCAAGCAGAAGTAAGGAAATACTAAAACATAACACAGGAAACAGAAAATCAACAAAAGCAAAGCTGGTTCTTTGATAAACCCCTAGGCAGACTGATCAGTAAAAAAGAGAAGACACAAAATACTAACAACAGGAATGAGATAAATGACTTTGCTACAGAGCTTATAGATATTAAACAGGATAATAAGGCAATATTATGAACAGCTTTATGCCAACACAATTTGATAACTTACATGAAACAGTCAAGTTCCTAGAAACACACAAACTACCAAAGTTCACTTAGAAGAGACAGATTACCTGAACAACCTTACATTTTAAAAACTGTATTTTTAATTAACCCCCTTCCCTCAAAAAAAATGAAAACACACATACGATAAAAAAATCCCTCCAGGTCCAGATGGCTTTACTGGTGAACTCTACCAAATTTTAAAAGAAGAAACAATAGCAATTCTAATAAACTATTCCAGAAAACTGAAGAGGAAGGACTAATTTGCAACTTATTCTATGATTTTGATATCATAACAGACTAAGACATTATAAGAAAAGAAAACAAGGGACTGATACCCCTTATAGATTCAGAAGTTTTAAGTAAATTTTAATTTTAGCAAATTAAATTCAACAATACCTAAAAAGGATGATATATCATGGACAAGTGGAGTTTATCCAAGGAATGCAAGGGCAAGACTGGTTCAACATTTGAACATCAATCAATGTAATTTACAAAATCAAATACAAAAAAAATTGATAAAATTTAATGGCCACTTATAATAAAAACTTGCAGCAAATTAGGAATAGATGAGAACTTTCTCAACCTGATAAAGGGTGTCTGTGAAAAATCTACAGCTAATGTCATTGTTAATAGTGAAAGACTGAATGCTTTCCCCGTAAAATTAGGAAAAATGGAAGGATGCCTACTCTCACGACCCCTATTCAACATCATCCTGAAGGTCCTAGCCAATGCATAGGGGAAATAAAAGACACACAAACTAGAAAGGAAGAAATAAAACTGCCATTTGCAATTGTCTATATAGAAATTCCCAAAAAATATACAAATAAAATTACTTGACTTATAAAGGCACAAGATAAAAGTTAATACATAAAAATCAGTCACATTTCTATATACCAGCAATTAACAACTAGACAAGCAATTTGGCAATTTTTTACAAAGTTAAATATATACTTACCAAGTGACCCAGCAACCCTACTACTAGTTATTTACCTAAGTAAAATAAATACTTATGCTTGTACAGAAACCTTTATGTGAATGTTTATAGCAACTATATTTTTAAAGTTTTATTATTGTTTTTTTGGGAGGAAGAAATACCTTTTTTTAAAATCAACAAACCAAAACAACATACAAATATGAACATTCTTAACATACAAACATTCCATATATGGTGTACAATCAATGGCTCACAGTATCATCACATAGTAGTATATTCATCACCATGATAATTTTTTTAGAACATTTGCATCACTCCAGAAAAAGAAATGAAAGGAAAAAAGAAAAAACTTATTGTCATGGTCAGATTCATGTGTCAACTTGGCCAAGTGGTGGTATCTGTTTGTCTGGTTGGGCAAGTGCTGGCCTGTCTGTTGTGATGAAGACATTTCATAGAATTAAATCATGACCACTTCAGCTGCATCCACAGCTGATTCCATGTGTAATCAGCCAAAGGGGAATGTCTTCTGCAATGAGTGATGCTTAATCTAATCACCGGAAGCCTTCTAAGGAGGATTCAGAAGAGACAGATTCTCTCTTCCTGCTTCGGTTGGCGAGCCTCTCCTGTGGAGTTCGTCCAGACACTCCATCGGAATTGTCAGCTTCATAGCCTGCCCTGCGGATTTTGGACTCTGTGTTCCCACGGTCACGTGAGACACTTTTATAAATTTTATATTTGCAAGTGTTTCCTGTTGATTCTGTTTCTCTAGAGAACCCTAACTAATACACTTATACATACCATACCCCTAACCCCTCCCCCTCATTGAACACTAGTATTTCCATCTACTCGATATATTTTAACCTTTGTTCCCCTTATTTTTTTCTATACCCCTTACCACCCCCTTTCATTGATCACTTGTATTTAAATTTACTCAGTTTATTTTAACATTTGTTCCCCCATTATTTATTTACCTTTAATCCATATTTTTTACTCATCTGTCCATACTGTAGATAAAAGGAGCATCAGACACAAGGTTTTTACAATCACATAGTCACATTGTGAAAGCTGTATCATTATACATTCATCTTCAAGAAACATGGCCACTGGAACATTAGCTCTACAGTTTCAGGCATTTCCCTCTAGCCTCCCTAATACACCTTAAACTAAAAAGGGGATATCTATATAATACATAAGAATAACCTCCACGATGACCTCTTGACTCTGTTTGAAATCTCTCAGCCAATGACACTTTATTTTGTCTCATTTCTCTCTTCCCCCTTTCAATCAAGGTTTTCTCAATCCCTTAATGCTGAGTCCCAGCTCATTTTAGGATTTCTGTCCCACATTGCCAGGGAGGTTTACACCCTTGTGAGTCATGTCCCACATAGAGAGGGGGAGGGCAGTGAGTCTTCTTGCCATGTTGGCTGAGAGAGAGATAGGTCATATCTGAGCAACAAAAGAGGTTCTCTGGGGGTGACTCTAAGGCCTAATTTTTTTTTTAACTTTTTTTATTAATTGAAAAAATTAACAAACAAAACATTTAGGTATCATTCCATTCTACATATACAATCAGTAATTCTTAGTATCATCACATAGTTGCATATTCATCATTTCTTGTTTCTAACTCCTGCTGGACTCTGTTACCAATGACATATTCCAAGTTTATTCTCGAATGTCGGTTCACATCAGTGGGACCATACAGTATTTGTCCTTTAGTTTTTGGCTAGACTCACTCAGCATAATGTTCTCTAGGTCCATCCATGTTATTACATGCTTCATAAGTTTATCCTGTCTTAAAGCTGCATAATATTCCATCATATGTATATACCACAGTTTGTTTAGCCACTCGTCTGTTGATGGACATTTTGGCTGTTTCCATCTCTTTGCAATTGTAAATAACGCTGCTATAAACATTGGTGTGCAAATGTCCATTTGTGTCTTTGCCCTTAAGTCCTTTGAGTAGATTCCCAGCAATGGTATTGCTGGGTCGTATGGCAATTCTATATTCAGCTTTTTGAGGAACCGCCAAACTGCCTTCCACAGTGGTTGCACCATTTGACATTCCCACCAACAGTGGATAAGTGTGCCTCTTTCTCCGCATCCTCTCCAGCACTTGTCATTTTCTGTTTTGTTGATAATGGCCATTCTGGTGGGTGTGAGATGATATCTCATTGTGGTTTTGATTTGTATTTCTCTAATGGTCTAAGGCCTAATTTTAAGTAGGCTTAGCCTATCTTTTGTGGGGATAAGTTTCATAGGAACAAACCCCAGGATTGAGGGCTCACCCTATTGATTTGGTTGTCCCTATTGCTTGCGAGAATATCAGGAATTCTCCAAATGGGGAAAAGTTGAATTTTCCTCCTTTCTCCCCATTCCCCCAAGGGGACTTTTATAGCAGCTTTAGTCATAATTCTCTAAACTGGAAAAATCTCAAGATAGCCTTCAATAGGTGAACTGTGGTTCATACCTACAATGGAATATTACTCAGCAAAAATGTGGCAAAAACTACTGATACACACATGTATGAATCTTAACTGCATCATGCTAAGTGAAAAAAGCCATACTGTATTTATATGACAATAATGCAAAGGGAAAACCATGACAGAATACAGATCAGTGTTGGCTAGGGGTGTGGGAGGGGTTGACTTTAAAAGGGTACAGGGGAATTTTTAGGAGTAATGGAACCATTCTATATCTTGATTGTAGCAGGTGATTGCACAATCGTACAACTGTCAAACTCATAGAACCAAACACTAAAAGGGATAAATGTTACTGTATGTCCCTTATGCTTTAATAAAATAAATTGGAAAAAAATCATTCATTTGCCATATTAACAAAGTATGAAATAAACGAATCCTAAGATCATCTCAACAGATACATAAAAATACTTGAAAAAAATCCAACATACATTCATGATAAGCACTTTCAAGAAACTAGGAATAGACAGGAACTTCTTCAACATGATAGAGGACATCAATGAAAAACCTACCATTAATATCACACCTAATGGGAAAAAACTGAATGCTTTTACCTTAAGATTGGGAACAAAGCAAAGACATTCCCTCACATCTATTCTATTCAATATTGTATTGGAGGTTCTAGTAAGTGTAGTAAGAGAAGAAAAGTAATGAAAGGTATACAAAGTAGAAAGGAAAAATAAAACTTTCCCTATTGGCAGATGACAAATATATTTATCAGGGCTTCAGGATAAAAGGCCAATGTACTGAATCAATTGCAAACAAACAATTGAAAATTAAAACTGAAATTAAAATTTTCAAAGATCATACAAGTATGAACTAGTTAGATATATATTTGACAAAAGATGTGTAACACCTGTATACTGAAAACTAAAACATTGCTGAGAGAAATTAATGCTCTAAATAAAGAGATACCATGTTCATGGAGCAAAAGACTAAATATTGTTAAAGATGTTAAATTTCTTCAAATTTATTTATAGATTCTGTGCACAATCAAAACCCCAGTAGGCTTTTTTTTGGGTAGAAATTGACAGCCTGATTCTAAAATTTATATGGACTTAGCTTGTCTAAACCAATTTTGAAAAATAAGAGCAACTTTGAGGTACTTGCATGATATGATTTCAAAAGTTATTATCAAACACTGTAATTAAGGCACTGTGATGTTGGCATGAAGATAGACATGTAGAACCACGGAATAGAATTCAGAAATAGACCCATACATTTATGGACAATTGATTCTGATAAAGGTTTCAAGCTGAAATGTGTTATAAACTTAAATGTAGTGCTTAAAACTATACAACTTCTAGAAGAAAACTTAAGAGGAAATTTTAGTGACCTTGAGTTTGGTAAAGATAATTTTATACTTTATATCTTGAAGTAAGATAAGAAAAAATATCAAGAAATTGAATGGCAACAAAATTAAAAAGCCTTGTTCTTCAAAAGATACTGTTACAAAATGAAAAGGCAAGCCACAGCCTGAGAGGAAATATCTGTAAAACTCACACATATTTTGTTGAATATATACAGATAGCTAACTCATTAATAAGAAGAGAGACACATAACTCAATAAAAAAATGGAGAAAAGATTTGAACAGACCTTTCACCATCATTCATATTGCAAATAAGTACATGAAAAGATGTTTAACATCATTATTTATTAGAGATGTGAAAATTAAAACTACAATGAGGTACTACTAGTTAATCACAAGAATAGCTAAAATTTAAAAGACTGATCATACTAAGTACTGGTGAGAATATATAGAACGTTGTTACATTGTTAGGAGAAATGTAAAATGGTATAAGGACTTTGGAAAACATTTTAGCAGCTTCTTTAAAAGGTTAAAACTTACACATGCCATATGAGCTAGTGATTCCAAAAGAAGTAATATGTCCAACCAAAGACTTATAAATGACTATTAACAACAGCTTTGGTTGTAATAAACAAAAACTGGAAACAACCCAAATGTCCATCAACAGGTGAATGGCTAAACAAAATCATAGTATATCCATACAATGGGATGCTACTCAGCAATAAAAAGGAAAGAACTACTGATACATGCAATAGCATAGATGAATCTCAAATAACTGTGCTCAGTGAAAGAAGACAGAAAAAAAATGTGCGCTGTATGATTACATTTTTATAAAATTCTAGAAAATGACAACTAATTTAAAGCGATAGAAAGCAGATCAATGATTGCTGGGAGATGGGGGATAGGGGAGTGAGTTGGGGATTACAAATTGATACAAAGAAACTTTTGCAGATGATAGATATTGCCATTATCTTGATAAAGGTGATGGTTTCAATGGCATATACATGTAGCAAAACTCATTAAATTGCATATTTTAACGATATACAATTTACTGTATGTCAGTAATAACTCAATAAAGCTATTAAAAATTATTTTCCCTCAGCAATGGTAGATTTGAAAGATTTTTCTATTCTTGGTCTTTAACAACAGTTCAAACATATTTATATCTTTAGGAAATAAGGCTTTCAGGTAGAACTTCAGATTTTGCAGTGTTTACTTCTTAACCAAAAGAAAGCCATTTCCCATTTTTTCCCTATCCCCAACATACAGAAGAGAAATGGCAGTTCAAGCTGTCTGTACCTTCACTCGAGCTGCAGTGCCTTCCATTCCACGGCTCTGAGTCTCTTTCCGCTTTTCTGCTACTTCCTGTTGTTTTTGAAGAGCATCCTTGAGACGCTTGTTAGCAGCTGCTGCCTAAATAAAAACAGCACATAGAAATGATGAATTGAAAGGTAAAAAGAAGACAATTCTAATTTTTAGCATAATAGTAGAGAAAAATAAAAAGTTCTATGGGTTTGAGTTCCTATAGGACCAGGTTTATAAAAGTCTCCATGTACATAATACTGGCAAATAGCTACTGCTTTACAGCCTAGAAGAGGCACACATTTCAAGGAAGTTGCACAAACTGAAAATGCCTAGAAATGTTGCATAGTGTAGTTCTGTGGTGCTATTTTTTTTTTGAAAAAAAAAAATCAAGCCCGATTTTAAAGAATCCTGATTTGAACGGTACTATTCTCATCAGGTTTATATCTACTCACAATTCATGATATATAAACAAGGATCAAGACTTAGCAATTGTTGGTCAAGACTGGTATCCCTGGTTTCCCAGGACACTGACTCATTTAAGAGAAATTACTTGCCAGCAGCTAAGCCAAAAGATGATTAGACATTTAAACTAGCAGACTGAACTTTCTTACCTCCTCAGTTTTACGTCTGAGCACATTTGACTGTTTCTGGAAGTTTCTTTCAAGTTTGAGCAGTTCATATTGTCTTTTACGGTCCTGAGAATAAAAAAGATTGTAATTGCTATTCAGCTAGCTAAAATAAAACCTTGTAATATAACCAAGAAGTCTTTCAAGACATCCTTGATAAATAAGGAAGGCCAAAATGAACTGTCTTCATTTTTTTTTCTATTAAAGTTAAAAACTGGTAGTTCTAGAAACCATGTGTATGTGTACAGAAGAGTCAGTTTTCTCCTTTGGATTACTGCTCTGTGGCCAAATTCTTAAACCCTCAGTCATGAGTAAATTGTCAGAAATTCTGGAACGTGAGACCCAGAATGAACCTTAAAGGTCATCTCATGAACAGTCCCTTCCACACTGGTAGTTACTGACAGAACCAGGTCGTAGGTCTTCTGATAAAAGACTAGTACTCTTTCCTTCTACCGTACAACCAACCACTTATAAAATTAACGGAATCTTCAGCCAAAGGTAAAGTTTTTTCACTCTTGAACTGAACCAGGTTATTAGTGAACATAACTTTTCTGCCCAGAGATTAAGGATAAAGGAGAACAAGAAATACTAAGGGATATTACTTTTTTCAACTGAATACATAAGATGTAAAAAAAAATTATTAGAGGAATTATTGATTTACAGAACAATCATGCAGAAAATACAGGATTCCCATATACCACCTCACCACTACCAACTTGTGTTGGTGTGGAACATTTGTTATAATTGATGAGGAATATACAAGATTTAATTGTTTTGATTTCTTGGCCCCTTTTCTTTTTTTAACTTTTCATATTTTTTTATAGTATAATATAACATATATACAAAGCAAAGAAAGAAAAAAGCAATAGTTTTCAAAGCACTTTTCAACAAGTTACAGGATAGATCCCAGAGTCTGTCATGGGCTACCATACCATCCTCTCAGAATTTTCCTTCTAGCTGCTCCAGAATATAGGAGGCTAGAAGGAATAAATATGTTTTTATCATCACAATATACTTAAAAATTTTTTTGTGTGAAAAATAACATATATAAAAGGAGGAATAATTTCAAAGCACAGCACAACAGTTAGTTGTAGAACAGATTTCAGAGTTTGGTATGTATTATAATTCTGTAATTTTAGGTTTTCACTTCTAGTTGCTCTAAGATACTGGAGACTAAAAGAAATTAAATGATTCAGCAATCTTATTCGTTTGTTAAACCATACCCTCCCTGTATAACTCCCTCATCACCTTTGATCTTTCTGTCCTACTCTTTAGGGGTATTTGGACTATGGCCATTCTAACTTTTCATGTTCGAAGGCGCTGTCAGTAATATGGGGTAGGCAGATGGAACTAGGTGATGTTCTGGTGAGGCTGTGCCCTCTAGGTTTCAGGACTTATCTGGTCCAGGGACCTATCTGGAGGTTGTAGGTTTCTGGAAAGTTACCCTCGTGCACCGAACCTTCCTAGAATCTTATATAATGCTCTAGGTGTTCTTTAGGATTGGGTGGAATGGTTTTAATTGGGGTTTGGCAAGTTATGATAGGTAGCAATGTCTAACTAAAGCTTGCATAAGAGTAACCTCCAGAGTAGCCTCTCGACTCAATTTGAACTCTGTCAGCCACTGATACTTTATTACTAATACTTCTTTTCCACCTTTTGGTCAGGGTGGAATTCTTGATCCCATGGTGTCAGGGCCAAAGTCATCCCTGAGAGTCATCTCCCACGACTTGGTCTCATTTCTATTCTCTTAATCCATTAAGCGCCTTCTGGCATCACTTGCTCCTTATCCAATCTGGATATCATGATTGGTCATTTTAGTCATGTCTTTGCCAGCATACTAGAACAATTTATTTCATTCAAACAATATAATATTTACTGGGCCATCTAATACACACAAGGCATTGTGCCAGGTATCTAGGATACAGAGATGAACATGACATGGTTTTTTATAGAGTTTCAGATTATCACAGAATACAAATAACATGAAATACAGTTACAATAAAATATGATATTATGATATGAGACGTTCAGGAAATTAAAACACAGGAAACTAACAGTCTAGTGATCAGAGAAAACACAACACTTTTCTTCTCACCACTAATCTTCGTGAAAGAGGTATCTGTTTTATGTTTCTACCTGTCATTACCACTCACTCCATAATCGCCTTGTAATCCCTTCTTGCCATTCTCTTGAAATGATTTCTTACTAAATTCAATGGCCTTTCCAGTTTCCACTTCTCTCTCTTCTTTTTGTAAAACTTTTGTTAGTAAAATATATATAGCGCGCGTGCGCACACACACAAACTGTTTTTTGTGATCTCTCTCTTGGCATTACTGACACGTTCATAGCATACTAATTCTTTACCTACCCTACAAATTGGCTTCTTTTCATTTTCTTATACATGAAAGAGGTTATTTTCTTCTTTTTAAATTTATTTTGAGGTTCTTTTCTTAACCTTCTTTTACTATATATTCTCTATTTCCATTATCTCATTATTCCCATGGTTTCAATATTCACTGCCATGCAGATAACTCCCTACCTTCTGAGTCTAGCCCAACTTCTACTTTGAGGCTAACATTATTCAAAATCATCTAGGTCTCTCTATTCTGAAACCAACGTCATCTCTACACCAGCTGTTTCTTCTCACTTTTCAGTCACTCAAAACTGAGGAGTGATTTTTAACACTTTCCTGTCTTCATTTTGTGAAAGGCAGATCTTGAATTTAAACTTAAACAGTTTAAATTACTATTAGTAATTTAAATTACTAATTACTATTACTACAGTTTACTATTAAAAACTTTCAACAGTAATGTAATTAGGTTAAAACACTGAATGAAGCTGCATCTGAGGTATAGTTTTTTTTCTTCTTTTTTTCTTTTTTTAAATAAAAAACGAAAATTTTTTATTTTTTTCCTTTCTATTATCATTTTATTTCTTTTTCTGTTGTCTTTCTATTTCTTTTTCTAAATCTATGCAAATGTACTAAGAAATGATGAATATGCATCTATGTGATGATATTAAGAATTACTGATTGTATATGTAGAATGGAATGATTTCTAAATGTTGTTAGTTAATTTTTTTAATTAAAAAAAAAAACTTTCAACAAATATTAACTGAGTGCCCATTATATGCCAGTCACTGTTCTAGCCAGAGGGAATATATAGATGAACAAAACAAAGATCCCTGTTAATGTGGAACTTATATTCCTGTGGAATATGAAGTTATCAGCACTTTACAGATAGAATTCACATAACATGCAAGTCACCTGCTTCAACGGTTTTTAGTATATTCACTGAGTTGATGCAACCATTGCCACAATAAACGTTTTCACTGCCCCTCAAAAGAAACCCCATATTTATTTAGCTACCCCTTTCCAATTCCATCATCTCTCACAGTCTTAGGCAATGAGTATTTATTTTCTATCTCCATAGATTTGCCTATTCTGGATATTTCATGTATAATAAACCATATATGTCCTTTTGTAACTAGCTGCTTTGCCTTAGCATAATGTTTTATGGTTCATCCAGGTTATAGCCTATGTGAGTACTTCATTCCCTTTTATTGCTGAATAGTATTCCATAGCATGAATATACTATATATATTTAAAATTTTTTATCAATAAAGCCAATCAACATACAACATGAACATTCTTTTTTTATCACATAGCTGTACATTCTCATCATGATCATTTCTTAGATCATTTCCATTAAGTCAGAAAAAGAAATAAAAAAACAGAAAAAAAAATCATACATACCATAGCCCTTACCCCTCCCTTTCATTGATCACTAGCATTTCAATCTAACTTTATTTTAACATTTGTTCCCCCTATTATTGATTTATTTTTAATCCATATGTTTTACGTATCTGTCTATAAGGTAGATGAAAGAAACATCAGACACAGGTTTTCATAATCACACAGTCACACTGTGAAAGCTATATTATTATACAATCATCTTCAAGAAACATAGCTACTGGAACACAGCTCTACATTTTCAAGCAGTCCCCTCCAGCCTCTCTGTTACACCTTAACTAAAAAGGTGATATCTATTTAATGCACAAGAATAACCTCCAGGATAATCTCTCGACTTTGTTTGGAATCTCATTGGCACTTTATTTTGTCTCATTGTGCTCTTCCCCCTTTTGGTCAAGAAGGTTTTCTCAATCCCCTGATGCTGAGTCCCAGCTCATTCTAGGATTTCTGTCCCATGATGCCAGGAAGGTCCACACCCCTGGGAGTCATGTCCCATGTAGAGAGGGAGATGGCAGTGAGTTTGCCATCTCCCTCTTGTGTTGGCTGAGAGAGGCCACATCTGAACAATAAAAGAGGTTCTCTTGGGGGTGACTCTTAGGCCTAATTTTAAGTAGGTCTATCCTTTGTGGGGTTAAATTTCATATGAACAAACCCCAAGATTGGGAGCTTAGCCTATTGCTTTCGTTGTCCCCACTGCTTGTGAGAATATCAAGAATTCTCCAGTTGGGGAAGCTGAATTTTCCTTTTCTTACCATCCCCCCAAGGGGATTTTGCAAATACATTTTATTCACTGTTCAAATCCTTCTGGAATTTATTGAGGCATCACTCTGGACAAACTTACAAAATCTCATGCCCTACTCAAGGTTCCATGAACTTATGATGTTCAATTAAGCTGTCCACATAAGTTATATTGGGAAATGCACTAGTTGAAATATAAATTTTGTACCAAATAAACATTTTTTGCTTTAGTTTCACACGTAAGTTAAAGTTTTAAAATATGAATTACCATCTATTTTCAACACCCTGCATTACTGACATTCCTTTGTTCTTCCTCATGCAAAATATTTTTAAATTTGTACATTTAGTCACTATCGTTATATACTCTAAGCATTCCTAGATTATATCATCTCAGTCTTTATCATATATCTTTCCTTCTGATTTCATTGGTGGCCCTATGCCTCCTCCATCATTCTCACATTCAGTTTCATTCAGTGTTCTAACATTATTGTATTACAGTTAGGTAGTTTTGTGCTATCCATGTCTGAATTTTTACAATCAGTACCATTGCACGATCTGTATCCCTTCAGTTCCAATTACCCAATATCTACCCCATATTTTTATCTCCTGATGACCTCTGTTATAAACTGAAATTATCCAAGTTCATTCATTAATGTTAGTTCATATCAGTGAGACCATACAGTATTTGTCCTTTTGTTTCTGGCTAATCTCACTCAGCATAATGTTCTTAAGGTCCATCCATGTTGTTACATACTTCATCACTTTATTCTGTCTTACAGCTGCATAATATTCCATTGTATATATATACCACAGCTTGTTTTAGCCACTCGTCTGTTGATGGACATTTGGGCTGTTTCCATTTCTTGGCAATTGTAAATAATGCTGCTCTAAACACTGGTGTGTAAATGTCCATTTGTGTCTTTGCCCTCATGTCCTTTGAGTAGATACCTAGCAATGGTTTTGCCAGGTCATATGAAATGAATATACTACATTTTAATCACCCATTTATCAGTTGATGGATATTTGCTTTTATACTTTTTTGACTATTATGAATAATGCTCTATAAATACCCATGTACAACTTTTTGCATGGACCTAAAGTTTAAAAAAAAAACTTTTACTGAGATATCTTCACCCATATACACTTCATCCAAAGTATACAATCGATTGCTCACAGTATCATATAGTTCTGTTTTCATTACCACGATCATTTTTAGAACATTTACATCATTCTCAAAAATGAAATAAAAAGAAAAAACTCACATCCCATACGCCTTACCCTACCATCTCATTGACCTGGACATAATATTTTAAATTCTCTTGGGGTAGACACCTAGGAGAAGAATTGCTGGATCAGATGGTAACTCTATGTTCAATCTTTTGAGGAAAGACCACAGGTTTCAAAGTAGAGACATCATTTTATATTCCCACCAGCAATGTATGAGGGTTCCAATTTCTCCAAATCCTCACAAACACTTTTTAATGCCCCAAATGGGTGTAAAATTGTATTCCACTGTGTTTTTTTTTTTTTTTTAGATTTCTATCCCTCTTTTTATTTTTAAAATGCAAACATCAGAATAAAACAGGTTTTTCAATTGCTGTTTTTTTTTTTATTAATTAAAAAAAGAATTAACAAAACAATTAGAAATCATTCCAATCTACATGTACAATCAGTAATTCTTAATAACATCACATAGTTGCATATTCATCATTTCTTAGTACATTTGCATCGATTTAGAAAAAGAAATAAAAAGACAACAGAATAAGAATTAAAACAATAATAGAAAGAAAAAAAAACAAAAAAAACAAAAACAAAAAACCTATACCTCACATGCAGCTTCATTCAGTGTTTTAACATAATTGCATTACAATTGGGTAGTATTGTGCTGTCCATTTCTGAGTTTTTATATCCAGTCCCGTTGTACAGTCTGTATCCCTTCATCTCCAATTATCCCTTCTCTTTTTTTTTTTTTTTTAATTAACGGAAAAAAAGAAATTAACCCAACATTTAGAGATCATACCATTCTACACATGCAATCATTAATTCTTAACATCATCACATAGATGCATGATCATCATTTCTTAGTACATTTGCATTGGTTTAGAAGAACTAGCAACATAACCGAAAAAGATATAGAATGTTAATATAGAGAAAAAAATAAAAGTAATAATAGTAAAATCAAAACAAAACAAAACAAAACAAAAACCTATAGCTCAGATGCAGCTTCATTCAGTGTTTTAACATGATTACTTTACAATTAGGTATTATTGTGCTGTCCATTTTTGAGTTTTTGTATCTAGTCCTGTTGCACAGTCTGTATCCCTTCAGCTTCAATTACCCATTGTCTTACCCTGTTTCTAACTCCTGCTGAACTCTGTTACCAATGACATATTTCAAGTTTATTCTCGAATGTCCGTTCACATCAGTGGGACCATACAGTATTTGTCCTTTAGTTTTTGGCTGGATTCACTCAGCATAATATTCTCTAGGTCCATCCATGTTATTACATGGTTCATAAGTTTATCTTGTCTTAAAGCTGCATAATATTCCATTGTATGTATATACCACAGTTTGTTTAGCCACTCTTCTGTTGATGGAGATTTTGGCTGTTTCCATCTCTTTGCAATTGTAAATAATGCTGCTATAAACATTGGTGTGCAAATGTCCGTTTGTGTCTTTGCCCTTAAGTCCTTTGAGTAGATACCTAGCAATGGTATTGCTGGGTCGTATGGCAATTCTATATTCAGCTTTTTGAGGAACCGCCAAACTGCCTTCCACAGTGGTTGCACCCTTTGACATTCCCACCAACAGTGGATAAGTGTGCCTCTTTCTCCGCATCCTCTCCAGCACTTGTCATTTTCTGTTTTGTTGATAATGGCCATTCTGGTGGGTGTGAGATGATATCTCATTGTGGTTTTGATTTGCATTTCTCTAATGGCCAGGGACGTTGAGCATCTCTTCATGTGCCTCTTGGCCATCCGTATTTCCTCTTCTGAGAGGTGTCTGTTCAAGTCTTTTTCCCATTTTGTAATTGGGTTGGCTGTCTTTTTGTTGTTGAGATGAACAATCTCTTTATAAATTCTGGATACTAGACCTTTATCTGCTATATCATTTCCAAATATTGTCTCCCATTGTGAAGGCTGTCTTTCTACTTTCTTGATGAAGTTCTTTGATGCACAAAAGTGTTTAATTTTGAGGAGTTCCCATTTATTTATTTCCTTCTTCAGTGCTCTTGCTTTAGGTTTAAGGTCCATAAAACCGCCTCCAGTTGTAAGATCCATAAGATATCTCCCAACATTTTCCTCTAACTGTTTTATGGTCTTAGACCTAATGTTTAGATCTTTGATCCATTTTGAGTTAACTTTTGTATAGGGTGTGAGAGATGGGTCTTCTTTCATTCTTTTGCATATGGATATCCAGTTCTCTAGGCACCATTTATTGAAGAGACTGTTCTGTCCCAGGTGAGTTGGCTTGACTGCCTTATCAAAGATCAAATGTCCATAGATGAGAGGGTCTATATCTGAGCACTCTATTCGATTCCATTGGTCGATATATCTATCTTTATGCCAATACCATGCTGTTTTGACCACTGTGGCTTCATAATATGCCTTAAAGTCAGGCAACGCGAGACCTCCAGCTTCGTTTTTTTTCCTCAAGATGTTTTTAGCAATTCGGGGCACCCTGCCCTTCCAGATAAATTTGCTTATTGGTTTTTCTATTTCTGAAAAATAAGTTGTTGGGATTTTGATTGGTATTGCATTGAATCTGTAAATCAACTTAGGTAGGATTGACATCTTAACTATATTTAGTCTTCCAATCCATGAACACGGTATGCCCTTCCATCTATTTAGGTCTTCTGTGATTTCTTTTAGCAGTTTTTTGTAGTTTTCTTTATATAGGTTTTTTGTCTCTTTAGTTAAATTTATTCCTAGGTATTTTATTCTTTTAGTTGCAATTGTAAATGGGATTCGTTTCTTGATTTCCCCCTCCGCTTGTTCATTGCTGGTGTATAGAAATGCTACAGATTTTTGAATGTTGATCTTGTAACCTGCTACTTTGCTGTACTCATTTATTAGCTCTAGTAGTTTTGTTGTGGATTTTTCCGGGTTTTCGACGTATAGTATCATATCGTCTGCAAACAGTGATAGTTTTACTTCTTCCTTTCCAATTTTGATGCCTTGTATTTCTTTTTCTTGTCTAATTGCTCTGGCTAGAACCTCCAACACAATGTTGAATAATAGTGGTGATAGTGGACATCCTTGTCTTGTTCCTGAACTTAGGGGGAAAGTTTTCAATTTTTCCCCATTGAGGATGATATTAGCTGTGGGTTTTTCATATATTCCCTCTATCATTTTAAGGAAGTTCCCTTGTATTCCTATCTTTTGAAGTGTTTTCAACAGGAAAGGATGTTGAATCTTGTCGAATGCCTTCTCTGCATCAATTGAGATGATCATGTGATTTTTCTGCTTTGATTTGTTGATATGGTGTATTACATTAATTGATTTTCTTATGTTGAACCAGCCTTGCATACCTGGGATGAATCCTACTTGGTCATGATGTATAATTCTTTTAATGTGTTGTTGGATACGATTTGCTAGAATTTTATTGAGGATTTTTGCATCTGTATTCATTAGAGAGATTGGTCTGTAGTTTTCTTTTTTTGTAATATCTTTGCCTGGTTTTGGTATGAGGGTGATGTTGGCTTCATAGAATGAATTAGGTAGTTTTCCCTCCACTTCGATTTTTTTGAAGAGTTTGAAGAGAATTGGTACTAATTCTTTCTGGAACGTTTGGTAGAATTCACATGTGAAGCCATCTGGTCCTGGACTTTTCTTTTTAGGAAGCTTTTGAATGACTAATTCAATTTCTTTACTTGTGATTGGTTTGTTGAGGTCATCTATGTCTTCTTGAGTCAAAGTTGGTTGTTCATGTCTTTCCAGGAACCCGTCCATTTCCTCTAAATTGTTGTATTTATTAGCGTAAAGTTGTTCATAGTATCCTGTTATTACCTCCTTTATTTCTGTGAGGTCAGTAGTTATGTCTCCTCTTCCATTTCTGATCTTATTTATTTGCATCCTCTCTCTTCTTCTTTTTGTCAATCTTGCTAAGGGCCCATCAATCTTATTGATTTTCTCATAGAACCAACTTCTGGCCTTATTGATTTTCTCTATTGTTTTCATGTTTTCAATTTCATTTATTTGTGCTCTAATCTTTGTTATTTCTTTCCTTTTGCTTGCTTTGGGGTTAGCTTGCTGTTCTTTCTCCAGTTCTTCCAAATGGATAGTTAATTCCTGAATTTTTGCCTTTTCTTCTTTTCTGATATAGGCATTTAGAGCAATAAATTTCCCTCTTAGCACTGCCTTTGCTGCGTCCCATAAGTTTTGATATGTTGTGTTTTCATTTTCATTCGCCTCGAGGTATTTGCTAATTTCTCTTGCAATTTCTTCTTTGACCCAGTCGTTGTTTAGGAGTGTGTTGTTGAGCCTCCACGTATTTGTGAATTTTCTGGCACTCTGCCTATTATTGATTTCCAACATCATTCCTTTATGGTCCGAGAAAGTGTTGTGTAAGATTTCAATCTTTTTAAATTTGTTAAGACTTGCTTTGTGACCCAGCATATGGTCTATCTTTGAGAATGATCCATGAGCACTTGAGAAAAAGGTGTATCCTGCTGTTGTGGGATGTAATGTCCTATAAATGTCTATTAAGTCTAGTTCATTTATAGTAATATTCAGATTCTCTATTTCTTTGTTGATCCTCTGTCTAGATGTTCTGTCCCTTGATGAGAGTGGTGAGTTGAAGTCTCCAACTATTATGGTATATGAGTCTATTTCCCTTTTCAGTGTTTGCAGTATATTCTTCACGTATTTTGGGGCATTCTGATTCGGTGCGTAAATATTTATGATTGTTATGTCTTCTTGTTTAATTGTTCCTTTTATTAGTATATAGTGTCCTTCTTTGTCTCTTTTAACTGTTTTACATTTGAAGTCTAATTTGTTGGATATTAGTATAGCCACTCCTGCTCTTTTCTGGTTGTTATTTGCATGAAATATCTTTTCCCAACCTTTCACTTTCAACCTATGTTTATCTTTGGGTCTAAGATGTGTTTCCTGTAGACAGCATATAGAAGGATCCTGTTTTTTAATCCATTCTGCCAATCTATGTCTTTTGATTGGGGAATTCAGTCCATTGACATTTAGTGTTATTACTGTTTGGATAATATTTTCCTCTAACATTTTGCCTTTTGTATTATATATATCATATCTGATTTTCCTTCTTTCTACACTCTTTTCCATATCTCTCTCTTCTGTCTTTTTGTATCTGACTCTAGTGCTCCCTTTAGTATTTCTTGCAGAGCTGGTCTCTTGGTCACAAATTCTTTCAGTGACTTTTTGTCTGAGAATGTTTTAATTTCTCCCTCATTTTTGAAGGATAATTTTGCTGGATATAGGAGTCTTGGTTGGCAGTTTTTCTCTTTTAGTATTTTAAATATATCATCCCACTGTCTTCTAGCTTCCATGGTTTCTGCTGAGAAATCTACACAAAGTCTTATTGGGTTTCCCTTGTATGTAATGGATTGTTTTTCTCTTGCTGCTTTCAAGATCTTCTCTTTCTCTTTGACCTCTGACATTCTAACTAGTAAGTGTCTTGGAGAACGCCTATTTGGGTCTAATCTCTTTGGGGTGCGCTGCACTTCTTGGATCTGTAATTTTAGGTCTTTCATAAGAGTTGGGAAATTTTCAGTGAAAATTTCTTCCATTAGTTTTTCTCCTCCTTTTCCCTTCTCTTCTCCTTCTGGGACACCCACAACACGTATATTTGTGCGGTTCATATTGTCCTTGAGTTCCCTGATACCCTGTTCAAATTTTTCCATTCTTTTCCCTATAGTTTCTGTTTCTTTTTGGAATTCAGATGTTCCATCCTCCAAATCACTAATTCTATCTTCTGTCTCTTTAAATCTATCATTGTAGCTATCCATTATTTTTTCTATGTTTGCTACTTTATCCTTCACTTCCATAAGTTCTGCGATTTGTTTTTTCAGTTTTTCTATTTCTTCTTTATGTTCAGCCCATGTCCTCTTCATGTCCTCCCTCAATTTATCGATTTCATTTTTGAAGAGGTTTTCCATTTCTGTTCGTATATTCAGCATTAGTTGTCTCAGCTCTTGTGTCTCATTTGAGCTATTGGTTTGTTCCTTTGACTGAGCCATATTCTCAATCTTTTGAGCGTGGACAGTTATCTTCTGCTGCTGGCGTCTGGGCATTTATTCAGATTTCTCTTGGTGTTGGACCCAGCAAGGTTGTAATATTTTTCTGTGAAATCTCTGGGATCTGTTTTTCTTATCCTGCCCAGTAGGTGGCGCTCGTGGCACACGTTTGTCTGCGGGTCCCACCAGTAAAAGGTGCTGTGGGACTTTAAACTTTGGAAAACTCTCGCCGTCCTGGGGGTTCGCTAGCCGAAGCGGCTTGAGCCGGCCCGGGGTCTGAACGCAGGGAGGGTTGCTGGTCGCCGCAGCCAGGGAAAGAGCCCGTCCGAATTTCCTAGTCGGCCCTGGGCAACAAGCGTGGCGGGAGGGCGCCAGCGGCAGCGGCCCGCCCGAGAGAGTGCACGTTCCCCGGGAGTCACGGGGTCACCTTTCTCCGCGGCCTGGGGGTTTCCGATCCAATTCTCTCAGTTGGTCCGGGGGCTGCGCGTGGTGTGGGCGCCAGTCGCCTTGGTTTCAGGGGACCACCTCTCCAATTCTCCCAGCCGGCCCGGGAAGGGGGAAGGGAGTAACTCCGGCCGCTTGCCACCCTGCCCGGTAAGGCCCGCGCGCCTCGGCGATCTCACCCGAGCTGCTTCTCTCAGCCAGCCAGCCGTTCCAGGATGGGGTACGCTGTCTTTTTTATCTCTGTTGTGGCTTTGGGCGCTTTCTGTATCGTTTCTACTCCCCTAGTAGGTGTCCTGGAGAAGAAACTAAGATCCGCGCGTCTTACTAAGCCGCCATCTTCCAGGAAGTCCCCTCCAATTGCTGTTTTTTAAAGGGTGCTTTTATGTTCACAAAAAACTTCCGTGTAGAGGTCTTCTAAGATGCAGAAATATCAGATGACTCAGAATTTGTGCATCCCATGGATGTAAGCAGTTAGAAATGAAGCACATGTGAGAATGCAGTCACTTTGCTCTGAATGTGGAGCAAAGGGAAGGACAAGGCAGATGAAGGGTTTACTCTCCCTGTGATTTGTGCATGTGGAGGAGGGAGGATGTTTAATTTTTTAAAAAAATGCAGTTTTATTGAGATATATTCACACAGATATATTCACAAAGTATACAAGCACTGGTTCACAGTATTATCACATGGTTGTGCATACAGAACCGTGATCAAATTTAGAACATTTTCATTACTTCAGAAAAGAGAAAAATAAAAAGGAAAACCCAAATCCTCCTATACTTCTTATCCCCCCGTATTATTGACCCATAATATTGGGGTAGTACATTTGCTACTGTTGATGAAAGAGTATTAAAATATTATTGTTAACTATAGTCCATAGTTTGCAATAGGTACATTTTCCCCTGTATATCCCTCTATTATTAACTCTTTATAATAGTGTTGTACATTTAGAAGTTCATGAAAATGCTTTTAAATATTTGTAGTTAATGATGGACATTTTCCACCACAAGATTCACCGTGTTATACATTTCTGTTTTAACTTTCAACTTTCCTTCTCATGACATACATGACCCTAAATCTCTCCTTTCTATCACACTCACACACCGTTCAGCACTGTTATTCTCACAATAATGTGCTACCATCACCCCTGCCCATTTCTAGACATTTAGGTTCAGCCTAGTTAAACATTCTGGACATCTTAAGCAACCTTCCCCATTCTTTAGCCTCATTCTATATCCTGGTAATCTATATTATATATTTTATGTCTATGAGTTTATATATTATTAGTTCATATCAGTGAGATCATAAAATCTTATTATTTCACTTAACATAATGTCATCAAGGTTCATTCATATTGTTGCATGCTTCAGGACTTCACTCCTTCTTAATGTTGAATAATCCATTGTATGTTTATATAATATTTTGTTTATCCATTCATCAGTTGATGAACACTTGGGTTTCTTCCATCTTTTGGCAACTGCAGATAATTCCATTATGAACTTGGTATGGAAATATCTGTTGAGTCTCTGCTTTCAATTCTTTTTGGTATACATGTAATAGATGGATTGCTGGGGTCACATGTTAACTCTATATTTAGATTTCTGAGGAACTGCCAAACTGTCTTCTACAGCAGCTGTAGCATTTTACATTCTCACCAGCAATGAATGAATGTTCCAATTTCTACACCTCCTCTTAACAACACTTGTACTTTTCTGTTTTTTAATAGTAGCCATTCTAGCGGGTATGAAATGGTATCTCACTGTGGTTTTGATTTGAATTTCCCTTACAGCTAATGATGTTGAGCATCTTTTCACTTGCTTTTTAGCCATTTGAATATCTTCTTTGGAGAAATGTCTATTCAAGCTTTTTGCCCATCTTTTGTTTTTTTTTTTACATGGGTAGACACCAGGAATTGAACTTGGGTCTCCGGCATGACAGGCAAGAATTCTGCCACTGAACCACCATCACACTGACCTCTTTTGCCCATTTTTAAATTTGGTTGTCTTTTTGTTGTTGAGTTGTAGGATTTCTTTAAATATTCTAGATATTAAACCCTTATTGGATAGGTGAGTTCCAAATATTTTCTCTCATTGAGTAAATTGTCTTTTTCACTTTCTGTGATAAAGTCCTTTCATATGCAAAAGTTTTTACTTTTTAAAAATTATTTTTTTAATTAAATATACCACATATTCACATACCATTAATCATCCAAAGTGTACAATCAGCAGTTCACAGTATCATCATATAGCTCTGCATTTATTATCACAACCTGCCACTGTAACAATTATCACGATACTGCCATTGTAACAATATTAAGTCTTTCATTCCATGAACATGAGATACCATTGTATTCTTTAGGTCTTCTTTAATTTACTCCAATGCTATTTGGCAATTTTCAGTGTCTAAGACTTATACTTCTTTTGCTAAGGTTTTTTAAAAAACATTTTTATTGATAAACCTTATCATACAAACATTCCATACAAGGTGCACAATCAGTGGCTCACAATACCATCACACAGTTGTGTATTCATTACCATGATCATTTTTTAGAACATTTGCATCACTCCAGAAAATGTTCTCTAGGTCCATCCATGTTATTACATGCTTCATAAGTTTATTCTGTCTTAAAGCTGCATAATATTCCATCATATGTATATACCACAGTTTGTTTAGCCACTCGTCTGTTGATGGACATTTTGGCTGTTTCCATCTCTTTGCAATTGTAAATAACGCTGCTATAAACATTGGTATGCAAATGTCCGTTTGTGTCTTTGCCCTTAAGTCTTTTGAGTAGATACCTAGCAATGGTATTGCTGGGTCGTATGGCAATTCTATATTCAGCTTTTTGAGGAACTGCCAAACTGCCTTCCACAGCACCATTTGACATTCCCACCAACAGTGGATAAGTGTGCCTCTTTCTCCGCATCCTCTTCAGCACTTGTCATTTTCTGTTTTGTTGATAATGGCCACTCTGGTGGGTGTGAGATGATATCTCATTGTGGTTTTGATATGCATTTCTCTAATGGCCAGGGACATTGAGCATCTCTTCATGTGCCTTTTGGCCATTTGTATTTCCTCTTCTGAGAGGTGTCTGTTCAAGTCTTTCTCCCATTTTGTAATTGGGTTGGCTGTCTTTTTGTTGTTGAGTTGGACAATCTCTTTATAAATTCTGGATACTAGACCTTTATCTGATATGTCGTTTCCAAATATTGTCTCCCATTGTGTAGGCTGTCTTTCTACTTTCTTGATGAAGTTCTCTGATGCACAAAAGTGTTTAATTTTGAGGAGCTCCCATTTATTTATTTCCTTCTTCAGTGCTCTTGCTTTAGGTTTAAGGTCCATAAAACCGCCTCCAATTGTAAGTTTCATAAGATATCTCCCTACATTTTCCTCTAACTGTTTTATGGTCTTAGACCTAATGTTTAGATCTTTGATATATTTTGATTTAACTTTTGTATAGGGTGTGAGATACGGGTCTTCTTTCATTCTTTTGCATATGGATATCCAGTTCTCTAGGCACCATTTATTGAAGAGACTGTTCTGTCCCAGGTGAGTTGGCTTGACTGCCTTATCAAAGATCAAATGTCCATAGATGAGAGGGTCTATATCTGAGCACTCTATTCGATTCCATTGGTCGATATATCTATCTTTATGCCAATACCATGCTGTTTTGACCACTGTGGCTTCATAATATGCCTTAAAGTCAGGCAGCGCGAGACCTCCAGCTTCGTTTTTTTTCCTCAAGATGTTTTTAGCAATTCGGGGCACCCTGCCCTTCCAGATAAATTTGCTTATTGGTTTTTCTATTTCTGAAAAATAAGTTGTTGGGATTTTGATTGGTATTGCATTGAATCTGTAAATCAATTTAGGTAGGATTGACATCTTAACTATATTTAGTCTTCCAATCCATGAACACGGTATGCCCTTCCATCTATTTAGGTCTTCTGTGATTTCTTTTAGCAGTTTTTTGTAGTTTTCTTTATATAGGTTTTTTGTCTCTTTAGTTAAATTTATTCCTAGGTATTTTATTCTTTTAGTTGCAATTGTAAATGGGATTCGTTTCTTGATTTCCCCCTCAGCTTGTTCATTGCTAGTGTATAGAAATGCTACAGATTTTTGAATGTTGATCTTGTAACCTGCTACTTTGCTGTACTCATTTATGAGCTCTAGTAGTTTTGTTGTGGATTTTTCCGGGTTTTCAATGTATAGTATCATATCATCTGCAAACAGTGATAGTTTTACTTCTTCCTTTCCAATTTTGATGCCTTGCATGAGCACTTGAGAAAAAGGTGTATCCTGCTGTTGTGGGATGTAATGTCCTATAAATGTCTGTTAAGTCTAGCTCATTTATAGTAATATTCAGATTCTCTATTTCTTTATTGATCCTCTGTCTAGATGTTCTGTCCATTGATGAGAGTGGTGAATTGAAGTCTCCAACTATTATGGTATATGTGTCTATTTCCCTTTTCAGTGTTTGCAGTGTATTCCTCACGTATTTAGGGGCATTCCGGTTTGGTGCATAAATATTTATGATTGTTATGTCTTCTTGTTTGATTGTTCCTTTTATTAGTAGATAGTGTCCTTCTTTGTCTCTTTTAACTGTTTTACATTTGAAGTCTGATGTGTTGGATATTAGTATAGCCACTCCTGCTATTTTCTGGTTGTTATTTGCATGAAATATCTTTTCCCAACCTTTCACTTTCAACCTATGTTTATCTTTGGGTCTAAGATGTGTTTCCTGTAGACAGCATATAGAAGGATCCTGTTTTTTAATCCATTCTGCCAATCTATGTCTTTTGATTGGGGAATTCAGTCCATTAACATTTAGTGTTATTACTGTTTGGATAATATTTTCCTCTGCCATTTTGCTTTTTGTATTATATATATCATATCTGACTTTCCTTCTTTCTACACTCTTCTCCATACCTCTCTCTTCTGTCTTTTCGGTTCTGACTCTAGTGCTCCCTTTAGTATTTCTTGCAGAGCTGGTCTCTTGGTCACAAATTCTCTCAGTGACTTTTTGTCTGAGAATGTTTTAATTTCTCCCTCATTTTTGAAGGACAATTTTGCTGGATATAGGAGTCTTGGTTGGCAGTTTTTCTCTTTTAGTAATTTAAATATATCATCCCACTGTCTTCTAGCTTCCATGGTTTCTGCTGAGAAATCTACATAGTCTTATTGGGTTTCCCTTGTATGTGATGGATTGTTTTTCTCTTGCTGCTTTCAAGATCCTCTCTTTCTCTTTGACCTCTGACATCCTAACTAGTAAGTGTCTTGGAGAACGCCTGTTTGGGTCTAATCTCTTTGGGGTGCGCTGCACTTCTTGGATCTGTAATTTTAGGTCTCTCATAAGAGTTGGGAAATTTTCAGTGAAAATTTCTTCCATTAGTTTTTCTCCTCCTTTTCCCTTCTCTTCTCCTTCTGGGACACCCACAACACGTATATTTGTGTGCTTCATATTGTCCTTCAGTTCCCTGATCCCCTGTTCAAATTTTTCCATTCTTTTCCCTATAGTTTCTGTTTCTTTTTGGAATTCAGATGTTCCATCCTCCAAATCACTAATTCTATCTTCTGTCTCTTTAAATCTATCATTGTAGGTATCCATTGTTTTTTCCATCTTTTCTACTTTGTCCTTCACTTCCATAAGTTCTGTGATTTGTTTTTTCAGTTTTTCTATTTCTTCTTTTTGTTCAGCCCATGTCTTCTTCATGTCCTCCCTCAATTTATCGATTTCGTTTTTGAAGAGGTTTTCCATTTCTGTTCGTATATTCAGCATTAGTTGTCTCAGTTCCTGTATCTTATTTGAACTATTGGTTTGTTCCTTTGACTGGGCCATATTTTCAGTTTTCTGAGTGTGATCCGTTATCTTCTGCTGGCGTCTGGGCATTTAGTCAGATTTCCCTGGTTGTTGGACCCAACAGGTTGAAAGATTTTTCTGTGAAATCTCTGGGTCTGTTTTTCTTATCCTGCCCAGTAGGTGGCGCTCGTGGCACTCGTTTGTCTGCGGGTCCCACCAGTAAAAGGTGCTGTGGGTCCTTTAACTTTGGAAAACTCTCGCCGTGGGGGAGGTTCGCCAGCTGAAGCGGCTTGGAAGAGTGCCAGCCGACCCGGGCATCCGAACGCGGGGAGGGTCGCAGGCCGCCGCAGCCCGGGAGAGCACCCGTCTGAATCTCCTAGCCGGCCCGGGGCGCCAGGCGGTCTGGAGAGTGCACCGTTCCCAGCCGGATCGGGAAGCCACGTGTTTGGAACGGACCCCGGTCACCGTTCTCCGCGGCTGGGGATCTCCGATCCAATTCTCCCAGTTGGTCCGGGGGGCCGCGCGTGGGGGGGGGTGCCAGCCGCTGCGGGTTGAGGGGACCGCCTGTCCAATTCTCCCAGCCGGCCCGGGAAGGAGGGAGGGAGGGACTCTGGCCCCCTGCCGCCCCAGCCCGGGGAAGCCCGCGCCCCTCGGCGATCTCACCGGAGCGGGTTCTCCCAGCCAATCAGCCATTCCAGAATGGGGTACGCTGTCTTCTTTATCTCTGTCGCGGCTCCGGGAGCTGTTCTGTATTGTTTCTACTCCCATAGTAGCTGTTCTGGAGGAGGAACTAAGACCCGCGCGTCTTACTAAGCCGCCATCTTCTCCGGAAGTCAGCCATATCTTTTAGTCATTTATCTATACCCTAGATAAAAGGAGCATCAGACACAAGGTTTTCTTCTTCAAGAATCAAGGTTATTGGAATACAGCTCAACAGTTTCAGGTAGTTCCCTCTAGCCATTCCAATGTACCATAAACTAAATATGATATGTATATACTGCATAAGAATAACCTCCCCGATAACCTCTTGAGTGTTTGAAATCTCTCAGCCACCGACACTTTATTTTGTCTCATTTCTCTCATCCCCCTTTTGGTTAAGAAGGCTTTTTCAATCCCTTGATGCTGGGTCCCAGCTTATCCCGTGAGTTCTGTCCCATGTTGCCAGGTAGATTTACACCTTTGGGAGTCATATCCCACACAGGTTATGGGGAGTAGCGAGATCACTTGCTGCGTTGGCTTAAAGAGAGAGGCCACATCTGAGCAACAAAAGAGGTTCTCTGGGGGGTGATTCTTAGGCATAATTATAAGTAGGCTTAACTTCTCCTTTGCAGAAATAAATTTCATAGCAGTGAACTCCAAGATCGAGGGCTTGGCCTATTGATTTGTCTGGCCCCACTACTTAACAAGAATATCGCAAATTCTCCAAATGGGGAAGCTGAATATTTCTTCCTTTCACCCTAGTGCCCCAAGGGGACCTTGCAAATATTTCTTTATTCATTGCCCAAATTACTCTGGGACATATTGGGGCATCATACTAACTTGGACAAACCAACAAAGTCTCACATCTTATTCAAGACTCCATGTACTTACGGTGTTCAACTGAACTGACTGTACAAGTTAAATTAGAAAATGCAGCTTGACTGACATTGGACAACAAAGATGGCGGCAGGAACCAGCAACTACTGGGAAGATCTCAGGAAACAGGCTCGACAACTGGAAAATGAACTTGACCTGAAACTAGTTTCTTTCAGTAAACTATGTACAAGTTACAGTCACAGCAGTGCCCGAGATGGAAGACGCGACAGTTCTGACACAACACCTCTTTTAAATGGATCAAGCCAAGACAGAATGTTTGAAACAATGGCAATTGAGATTGAACAGCTTTTGGCAAGGCTTACAGGAGTAAATGATAAAATGGCAGAATATACCAGCAGTGCAGGTGTCCCCTCCTTGAATGCAGCACTGATGCATACATTACAGTGACATAGAGACATATTGCAGGATTATACATATGAATTCCATAAAACCAAAGCAAACTTTATGGCCATACGGGAAAGGGAGAATCTCATGGGATCAGTACGAAAGGATATTGAGTCATATAAAAGTGGGTCTGGAGTAAACAATAGAAGAACTGAACTATTTTTGAAAGAGCATGACCACCTTCGAAACTCAGATCGTCTGATAGAGGAGACAATAAGCATTGCTATGGCAACAAAAGAAAATATGACTTCACAGAGAGGAATGTTAAAGTCAATTCAGAGCAAAATGAACACTTTGGCCAATCGTTTTCCTGCTGTGAACAGCCTGATACAGCAGATCAACCTTAGGAAGCAGCGAGACTCACTCATCCTGGGTGGTGTTATCGGTATCTGTACTATCCTATTGCTGCTCTATGCTTTCCATTGACAGAACATCTCCAAGAACTCTAGACAACCACCGCTTTCACACCCTGATCTGGAATAAGGAATAGAAGGAGGAAGTTGATTGTCCTGGTAATTAAGCCTGACCAGCAAGAGTAATTCAAGGCTGCTCATGATGGACTTTGAGACATGGTCAAGCTGAGCTGAAGCCACAGTTTTTCTGTGCTATCTTTTCTAACACACATTTCGCGGTTTTGTTTTGTTTTGTTTTAAGGTTTCAGTTGTTTTTGTCTCCCTAGGAGGTAAATATTCCAGTCAAGCACAGAGATTCTGTGCTTCAGAGATAGTGTTGAAGCCTGATGATATGCCAGGTCTTACAGCTAGACTTTCCAGAAAACCAGGTTTCTCTGTCTCCAAAGGCTGTTTTTATTTCAACCACCAGATCGAATAAAAATAGCTCTTTTCTTTTTTATTTTCCACTTGAAACAAGAAATGACAAGAAATCACAAATCAATTCTTGATAATCTGTGCTGTAGGTTTATACTCTATGTCCCCAACTCTTTTGGTATTCAAGAAAAATTTTTCACAGATTCTTTGAGATGCTGACAGGTCAGCCTCAGCATGGCTAAGGTAGTATGTAGACAGCAGACAAACACTGCAATAAAAAGCTTTTCTATTTCTTTTTATTGTGTGCACACTGGAGTTAACTATATGGCTGGAAAAACATTAAGAATGATTTTTTTAAGGAAGCAGTCGTTTTGATTTTTTAATTTTTTTGCACTGGACTAATATATGCTACTTCAAGAAAATGAGATACCAGTTCTACCATGTCTAAAGAAACTAATAGTCAATGTCTGTCAGTGTCCCCAAACTATTCCTCATCCAGTCTGGATTAACACTGATGCTGAGTGAGAAGACTGCTCAGTTTTCAAAGAGATCTATTCAACAAGCCACATGTATAAAGACATTGAGAGGCTGCCATCCAAATAATTCCATTTATAAATGCTCCACAATTAATGAGCAAAAGTTTGAGAACTACTGCCTGATGTACTAAGAATTCTGTGTTCTGTGATAACCTATTCATTCCAAACCTGTTAAGCTTTTCCAAACATCCAGAGAATGGTTTCACTGTTGAAGTAACCTGTAACAGAATCTGTTTTCCATCTGCACCTATCTTCTATTCCCATCCCTGAACAGTGACAAAATTTTAAGCCAGCCAGCAGAATTCCTTTCAAGTTTAACCATTTTCTTAATTTCTGTGAATTCATTATCTTTCTTGTCTAACTAAACTACCACAAACAGTTTGAAGACTTCCAACATCTACACTTCTCGTCAAGGAAGAAGACTGTTCTTCACCATCGGGACTTACTATGGTATTTAGGTTTCCAGCTGCTACAGGGAATAAAAGGATGTTTGCGTGTAGTTCTTAACTACATCGTGCTGTGTAGATGCTGTTGTTCAGATGAACTTGATATACAGGCTGATGGTTAGATTGACACCCAGTGTGATACAGAGACTGAAGAGGTGTTTCATTCTAATGTCGAAATTTTATTACATTCTGGGTATGAGGGGCATTTGATATATTTTTTTTAATTATGGAGGTTTATTTTTCTAAATATGGGCTGATTGATCAACTACTTACTTGGGATACCCTTAAAAGAAAGTTAAGTTTTTTCAGTATGAACCTTAAAAGGATCAGGGAAGTAAGTTCATTTATTAAATTTTCTGTTGGGAGAACAAAACTTCTCTCCCCTGACACTTTATTATCTTTGATTTTTCAAAGGGCCTTGATCGGTGGTTGTGTCTCAGAATTTATAGTACTTTGGGTTGCTATATAGTTGGCATTTATAAAATCTGAAGTATCATAAATAAAGTTATTTATTTAATTATACTGCCAGTCTTTTTTACTGGTCTGATTATTTGGTGTATTCATTAAAACTGATTATATGTGAGTAAAACAAGGACACAAGCTAATCTATCTTGCTATAACTAAGCAAACAATTTTGATGGCTGATGAGCCTTTCCATTAGAGTTATATGAAGTGATAGAATTTTGTTGGTTATTTTCTTTATGAAACTAAAGAAACCAGTTCTTCCAAGGAAGTTGAAAAGGCTTGGTATAGATGTTAGTGTCAGGTAGTTCTGACAAACCTCCCAGTGCTGTAGCCCACAATGAGATGTCCCAGGGCCCAATGTAAATGAACAGTGCTTTTCCTTCTTGGGGCATTTGCAGAAAGAAAGCCCAAAGCAAGAGAGCTGGGGTGTGCCATTTACAGGAAGAGGCTCAATCTGTCACCCATAATAGCTGATTTGAACTCTCCTTCAGTTTCATGGCTTTTGAATTCTTTTTAATTAGCCATTTTAGCCTTCTCCCCTTTTTTGCTGTCTTCCTTACAGGCCAGTTGCTAGGCTCAGGAGCCAATAGTAAATTACTTGCTTATACAGTCAGAACCAGGAAAACAGAAGGAATTTTCTACTCCTGGTCCCAACTAAATATTGCCTCTTAAGAAAATTATTCTCCCTCAGTGATTGTCTTATACAGTAAATCTTTCCTTTGTGGACCTTTTTAGTAACCACTCAAAACTTTCCATCTCACTAATATGAAAAACCATGGCAACAAAAAGGACAAAGTTCCACAAGATATATTTCTGAGATATTGTCTTATGTGTACTGATGACCTTGCCTTAGTAAAGATGTTTAATAAATTTGTTTGTCAAATGCAAGCACAGATATCCAGGTGCTTTAGTCCATCCATCTTGGCAATCTCCACATTATTATTATTATTACTATTATTATTATTATTATTAATGATGCTGAAGGGCTCCCACTAGTCTTCTCCCCTTTGTATCAGCATTTGCTTTTACAGAGAATGCCTCTTTCTATACTGCCCAGTACTCAGATTAGGCAGGGGAGTAAAACCCAGATAATGGAGACAGATGTTGAGAGGACAGACCATAACGGTATGTTTTATACCTGGAACCAGATAATATTGACCTTAGTCTTGCCTACTGGATGCTGAATAATCTGATCTGAATAGAAAAAAGTGTACTTATCGAAATGAGCCTTTCGATACAAATCAATTAATGACTTTTAGCCTGTAGGAAATTGCGGCAAGTTGGACTTAAATTCCCACCATTAACTCTCTATTTCACTGTTCATCTCAACCTGATGAAAATGGCTGTAAAGAACTGGGTCAGCCTTTTTGACTTCTAATACCTGATGTTTGATCATTAGCCAGATATGATTTGAGGGAACTGATTTGAGTTTTCTAATTTGAAATATTAAGCTGTTGGGATAAATGGCCATATCTGGTGTTAACACTAAATTTTATGGCAAATGTAACTAAAGAACAAATGGGTTTCCCTACTCAGAAAATTGCAGTGATGTCTTCCAGTCTCCCTTTGGGTTAAGGTTTGTTTAGCCTGATCTCCAAAAAGATGCAGCTTTTCATCATGGTTTTTGGTAAACTAATCTTGTTATTCCTTTATAGACCTACATATCCACAGGGGAGAAGAAATTGAGAAAAGAACAATTGAATTTTAAGGATATGAATATAAAGAATAGGAAGTGAACATAAAACTGAGCCATGTTCTGAGGGATCTTTCTCATTTTCTTTATACTTAAAATCTCACTTTAGTATCAAAGTATTTGCATACATTTCCGTCCATTTAACTCTTAGGGAGGAAAATCAATTCCAATCACACGTTACCATGACGGACATGATGGAGGATCTTTCCTCATGAAAAATGCCAATTCCGATTTTAAAAAATTTTTCTTTTCCAAATGCACTTTCTAATTTTTTGCTTTTAAAATAGCTTCTTGGAAACAATTTTATTGTATTTGTACTTAATTTTTGTTCTCATCTAATGTGCATTTTCTGACTGTATAGAACAAGATTTGTTAATAATTTAATAATAAATTAGAAATCTAAATGATAAAAAAAAAATTAGAAAATGCACTACCTAAAATATAAATTTTGCACCAAATAAGTCTCTCTCCCTTTGGTCTCACACAGAAGTCAAAATTTAAAATATGGATGATATCATCCTTTATGCTGTATCCTGATTTATCTTAGTCCTGTCCAGATCAGCTTCATTTGTATCTCTCCTGAAAGTCAGACCCCTTTTTCAACTTTTTAAAGAGTTGCTGTATGGGGTGTTGAATTTCATAGCTTCAGAGCTGTAATTCATAGTCTCAAGTGTCACATAAATACGTAAAGTTTCTGAGAATGACCAGGTTATAAATAGCTCAATATCTCAGAATTTAGAAATAACAGTTACAACTCATGAATGTATGTGACTGCTGTAAGAGCTTATAATCTAGGACCCTTTACAATAGGCCCCAACCTGATAACCCATGCTTTGAATGTCAGTTCACCGAGTTTTTATATTACAGTTAGTCAATATGAGTGAGGCATGAATATTTGTCTTTTTGTTTCTGACATTTCATTCAACATACAGTCCTTAAGGTCTATTTACCTAGTTGCATGTCTCACAACTTCGTTCCTTCTTGTAGCCAGTCAGTAGTCCATTGCAGTTCCCCTCTTCCATTCCTCAGTTGCTGTACTATTAGGCCACCCACACCCATTGTAGATTGCGAACAATGCAGCCATAGACATCAGTGTGCATATATCCATACATGTCCCCATATGCAGTTCCTCCAGGTATATACTGAGCAATGGGGTTTCAGGATCATATAGCAACCCCACCCCTAGCCTCCAGTGGAACCACCACCATGATCTCCAAGGGGCTGTACCTCTCATTTTCCTACTGACAGTGAATAGGTATATCTCTTTCTCTGCATTTTCTCTAGCACTTATTTCTCTCTGTTCATTTTTAAACAGTTTTATTCACATATCATACAACCCAACCTAAGTGTATAGACATGAATCTATCTGAAGACATTTCCTTTTCTTCCTGGTGCACTGCCCGGTTGACATTTAGTTTTGGCATAATGCCTTCGTTACATTCAGTGTAAACATACTACAATGTTACTGTTAACTATAGATCCTAGGTTGCATTGACTGCACTTTTTCCCATATACCATCTATTTTCAACACCCTGCAGTATTAACATTCATTTGTTCTCCCTCATGTAAAAATGCTTTTTTTATTTGTACATTTAATTACTATCACTGTCCACTCTAGGCATTCTTAAATTATACTGTCTCAGTCTTTATCCTCTATCTTTCCTTTTGGTTTCATACATGCCCCTAGCCCTTCTCCCTCTATCATGCTCACATTTCCCTTCATTCAGTATTGTACTACAATCAGGTAGTATTGTGTTATTCACTTCTGAATCTTTACAATCAGTGCTGTTGCACAATCTGAATTCCTTCAGTACCAGTTGCCAATCTCCTGATAACTTGTGTTCTTAACTTCAATTCTTCAAGTTCACTTATTAATGTTAGTTCATATTAATGAGACCATACAGTATTTGTCCTTTTGTTTCTGGCTAATTTCACTTAGTATAATGTCCTCAAGGTTCATCCACCTTATTACATGCTTCATGACTTTATTCTGCTTTACAGCTGTGTAATATTCCATTGCATGTATATACCATAGCTCATTTAGTCACTCATCTGCTGACAGACATTTGGGCTGTTTCCATCTCTTGGAAATTATAAATAATTCTGCTATAAACAGTAGTGGTTAAATGTCTATTTGTGTCCTTGCCCTTAGGTCCTCTGAATATATACCTAGTTATGGGATTGCCAGTCCTATTCTTAGCTTCCTGAGGAACTGCCAAATTGCTTCCCAGAGTGGTTGTACCATTTTATTTTCCCACTGACAGTGGCTAAGTGTGCCTCTTTCTCCATATCCTCTTTAGCACTTCTCATTTTCTGTTTTTTTTTTTTTGATAATGGCCATTCTATTAGGTGTCAGATAATATCTCACTGTGATTTTAATTTGCATTTCCCTAATAGCCAGTGTGTTGAGTTTTTTAAAGTATTTTATTCTTTCTGACACTAATGTAAGTGAAATTTTTAAAATTTCATTTTCAATGTAATTGCTATTGCATAGAAATACAACTGATGTTTGCATATTGATCTTGTGTCCTGCAACCTTGCTGGCTTATTAGTTCTCACAGTTTTTCAGTAGATTCTCTTGGATGTTCTATACAAAATGATAACCTCTTCAAAAGAGACAGGTTTCCTACATCCTTTCCAAACTGGATGAAATTCCCTACCATTTCTTGCCTTGTTGTCCTGGCTAGAACTGCTATACAATGTTGAACAGAAGTGATGAGAGTGGACATCTTGTCTTGCTCCTGATTTCAGAAGGAACATACGCAGTCTTTCACCATTAAGTATGATATTCATCGTGGTTTTTTGGTTAAGTTTTCTTTACCAGGTTGAGGAATTTCCCTTCTATTCTTAGCTTCTTGATTGTATCATAAAAGGGTCTTGGATTTTGTTCAATGATTTTTCTGAATCAGTTTAGATGATTATGTGGTTTCTGCGATTTATTCTGATTTTCAGAAGTTAAACTTTGTATTTCTCAGATAAACTGCGTAGTATTGTTCTTATATGTTCCTGGATTCAGTTTGCTATTATTTTAGTGAGGATTTTAAATCTATATTCAGGAGAAATACTGTTGTGCAGTCTTTTTTTTGTGTGATATTTTTGTCTAGTTTTGGTATCAGTAATATTGGCTTCATACAATGAGCTGGAAAAGTGTTCCTTACACGTCTACATTTTTGGAAGGGTTTCTGAAGAATTGATATTATATCTTCTTTAAATGTTTAATAGAACACACCAGTGAAACCATCTGGACCCAAGTTTTTCCTTGTTGGAAATTAATTTTTTAATTTAAAAATTTGTTTTAAACATAACAACGTACAAGCACGAACATTCTTAACATATGATCATTCCAGTCTTGGTATATAAACAATAACTCACAATATCAACACATAGTTGTATATTCATCACCACGATCACCTCTCAGAACATTTGTATCAATCCAGAAAAAGAACTAAAATCCAGAAAAAGAAATTTTAAAAAATCCAGGAAAAGAAGTTTAAAAAAAGAGAAAAAATTCATACATACCATACTCCTTCCCCTTCCCAGTCACTGATCACCAGCACTTCAATCTACTGAATTTATTTTAACATTTGTTCCCCCTATTCTTTATTTATTTTCAATCCATATGTTTTAGTTGTCTGTTGATAAGGTAGATAAAAGGAGCATCAGACATAAGTTTTTCATAATCACATAGTCACACCGAGAAAACTATATCATTATACAATCATCTTCAAGACACATGGTTACTGGAACAAAGCTCTACATTTTCAAGCAGTTCCCTCCAGCCTCTCCATAACACCTTAACTAAAAAGGAAATATCCATGTAATGTGTAAGAATAACCTCCAGGATAACCTCTCGACTCTGTTTGGAATCTCTCAGCCATCGACACTATTTTGTCTCATTTTGCTCTTCCCTCTTTGGTCAAGAAGGTTTTCTCAATCCCTTGATGCTGAGTCCCAGCTCATTCTAGGATTTCTGTCCCATGTTGCCAGGAAGGTCCAACCCCCTGGGAGTCATGTCCCACGTAGAGAGTGGGAGGGCAGTGAGTTTGCTTACTGTGTTGGCTGAGACAGGCAGGCCACATCTGAGCAACAAGAGGTTCTCTTGGGGGTGACTCTTAGGCCTAATTTTAAGTAGACTTGACCTATCCTTTGTGGGGCTAAGTTTTATATGAACTAACCCCAAGAATGGGGCTCAGCCTATTGCTTTGGTTGTCCCCCACTGCTTGTGAAAACATCAAGAATTCTCCATATGGGGATGTTGAATTTCTCCCTTTCTTGCCATCTCCCCAAGGTGACTTTGCAAATACTCTTTTATTCATTGTTCAAATCATTCTGGGATTTATTGAGGCATCACTCTGGACAAACCTAAAAAATCTCATGCCCTATTCAAGGTTCCATGAACTTATGATGTTCAATTAAGCTGTTCACATAAGTTATATTAGGAAATGCACTAGTTGAAATATAAATTTTGTACCAAATAAACATTTTTTGCTTTAGTCTCACACATAAGTTAAAGTTTAAAATGTGAATTAGCATCTATTTTCAACACCCTGCATTATTGACATTCCTTTCTTCTTCCTCATGCAAAACATTTTAAAATTTCTACATTTAGTCCATATTATTATACAATCTAGGCACTCCTAGATTATACCATCTCAGTCTTTATCATCTATCTTTCCTTCTGATTTCATTTGTGTCTCCAGGCCTCCTCCCTTTAGCATTCTCACATTCAGCTTCATTCAGTATTCTAACATTATTGCATTACAGTTAGGGAGTATTGTGCTATCCATTTCTGAATTTTCACAATCAGTCCTGTCGAACAATCTGTATCCCTTCAGTTCCAATTACCCAATATCTACCCCGTATTTCTATCTCCTGATGACCTCTGTTATTAACTGTAATTATCCAAGTTCATTCATTAATGTCAGTTCATATCAGTGAGACCATACATTATCTGTCCTTTTGTTGCTGGCTAATCTCACTCAGCATAATGTCCTTAAGGCCCATCCATGTTTTTACATACTTCATTACTTTATTCTGTCTTACAGCTGTATAATATTCCATCATATGTATATACCACAGTTTGTTTAGCCACTCATCTTTTGACGGACATTTGGGTTGTTTCCATCTTTTGGCAACTGTAAATAAGGCTGCTATAAACATTGGTGGGCAAATGTCCGTTTGTATTTTGCCCTCATGTCCTCTGAGGAGATACCTAGCAATGGTATTGCCGGGTCATATGGGAATTCTATATTTAGCTTCCTGAGGAACTGCCAAGCTGCCTTCTCCAGTGGTTGTACCATTTGACATTCCCACCAACAATGGATAAGTGTGCCTCTTTCTCCATATCCTCTCTAGCACTTCTCGTTTTCCATTTTATTGATAATGGCCATTCTGGTGGGTGTGTGATGATATCTCATTGTGGTTTTGATTTGCATTTCTCTAATAGCCAGGGAAGTTGAGCATCTTTTCATGCACCTTTTGCCCATTTGTATTTCAGTCTTCTGAGAAGTGTCTGTTCAAGTCTTTTGCCTATTTTGTAATTGGGTTATCTTTCTGTTGTTGAGTTGAGCAATCTCTTTATATATTCCAGATACTAGACCTTTATCTAATGTATTGTTTCCAAATATTGTCTCCCATTGTGTAGGCTGTATTTTTGTTTTCTTGACGAACTTCTTTGAGGCAGAAAAGTGTTTAATTTTGAGGACTTCCCATTTCTTTCTTTCTTTCTTCAATGCTCGTGCTTTGGGTGTAAGGTCTAGGAAATTGCCTCCTATTATAAGATTTATTAGATACTTCCCTACAGTTTCTTCTAACAGTTTTATGGTCTTAGATCTAATGTTTAGGACTCTGATCCATTTTGAGTTAATTTTTGCATAGCGTGTGAGATATAGATCCTCTTTCATTCTTTTGCATGTGGATATCCAATTCTCTAGGCATCATTTATTGAAGAGACTGCTCTGTCCCAGTTGTGTTGGCCTGACTGCCTTATCAAAGATCAACTGTCAGTAGATGAGAGGGTTTATATCTGAACACTTTATTCTATTCCATTTTTCAGCATGTCTATCTTTATGCCAGTACCATGCTGTTTTGACTACTGTAGCTTCATAATACACCTTAAAGTCAGGTAGCGTGAGACCTCCGACTTCATCTTTCCTTATCAGGATACCTTTAGGTATTTTGGGGCACCTTGCCCTTCCAGATAAATTTGGTTATTGCTTTTTCTATTTATGAAAAGATTTTGGGATTTGAATTGGTACTGCATTGAATCTCTAAATCAATTTAGGTAGAATTGACATCTTAACTATATTGTCTTCCCATCCATGAACACAGTATGCCCTTCCACTTATTAAGGTCTTCTGTGATTTCTTCTAACAATTTCTTATAGTTTTCTCTGTATAGGTCCTTTGTCTCTTTAGTTAAATTTATTCCTAAATATTTTATTCTTTTGTTTGCAATTGTAAATGGAATTCTTTTCTTGATTCCCCCTCAGATTGTTCATTACTAGTGTATAGAAACATTACAGAATTTTGAGTGTTGCTCTTGTAACCTGCCACTTTGCTGTACTCATTTATTAGCTCTAATAGTTTTGCTATGGATTTTTCGGGGTTTTTGACATATATGATGTCATATGCAAACAGTGAGACTTTTACGTCTTCCTTTCCAATTTTGGTGCCTTGTATTTCTTTTTTCTTGTCTAATTGCTCTGGCTAGTACTTCCAACACAATGTTAAATAACAATGGTGATAGTGGACATCCTTGTCTTGTTCCTGATCTTAGGGGGAAGGTTTTCAGTTTTTTCCCATTGAGGATGATGTTAGCTGTGGGTTTTTCATTTATTCCCTTTATCATGTTGAGGAAGTTCCTTTCTATTCTTATCCTTTGAAGTGTTTTCAACACGAAAGGATGTTGAAGTTTATCAAATGCCTTTTCTGCATCCATCGGGATGCTCATGTGGTTTTTCTGCCTTGATTTGTTGAGTGCATTTCATTAATTGATTTTCTTATGTTGAACCATCCTTGCATACCTGGGATGAATCCTATTTGGTCATGGTGTAATTCTTTTAATATGCTGCTGGATTCGATTTGCAAGAATTCTGTTGAGGAATTTTGCATCTATACTCATTAGAGAGATTGGTTTGTAGTTTTCTTTTTTTGTGATATCTTTGTCTGGCTTTGGTACGAGGGTGATGGCTATGCAGGATGAGTTAGGTAGCTTTCCCTCCTCTTCAATTTTTTTGGGGAGTTTTAGCAGGATTGGTATTAATTCTTTCTGGAATGTTTGGTATAACATGTGAAGCCATGTGATCCTGGACTTTTCTTTTTGGGGAGGTTCTTAATGACTGTTTCAATTTCTTTAGTTGTGATTGGTTTGCTGAGGTCGTCTATTTCGTCTCGAGTCAATGTTGATTGTTCATCCCTTTCTAGGAAGTTGGCCATTTCATCTACATTGTCGAGTTTATTAGCATAAAGTTGTTCACTGAATCCTCTCATTAATTCCTTTATTTCTGTGGGGTCAGTGGTTATGTCTCCTCTTCCATTTCTGATTTTATTTATCCACATCCTCTCTCTTCTTCTTTTTCTCAACCTTGCTAAGGGCTCATCAATCATTTTGATTTCCTTATAGAACCAGTTTCTGGTTTTGTTGATTTTCTTGATTGTTTTCATGTTCTGAATTTCATTTATTTCTGCTCTAATTTTCATTATTTCTTTCCTTTTGCTTACTTTGGGGTTAGTTTGCTGTTCTTTTCTAGTTCTTCCAAGTGGAAGGTTGATTCCTCGATTTCTGCCCTTTCTTCTTTTTAGATACAGGCATTTAGGACAGTAAATATCTCTCTCAGCACTGCCTTTGCCGCATCCCATAAATTTTGATATGTTGTGTTTTCATTTTCATTTGCCTCAAGATGGTTACTGATTTCTCTTGTAATTTCTTCCTTGACCCACTGGTTGTTTAAGAATGTGTTGTTGAGCCTCCATATATTTGTGAATTTTCTGGCAGTCTGCCTATTATTGATTTTGAACTTTATTCCTGTATGATATGATAAAGTGTTTTGTATGATTTCAATCTTTTAAAATTTATTGAGACTTGTTTTGTGACCCAGCATATGTCTATCCTTGAGAATGATCCATGAGCACTTCAGAAAAAGGTATATCCTGTTGTTGTGGGATGGAATTTCTATAAATGTCTGTTAACTCTAGCTCATTTATTTTCTGTATTATTCAAATTCTCTGTTTTTTTACTGATCCTCTGTCTAGATGTTCTGTTCATTGATGAGAGTGGGGAATTGAAGTCTCCAACTATTGTGATAGATGTGTCTATTTTTCTTTTTAGTGTTTTCAGTGTTTGCCTCATGTATTTTGGAGCATTCTGGCTTGGTGTATAAATATTCATCATTTAATTTTTTTTGGTATGCTGTATTGTGGGGATCACATTTCATTCTTTTTCCATGTGAGTATCCTATTTTTGTAGCTCCATGTGTTGAATTTTGGTTGTTTGTTCTTATTGGGTTTTGGTGGTTTGATTTTTGGGGCAGTGCATGGGCTAGAAATCGAAGCCCAGTCTCCTGCATGGCAGGTGAAAATTCTACCACTGAACTACCCTTGTACCGCCCCCCTGCCTTGTTCTTCATATAATTTTAACAATCTATTCTTGGCCTAAAAAATTAATTATGCTCAACATACAGCATTTGGAAAATACAGAAATGTATGGAGAAGAAAATAAAGATCCTGCAATCCTACCATATAGAGTCACCTCACTGGCAATATTCTGGTGTGTTTATTTACTGTTTTTTTTTCCTAAGCATATAAAAATATAAACATATACATTCAAAATAGGATCATATTGTTCATACAATTCAATATCCTGCTTTTTCACTGAATAAAATGGCCTTGAGTTGCTTTTCCTTGCCGTTAATAGTCTTCAAAAAAATTGATTATTTTAATGGCAAAAAATATTTTTCATTGCTTAATGTAAACAAATGTTATGAACGGTACCTTAAATTTTATAGCTTTATATAGCTTTACAGCCTTGCAACATGGAATTCAATTGTTACATTCTCTCTCTGTTTTCCCAACTCCTGGAAGACTGGAAAGGTCAGCAGGTTCTATAAAGATACGACATCCCAAATATTTAAGGTCTTATTCCCCAGGATCCAACAGAAAGTGAGAAATTATATGCTGAGTCACACATGGATAACTGAAGGTGTGATGGTAAAAGTTCACATGCTGAACTCCAACAAGCTGTAGAACAGAGTTGATGGGTCTGTAATCCAATATATTCCTATCACGGTGTATGAAATTAATGTTATTACCTGGTCCTAAGATGGGAGTTCTGCCTTGTTGAGCCAGTTCTCCTTAAAAAATCAAAAAGAGGGCCAGCCATCAGCCACCACAAGCTCTGAATGCTTTCTGAGAGTATATTTGATTTTACATGGGGCTCTGTCCTGAGGAGGCAATTTCTTCACCTCTTTTCATTTCCAATCTTTTATAAATTCCTCTCTCAGGATCAACATAGATTTCATAAGAAAACCCAGTGAGTTGCAGAAAGTCTCTGTAGGATGACTGTCCAATCACTATAAGGGTGACATCTGTTTCTTGTGAGAAACTCTTTGGAATTTTGGTCAGATCTTCTACATATTCTTTGGGGATATAACAGGAAATGTCGCATGAAGACCATGATGGCCTGTTGCTCAAGGAACAGGGCTCTGAATGGCACCCACTTCCTAGAGGCGTCCAGCACTGACAGCTCTGCCACTGCAGCAGCCAGGGCCTGCCCGTGCTTGGGGTTGGTCGAGGCCCAGGCTGCGTGGCTGCTGGCCTGCTATGTGGCCCCAGCCAGGAGGCCATCATACCCTGTTGGAGGGCCCCAGGTCCCTCTCGGCCATGGCCAGGAGGGGTGCACCAGAAAGCTTCATAATATTTTAAAATTTATATTCTTAGTGATTGCTCTAAAATTTATAATAAATATCTTACCTAATCTACTTCAGATTTATATTTAAGAGAATTTTGGTGAGATGGAAATGTTAGTCCTATATTGCTCTATTCCCTCTTCCTCCTTTTAGTGCTATTATTATGCATATTACATCTATATGTAATTCAAGTACATTTTTACAATTATTACTTTAAAAAATTTGTCTTTTTGAGAAGCTGACAGAACAAGTGTATATTTAGAATATTTGTTATATTGTTATATTAACCTTCTTATTTGCCATTTCTGGTTTTCTTCACTTCTTCCTGTGGAGTCTCATTACCATCTGATGTCAATTCCTTACTCAAATACAGCTTTGCTCCCACCTGCTTCCTTTGAGCTTTTAGTGTGAAATATATTACATATCTATATGTTACAGGCCCATGAATACAGTTATATACATATTGTTTTATACAACTGCTTTTAAAGACAGTTAAGAAAAAGAGAAAGCTGCAGTGATACTCTTTTAGAATTACCAACAATCTTTTACTATCATTCTTTTTTTTGTATGTGCAAATTCAAATTACTGCCTGGTATCACTTGCTTATGGCCTCAAGTTCCTTCAGTATTTCCTTTAAGGTAGGTCTGCTAGCAACAGATTCTCTAAGCTTTTGCCTGGGAATGTCTTTACATCGCCTTCATTTAAAAAAATATTTTTATTAAGAAATCTTCACACACATACAGTCCATCCACAGTATACAATCAGTAGTTTACAATATCATCACATAGTTGTGTATTCATCACCATGATCATTTTTAGAACATTTACATTTCTTCAAAAAGAGAAAAAAGGAAAAAGAAAAAACTCACACATTGAATTATCCTTACTCCTCCCTCTCATTGACCACTAGTATTTCAAACCATCCAATTTTTTTTTTCGCATGGGCAGGCACCAGGAAGTGAACCCGGGTCTCTGGCATGGCAGGCGAGAACTCTGCCTGCTGAGCCACCATGGCCCGCCCTACCCAACTTTTTTACCCCTTATTCCCCCTATTATTTATCCCTTATGTTTTTTTCACTCATCTGTCCATAACCTGGATAGAAGGAGCATCAGACACAAGGTTTTCACAATCACACAGTCACATGGTAGAAGATAGATCGTTATACAATCTTCTTCAAGAACCAAGGCTACTGGGACACAGCTCAATAGTTTCAGGTACTAACCTCTAGCCACTCCAAGACACCATAAACTAAAAAGGGATATCTACATAATGCATAAGAATAACCTCCAGGATAACCTCTCAACTCTGTGAAATCTCTCAGCCACTGAAATTTTATTTTGTCTCATTTCTCTCTTCCTCCTTTTGTCAAGAAGGCTTTCTGAATCTCATGATGCTGCATCTGGCTCATCCCAGAAGTCCTGCCCCACACTGCCAGGAAGATTTACACCCCTGGGAGTCATGTCCCACATAGGAGGGAGGGCAGTGAGTTCACCTGCCCTGAGCTGGCTTAGAGAGAGACTGTGCCTTTCGTTTTTGAAAGATAACAGAATTTTCAGCATTTTGAATATGTTGTGTCACTGCCTTCTGGTCTTCTTTGTTTCTGTTGAAAAGTCAGCTGTTAATCTTATTTTAAATAAGATACAAATTAATTTAATATAAAAATTCCCTTCTACTTGATGAATCATTTTCTCTTGCTTTTAAGGTTTTTTTTTTTGACCGTCTTTCAACATTTTGACTTTGATGTGTCTGAGTGTGGCTCTTTGCATTTATCCTTCTTGGACTTCATTATGATTCTGAATGGAAATATTAATGCTTTCATCAAATTTTGGAAGTTTTAAGCAGTTACATATTTAAGTATTTTTTCTGCTATTTTACTTATAGCTCTCATGAGAGCAACCAAAGTTTCCATTGTTTTCAGCAGCACCTTTAGGTTTGAACTTCCCCAAGCTCTATTCCAAGTAAAGTAGGTACCCTTAGGAAGAACTATGGGGTTCTCTGTTCCTATGGCTTGTCTCCCCCCAACCCTGGGAAAAACTTTTGCACCCTGCTTTAGACCTAGGCATTGGAAGAGTGGCCCACTCCTCTTAGAGTTGCATCTGTGCTCTATGAGTAGGATGCTGGGCAAAGGCAGCAGACTTTGTTCTTCTTGGCTTGTCTTGAAATGAAAGCTCTACCTGTCCCTCTAATTAGATGGGGTGTGGACCAGTATTCTTGGCCTTCTCAACAGGGGAGAGCTTCTATCCTACACATGGGGACTGGGTGGAAGAAAGGATCCTCAGACCTTTTAGCTATTGTTGCCTGAAATAGACCTTCAGCAACATAGAGCGGTGAAGGTGGAAATATGCTGGCAGTTTGCCTATAGTAGAAAGAACGCATAGTTATAGACTAGAAGCTGGGGGTGGAGTGGGGGAGAGAGGTGGTGAGGAGAGGAAGCTGGTCATGGCTCAAAAGCCATAGACTTTTGCTGTTCTTATACAGATTTAGTAGGTTTTCTTGAATAAATGTTTTTCCATTTGCTGTATGCCTTTGGGACAATTTCTAGATATTTTTCTTATTAGAGATGCTGCAGGTTTACAGGTTAATCATGCATATAATACAGGATTTCCATATACCACCCTATTATTAATACCCTGCATTAGTGTGAAACATATGTTACAATTGATGAGAGCACATTTATATAATTGTACTATAACTATAGTCCATGGTTTAACAGGCTTTACGGGTTATTTTTATAAATTTTATCAGTTGTTGTTTGACTGGGTAGAGGAACCTTGAAGTTCCTCATACTGCCATCTGGAGGTATACCTCCTTCTCCTTTCTTCTTGATCTAAAATATTACATTCTGGCTGATTCTTCTAAATTTTCCTCAAACCAATGTTAATTCCAATGTGCTTTCTGAGAACACTGTTACCACTCTAATTCAAGTACTTTCTATCTCTCTGTATTATGCAATATTTTCTTGACCTGCGTTCTGGACTCCAGGTCCTCCAGCCTTCATTTTGTTCTACATCTTTGTTTCAAATGTATCTTACTAAAGCAGTATACTTTGCTGATATCACTTCATTTCTCAAACACTTTAAAAATATTTACACTGCTAATAAGATAAAGCTCAAAGTTCTTCAGTCTTGAACAATTTAGTTTCAATCTGCTTTTTTAAATAAGTAAATCTTCTACTATAATGCTTTGCTCCCTGGATCATATGCCATTCCTGGAATGTTTCTAGAAAATCACCGTCTCTGTATCTTTGCCCCTGCTTTTACCTGGAATGCCTGTACTTATCTCTATCAGAACTTTCCCTATTATTCAGAGCCTGTGTTCAGCTACCATCTTTTCACTCCAACTAGAAGTGTGCTTTCCTTTGTTTTTTTTCTTTTTCTTTTGCATGGGCAGTCACCAGGAATAGAACATTTGTTTTAATTATTTCGGTATTTTATATCATTATTAAAGCCCATATCTCTTTAATCCTTTTATTGGAGAAATCTGTGCTTATGTTTTACTTTCCCCTTTAGACAAGACATTCCTCAAGGGCAGAGCTCACACTACTCATTTTCTATTTCTCATGGTACCTAGTAGATAGTACCATGCACAGAGCACATTTTTAATAAATAGCTATTAAATTCATGAATGCGTCATATTATGGAGACATCAGTTGTTTATAGAGACGCTTTAATGTTGTTAAACCAGAGAAGAGTTTATTGAGTTTTAGTTACTTACTCTTTCTTTTAACTGGATTACTTCTTTATCTTTTTGCTGCTTCCACTGTCTGAACTTCTCAGCATCCTCTTTCATCTGACGCATTAACTGTACTCGCTGGTTTTTCATCACCTTTAAAAACAAAAATCAGCACAAGTATTAGTCACCTACACTTTATTCTTGGCTGATGTGCAGATGGATAGACTTACCATTGAGAAGAGAGAATATCCAGAGCTAAGATGAGAAGGCTACCAACAGATTTTCTGATTAGGTTTGCAATACCATTTGCTAAGCTTGCACAGGGTTTCCAAGTATAGACTGTACAAGTGAACACTCTGAAGAAATAATACAAAAAAATTTACCTAGAAGCTAAATTCAGCCCTAAATTCATTATGTATAAACGAAATTTCAAGGGCCAGCATGTTAGGAAATATCTATTATGCCTCAAGGACAAATTTACTTAGCAACTATACTAAGGGTTTCAGAATAATTGGCCTGTAACCACTTTATAAATGTCAGAAATTGAATAAGCAATAACTGAGAAATGACTTCGTTCTCTCTAGTTTTCTGTCACCTTGCTGCTACTTTAAGGAATTATGCCATATAATCATGGAAGGTGGTCAGGATATCACCATTAAATATTGAGGTGCCTTTGTACTTTGTTTTCATGGAATATAATATTATACTCTGAATGTCAAAGTAGAGTTTTATTATTCAGATTCTGTCACACCAGCACAATGTACTGCAACAGGGACATTTATGGAGACTTACACATTTGATATGAAAGTCTCGCCTGCTACCTTCTCACTGAAAACACCTGTGTAGTGTAATTCTAACTGGAATATCACTATTTATAAGTTCCAATGGGGTAAATGCAAGGATATAGTTTATTACTCGGATCTCCTGGTTCAGTTTGGAGACAGTATACTCTGTGGATTCCTTCAGCTTCAGAAGTTTGGACTGTTCAGTCAGTTTCTTCTTCAGATCAGCTATTTGACCCTCCAGTTCCTGGAGACGTTTGCGGCGGCGCTCACTCAACCTAAACACAGATGTTGTAGGAGTGAAGGCTACCAGCAGCAAAGCCTGACTTTAAAAGACAAACAACTAGACTCTCATGTTCACAACCCTGATGTATATAAAAGAGGTGACTAGTCACATAATCATCTTTAAAATAGTGGATACTAGCGGTGATGGTAGCACGAATTGTAAATGTAGACACCGCATTGTATACATAAAATGGTTAAAATGGCAAATTTTATGTTATATATATGTTACCACAATAAAATAAAATAAAATAAAATAAAAATAATGGATACCACCAAACAACCAAAACTGTCTCAATAATAGGGGCTTAATATAAAGAGTGGAACAATACATTTCTTTGAGTATATAATAATGCAACCTTCTCAATATACCCTGCCTTAATACCACTCTGTGTCAAAAAGATGGTCCTTTGAAGGCATTCACTTCATTTTAGTTATAAGGGATAATTCTGATGATTATTCCATAAATCTGAGATGGAAATTAAACATGTGGTGTAACTCGTAAGAACATAGACTCGATAGAGAGGTATAATAGTCATTGAGCAAAAAAGGAGGTAGAATAGCCAATAAGAGAGGTCTGAGGTAGAGTAAGAAGTTCTGGTCGTCTGTGTTAGTTTTATTTTTAACTGACTATCGGTTGGCTAGATTGATTTCCCAATCACTAGCTTGGATATTAATCATATTTATAAGGTAATTTACCATCAGTGCAGGGACAAGGAAACTGTTGCTGTCTAGTAGGTCTGATAATCTTTCAAAGCCCATCTCAAATGCTAGTTTTTATGAAGCCTTCCTTGATCATGCCAGCCTGAATTGATATTCTTGACTCTGAACTCTTAAAGTAATTACTGCCTAAGAAATTTATTTGGCTATTAATCACATGCTGCGTTGCAGCATTTCTTCTGCTGTCATCCTGAGATGTTATTTAAAATCTTGATTACTTCAACTTAGTGCTTATGTCTCCTCTTCAAAACTAGATTAAAACCTTTGGGGTCAGGAAATGAATGAGTCATATTCTTCTATATTGCTTCTCCAGCTACTTCAACATAGCAGGGACTTGAAATATTGCTTATTGACTTTATTCTTACTTAGCTTGATTGACATCCTTCTTTGCTGTCTGAAGTTCAAGAACCAATTCTTCCTTTTCTTTTTGTAGATTGAGGACTTCCAATTCCAGATTTTTAATGTTATCCTAGAAAAGTTATAAGTCAGAGAGAAATACAGCATTATAAGCACAGGAAGAAAATCACTTCAACATATAATATTTTAAGGACCATACAACGAATTTTACCACTTTGATTGCTCACTAAAAACAATCGTTCTTGTTTTGATGGAGATTAAAATTATGCAGTGGGAAAAGTATGGACTTGGAGTCCAAAAGCTTGGGTTTGAATCTTGACTCCATCACTTATTAGCTAAATATTATAAGCAAAGTCATTGAATCTCTTTGAGCCTTAGATTCTCTACAGGAAAGAGTAAACATAGCAGGCCTGAGACTATTATCCTTTCGAAAGGCCTGCTTGCAAGGTTGCCTTTAGGTGGTGTCTGGGAAAATAGATTTCATTAGGGGTCTCACCATTCCTTAGCTATTAACTTGCAAACAGTGTGGTTTATTCTGAACACCTGCTTTCCTTTTGGGAGACTGAAATTTGGTGCATGCTTGGCAGAGAGTGCCTATATGACCGATTCCCAATAAAAACCCTGGACTCAGGTGAGCTTTCTGGTTGATAATATTTCACATGTTGATCAGAGAATTAAGTGCTTCCTGTGTGATACTACTGGGAGAGGGTTGTTGGAAGCTTGTGCCTAGGGTGCTCCAGACTTTGCTCCATGTGAGTTTTCCCTTTGCTGATTTTGCTTTATAGCCTTTCACTGTAATAAATCTTAGCCATGACAGTGATTATATGCAGATTCCTGTGAGACCTCCTATTGAACTTAGGGCTGGTCTTGGGAATCCTTAACACAATTTCCTATCTATGTAAACAATTAACTATAACACCTAAATTACGGGTTTGTTGGGAAGATCAAATAAGATAAAATAAAGACATTTAATAAACTGTAAATAGCTGTACGAATGTTTTTCAAAAATATATTTCCAGAGTGGTACAATGGTGGCTCAGTGGCAGAATTCTCGCCTGCCATGCCAGAGACCTGGGTTCGATTCCCGGTGCCTGCCCATGCAAAAAAACAAACAAACAAAAAAAAAACTATATATATATATCTATTTTTTCAATAGCAACTGCAGTTCTGCATACTGACAGAATATAAACAGAATTCTAGAAACTAAAACTTCATAGTTTCTAAGATTGGGAAAAAACCCAATGAACAGATTCCTTCCTGTTCTCATAACCCAAAAAGGCTAAAAAAAACCTGGCTGAATGAGTGGGTGACAGCCAAGAAGTTTATATGCAAGCTCTAAACCAGTATTGAATTGATATAAAGAAGTGAAAGCAGGTAGGGTTATATCAGACAAGTTTTCTAAATAGGGTAGAACTGTTTTTCAAGCAATGTACTCATCTACTTCTGGAGTACTAATGAAAACCAATCTTACTGCTTTTTAATTATCCTGCCTATTTAAACTGGCCGATAACATATGTGTGTGGGCATATATGTTATTTATATTTACTTTTACTTATACACAAATCACATGAATATATTCTTAAAAGAAAATACTCCAAATAATATATATGAATGTCAAGTCCCCTCAATTGCCACATCCCTGCCAAAATTCCAGTCCCCCTTCCAGAAGTAATCATAATCATCAGTTTGGTGTATTTCTTCCAGATATTCTTTTAGACATTTATACTCACATATGCAACTACTTAAATGTGTACAGCTGTATATCAAATATAAATAGAATTACACCATATGAATATATTATTCTGCAACTTGCCTTTACAAATTAATTGGTCTTGGAGATTTATTTGTATTAGCACATATAGATCTACCTCTTTCTTTTTTGCCATAATAAGTATTCTTGTACATGCCTTTTGTGCACATGTGCAAGGGTTTCTCCAAGGTAGCTGGAGAGAGGTGGAATTACAGGGTCATGGGGAGTAAACATTTTTAATTTTAGTAGATACTGGCAAATTGCTCTCCAAAATAGCTATACTGATTTATACTCTAACTAGCTATGTATGAGAGTACTTATTTTCCTGCACCCTGACAATATTTGATATTACTACACTTCAAAATTTTTTGCCAATCTGATGTGGGAAAAATAATATCACTTCATTAATATATGCCATCTTTGGTCAATTATTGTCTCTACCACTTCCACAGGGGAAATCATTCAAATATTTGAGTCCTGGTCTGCTACAATTCACGTTAATTTTCAATCATAGCCAAATTGCTTTATGGCAATTCTTCACAGTGATAGGAAAAATACTATTTAGAACAACAAGCAAACTCATTGCTCTTCCCCATTCTATGTGGGACATGACTCCCAGGGATGTGGACCTTCTTGGCAATGTGGGACAGAAATCCTAGAATGAGCTGGGACTCAGCATTAAGGGATTGACAAAACCTTCTTGACCAAAAGAGGGAAGAGCAAAATGAGACAAAATAAAGTGTCAATGGCTGAGAGATTCCAAACAGAGTCGAGAGATTATCCTGGAAGTTATTCTTACGCATAATATAGATATCACCTTGTTAGTCAAGATGTGATGGAGAGGCAGAAGGGAACTGCCTGAAACTGTAGAGCTGTGTTCCAGTAGCCATGCGTCTTGAAGATGATTATATAATGATACAGCTTTCACAATGTGACTGTGTGATTGTGAAAACCTTGTGTCTGACACTCCTTTAATCTACCTTATCGACAGACGAGTAAAAAATATGGATTAAAAATAAATAAATAAATAATAGGGGGAACAAATGTTAAAATAAATTTAGTAGATTGAAATGCTAGTGATCAATGAAAGGGAGGGGTAAGGGGTATGGTATGTATGAATTTTTTTCTGTTGTCTTTTTATTTGTTTTTCTGAATTGATGCAAATGTTCTAAGAAATGATTATGATGATGAATAAACAACTATGTGATGATATTGTGAGTTACTGATTATATATATAGAATGGAATGATCATATGGTAAGAATGTTTGTATGTTGGTATGTTTAATAAAATAAATAAAAAAGAATGCTCATGTTTGTATGTTATTATGTTTTTAAAAAATTAAAAATAAAAAAATACTGTTTAGAACAACTAACTATCTTTATTTCTCAAAAAAGAGAGAAAGTAATTTGCATGTGATTAAAAGGTTTACATTAAACATTTATTTTCTCTTAATTTTTAGGTTTGGGAGTTCAAGCATATTTGAGTCCATGGAGAAAAGGACTGTATAACTTGTTAAGCTATAGCTCGCTACTCCTCCTACTTATAGGGTTAGAAGTACACTGTGGTAAAATACATCCTCAAATTTCTAGACATGAGCAGAAGAAAAGAGGAATAATCCCTCAATCTTACCATTAACCCTTTGTTTATCTCGGAAAAGAAATAATACATTTGACTTAAAAAAAAGCTGGGTGTATCCCATTAAACATGGAGGACTGAGCTACATACTTAACTTGCTCTCTCCTAAAATCCAACTAAAATGACTGATAAAAAGGGTATAAGTTAACAAAAATGAAGAATAGAGGAGAGCAGACAAGAAAAGTCCACAAACTTTTGGAGTGGAGCAGACAAGAAAAGTCCATAAACTTTTGGAAGAGAAAAGCAACTGGATAAGTGACTTAGCAAAGTAGATAAACCCAAAATATCACTTGTATAGGATGGATGCCAGTAAGAATCAAACCAAATTGTACCACAAAACCAGAGTCGCAGGAATTGGAGAGATAAAGGGGTGCAAGGTGGGACTGAATAAACTGAAAAACTCTATAAAGAGCTATAAAGGAGGGGCTTCCAGGAAGATGGAAGACTGGAGTGGAGTGAGTTCACTCCTGCTCCATGAAACAACATAAAAGACAGGGAGAAAATCTCCAGGACTGCAGGTCCCGGGTTGTCAGTAGTCTAGGAGGGGTTTTAGGCAGGTTTTTGGGGGGGCGGGGAGGAGGATCACGGGAGACCGAGTGGATTGGGTAACTGGGATGCCCACTGGGCAGACTGCAGTGTACTGGGGAGGTGCAATTGGAGGAACTCGGCTCCAGCCTGCACAGGTGCCGGCTAGGGAAACCTCCCCAAGTGGTCGCTGTGGGCAGCGCCTGCAGGGAACAAGGACGCCAGCGATCCTCCACCGCAGTGTGGGTCTCTGGGTAGGGGGAGTGATCACTCAGTCAGGTGTGGGAATAGCCTGCCGGCAGTCCTAGTGTCTGGCAGCCGCAATATCTCTGCGGATCAATGATCAGCTGATCCCCCACGTGCAGGACGACTTCCCAGTCTACTGGCAGAGACCCGCTGGTTGGCTGCCCCTGGTGGAGTAGGCCCCATGCTGAGCACAAGGACCACCAGGTGCTCTTGCCAGGAGGGGCCTGGCTGAGGGAGAAGGAGACTCGAGTTCGCCATCTGCTGGCTGGACGAGGTAAGTGCGGTAAGTGCAGGTTGGCTGCACCAGACAGGGAGGGGAGAGCCTGAGTCGGGAGGGGCCTCACGATCGCCACCTGCTGGAGAGAAGGGGTAAGTGCAGGCTAGGAGTTCAGGTTGGGTCTCCTATGTGGTAGTCAGCCAGCCAATCTGCCACTGGAGTACCCGTGTACCCTGACCTACCTTATACTAGATCCTTAAGTTGAACTGTATCCCCTACATGAGATCAAAACCTCGATTTGGCAGAGAATAACTGCAAAGTGTAATAGGAAACATTCAGCAAAAACTAAGCTAATACAAAACTTAAGAAGAGCGAAGGAAGATAAGTAGAACATATGGAATAAAAATAAATAATAGGGGGAACAAATGTTAAAATAAATTTAGTTTGAAATGCTAGTGATCAATGAAAGGGAGGGGTAAGGGGTATGGTATGTATGAATTTTTTTCTGTTTCTTTTTTATTTCTTTTTCTGAATAGATGCAAATGTTTGAAGAAATGATCATGATGATGAATATGCAACTATGTGATGATATTGTGAATTACTGATTATGTATGTAGAACGGAATGATCAAAATAGGAATGCATGCATTTGTTTGGTGTTTTTTGGTATAAAAAATAAAATAAAATAATTAAAAAAAGAAAAGAAGAGTGAAGGAAACCAATTTGCCTAATAACCATATCAAGATCAACAAATGCCCAGAACATAACAGAAAATCACAAAGTACACGAAGATTCAAGCAGACATGGCCCTGTCAAACAACCAAATCAAAATTTCAGAGGGGATGTAGAATATGGAACAACTACTCAAGGATATTTATAAAGAAATAAAGGATATCAGGAAGACACTAGAAGAGCATAAAGAATAAATCAGGAGGTTAAATAGAAAAATGGCAGATCTCAGAAAAATGAAAGATAGAGTAGACCAAATAAAAAATATTGCAGATTTGAAGAAGCTGAAGGAAGAATAAGTGAGCTAGAAGATAAAATCTTAGGGAAATGATGGACACAAGAGGGACAAAAATATAAGAATTATTGGTGTTCCAGAAGGAGAAGAGAAAGCAAAGGGTTGGGAAAGTTAGTTGAAGATGTAATTAGAGAAAACTTCCCAACCCTCATAAAAGACACACATATGCACATCAAAGAGGCCCAGTGAACTTCAGAATAAATCTAAACAAGCCCACTCTAAGACACATACTAATCAGATTGTCAGGTGTTGAAGAGAAACAAAGTCCTGAAAGCAGCATGAGAAAGGAAATCTACTATATACATAAAACTGACTTCAGACTACTCAACAGGCACCATGGAAGCAAAAAGGCAGTAGTATGATATTTTTAAGATCCTGAATGAGAAAGGCTTTCAACCAAGAATTTTTTATCCAGTCAAGTTATCCTTCAAAATTGAGAGAGAGATTAAAATCCTCAAAGATAAAGAAAGATTGGGAGAACTAGTCAACAAGAGCCCAGCCCTACAAGAAATATTAAAGGGAGCTGATAAAAAAAGACAGGAGAGGGAGGTCTGTAGGAGGGCACAGAATTGAAGAATATGAGTAAAGGTAATGTACAGGAAAGACAGAGAGAAGGAAAATAATATACAGATCTGACTAATAAAAACTAAAGGACAAGATGGTAGAATCAAGAACTGCTCTTACAGTAATTACTTTGAATGTTAATGTACTAAACTCACCAATGAAAAGGTATAGACTGACAGATGGATCAAAAAACATAATCCATCTATATGCTACTTACAAGAGACACATCTTAGACTCAAGGACACAGTTAGATTGAAAGTGAAAGGATGGAAAATTACCTTCTATACAAGCTGTAACCAAAAGAAAGCAGGAATGGCTCTACTAATATCAGACAAAATAGACTTTAAATGTAAAGACATCATAAGAGACAAAAAGGGCAACGTATATTAATAAAAGGGGCAATTCACCGGGAAGACATAACAATCATAAATGTGTATGTGCTCAATCAAGGAGCTCCAAAGTACAAAAACTGAAGGGTGCTATAGACAGAGAAATAGTGGGAGACTTCAATACACCACCCTCTGCTGTAGATAGAACAACCACACAGAGGATCAACAAGGAAATAGAGAACCTAAAGAATAAGATAAGTGAATTAGATCCAATAGACATATATAGATCATTACATTTCAAAACACCAGGATACACATTCTTCTCTAGTGTATGTGGAACCTTCTCCCGAAATGATCACATACTGGGACGTAAACTGCATCTCTATAAATTTAATAAGATTGAAATCATCCAAAGCACATTCTCTGATCAAAACAGAATAAAATTACAATTAATACTCACCAAAGAACCAGAGCTTTCACATATATGGAGATTAAGCAACACACTCTTAACTAATCAATAGTTCAAGAAAGAAATTGCTGGAGAAATCAGTTAATATCTGGAGCAAATGATAACGAGAATATAACATATCAAAATGATTGGATGTGGCAAAGGCAGGGATGAGAGGGAAATTTATTGCCCTAAATGTCTATATTAAAAACAAGAACGAGAGGGTACAAGGGTATTCAGTAGTAGAATTCTCACCTGCCATTCAGGAGACCTGGGATCAATTCCTGGCCCATGCATTTCCCCAAAACAAAACAAATAAGTAAGCAAACAAACAAACAAACAAACAAAATATTCTATAAATGATGCTGCAATAATGGGATACTTACATGGAAAAAAGAATGAAATGTGATTCCTGCCATACAGCACACAAAAGAAACAAACACAAAAACAAACAAAAACAAGAACGAAAAAAACTTGAAGATTTAACTGCTTACCTGGAGAATTTAAAGAAAAGAACGGCAAACTAACCCCAAAGCAAATAAAAGAAGAGAAATAAAGACTAAAGCAAAAATAAACAAACTGGAGAACCATAAAACAATAGAAACAATCAATAAAACTAAAAGTTGGTTTTTTGAGAAAAATTAATAAAATTGATGGTCCTCTAGCTAGATTAACAAAGGAGAAAAGAGAAAGGACACAGATAAATAAAATCAGAAATGAGAGGGGGTTTGTTACCACAGATCATGAAGAAATTTTAAAAAATCATAAGAGAATATTATGGGCAACTATATGCTAACAAACTAAATAACTTAGATGAAATGGACAAATTCCTAGAAAGACATAAATTACCTAAACTGACTCAAGAAATAGAAGATCTCAACAAACCAATTACAAGTAAAGAGATCCAATCAGTCATCAAAAATCTTACCCCCCCCCAAAAAACCTAGGACCTGATGGCTTCACAGGAAAATTTTATCAAACTTTTCAAAAAAGAAGTGACACTAATCCTGCTTAAATTCTTCCAAAAAATCGAAGAAAAAGGAATGCTACCTAACTCATTTTATGAAGTTAACATCACCCTAATACCAAATTTGGATAAAAATGAGACAAGAAAAGAAAACTATAGAGCAATCTCGCTAATGAACATAGATGGGAAAATTCTTAACAAAATACTATCAAATCGTATCTAATGCCATATTAAAAGAATTATATATCATGATAAGTGGGATTCATACCAGGAATGCAAGGGTGATTCAACATAAGAAAATCAATCAATGTAATACAGCATATTAACAAATTGAAAGGGAAAAATCACATGATCATGTCAATTGATTCTGATAAAACACTTGACAAAATCCAGCATCTTTTCCTGATAAAAACACTCCAAAAGTTAGGTATTGAAGGAAACTTTCTCAATATCATGAAGGGCATATATGAAAAACCCATAGTTAGCATCATAGGTAATGATGAGAAATTTAAAGCATTCCCTTTGAGATCTGGGATGAGATGAGGATGCCCATTGTCACCACTATTATTCAACATTGTATTAGAAGTACTAGCTGTAGCAATTAGATAGAAGAAAGAAATAAAAGGCATCCAAATAAGAAGGGAAGAAATAAAACTTTCATTATTTACAGATAACATGATCCTATACTTAGAAAACCCCGAGAAATAGAGACTCTATTTGAGCTAATAAATTCAGCAAAGTGGCAGGATACAAGATTAATGTACAAAAATCAGTAATGTTTCTATACACAAGCAATGACCTATCTGAGGTGACAACTAAGGAAAAGACTCCATTCAGAATAGCAACCAGAAGAATTAGGTATCTAGGAATAAGCCTAACCAGGGATGTCAAGGACTTATACACAGAAAATTTCCATGCTTGTGGATAGGAAGGTTGAATATTGTCAAGATGTCAATTCTACCCAAACTATCTACAGATGTAATGCAATACCAATAAAAATACCAACAACCTACTTTGAAGACTTGGAAAAATTGGTAATCAAATTTATATGGAAGATGCACTACTTGTAACCTCAGCCTTCTATGAGATCCCCTTGGATGGATGCTTTTAAATGGTTCACAGAAGCTCAAATGTTACTTTTAAAAGAATTATCTAACTACCCTATCTGAAAAAGACTCTCTCCATCTATCAGTGCTCTCTGTTTTATCACTGTTTCATTTCCTTTTTGGCACTCCCACTAACTAAAGCTACCTTATTTATTTCTTTTATTGTTTCTAATCTGCCTCAACCAAAGAGAATGGAAGCACCAAAAAAAAAAAAAAAGGTAAAAAAAAAATTTATACGGAGGGCAGGCAATGGTGGCTCAGTGGCAGAGTTCTCGCCTGCAATGCCAGAGACCCGGGTTCGATTCATGGTGCCTGCCTAAACTAAAAAAATATATGGAAGGGAAGGAGACCTCGAATAGCTAAGGATATCTTAAAACAGAACAGTGAACTGGGAGGTCTATCACTTCCTGACTTGAAAGCTTACTATAAAGCCACAGTGGTCAGAACAAGCATGGTACTGGCACAAAGAGAGAAGGACTGACCCACGGAATAGAATCGAGAGTGCAGAGACTGACCACCAAATTTATGGACATTTGATCTTCGATAAGGCCCCCAAATCCACTGAATTGGGACAGAATAGTCCTTTCAATAAATGGGCATATGAGAACTGGATTTCAATAGCCAAAAGAATGAAAGAGGACCCCTACCTTACACCCCATACAAAAGTTAATTCCAAATGGATCAAAGACCTAAATGTTACAGCCAGTACCATAAAACTTCTTGAAAAAAATGTCAGGAAACATCTTCAAGATCTAGTAATAGGAAGTAGCTTCTTTACATCTAAAGCACAAACTGTGAAAGAAAAAATAGACAAATGGGAACTCCTTAAGATCGAGAGCTTCTGTGCCTCAAAGGATTTTGTTAAAAAGGTGAAGAGTCAGCCAACTCAATGGGAGAAAATATCTGGAAACCACGTATCAGATAAAGGCTTGATATCCTGTTAAAGAAATTATATAGCTTACCAACAAAAGAACAAACAACCCAGTTATAAAATGGGCAGAGGAAATGAATAGGCACTTTTCTGAAGAGCAAATACAGATGGCTAAAAAGCATATGAAGAGCTGTTCATCTTCATTGGCTATAAGAGAAATGCAAATAAAGACAATGAGATATCACCTCACACCCATAAGAATGGCTGCTATTAAACAAACAGCAAACTATAAATGTTGGAGAGGATGTGGAGAAACTGGAACACTTACTCACTGTTGGTGGGAATGTAAAATGGTTCAGTTGCTATGGAAATCAATTTGGCGATTCCTCAGAAAATTAAATATTGAGTTGCCCTATGACCCGGCAATACCAATATTCGGTATATACCCAGAAAAGTTGAGGGCAGTGATACAAACAGACATTTGCACACTGATGTTCATAGCAGCACTATTCACAATGGTCAAGAGATGGAAACAATCCAGGTGCCCATCAACAGACAAAGTGGCTAAACAAAAGGTGGTATATACATATGACGGGATATTATGCAGCATTTAGACAAAATGATGTCCTGAAACATATGACAACATGGATGAACCTTGAGAACATAATGCTGAGTGAAATAAGTCAGACACAAAAGGACAGATACTGTATGATTCCACTATTATGACTCTGATAAAGCCACCAGTGTTTTGGAGCAGCTAGAAGGAAAAATCTGAGTAGAAGGCATGGTAGCCTATGACAAACTCTGGGACCTGTTCTGCAGCTGCTTGTTGAAGTGTGCTTTGAAAATTATTCCTTTTTCTCTTTCTTATCTTTGAATATATACGTAATGTTTTACAACTAAAAAATGGTTTAAAAAAACCATAGGCAGTTTTGTAATATTAGATAAAATAAATTCCTGAAATAAAAACAAAACAAAACAAAACAAAACAAAAACTCCATAAACAAAGAGGTTTTCCTCTCTGGAAAGCTTGAACCTCAGAGGCTGGACTCACAGATCCCAGATATTGATGAAGGCAGGAATGAAGTATTATACTGTTGATAGAAGATTAAATAAGCATCTTCATATGACTGGAGAGACTCCAAGTCTCTTATTTTCTCTGGTTACCAGAATGATGGCTTACTGAAACTCCACCCACGCAACTCTAAGCAGGAGACTAAAAGACTCCTTTACTGAAAATTGACTAGCCCAAGAGAAAACTCAAGCATACAGAACTTCCTATTGGCTTTTAGTGCCTTACTCTCAAATACATCTGGACAGTAAAGGATCACTAGAAACTTGAGGAAAGTTTATTAGATGAAAAAGACCAAAATAAAGAAAGGAATTTGAGGAAACAGAGGCAAGGTGGGGAAAAGTAGAAAACCTCAACAAAATTATAATTCTTGTCCTTAGAAATGAGTACTACATCCACGACTAGAATTATTCTTAGAAAGGAACAATTGTAGGATCAAAAAACCCTCTTAGAAATAGTCAGATAAAATTTCACCAGAAGGAGAAGGAAATTGCCCACAAAGTGGAATAAACAGACAAAGAAACAGAAAATAGGAGAACGAGATAAGAAAAGCAAAGAAGATCTAATATCTGTCTAAGAGGAGTACAAAGAAAAGAAAACAAAAAATGGAGAGGGGGGCATTATCAAAGAAACAATACAAGAAGACTTCCCAGAAAAGGAGGATATAAATTTCTAGATTGAAAGAACTCACCAAGCACCCAGCACAATAAAAAAGAAAAGGCCTATCAATGTACATCCTTATAAAATGATATAATTCTTGGAGACAAAGAAAAGATTCTGAAACTTTCCTGGGCAGTAAGCCTAAAGAGAGTTGGACCAGGACATAAGATTCCAGGATGGCTGTCCTCAAGAAATAAACAGATTGATAAATTACCCAATATGTGTGACCATAACAAAACCAGATTTATTGTTCTGTTACAAAGTTTGGATATAAAGTACTGACAGGTACATAGAAAGTTACGTGTATGAAAAGAAGGTGTTTCTATTAACTACAGGAAATACAAAAAGCAGCATAGGAAAGGAAATGTAATCATATTATACTATGTGGCTCATCTGTGAAACATATTTACATAATTATTAATGTGTAAACTCTAAATATTCATTTAATAAAAAACTACGATATAACCATTTGCAACTGATTAAGAATTCCTAGATTAAAAAAAGCTGGGGGAGTTATTCATCAGTAGACTGGCCCTATAAGAGATGCTAGAGAGTTCTGGAGGTTGAAAGAATAAAATACAGATTGAAGCTGCATGAAGAAATAAAGATCTCTAGTAAGTATAATGGCATAGGTAAATATAAATAAGGGTATCGCTATGTTTTTAGTTTCTAACTCCATTTTTACTTCCTACAGAATCTAAAGGGCAAATACATAAAATGCTATGATAAATCAGTGATATGGGACTCATAATGTATAAACATGTACTCTGTGATAAGAAAGACATTAAGGTGGGGGGATGTAGGGGTATGTCCCCATAGTTTGTATATGGTATTGAAGTTCAGTGGGTATCAAAGCAAACAAGAGTGTTGTAGATTTAGAATGTTAAATTTAAGCCCCATTGTAAGTAGAAAGAAAATATCGGAGAATATGGAAGCTCATAGACACAGAAATTAGAATACACATTGCCGGGGTGAGTTGAAGGGAGAATGATGGGAGGTGGTTAACACATAACAGATAAAGGGTTTCTGTTTGGGGAGATGGAAATGTTTTAGTAATGGAAGGTGGTAAGGGTACCGCAATATTGTGAATGTGATTAATTACGTTGAACGGAATGCTAAGGAGTGGTTGAGATGGTAAAGTTTATGTTGTATATTTATGCGTGTACACGCGCACGTGCACACACACACACACACACACACACACACACACACAGAACAACTAAAGAGACAATGACAACTAAAGGCAATACATGATCCTGGATTAGATCTTACAAGGGAAGAAAAAAGGCTCAAAGAGACAATAAGGAGACATATGAAAAATTTGGACATTAAGCTTTATATCAATGCTAAGTTGCCTGAACTTGATAACTGCACTTCAGGGGATTACGTAAGTGAATATCCTTGTTCTTAGAATATGTATATGGAAGTATTAAGTGTTCAAGAAGTATGATGTATACAACCTATACTCAAGCATCCAAAAAATAGATTGATAAATAGATATACAGATGAACAAACAGACAGATAGATAGACTGATAAAGCAAAAATGTCAAGTATTAAAGTAGATGGATCTGGGTATCTGGGGGGTAGTGGTATGTGGAGTTCTCTGCATGGATTTGTGTTATTTTTGTAACTGTCTGGTAAGTTTATGGCTGTCCTTAAAAAAGAATGATGTTGGAGGTCTCAAACTTCCTGATTTTGAAACTTATTACAAAGCTACAGTAATCAAAGGATCATGGTACTGGCACAAGGACAGACACATGGACCGATGGAATTGAGTTAACAGCTTAGAAATAAACCCTCACATCTATGGCCAACTGACCTTTTTTCCAACTTTTTCTTTAAAGTGTGAAATATAACATATATGCAAGAAAGCAATAAGTTTCCAAGCACATTTTAACAGTAGTTATAGAACTGATTTTAAAGTTTGGTATGGGTTACAGTTACACAATTTTTTGTTTTTTCTTCTAGCTGCTTCAAGACACTGGAGACCAACTGAAATATCAATATAATGATTCAGCAGTCACACTCATCTGTTAAATCCTATCTTCCCTGTTATACTCCTCCTTTACTGTAAATAACACACGTATATATAAGCAATAAATTTCAAAACACATCATAACAATTCATTGTAGAACAGATTTCAGAGTTTGGTATGGGTTATAATTCCACAATTTAAGCTTTTTATTTCTAGCTGCTCTAAGGTACTGGAGACTAAAAGAAATCTCAGTATAATGATTCAGCCCTCACACTCATTTGTTAAACCTGACCTTCTCTGTATAATTCCACCATCACCTTTGATCTGTCTCCCACGCTTTAGGGGTATGCCATTCTAACTTTTTCATGTGGGAAGGGGCTGTCAGTAATATGGGATAGGGGGATGTAACTAGCTGATGTTCTGGAAAGGCTGGCCCCTCTTCATTTCAGGACTTATCTGGTCCAGGGACCCATCTGGTTTCTCGAAAGTTACCCTAGTGCATGGAGCCTTTGTAGAATCCTACATAATGCCCAAGGTATTCTTTAGGACTGGCAAGTATGGACAATTGACTTTTCCTTTTTTAAACAATTTTTTAATTAAAAAAAATATATAACAACAAATAAATGCAAACATTCTTAACATATGATCATTCCGTTCTACATATATAATCAGTAATTCACAAAATTATCACATAGTTGTGTATTCATTATCTTGATCACTTCTTAGAATATTTGCATCAATTCAGAAAAAGAAATAAAAAGACAAGAGAAAAAAATCCATAATACCATACCCTTTACACTTCCCTTTCACTGATCGCTAGCATACCAATCTAAATTTACTTTAATATTTATTCCCACTATTATTTATATTTATTCCATGTTTTACTTGTCTGTTGATAAGGTAGATAAAAGGAGCATCAGACACAAGGTTTTCACAATCACACAGTCACACTGCGAAAGGTATATCATTATATAATCATCTTCAAGAAACATGGCCACTGGAACACAGCTCTAAATTTTCAGGCAGTTCCCTCCAGCCTCTCCCTTACATCTTGAATAACAAGGTGATATCTACTCAATGCATAAGAATAACCTCCAGGATAACCTCTCTACTCTGTTTGGAATCTCTCAGCTTTATTTTGTCTCATTTCACTCTTCCCCCTTTTGGTTGAGAAGGTGTTCTCAATCCCTTGATGCTGAGTCCCAGCTCATTCTAGGATTTCTGTCCCATGTTGCCAGGAAGGTCCACACCCCTGGGAGTCATGTCCCACGTAGCCAGGGTAAGGGCGGTGAGTTTGCTTGTTGTGTTCGTTGGAGAGAGAGAGGCCACATCTGAACAACAGAAGAGGTTCTCTTGGGGGTGATTCTCAGGTATAATTTTAACTAGGCTTGACCTATTTATTCTTTGTAGGGTTAAGTTTCATATGAACAAACTCCAAGATTGGGGGCTCAGCCTATTGCTTTGGTTGTCCCCCACTGCTTGAGAGAATACCAAGAATTCTCCACTTGGGGAAGCTGAATTTTCCCCCTTTCTCATATTTCCCCCAAGGGGGCTTTGCAAATACTATTTTATTCACTGCTCAAATCACTCTGGGATTTATTGGGGCATCACTCTGGACAAACCAACAAAATCTTATGCTCTACTGAAGGTTCCATGTATTTATGGTGTTCAATTAAGCTGTCCACATAAGTTATAATAGGAACTGCACTAGTCAAAATATAAATTTTGAACCAAATAAACATTTTTTGCTTTAGTTTCACACATAAGTTAAAATTTTAAAATATTAATTACCATCTATATTCAACATGCTGCAGTAATGACATTCCGTTGTTCTTCCTCATGCAAAAACATTTTTGAATTTGTACATTTAGTCGCTATCATTATATACACTAGGCATTCCTAGATTATACCATCTCAGTCTTTACTGCCTATCTTTCTTTCTGATTAGTTTTGTGGTCCCAGACTTCCTCCCTCTATCATTCTCATATTCAGCTTCATTCAGTGTTCTAACATAATTGTATTACAGCTAGGTAGTATTGTGCTATCCATTTCTGAGTTTTTACAATCAGTTCTGCTGCACAATCCGCATTCCTTCAGCTCCAATTATCTAATATCTTACTCTATTTCTATCTCCTGATGGTCTCTGTTACCAATTGAAATTCTCCAAGTTTATTCACTAATGCCAGTTCATATCAGTGAGACCATACAGTATTTGTCCTTTTGTTTCTGGTTAATCTCACTCAGCATAATGTCCTTAAGGTCCTTCCATGTTGTTATATACTTCATAACTTTATTCTGTCTTAAAGCTGCATAATATTCCATTGTATGTATATACCACAGCTTGTTTAGCCACTCGTTGTTGATGAACATTTTGGCTGCTTCCATCTCTTCGCAACTGTAAATAATGCTGCTATAAACATTGGTGCGCAAATGTCCGTTTGTGTTCTTGCCCTCACGTCCTCTGAGTAGACACCTAGCAATGGTATTGCAGGTCATATGCCAATTCTATACTTAGATTCTTGAGGAACTGCCAAACTGCCTTCCACAGTGGTTGTACCATTTAACATTCTCACCAACAGTGGATAAGTGTGCCTGTTTTTCCACATCCTCTCCAGCACTTGTCGTTTTCTGTTTTATTGATAATGGCCATTCTGGGGGTGTGAGATGTTATCTCATTGTGGTTTTGATCTGCATTTCCCTAACAGCCAGGGAAGTTGAGCATCTCTTCATGTGTCTTTTGGACATTTGTATTTCCTCTTCTGAGAAGTGTCTGTTCAAGTCTTTTGCCTATTTTGTAATTGGGTTATCTGTCTTTTTGTTGTTGAGTTGAACAATCTCTTTATATATTCTAGATACTAGACCTTTATTTGATATATTGTTTCCAAATATTGTCTCCTATTGTGTAGGCTATCTTTTTACTTTCTTGACGAAGTTCTTTGATGCACAAAAGTGTTTAATTTTGAGGACTTCCCATTTCTTTCTTCCTTCAATGCTCGTGCTTTGAGTGTAAGATCTAGGAAACTGCCTCCTATTACAAGATTTATGAGATACTTCCCTACAGTTTCTTCTAACACTTTTATGGTCTTAGATCTAATGCTTAGGTCTCTGATCCATTTTGAGTTAATTTTTGTATAGGGTGTGAGATATGGATCCTCTTTTATTCTTTTGCATATGGATATCCAGTTCTATAGGCACCATTTATTGAAGAGACTGTTCTGTCCCAGGTGAGTTGACTTGACAGCCTTATCAAAGATCAACTGTCCATAGATGAGAGGGTCTATATCTGAACACTCTATTCAATTCCATTGGTCAGTATATCTATTTTTTGCAAGTACCATGCTGTTTTGACCACTGTAGCTTTGTAATATGCCTTGAAGTCAGGTAGAAATAGACCTCCGACTTCATTTTTCTTTCTGAGGATACTTTTAGCTATTTGAGGCATCTTGCCCTTCCAGATAAATTTGGTTATTGGTTTTTCTATTTCTGAAAAGTAAGTTTTTGGGATTTTAATTGGTATCGCACTGAATCTGTAGATCAATTTAGGTAGAATTAACATCTTAACTATATTTAGTATTCCAATCCATGAACACGGTATGCTCTTCCATTCATTTAGGCTTTCTGTGATTTCTTTTAACAATTTCTTGTAGTTTTCTTTCCATAGGTCTTTTGTCTCTTTAGTCATATTTATTTCTAAATATTTTATTCCTTTGGTCACAATTGTAAATGGAATTATTTTCTTGCGTTCCCCCTCAGATTGCTCATTACCAGTGTATAGACACACTACAGATTTTTAAGTGTTGATCTTGTAACCTGCCACTTTGCTGTACTCATTTATTACCTCTAGTAGTTTTGCTGTGGATTTTTTGGGGTTTTCAACATGTAGTATCATATCATCTGCAAACAGTGAAAGTTTTACTTCTTCCTTTCCAAAATGGTGGCTTGTATTTCTTTTTTCTTGTCTAATTGCTTTGGCTAGAACTTCCAACACTATGTTGAATAATAGTAGTGATAGTGGATATCCTTGTCTTGTTCCTGATCTTAGGGGGAGGTTTTCAGTATATCCCCATTGAGGATGATGTTAGCTCTGGGTTTTTCATAAATTCCCTTTATCATTTTGAGGAAGTTCCCTACTATTCCTATCCTTTGAAGTGTTTTCCAAAGGAAAGGACATTGAATTTTGTCAAATGCCTTTTCTGCATCCATCGAGATGATCATGTGGACTTTTGGCTTCGATTTGTTGATAGGGTGTATTACATTAATTGATTTTCTTCCGGTGAAGCATCTTTGCACACCTGGGAGAATCCTACTTGGTCATGGTGTATAATTCTTTTAACATGTTGCTGGATTCTATTTGCCAGAATTTTGTTGAGGATTTTTGCATCTACATTCATTAGAGAGATTGGTCTGCAGTTTTCTTTTTTTGTAATATCTTTGTCTTGCTTTGTTATAAGGGTGATGTTGGCTTCGTAGAATGAGTTAGGTAGGTTTCCGTCCTCTCCAATTTTTTTGAAGAGTTTGAGCTGGATTGGTACTAATTCTTTCGGGAATGTTTGGTAGAATTCACATGCGAAGCCATCTGGTCCTGGATGTTTCTTTTTGGGCAGCTTCTTAATGACTGATTCAATTTCTTTACTTGTGATTGGTTTGTTGAGGTCGTCTATTTCTTCTCGAGTCAATGTTGCTTGTTCATGCCTTTCTAGAAAGTTATCCATTTCATCTACATTGTGAAGATTATTAGCATAAAGTTGTTCATAGTATCCTCTCATTACTTCCTTTATTTCTGTTGGTCAGTGTTTATGTCTCCTCTTCCATTTCTGATTTTATTTATCCATATCCTCTCTCTGCTTCTTTTTCTCAACCTTGCTAAGGGTCCAGCAATCTTATTGATTTTCTAAAAGAACCGATTCTGGTTTTGTTGATTTTCTCAATTGTTTTCATGTTCTGAATTTCATTTATTTCTGCTCTAATCTTCATTATTTCTTTCCTTTTGCTTGCTTGGGGTTAATTTGCTGTTCTTTCTCTACTTCTTCCAAGTGGACAGTTAATTCCTTGATTTTTGCACTTTCTTCTTTTTTTAATTTAGGGCATTTAGGGCAATAAATTTCCCTCTTAGCACTGCCTTTGCTGCATCGCATAAATTTTGATATGTTGTTGTTTTCACTTTCATTTGCCTCAAGATATTTACTGATTTCTCTTGTAATTTCTTCCTTGACCCACTGGTTGTTTAAGAGTGTGTTGTTGAGCCTCCATATATTTGTGAAATTTCTGGCACTCTGCCTATTATTGATTTCCAGCTTCATTCCTTTATGAGCTGAGAAAGTGTTTTGTATGATTTCAATCTTTTAAAATTGAGACTTGCTTTGTGAGCCAGCATATGGTCTATCCTTGAGAATGATCCATGAGCACTTGAGAAAAAGGTGTATCCTGCTGTTCCGAGGTGTAATGCTCTATAAATGTCTGTTAAGTGTAGTTCATTACTCAAATGCTGTTTCTTTATTAATCCTCTGTCTAGATGTTCTGCCCATTGATGAGAGTGGGGAATTGAAGTCTCCAACTATTATGGTAGCCGTATCTATTTCTCTTTTCAGTGTTTTCAGTTTTGCATCATGTATTTTGAAGCATTCTTGCTCATGCATAAATATTTATGATTGTTATGTCTTCTCATTGAATTCTTCCTTTGATTAATACATAGTGTTTTTCTTTGTCTCTTTTAACTGTTTTACATTTGAAGTCTAATTTGTTGGATATTAGTATAGCTACGCCTACTCTTTTCTTACTGTTATTTGCATGAAATATCTTTTCTCAACCTTGCACTTTCAACCTGTGTTATCCTTGGGTCTAAGATGTGTTTCCTTTAGACAGCATATAGATGGGTCCTGTTTTTTAATCCATTCTGCCAGTCTGTGTCTTTGATTGGGGAGTTTAATCTATTAACATTTAGTATTATTACTGTACAGGGGTAGTACTTTCTTCTACCATTTGGCCTTTTGGATTTTATAAGTCACATCTAACTTTCCTTCTTTTTACCTTTACTGATAGTCTTCCTTTCTACACTCTTCTCCACATCTCTCTCTCTTGTCTTTTCCTATCTGCGTCTAGTGCTCCCTTTAGTATTTATGGCAAAGCCAGTCTTTTGGTCACAAATTCTCTCAGTGATTTTTTTGTCTGAAAATGTTTTAAATTCTCCCTCATTTTTGAAGGACAATTTTGCCGGATATAGAATGTTTGCTTGGCAGTTTTTCTCTTTTAGTAATTTAAATATATCTTCCCACTGTCTTCTCGCCTCCATGGTTTCTGCTGAGAAATCTATGCATAGTCTTACTGGGTTTCCCTTGTATGTGATGGATTGCTTTTCTCTTGCTGCTTTCAAGATTCTCTTTCTCTTTGACATCTGACATTCTGATTAGTAAGTGTCTTGGAGTACATCTATTTGAATTTATTCTGTTTGGGGTATGCTGCACTTCTTGGATCTGTAATTTTAAGTCTTTCATAAGAGTTGGGAAATTTTCAGTGACAATTTCCTCCATTAGTTTTTCTCTTCCTTTTCCCTTCTCTTCTCCTTCTGGGACATCCACAACACGTACATTCATGCGCTTCATGTTGTCATTCAATTCCCTGAGTCCCTGTTCATATTTTTCCATTCTTTTCCCTATATTTTCTTTTGCTTGTCAGGTTTCAGATGTTCCGTCCTTCAGTTCATTAATCCTATCTTCTGCCTCTTGAAATCTGACATTGTAGGTTTCCATTTTTTTTCATCTCTTCTGCTATGCCTTTCATTCCCATAAGGTATGTGATTTGTTTTTTTGGACTTTTGACTTCTTTTTTGTTCATTCCTTGCCTTCTTTATATACTCCCTCAATTCATTGATTTGATTTTTGATGAGGTTTTCCATGTCTGTTTGAACATTCTGAATTGTTTCAACTCATTTGAATTGTTGGTTTGTTCCTTTGACTGGGCCACATCTTCAATTTTCCTAGTGTGATTTGTTCCTTTTTCTGGCGTCTAGGCCTGTAATTACCTTAATTAGTTTATTGCGGAGATAATTTTCACTTCTTTTACCTAGGATTTTCTTGCTGGATGACTTTGTTGTCTGTCTGTTCTTTGTCATTCAGTTCAGCTTATTCTGGACCACTAGCTTAGGCTTTGTTTAGCAGAGCAGAATTTTCAGCTTCTTTTCTTGTTTCTTGCCCTGCCTGTATGGTGCCTTTTTCCCCCATCCTTAGGAGGGTCTACTTAGGTGTTATAGATCCCAGCCAGATTTCCCTAGACCAAACTGGCCTCCTGTCAGGAGGATAGATTCACTTGCATCAGTTTTCCCTGAGGGTGAGACCCAGCAGGTTGAAAGACTTTCCTATGAAGTCTCTGGCCTCTGTGTTTTTCCTGTCCTGCCCAGTATGTGGTGCTTTTCTGCCTGCGGGCCACACCAGCATAAGGTGATGCGGTACCTTTACCTTCAGCAGACTGTCCCTGCTGGGGGCCTAGTAGAGACAGAGGAGAGGTTGTAGGCTGGCTTTAATTGCTTCAATTTTCCAAACCCTGGGGTCTCAATTCCTTGAGGGAGGGAATCCACCTGAGCTGGGCCCCACCCCTCTCCTGGGGAAGGCACAGGCTCCAGATAAGCTCTCACACAAGCTTGTTTCTGACTATGTCTGGGGCAGTTGCAGCCTGAGAAGCCCTGCCGCTGTATCCAAAGGCAGTCAGGCCTTTGTAGAAACAAAGCCACAAAAGGAAAGAGAAAAATCCTTCTCAGAGCAGGACCCCATTCCTCAGGTTTGCCAATCAAGAGCATAAGTTGGTATGTTGCTTTGTGTACCTGCAGATCCTACGTGCACCCTGCTTTCCTTCAGGGCCCAGACCCTTTCAAGTATTACGTGCTATCTGATCCAAAACACCTCTGTTTCCTTTTCAGTTTTCTCTTTTTCCATCAGCCCTGTTCCCTTGATGCTGTGGCAAAAATCAGCAACCCCTGCTTTGACAGGGTTCACATGGGCTGGGAGCCTATTTTTAGTAGTCAGAATTTGTAAATCAATTCCACAAATGGAGCTTAGTTGTGCTCAGCTCCTGCTGCCAGTAACGTCCCTTTCCTTTCCCCTCTGGGAAGCAGTCTGTGGGGGAGGGGCGCTGGCCACCATGCCTTGGGGAACTCATGGTTCTGCGGGGGCTCGCAGCCAGTCTAGCTGATCCAGACAGGGGTACACTGTGCGTCCGATCACTGACGTGGCCCTCGCAGTTGTTCTGTACTGTTCCTGGCTATTTAGTAGCTGCACTGGAGGACGAACTATATCCCACACCTTGGTAAGTCGCCATCTTGGCACTCTCCCCAATTGACTTTTGACAAGGATGCCAGGTTCACACCATAGGGAAAAAGTAGTCTCTTCAAGAAATGTTTCTCAGAAAACTGAATGTTCATATGCAAAGAATTAAGGTGGACCCCAACCTCACACCACATATAAAAATTAGCTCAAAGTTAATTAACTGAAAGACCTAAATATAAGAAGCAAAACTATAAAACTCTGTGCTGGTTTGAAAGGAAGTATGCCCCCTAAGAAAAGTCATGTTTTAATATAAATCCCATTTCTTAAAGGTAGAATAGTCTCTATTCAATGCTGTGTATTTGGGACTGTGATGGGATCATCTCCCTGGTTGATGAGATTTAGTTAAGAACGGTTGTTAAACTGGATTAGGGGATGACATGTCTCCACCCATCTGAGTGGGTCTTGATTAGTTTCTGAAGTCCTATAAAAGAGGAAACATTTTGGAGAGAGAGACTCAGAGAGATTCAGAGAGAGCAGAGAATGCTGCAGCACCACGAAGCAGAGAGTCCTTCAGCCAGCGATCTTTGGAGATGAAGAAGGAAGATGCCTCCCGGGGAGCTTCATGAAACAGGAAGCCAGGAGAGAAATCTAGCAGATGACGCCGTGTTTGCCATGTGCCCTTCCAGCTGAGAGAGAAGCCCTGACTGCGTTCGCCATGTGCCTTTCCAGATGAGAGAGAAACCCTGAACTTCATCGGCCTTCTTGAACCAAGGTATCTTTCCCCAGATGCCTTTGATTGGACATTTCTATAGACTTGTTTTAATTGGGACATTTTCTCGGCCTTAGATCTGTAAACTAGCAACTCATTAAATTTCCCCTTTTAAAAGCCATTCCGTTTCTGGTATATTGCATTCCAGCAGCTAGCAAACTAGAACAGATTTTGGTACCGGAGAGTGGGGTGCTACTGCTGCAGTTTGCAAATACCAAACATGTTGGAACGGTTTTTTAATTGGATAAGGGGAAGATTCTGGAGGAGTTGTGAGAAGCTTGATAGAGAAGGCCTAGAATGCTTTGGAGAGACTGTTGGGAGAAATGTGGACTCTAAAGATACCTCTGATGAGGCCCTAGACAGAAATGAGGCACATGTTATTGTAGACTGGAAGGAAAGTGAGCCTTGTTTTAAAATGGCAGATAATCTGGCAAAATTGACTCGTGGCTTTGGCTGGAAGGCAGATTGTAAAAGCCATGAACTTGTATATTTAGCAGAAGAGATCTCCAAATTAAGTGTTGAAAGTGCAGCCTGGTTTCTCCTCACAGCTTATAGTGAAATGCGAAAGGAAAGAGATAAGCTGAGAACTGAACTCTTGAGTAAGAAGAAACTAGAAATTGAGGTCCTGGAAAATTCTGGGCCTACAGAAAGGGAGACTCCAGAGTATAGTGCCCTGAGTGTGGATTTAACCAAATGTGGAACCAGCCAGCCATTTCAGAGAAAGTCAGGATCAGACATGGAATTATCCAGGAAAGATTTGTGGAAACTCCTTATGTCTGATGGGCATGATCCAAGGCTACTGCATAGAAAGCCAACGAGAGTGCTGTGGGACCTGTATAAACAGAGCCGCTGCCAGTCTGGACTGAGGGGTTCAGAGAAGGGACACATTGGAGGAAAAATAACTTCAGAGGCAAAACCGTGGAGGCTGAGGTCTGAAGTCAAGAAGCCTCAGGCCAGGAGAGTGGACCCACCCAAGCCCGTGGAGAGGGTGAGTTTGCCCCAAAGGCAGAGAATGGGCCTTCCACCTCGTTGCAGTGGAAGAGTCATGCCGCCTCAGGCCTTGGAGAAGGTGAAGCACATTCCTTGGGGTTTGGGGGGAGCCTGGCTGCCACCACATGGAGGGGTTGAGCGTGTGTCCCGTAGATGGCAGAGAGCCCGGGTGCGGCCCCAATGCTTGGAGAGGGTGGAGCCGAGAGAAAGGTGGTCTCCCCAATATCCCCCAAGGTTGCATTCAGAGAGAGGCAGGCGTAGGCATTTGGATAGGGTGGGACTGCCACTTTCTGAAGCCCTGAGGATAAATGACTCTCAGACTTTGAAAACTAATGGACTTTGCCCTGTAGGTTTTCGAAACCGTATGGGTCCGGTGACCCCTGTGTTCCTTCCTCCCTATGGAAATGCATATACATATCTTATGAATGTTCCTCCTTTGTATGTTGGCAGCAAATAACTTGTTGTGAGTTTTCAAAGGTCCAGAGCAAATGGAGAGAATTTTGCCTTAGGACAGACCATGCCTGTAACTGAGTTAATGAGATTTTATACTGTCTCTAATTTTGTACTTCATTGTATTGCTACTGAAAGGTTTAAGGTTTCTGATATTGTTATGAAGTTAATATATTTGTATATGGGAAAAAACATGTCTTTTTTAGGGGCCAGAGGGTGGAATGTGCTGGTTTGAAAGGAAGTATGCCCCCTAAGAAAAGTCATGTTTTAATATAAATCCCATTTCTTAAAGGTAGAATAGTCTCTATTCAATGCTGTGTATTTGGGACTGTGATGGGATCATCTCCCTGGTTGATGAGATTTAGTTAAGAACGGTTGTTAAACTGGATTAGGGGATGACATGTCTCCACCCATCTGAGTGGGTCTTGATTAGTTTCTGAAGTCCTATAAAAGAGGAAACATTTTGGAGAGAGAGACTCAGAGAGATTCAGAGAGAGCAGAGAATGCTGCAGCACCACGAAGCAGAGAGTCCTTCAGCCAGCGATCTTTGGAGATGAAGAAGGAAGATGCCTCCCGGGGAGCTTCATGAAACAGGAAGCCAGGAGAGAAATCTAGCAGATGACGCCGTGTCTGCCATGTGCCCTTCCAGCCGAGAGAGAAGCCCTGACTGCATTCGCCATGTGCCTTTCCAGATGAGAGAGAAACCCTGAACTTCATCGGCCTTCTTGAACCAAGGTATCTTTCCCTGGATGCCTTTGATTGGACTTTTCTATAGACTTGTTTTAATTCTCGGCCTTAGAACTGTAAACTAGCAACTCATTAAATTCCCCTTGTTAAAAGCCATTCCGTTTCTGGTATATTGCATTCCAGCAGCTAGCAAACTAGAACAAACTCCTAGAAGACAACATAGAGAAACATATTTAGGCCCTTGTATTAGGCAATGGTTTCTCAGACTTTATACCAAAAGTATGAGTAACAACAACAAAAACAGATAAATGATATCTCATCAAAATTTAAAACTTTTGCGCATCAAAGAACCTCACCATGAAAGTAAAAAGACAACATACAGAATGGGAGAAAATATTTGGAAAACACATATCTGATAAAGGTTCAATATCAAGAATATATAAAGAACTACAATTCAACTACAAAAAGACAAACAGCCCAACTAAAAAATCAGCAAAAGACTTGAATAGACATTTCTCCAAAGAGGAAATACAAATGGCTTAAAAACACATGAAAAGATATTGAACATCAATAGCCATTAGGGAATTGCAAATCAGAACCACAAAGAGATAACCATTTCACATCTACTAAAATGGCCATTATTTACAAAGTGAAAAGTAACAAGTGTTGGAGAGGCTGTGGAGAAATAGGAATGTTCATTCATTGTTGGTAGGAATGTAAAATGGTGCAGCTGCTGTAGAAGACAGTTTGGCAGTTCCCCAGAAAGTTAAGTATAGGGCTGCCATATGACTCAACAATTTCACTTGCATGTATATACCCAAAAGAAGTGTAAGCAGGGACTCAAACATTTATTTATATGTTCACAGGGCCATCATTCTCCATTGCCAAAAGATGGAAGCAACCGGGTTTCATAAAGAGATGAATGGATAAATAAAATGTGGTATATTCACACAATGGAGTATTATTCAGCCTTAAAAAAGAATTTGAAGTTATGATACATGTGATAATATGGATGAACCTTGCCGACATCATACTGAATATAAACCAAATACAAAAGGACAAATTTTGTATGATTTCACTAATATGAGATAATGAGAATAAGCATATTCATGGCATCAGAAACTAGAATACAGGTTACCAGGGGCATGGGTGTGGGTAGGGAATGGGGAGTCAATGTTTAATTGGTATAGAGTTTCTGTTTTAGGTGATGGAAAAGTTTTGGTAGTAGATGGTAGTGATGGTAGTACAACAGTGTGAATATAATTGATGTCAATGAATTATATATTTGAATGTGGTTGAAGAGGGAAATTTGGGGTTGCATAAATGTTACTAGAATAAAATTAAAAAAAAAACACATGACTGTACAACACAGTGAACCCTAATGTAAACTACAGACTATAGTTAATAGTGTACTTATACTAATGTTTCATCAACTGCAACAGAGTTACTACACTAATGCAAAGTATTATTAATAGAGAAAACTGTACTTGTGTGTATGTGTTGGGAGGGAGTATAAGAGAACTGCTTGATTTTTGTGTAAACCGACAACTTCTCTAATAAAATTTTTTTTAATGGTATGCTTGTTTTCTTCCATTCGATTAAAGACATAAGTAAATGCGGCCCCTAGTAAGTAGTTTACCTGGTACTGGAACTGAATAGGCTGTAGTTGGCTGTCATTCTGAGTCATCTTTCTAGCTAGGGCCTCTTTCAGTGCAAGGGCTTTATTCAATTCAATCAGCTCCTTAGACATCTGAGCTTGACGTAGAGCATGTTGAGTGGTGAAAACATCAGAAGACCTGCTGGTCTCTGGACTTGTTTCCACTTGCTGGAAGAGAGCAGGATAATGATTTGTAAGAAACAAGCAACTGGAGTTCCTTAGGCACTGTTGCATCAATCCTCATGGCTGCTTCTCTATTAGTAATATGTCTGTTCTTTAATAATTATGGCTTCTCATACATTTGCTTTAAACACCTGAAATAAATTGAGGTGCTCTATTTCTCTGCTCTCACAAACACCCTATTTCTTTTAGACACTTTGACTATTTTAGAGCCAACTAAGCTTTTTGCTCTTTTCTTTTTTGATATAGCCAAATTTTCTTAATTTTACCTCATTCCAAGGAGTCCTTAGAGGAGAGAGGGCCCTGGAAATGGCACTTTGGGAATGAAAGAAATGGAGAAGAGACCTCATTTACTCAGATAGCTGATTTCTAGTACTTGATTTATCTATCTTCCTTCTTTCAGAATATTAAAACTACTTGTATATATTCATTTTAGGGAGATAAAGCCCTTTCAAGGAAACCACTGTCCAGCCCTTCATTTTGACTCTACTCTATAACCTCTATTAGGTTGCTTGAAACTTCTAATAGTTCAACATCTAACACATTTTACATATTCTTGCGACGTGAATACTAAAAATATTTTCCTTGGTTCTCATAGCTCCTAATAATTCAACCTAAGAAAAAATATGCTGAAATAAAAATTCCCTTTTATGTTTTTCTCTAAAGCTTTTTGACTTGTCATAATTTCCTAATTTGTTCCACTTATCATTTCAACTTGCTAGACAGTTGAAGAATACTAGCATCAAACAATAAATTAGTAATCTACGTTATAAATATGGAATGTGACATCCCTGAGAAGTCTTGCAATCCAATACCAATTATACTATTAGAGCTAGAGCATATTCAAGCTAGGGAAATTTACAAAGCTGAGATTTATACTCAAGATTTCTGGATTTCCAAAGCATTCTATAGAGTATGGTAGCAATCATGAATTCTCTTCTTCAACTGAGTGATAAATTATAGGAAATGTTACAGTTAAAGCTCCCAGTTCTATACAAAAAGGTCAGCTACTTACAGCTTCTGGTTCCATTCCAGTATCAATGGCTGCAGCCATGCAAGCAACGGTTTCATCCTGTAGTGACAAATGTTTCAGTTTAGGATAAGATTCTGAAGTGAAGCTGATTAGTGGTTTTGATACTAATTTTTTTCAAGCGTACACAAACACCATTTAAGGTGCTGGACACATTTTGCAGTCATATATAACTCAACAGCCACCCATTTCCATTTCCCATCTCTCAAAAGTCTTTGTTCTTTATAAAGGGTGATTGTGTAGTCTCAGTAAAAAATAAGGTCATGTGACAACTGACATATTTATTGCAGTTCTTCTGCTCTGTCAGAAATCACTGGGCCAGATTGAAACACTGAGCTATTTCAATAGGCCAAAGTTTTACTCACTTTTAAACTTACCCTCTCTTTTTATGTTCTACCCCTAAATCTCCTTCTATAATGTACAGGTCTAACCAGTTCTCGTGGACATACCCTCCCAAGAACAGACATCAAATAATGGCAATGCAGCATAAAAGTGAATAGAACAAAGGTGGTGAATACACAACTATCTGATGATATTGTGAGCCATTGACTGTAACTATGTCAAGAATGTTTGCTGTTTACAATAAAATATTTAAAAAACAAAAACAAACAAAAAAAGTGAATAGAATAAAGAGTTATTTCATAGTCAGTCAAGATAACAAAAGCTTACTCCATAAAGAAATAAATACCCCAGGTACACATGCAGGACAAATGTGTCCACAAAGTCAGACAAATGCACTGCAGTCTCTGCCCCACTTACAGATAAGAACAGATCATATACGCCTACTCCAGATAGTGATTACTTAAAGGGAAAGGGTAAGCCCTAATTCCCTACCAGAGAAGGGTAAATTCCTTCTTTGGGCATTGGAACAATAGCTACTTAGAACGGAAACTTATTAGGACTAATTTGTTTATTTGCTATCCTATGAGCAAGCTCTGTTCTCCCCACTGGAATTTAGGCTTTATTTCTTATTGTAATATATGGATTACCACTTTAAGTGGTTCTGAAAAGCACTGAGAAGGATTCTTTCTAGGAAGTCACATGATTAGGAGATCATAGATAAATGAGTTATTAGCTAAATAGCAAGGAAAGAATTTAGGGTTAGCACATGGAGTCTTGTACCAGCCCTATGAAACATGATACAGTTGTTGAAACTTGAATCTCAGTACCTTTAAAGCAAGGAGTGAAGAGGCCCCAGTAAGTGCTGTTTGTAAAGCATTTTCCTTATTCTGCCCAGAAATTTCCCATTAATGAGGCTCAAAGGGAATTCAAAGGAAGCTCCAATGTTCCCATATTTTTTTCTCATAATATACAGTACTAATGATTTTCTAAGGGCAGGACATACCAGAGTCTTTTTAAAAACAGATCACTTCAATATATTATAGGTTAACGGATACTTTTATCCCTCCCATGTCTAAATTTTAATATAAGGACTAGTTATGGGCCTATGGTAGATTACTCAAGCCCATCACATTTGCTTTTGGAGACTTTTCCTAGCACCTTCCAGGCAGTCAGGATCAAAGCAGATAAGCTGAACCTTGAAGAAGACATGTTGTTACTGTAGGTTTACTTTCAGCTTTTGGCCCCAGTGAAATTTCACAATGCTAAAGTTTAATCTTAGGACTACACTGATATGGCAGGATTCTGCCTTCATAATCCTAAATGTAAATATCTAGCAATAGGATTTATTTCATTTTAATGACCTTCTTTTCTCCCATTCCAAGGCCACAGTTGAAAACCTCTTATAATTAAAATATATGATTTGCTGAAGGTGATGGTCAGGGGAAGAAGGCTAAGATACACTGTGCTACATTAACCAGCAATATCCTTCTAAATGAAGTTCATGATTGCAGGCTATAGGCAATACCACTACCGGACATTAAAAATGCTTTTTAATGGAACTATCTTGGAGAAGGGGGTAAAAACTAAAAACAAACAAACAAAAAGCATTTGATTTTGTGGAAACTGAAAGGATTGCATGAATTTCTTCACAGGTAACTGCAACACGGAGATTTACTTGAATTATATTGTAAAGGAAGCATATAGTTTAGTGCTTTAAAGCCCTAGGAGGAAAAAATAGTTTTAATTCAGAAGGAAGGGCACAGGCACTTACATTTAAAACACATTGCTTTCACTACAGTGAGTCAATAAAAGCTACAAGATACATTGCTGTGTATTAAAAAAAAAAGAAAAGAAAAGAAATGTAGCTGGGAGGGTCTCCAAACAATAGACATGGAGAACTCAGATTCAAGGGTCCAGAAGGAGCCCTGGATAAAAGTGTTTACTCGGCCTAACTCTGAAAGTGGTTGGAAGCCAGAAACTTTATTAGCTTGTGGCAATCTTTAGCACCCTCCTTCTGCTTGTGCCAAGTGTATTTTAGTGGCCACCATTAGCAACTTCCTCTACAGGCACATCGGGTACCAGTCATACTGCCAGCTACTCACTGAGCATACCCTATCTTATTTTATTAATTTTCCATCTTTCCCATGTGACTAAAAGACCTTGCAATAAGGTGGTATGAAGTCCTCGAAGACTGATGTGGTGGACATAAACAACGGTGCTCTGGGTCACTATTTTCTGAGCTTGTAAGCTTAGGTTCCAGCAGGATTCTGCAATAGGTTACCTTAATTCTGGGGCGGCTCACGCAAAATTTTCATATACCAGAAATATATGTTTCATACATTAGATATATTTAAGGGGCATTATGGATGGTAAAATTTAACCTTGTAATAACCATTCCCTAAGCATATACTCTATATCTCAGCCCCAATGACATTCTTATCATTTTCTCAACATTTTTCTACCTCTTGGTTTATACATATATCTTGTCCTCTATGTGGAGTGTCCTTTCCTCTTTTCTACATGGGTAAAATCCTATTCATATTTTAGGAACCATTTTCTTCTGTGATGCTTTCCTGAATTTTCAAAGCCATTAATCACTTTCTTTTGTGCTCCCACTATATTTTACTCATATTACTAGTACAAAAGGATTAAAACAGACATGATAGAGGGTTCCCAATTTTCTCCGCCTTCAAGCCTTGCCTCTCTCCTATCTGTTGCCTTTTTTTGCTACCTCTTCTGCCCCTGAACCTTAACAAACTGACAAACCATAAGGCTTGTTGAGAAGAGCTCTTGAAAAATAATCTTCGGACAGTTATGGAGATGGGATTATACCAGTGATCCCAAGCAAGAGGCATGAAAACTGGAACAGCCCCCAGTTAAAAGTTTTGCAGCATTAAAAACAAAACCTGCTACCTGAACCAAACCACAAGGACATATGTCCCTCTCTACTTGCCCCATAAAACTCCAACCCTGTTTTGACTTGGGAAGTTATTTAGAGCTCAGGTACTTCCTGAGTATATCAGCAGAGTGATACCTTTAACCTCTATTTGAGTCACTTAAATTATTTTCTTTTGACATTAATATAGCATTAGCAAAGTTACACAGATCTTAAGCAGCAGATCGGGCTTCAAACCAGGAACTATGCCCTGTTTGTTGGATAAAACAGTCATCTTGGACTGTTCATGACAGTTTTGTACAGTAATAATTATTCTAAAACATAGCCTCTTGGTCTTTTAGCGTTTACTTATTTGATTTCTTGGATCTGGCCATCTTAACCCTTCCATCCACAATACTGTATGGCATTTTTTCCCCACTTACTCTTAAAGAGCAAATATATGTAGATGATTTTTTGATATCCTTTTGATAACTCTAGAAAATATTGGGCAAGACCAGGGGTGGAAGTATCATGTTTCTGGTACAATTCAAATCTTTGCCCAAGGATTAAGAATTATTACCAAGCATTTGCATATACATTACTGCTTCAGAATAATAAGTGAGAGTGTATAGATGGTATAAAATCGACCATAACCCTCTAACCAACCACAACCCCTCAATATAGTATGTTATACTATAACTTCAATGAAAAAAAGGGCTAAGACAGAAAGGGAACACACGAAAAATAAAAATAGATTTTTAGGGTAGTAGGGTTGTGAGACATTTTCCCAACCCCCTCAAAAAACCCACACCCATAACTACTATAATAGTTCTAAAAATAAATAAAAATGGGAACTTATCAACTTGAGGCAGAATGATCATTTGAATTTATTTATTATTGGTAATAAAATGACAGCTGTGGTATTCCTTGGATGCTCTGAGCTATCTGTTAGAATGCAGCTATTTCAAATTGGGGAATGGTACAAGGCCTCTTATTAAGTTAGTCTTCACTGAGAAGACAGTGCTCTGAGAGTACACTGAGAGGACTGCTGCTCTTGCTGCCCAGTTCTGCCATACAACTGCTTCTGGTGTTTGATGAGAATCCTGAAATATTAATGTGCTGTTGTATATGTAACCCCTTATGAGTGTTTTCATTCAACAAATTCAAAATTTAGATCATATCCAATGCTCTATGATCTCTGCCCTAGCAGCTCACAATCTAGTTGCTTTAGCAAAAGGCACAGCATTAGAACGGTTTATTTGCATCAAGAGAAACAAATGAAAGCACTATGCCTACTTGGCTTACCGATAACTGGGTAATCACTTGTTGAAGGTTACAAATTATCTCTATATTTTCTTTTAATTCATCGTCTTCCAAAGTCTCCACTAGCTTTTGAAGATCCAGTTTGCAGCTGAAAATTCAAACAAAGGAACCCAAAGATTAATCTGGCCAGAAGATCCATGATTATGTACTAAAGTGGTATAGGTCACTAACAACCATCTGGTAGGAAACTTACGCTGCATGCTGCCTTAGCTCTTCTAGCTTGGCGTTCATTTTTTCATTTGCTTGCTCTGTCTGTAACAAAGACCCAGGAGATAATCAGTGGCAGTGCCTGACAGCCTCACCTAATTACACTCTCTCTCGTACTCCTATGGATTAAAACCTAGGAAGAGAGGCTGCCTCCTTTACTGTAATGGAGGATTTAGTGGGTTGTGGTTATTTAGTGAGAAATGTGTTTTTTAACAGAGTCATGGAAATTAGCCCTTTAGTCAACAAGAGCTACTAAAAATAGCATACAAGCAGCTGGGTCTTGTGTTTGCTATGAAGCTCAGACTATGGAGTGGAGTGTGAAGTCTTAATTTCACAGAGAACTTTGGAACTGGGAGAGAAAGCAATACTTCCTGGCATGCTACTCCGTGCTATTTGCAAAAAATACCACTTGCTTTAAACTGCCTCCTACACCACACTGTTCTGTAGCCCCAGCACAAGGGCATTTAAAATTTAAAAGGGCCTCACGCTGAATTTGAGCTGAGCTTTTAAGTTACAATCTCTGATATGGTAGGTGGTTTTAGCAAAAGAAGGCTAGAAAGAGGGAAAGGAATAAGAATGATGGTAGACAAAGAAGAAATGGCAGAGGAAAGCTATGTTTTGGGGAGGGTGATTGATAATTTCAGTTTTATTTCAATCACAGTATCTGTAACATACTGGATGCTACCACAGATTTGGGAAGGACAGTTCATATAGGACAAAAAAGCACTTTCCATGAAGTTCTGACAAGGCATCAAACAATAAGCCTATTAGACAGCCATTGTAACAATCTTTACAAAGGTGAGATGAGTATGTGGCTAGAATCCAAGTATTGTCACATCAGTCACATGCACACACGTGGGAAACAGCTATCAGAGTTACTTCAAAGGCATAAAATATAGCACTAGAGACAGAAAATGTATATAAAAATCTCCTACGTCCTATTTTTGCCCTTCCATTAGTAATGGACAATACAATGTAAGATTTGCCCCCCTTTAAAGAAATCAGTAAGTAGCTTACCCTTCCTTGGCTAGGGAGCATACTGATGCATGACAGTGTATATACGTTACAGATGTTCAATTACATTTTGGTGGAAACTCATTTTTGCTTCTGGCAATAGTTGTGGTATCAAAGACTAAGTTGTATTTAGACTTGTAGAAAAATGTTAGTAACAGAGCTGGTATGCACTGACCCAGGAGTAGAATTCAGAACTGGTGTAATCAATTACATGGTGATTTACTATTTGGAAACTAAGCATATGTAAAAGAAATGAGAATTAATTTCTTAGGTGTTGTACCTTACCATGGCAGCTGTTAAGATGTAATATGAAATGAGAAAACGTTGGGGAAAGTTAGACAGAGAGAGACTAAAATTTTAGTGAGGGGACACTTCCTTGGTATTATGGACAAAGATTGGGTGGCACTTAAGATAACAGAGGGACTTGATTCTTTCCCTCGTGGTATTTCAAAACAAATATACTATAAAATGGGATTCATGTAGGTTCTTTCTAGTGGATATATAGGTGTACACTATACAATTCTTTAAACTTTTCTATATGTTTGACTACAAACCCATTTATTTACCCTAGAAAGGCTCCCTGGAGAATATGGTAATAGTAATCCATTTCTTCTCACATAAGTTGTCTCTTATAATGAGAAGCTGGTTAAACATTTAGAAAACTAAGCTAGTGAGTATCCAGATTGACAGTATGTTCATCTTGGGGCCTCACCAAAATGATCCTCTCCAACATCTGGGCTGTTTGACCAGCTGCTTCACTTAGACCACGACTTAATTTTTCATTTTCCTCTATAAGGGAACGATTCTTCTCCATCAAGGACTGTAGATTCTCTGATGGCTCCACGCTAAAACAAAGAAAGTAACGTATTAGAAAAATTCCTGTTTGATTAGACCTATATCAATGGTGGCTAAGAATAATCCCATAGGCCTTCTGGGTAGGGGTAAATGGGTTAAAATTAGCTCACATAAGTCCGGAAAAAGTGTGTCCAATCCAACCTATCTACCTAGACAGGTAGAGCATGAAACATATCCCTGAAGTACTTTAAGTTAATGGTTTAGAGGCAGGTAAGAATTCAGACCCAGATATGACTGGCATAGGAATGACTAACCTCTCTATCCTTGACCTCTTGGTTGAGGATCTTTCTATTTGTGTTAGGAAGATAAGAAGTAATGATTACGTGTAACCAAAATAGCTCTCCCCTTCTTTTTCCCACCCTCATTTCATTAAAGATTAGGGAGGTATGGAGGCTGTAGAAGTAAAACTGCTTGAGGTAAAAATTTGAGCTGATCAACTTAAGTTGATTACCTATTTACTGTAAGTTTAGGGAAACAGCATTGAAGAAGTACAAAACTTAAAATGATGACCAGTGGCCACTAAGAATCTTATCATTTCTCTTCTTAAATAAGTATTCCCTTCTAAATACGTACCTTGCTTGAAATTAATGACCCATAGCCTCCTGTTCATCATTTATCTATAAATATAAATTGCTTAGAGTGGATGATGGCAACAATGATGAATATTTCAAACAGGAATGGAAGAGAAAGATTGAAATAGCTTGAAGAAGCACACGCAGATAAGAACCTTTGGAACTTCTACATACTACTTGATGTCACTTCCAGACTAATAAAGCAGCTTTTTTTTTTAAATCCACTGGAATGAAGTGTTCTAAAGACAGTACAAAGGACTGGTGAAAAAAGCTTAAAAGAAATACAAAGATTTGATCTAAAGAAGATTGAAGGGAAAAATTAATAGTTGTCAAGGCTATGATTAGAGAAAAACAGGATAAGGAACAGCTGTTATCAATCTCAATAAAGGATAGAAAAAGATTTTCAGGAATAGAGTAGATACATTCTCAGCCAGCTTAAGACCTCCCTGAATTCTTATAGGATATTTTAGCTTGCATTTATCAAAAATAGCAAGGCCAAACAGTAGGATCTCATATTATACTATTGAGAACTTATTAAGACTTTATGAAAGAATGCTCAATTAAAGCTTGTATTATAAAAATACTCTATTGGTAAAATTAAGTGTTATTTTTAGATTGCTAACATGTTTCCTTATTTCGTTAAACTTAATTAAGGGAAAATTTCCATGCATCATTCACGTAAGTTGACACGTTACAAAGTAATGATACTTTTAACTGATAGTTTTATTTTCCTCCAAAACATTCTAGAGTTTCTCTAAAGGAAGGAATCATATTTTATTTAACTGCTGATTTTTCTAAAAAGGAAGTTGTTCTTTGCAATTTGAGCTAAATGCCTGAATATTTGAGTACTACGACCATTAGTAAGAATAGCTAACACTTACTATGTGCTAGGCTTTTTCTAAATGTTTTACATATATTAAGCATTTAATTCTCACAATGGCTCTTTGAGGTAGGTCCTATTGTCATACCCATTTTTTAAATTCTAAAATATAACATATATACAAAAAGAGCAATAAATGTCAAAGTACATTGTAACAAATAGTTTTAGTACAGATTTCAGAGTTTGATATGGGTTACAGAACCACAATTTTAGGTTTTTCCTTAAAGCTGCTCCAAGACACTGGAGATAAAAGAAATACTGATATAGCGATTCAGCAGTCATACTCATTTGTTAAATCCTATCTTCGCTGTTATAAGTCCTCCTTATCCTTTGACCTTTCTTCCGATCTTTAGGAGTGTTTGGACTATGCCCATTTTTAATTTTTCATATTGGAAAGGGCTGTCGATAATATGCAATAGAGGGATGGGATTAGTTGACATTCTGGAGAGTCTGGCCCCTCTGGGTTTCGGGACTTATCTGGCCTAGAAACCCCTCTGAAGGTTGCAGGTTTCTGGAAAGTAATCACAGTGCATGGAACTTTTGTAGAATCTTAGATACCATCCTAGGTATTCTTTAGGGTCGGCAGGAATTGTTTTGGCAAACTATCGTAAATAGCAATATTTAGCTGAAGCTTGCATAAGAGTAGCCTCCAGAATAGGCGATCAACTCCATTTGAACTCTCTCAGCCACTAATACCTTTATTTGTTACAATTCTTTCCCCCCATTTGGTCAGGCAGGCATTGTTGATCCCATGGTGCCAGAATCAGGCTCATCCCTGGGATTCATAACCCATATGGGCCAGGGAGACTTTCACCCCTAGATGTCATATCCCACGTAGGGGGGAGGGTAATGATTTCACTTGCAGAGTTGGGTTGAGAGAGAGAGAGAGAGGCCACATCTAAGCAACAAAAGAGGTCCCCTGGAAATAATTCGAAGGCATAACTATAGGTAGGCATAGCTTTTCTGCTATATAAATAAGCTTCACAAGAGCAAGTCTCAAAATCAAGGGCTTGGCCTATAGACCTGGGAGTCCCTAATGTTTGAGACAGTATCAGGGGTTTCCGCAGTGGTGAAGTTTAAAAGTTCTTAGTTTTTTTTCCCATCCCTCAATGGACTTTGCAAATACTTTTCTTTAATTGGGAAATATAAAATACATAGGAAAAAAGCAATAAATTTTCAAGCACATTTTAACAAGTAGTTATAGAATGGATTTTCAAGTTTGGTAGAGATTAGTTCCATGATTTCTTTTTTCTAGCTGCTCTAAGAGAGAGACCAACAGAAATAACAATATGATGATTTAACAGTCATACTCATTTGTTAAATTCTATCTCTTCTATTATACTCCTCCTTCTCTTTACATAACATATATAAATAAAAGCAATAAAGTTCAAAGTACATTGCAACAATTAGTTCTTGAACAGATTTCAGAGTTTGGTATGGGTTACAATTCCACAATTTTAGGTTTTGATTTCTAGCTGCTCTATGGTACTGGAGGCTAAAAGAAATATCAGTATGTTTCAAGTACTCATACTCATTTGTTAAACCCTACCTTCTCTGTATAACTCCACCATCACCTTTGACCTTTTCCCCACTCTTTAGGGGTATTTGGGCGATGCCCATTCTAACATTTTCAAGTTGGAAGGGGCTATAGATAATATGGGATGGAGGAAAGAAGGGGGATGGAACTAGTTGATGTTCTGGAAAGATATTTGCATTTCAGGACTTATCTGTCCAGGGACCTATCTGGAGGCTATAGGCTTTGGTGTATATGGTGTACAATCAATGGCTCACAATATTATCGCACGGTTGCATATTCATCACCATGATCACCTTCTGAACATTTGCATCTCTCCAGAAAAAGAAATAAAAAAGAAAAAACTCATACATGTCATATCCCTTACCCCTCCCTCTCATTGACCACTAGTATTTCAATCTACACAATTTATTTTAATCTTTTTTTCTCCCTACTATTTATTTTTTATCCATATATATATATATTTTAACTTAATTATTATTATTTTTTGGCCTGGGCAGGCACCGGGAATCTAACCTGGGTTTCTGGCATGTCAGGTGAGAACTCTGCCTGCGGAGCCACTGTGGCCTGCTTTTATTCATATTTTTTACTCATCTGCCCATACCCTACATAAAAGGAGCATAAGACATAAGGTTTTCACAATCACACAGTCATACTGTAAAAGCCATATCAGTATATAATCATCCTCAAGAAACAAGGCTACTGGAACATAGTTCTACAGTTTCAGGTGCTTCCCTCTAGCCACTCTAATATACCATGACTAAAAACGTGATATCTATACATTGTGTAAGAATAACCTCCAGGATAACCTCTCAACTCTTTGAAATCTCTCAGCCACTGATACTCTGTGACATTTCTCTCTTCCCCCTCTCAGTCGAGGTTTTCTCAATCCCTTGATGTCGAGTTCCAGCTCATCCCAGGATTTCTCTTCCCACGTTCCCAGGGAGGTTTACACCCCTGGGAGTCATGTCCCATGTAGATGGGGGAGGGCAGTGAGTTTACTTGCTGTGTCTGCTTAAAGAGTGAGAGAGGCCACATCTGAGCAACAAAAGAGGTTCTCTGGGGGGTAACTCTTAGGCCTAATTTTAAGTAGGCTTAGTCTACCCTTTGCAGGGATAAGTTTCATAGGGGCGAAGCCCGAGATTGAGGGCTTGGCCTATTGATTTGGTTATCCCTTCTGCTTGCGAGAATATCAGGAATTCTCCAAATGGGGAAGTCGAACATTTTCCTCTTTCTCCTTATAATTATTTTCTAAAAGAGAACTTACAACATTTGCTTTTTTGTTTCTGGCTTATTTCTTAAATATATTTATTAATAAAACAACATAAAAACATACAAACATTCTTAACATACAAACATTCCATACATGGTATACAATCAATGGCTCACGAAATCATCACAAAGTTGTGTATTCATGACTATGATCATTTTTTTAACGCTCCTTCACTTATTTTACAACACATAATGTCCCCCACTTTGCTGCATGCCTCACTACTTTGCTGCATGCCTCACTACTTCGTTCCTTTCTGTAGCTGCACAAAATTCAATCATATGTATGCACCACAGGTCGCCATTCTACTATTCAGTCAGTGTATCCTTCAGCCACCTCCATCCATTGGCATATGGAATGTCCAAACTCAACAGTGCTTGTGAAAACCTTGTGTCTGATGCTCCTTTTATCTGCCTTGTCAACAGATAAGTAGAACACATAGAATAAAAATAAATAATAGGGGGAACAAATGTTAAAATAAATTTAGTTTGAAATGTTAGTGATCAATGAAAGAGAGGGTTAAGGGGTATGGTATGTATAGTTTTTTTTCTGTTTTCGTTTTATTTCTTTTTCTGTTTTCGTTTCATTTCTTTTTCTGAATTGATGCAAATATTCTAAGAAATGATCATGATGATGAATACGGAAAAAAAAACTATTGCTTTCCTATTTCTTCGCTTTGTATATATGTTATACTATAAATAAAAAAAGTTTAAAACAAAAAACTCAACAGTGCATGTCTCAAATTATCCTCACTTAGTTGTATAATCATCAAGAATATCAATTTTTGAAAATTTTCATTGCTTCCAAGAGAAAAATTACTGATAAACACACACTAAATCGAATATACAAATCTCCCCTTAATTCTGGTCCTTCCCCCTCAATTATTTAGCCCTGGTATTGCTGTGGTATTGTTGATATCTTCCTGTTAAACACAGACATTAGAATGTAATAGTAGTTTTCACCCTATACTCCGATATTATAAACTCTGTACAAGATTCATACATTTGAATTAGTTCATGTAAGAACTTATTTATATTTATAGTATCAATCAGCGGAAGACATGGAACAATATAACCTCTTACAATCATGTCACCTTCAATATGGCAATATTACTTGTAGACACTAATGCCTTCACTTCTACCCATTTACTTACATTTAAGTTCAACCTCATTAGCTAACCATTCACCAATCTCTAGCCTCCATGTATCTCTATGTCCCTTATATTCTATATTATAAGCCTCTGAGTTTAACTTTACCAAGGTCATGAAAGCGAAATCATACAGTATTTGCCCTTTTGTGTCAGGCGTATTTGACTCAGTATCTGTCCTCAAGGTTCATTCATGTTGTCATATGCTTCAGAATATCATTTCGTCTTACTGCTGCATAATATTCCATTGTATGCATATAATACATTTGTTTATCCACTTGTCTGTTGATGGGCACTTGGATTGTTTCCATCTTTTGGCGATTCTGAATCAGTATACAACCTTCTTCAAGAAACAGGGCTACTGGAACACAGCTCCACATCTCATTTGAATATTGAGGTAGGTTAAGGTTCTCCACTACATACATTAGCTTCACAAGAGCAAGCCTCAAGATTTGTTGCTATGAACATTGGTGTGCAAATGTCTGTTTGTGCCACTGCTTTCAGTTCTTCTGGGTATATACCAAGTAGTGGTATCGCCGGGTCACAGGGCAACTTGATATTTAGTTTTCTGAGGAACTGTAAAACTCTCTTCAATAGTGGCTGTACAATAATACATTCCCACCAACAGTGCTTAAGTGTTCCAATTTTTCTACATCCTCTCCAACATTTGTAGTTTCCTGTTTGTTTATTAGCAGCCATTCCTTTTTTTAAAAAAACATTTTTACTCTAAAATATAAAATATACACAATAAAGAAATAAATTTCCAAGTACATTTTATCAATTAGTTATGGACAGATTTTTAGAGTTTGATATGGGTTACAGTTCGACAATTTTAGGATTTTCCTTCTAGTGGCTTCAAGACAACTGAAGACTAAAAGAAATATCAAATATTATGATTCAGCAGTCATACTCCTTTGTTGAATCCTATCTGCTGTGTTATAACTCCACCTTTTCTTTTGATCGTTCTCCCAGTGTTTATAAGTATTTGGGCTATGCCCATTCTAACTTGTTCTGGATGATGGCTTTATTAAAAAAATATGTTAATTGAGAAATATCCATACATGTACAGTCTAATCATATTATACAATCATTGTCTCACAATATGATCACATAGTTATGTATTTTTCACCATGATTATTTTTAGAATGTTTGCAACAATCCAGAAAAATAAAAATAAAAAAAGCTCAAATATCCCATACCCATTACCCTTCCCTCTCACTAATTCACAGTATTTCTATTTTAAAAAAATATTTTTATTGACAAAGCTTCACACATACAGTCCATACATGGTGTAAAATCAATGTCTCACAGTATCATCACATCTGTGTGTTCATCACATGATAATTCTTAGAACATTTGCATCACTCAAAAAAATTGCTAAAAAGAAAAAAGAAAAAGCTCATACATCCCATACCACTTACTCCTCCTTCGCACTGACCACTAGTATTTTTTATTTTTTTTTTAAATACCAAAATACACCAAATGAATGCAAACATTCTTAACTTTTGATCATTCCATTCTAACATATAATCAGTCATTCACAATATCATCACATAGTTGCATATTCATCATCATGGTCATTTCTTGGAACATATCCAACTATTCAGAAAAAGAAATAAAAAGAAAACAGAAAAAAAAATCATACATACCATACCCCTTACGCCTACCTTTCACTGATCACTAGCATTTCAATCTAAATTTATTTTAACATTTGTTCCCCCTATTATTTATTTTTATTCCATATGTTTTACTGATCTGTTGATAAGGTAGATAAAAGGAGCATCAGACACAAGGTTTTCACAATCACACAGTCACACTGTGAAAGCTATATCATTACACAATCATCTTCAAGAAACATGGCTACTGGAATAAAGCTCTACAATTTCAGGCAGTTCCCTCCAGCCTCTCCATTACATCTTGACTAACAAGGTGATATCTATTTAATGCCTAAGAATAACCTCCAGGATAACCTCTCGACTCTGTTTGGAATCTCTCTGCCATTGACACTTCATTTTGTCACATTTCACTCTTCCCCCTTTTGGTTGAGAAGGTTTTCTCAATCCCTTGAGGCTGAGTCTCAGCTCATCCTAGGATTTCTGTCCCACGTTGCCAGGAAGGTCCACACCCCTGGGAGTCATGTCCCACATAGACAAGGGGAGGGTGGTGAGTTTGCTTGTTGTGTTAGCTGAGAGGCAGGCCACATCTGAGCAACAAAAGAGGTTCTCTTGGGGGTGACTCTTAGGCCTAATTTTAAGTAGGCTTGACTTACCCTTTGTGGAGTTAAGTTTCATATCAACAAAACCCAAGATTGTGGGCTCAGCCTATAGCTTTGGTTGTCCACACTGCTTGTGAGAATATCAAGAATTCAACTTGGGAAAATTGACTTTTTCCCCTTTCTCACCATTCCCAGAAGAAGACTTTGCAAATACTTTTTTTATGCACTGTTCAAATCACTCTGGGATTTATCGGAGCATCGCTCTGGACAAACCAACAAGATCTCATGTCCTACTCAAGGTTCCATGTACTTATGGTGTTCAATTAAGCTGTCTACATAAGTTATATTAGGAAATGCACTAGTCAAAATATAAATTTTGTACCAAATAAACATTTTTTGCTTTAGTCTCACACATAAGGTAAAAATTTTAAATATTAATTACCATCTCTTTTCAGCACCCTGCAGTAACGACATTCCTTTGTTCTTCCTCATGCAAAAACACTTTTTAAATTTGTACATTTAGTCACTATCATTATACACTCTAGGCATTCCTAGATTATACCATCTCAGTCTTTATGGTCTATCTTTCTTTCCGATCTCATTTGTGACCCAAGCCCTTCTCCCTGTATCATTCTCACATTCAGCTTCATTCAGTGTTTTAACACAATTGTATTACAGTTAGGTAGTATTGTGCTGTCCGTTTCTGAGTTTTTACATTCAGTCCTGTTAGCACAATCTGTATGCCTTCAGCTCCAACTATCCAATATCTTACCCTATTTCTACCTCCTGATGGTCTCTGTTACCAATGAAATTCTCCAAGTTTATTCACTAATGTCAGTTCATATCAGTGAAACCATACAGTATTTGCCCTTTTGTTTCTGGCTAATCTCACTCAGCATAATGTCCTTAAGGTCCATCCATGTTGTTACATACTTTGTCACTTTATTCTGTCTTACAACTGCATAATATTCCATCGTATGTATATACCACAGTTTGTTTAGCCACTCGTCTTTTGATGGACATTTTGGCTGTCTCCATCTCTTCACAATTGTAAATAATGCTGTTATAAACATTGCTGTGCAAATGTCCATTTGTGTCCTTGCCCTCATGTCCTCTGAGCAGATACCTAACAATGGTATTGCCGTGACCACTAGTATTTCCATCTACCAAATTTATTTTACCTCTTATCCCCTTATTATTTATTTTTTTATCGTTTTTTTTTTAACTCATCTGTTCATATCCTGGATAAAAGGAGCATCAAACACAAGGTTTTCACAATCACACAGTCACATTGTAAAAGCTATATAGTTATATAGTCCTCTTCAAGAATCAAGGCTACTGGAACACAACTCTACAGTTTCAGGTACTTCCCTCTAGCCACTCCAAAACACCGTAAAGTAAAAAGGGATATGTATATATTGCATAAGAATAACCTCCAGAATAACCTCTTGACTCTCTTTAAAATCTCTCAGGTACTGACACTTTGTTTTGTCTCATTTCTCTGGTCAAGAAGTCTCTTTCAATCCCTTGATGCTGGGTCCTGGTTCGTCTCGAGTGTTCTGTCCCACATTGCCAGGGGGATTTACATCCCTGGGAGTCATGTCCCATATGGGGGGGGGGAGGGAAGTGAGTTCACTTAACAGGTCGGCTTAGAGACAGAGGCTACATCTGAGAAACAAAAGAGGTTCTCTAGGGGTGACTCTTAGGCATAATTATCAGTAAGTGTAGCTTATCCTTTGGAGGAATAAGTTTCATACAGGTGAACTCTAAGATCGAGGGCTCAGCCTATTGATTTGGTTGTCCCAACTGCTTGCAAGAGAATATCAGGAATTCTCCAAATTTGGAGGTTGAATATTTCCTCTTTTTGCAAGAGAATATCAGGAATTCTCCAAATTTGGAAGTTGAATATTTCCTCTTTTCTCCCCATTCCTTCAAGGGGACTTTGAAAATACTTTTTTATTCATTGCCCAAATTACCCTGGGATATATTGGGGCATCATACTAACCTGGACAAACCAACAAGATCTCAAGCCATTTATTTAAGACTTCATGTAATTATGATGTTCAAATAAACCAACCACAGAAGTTAAATTAGGTAATGCATCACCCAAAATACACATTTTGCACCAAATATGCATCCTTTTGGGTCTCACACAGAAGTTGAAGTTTGAAAATATGGACAATATCATCCTTTACCCTGTATTCTGATTCACCTTAGTCTCCTATCCAGATCATATCTCTAGTTAAAGTCTGATCCCCTTTTCAATTTTTTATAAATTTTCAACAGTTCCTGTATAGGGTAATGACGATTTGAAACTTTATAAAGTTGATGACACTTAGATAAGACTTTAGATTTAGAATTAATGTTGGAATGGGTTAAGACTTTTTGGGAAGTTGGTATGGAGTAAATGTAGTTTGCATGTGAGAAGGATGTCAATTTTTGGAGGACAGAGGGCAAACTACACTGAGTTAGTATTCCCTAAAAATTCATGTCTATGCAGAACCTGGGAATATGACCTTATTTACCTTTTTTTTTTTTTAACATGGGCAGGCACCGGGAATCGAACCCTGGTCCTCTGGCATGGCGAGCAAGCATTCTTGCCTGCTGAGCCACTGTGGCCCAGAATATGACCTTATTTAGAAATAAGGTCTTTGCAGATGTTTTCAAGTTAAGATGAGATCATACTGCTGTGGGGTCGGGGGTACCCTAAACAATGACTGGTATCCTTATAAGAAGATGAAAATTTGGACAGAGACATGCTCAAAGGGAAGACAGCCATGTGAAGATAGATGTGAAGATTTGAATTATAATGTCAGAATCCAAGGAATGTCAAGGATTGCTGGCAACTACCAGAATCTAGAAGAGTTAAGGAAACATTCTCCAGAGCTTTAATAGAGAGCATGGTCCTGCTAACACCTTGATTTCAGACTTCTAGCCTCCAGAACTGCTGTTTTAAGCCACATAGTTTGTGGTAATTTGTTATGGCAATCACAAGAGACTAATACAAAATCTTATAAGAAGTAATGTATCACTTTTCACAATTAGAAAAAAAACAGAGTTTTAGAAAAATAGTCACATTAAGAGAAAGCAGGCTTATAGCATACATAAGAATAAACTCCAAATGGAAAAATGAAATTACAAAAATAAAACTATATAAGTAATAGAAGAAAATATAAGTGGGTTCCTCTTTAATTCTTGTATAGGGAGATGTTTTATAACTATGAATCAAAATCTAGAGGCATAGGGAGAACATAAAATGGTACAGCCACTTAGGAAAATACTCTGGCATTTTCTTAAAAAGTTAACCATATGATCCAGCAATTCCACTCCTAGGTATATATATGTATACACAAGAGAACTGAAAATTTATGTTCACCCAAAGACCTGCATGTGAGTGTTCATAGCATCATTATTCATAATTGCTCCAAAGTATAAACAATCCAGAAGTCTATCAACTGGTAAATGGATAGACAAACTATGATATCTGTACAATGGAATACTATTTGGCAATAAAATGAATGAAGTACTAATATATGGTACAATATGGAGGAATTTCAAAAATATAAGTGAAAGAAGCCAGACAAAAAAGACCAAATATTTTATGATTCCACTTATATGAAAGGTCCAAAATAGGCAAATCTATAGAGACAGAAATCAAATTAGTGGTTAATTAGTTGTTGCCTTAGACTAGCAGTAAGAATGGGAGTGGCTGCAAATGGGCATGAGGGTCTTTCTGAGTTGATGGAAATGTCCTAAAATTGGATAGTGGTGATAGTTGTACAACTCTATAAATTTACTAAACATCATTGAATTGAATAAGTGAATTTTATGGTATGTAAATTATAACTCAATAAAGCTGTTAAGAAAAAGTCTAGAGGCAATAAAATAAAAGACTGATAAACTTTACTACATAAAAATTAAAAACTTTTTTGCATGGCAAAAATACCATAAACAAAGTTAAAAACCACCGACAAACTGGAAAAAAAATTTTGTACCACATACCACAAACAAAAGGCTGATATTGCTAATATATAAATAATGGTTAAAAATAAGGGCCAAAGAACCATAAACCAGATAAAAACAGGGAAAGACATGAAGGAACAATTAATTAAAAAAAGAGATAAAAGTGGCCTTCAGACATGAAAAATGCTCAAACTTACTAATATTTAGAGAAATGTGAATTAAAACAACATTGAGATAACATTTTTCACCTATCAAACTGGAAAAAAATTTTAAAGTATAGCAAAATGTTCTGTTAAGAGAGGATGTGACGAAACAGGCACTCTCACTCAATGTTAGTGTAAATGCAAATTGGCTTAAACCTTCTGGAGGGGAATACAGCGATACTTAACAAAACTACACATGCCCCAGTAATCCCACTTCTAGGTCTCTACCCTGAAGATAAACCTCTAATAATATGAAAATACACAAGCACAAGTTTATTCACTGCAGCAATTTGTGTAGTTGCAAAGTATTGGGAACAACCTAGATGCCCATACATAGGAAAGTGGTTGAATTAATATGTAAAGTATATGCATACAATAGAGTATTAAGCAGTTGTAGAAAAGGAGGAGAAAGACTTCTATGAACTGTTAAGTTATTTTTAGGAAATATTGGGGGGAAAAATACCCCACAATGTCACAGAGAGTATCTATACTATACCACCCTTCATGTGAGAAAGAAAAAATCATTAGAATATACACAGGTATCTGTTCATTTATACAAAAGAAATAAGGAAGCTAAATCAGAAACCAAAGAGATTGGTTACATACCGGGGGAGGGAAGTATTGATGGAAAAGGGGTAGAAAGAAGAATGGAATAAGAACAGGGTAGCAGAGACAAAGAGGCTGTGACATTTCTCTGAGTATATCTTTCTGTATAACTAACTCTTAGATCCATCAAATTTCACATCCCCCCAAAATAAACAAACAAAATCATCCATGATATAGGGGAGGCTCAAAAAGGAATACAAATAAGTACTGTGAAAAACAGTGTCGTTACTGGCTATGCTAAGGCTGAAAACAAAAAGAACTGTGCATAAATGCTATAATCTAGTTCGTAAAAGGGTTTCTCGCAGAGGTTTGGGCTAGCAATTCTGAAACTACTCTATGTATATACTAGAATTGAACAAATAAGTAAATATAATGGAGATAATAAGAGCTGGGTTTCTTAGTTTTGGAGAAAGAAGTTATAAATAAGGAAGGGGGGGGGCAAAAATGAACTCTGTAGTGTTGGATTGGAACCAGAGGTTATTAGTATAAGCTCATAGTTTTAAAAACACATATGTAAAAATAGATTCAAAAACATAGATATATGCCGGTTAGTATGTATACATACATTTCATAGTTCTATCTACAGAGAGGGCAGAGAAGCAGTGATATCCCAGTAACCATGAGCATACCTAGAGCCCAGATCTTGGTTTCTAAAACACCATTCTCCAATAAAAGAAACCTCGGATACATGATTGAGTTCAGGACTGGGGCAGGGAAGAATACAAGATGGGTGTGGAACATCTTGTGGAAATGCTAAAGAAAGATGAGGGCTATGTCAAAAGAACACAAGAGCCAACCTGAAAGAGCTCCTAATGAATGAGCAGGAACAATGTGAGGAATAAAACAAATAATGATAATATTGGATGGTAACCTATGGAATAAAATCCATGAGTCTATCTGTATAAATAAACAAATGCATGAGAAGAGATAGCTCTTCCTCACAGTAGAATTCAAATTAATAAAGGTCTCAGAGCAGAGCCCATGCTCTTTCTATTACTCCAGGCTGTCTAAGAGATAATTGGCAATGTCCTAAATAGTTAACAAATTTAGTAAGATGATTACCGTCACACCAAACTACCAGAAACTTTAGAACATTAGGGGAAAACAACCTTCAGGAGAAAAAGCCTCTACTAGAACATATATTTAAAATTAGTCTATGACTCTTACTTAATACATCCAGGCAGAGTACCTCCATGGGCTTGCAGCAACAAGACCTGCAGCTGCTGGACCTGGGAGAATCAAAGAAAAATAATCAGCTAGTCACCAATCAACAGTTACTTATCCCTTAGCAGTTAAACTACCACAACTAGCAGCAGGGTAATTTTACTGGATGCCTATGAAATCTAAAGCAAATCTTGGGTACTACAGGGAGCATCAGAGTTGACATTTCAGTGATAAAAGGACAATTAGAAGAACATAAACAACAAGTACTCAGAAGACGAATTGTCCCTTTCACCTAAGCTTCTTATTGAGTACCTATTTTTTTTTTTATTGAATGCAACACTGGAAAAGGCAATGTGGGGGTATAAGAGAATAAAATATGACCCCTACTCTCAAGTTTACAATTTAGTTGAGGAAGATACACAGGCCTGAAACAACAGGAAAAAATACAAGATAAGATGGAAGAGGGTAAATTGCCAGATCTAGTTTCTAAGGAGGAGCATATTGATGAAATCCCAGTCAAAAGGAAGCTTCATCTAAACGCGAGAATGATAGAAGGAGGAGGGTTGAGGGCACAAATGAAATCAGAAAGAAAGATAGATGATAAAGACTGAGATGGTATAATCTAGGAATGCCTATAATGATAGTGACTAAATGTACAAATTTAAAAACGTTTTTGCATGAGGAAGAACAAAGGGATGTCAATACTGCAGGGTGTTAAAAATAGACGGTAATTAATATTTTAAAATTTTAACTTATGTGTGAGACTAAAGCAAAAAAATGTTTATTTGGTTCAAAATTTATATTTTGACTAGTGCAGTTCCTAATATAACTTATGTGGACAGTTTAATTGAACACCATAAGTACATGGAACCTTAAGTAGGGCATAAGATTTTGTAGGTTTGCCCAGAGCGAGGCCCCAATAAATCCCAGAGTGATTTGAACAGTGAGTAAAAAGGTATTTGCAAAGTCCCCTTGGAGGAATGGTGAGAAAGGGGGAAAATTCAACTTTCCCAAGTGGAGAATTCTTGACATTCTCACAAGCAGTAGGGACAACCAAAGCAATAGGCTGAGCCTCCAATCTTGGGGTTTGTTCATATGAAACTTATCCCCGCAAAGGATAGGTCAAGCCTACTTAAAATTAGGCCTAAAAGTCACCCCCAAGAGAACCTCTTTTGTTGCTCAGATGTGGCCTCTCTCGCCAGCCAATACAATAAGCAAACTCACCGCCCTGCCCCTCTCTACGTGGGACATGACTCCCAGGGGTGTGGACCTTCCTGGCAATGTGGACAGAAATCCTAGAATGAGCTGGGACTCAGCATCAAGGGATTGAGAACACCTTCTTGACCAAAAGGGGAAGAGTGAAAAGAGACAAAATAAAGTGTCAATGGCTGAGAGATTCCAAACAGAGTTGAGAGGTTATCCTGGAGGTTATTCTTAGGCATTAAATAGATATCACCTTGTTAGTCAAGATGTAATGGAGAGGCTGGAGGGAACTGCCTGAAAATGTAAAGCTGTGTTCCAGTAGCCATGTTTCTTGATGATTGTATAATGATATAGCTTTCACAGTGTGACTATGTGATTGTGAAAACCTTGTGTCTGATGCTCCTTTTATCTACCTTGTCAACAGACAAGCAGAACACATGGAATAAAAATAAATAATAGGGGGAACAAATGTTAAAATAAATTTAGTAGATTGAAATGCTAGTGATCAATGAAAGGGAGGGGTAAGTGGTATGGTATGTATCAATTTTTTTCTGTTGTCTTTATTTCATTTTCTGAATTGATGCAAATGTTCTAAGAAATGATCATGATGATGAATATGCAACTATGTGATGATATTGTGAATGACTGATTATATATATAGAATGGAATGATCATATGTTAAGAATGTTTGCGTTTCTTTGTCATTTTAAAAATTTAAAAATAAAAAAAATTAAAACAAACAAACAAACATATGTACACTTGTGAAAAAAAAAAAAAAAGGATGCTTCATGGAGACAGATCTGCAATCATCCTCTCCTATTGCCTCCTGATATAAGAGAGGAGCTTCTCTGCCTCCTAAGACTAGTCCCCTCACTTGTACTTTGGATCCCAACTCCTCTTGCCTCTTTATGAATCGTAGTCCTTCTGGTTATCCCTTTTCTCTTTTATATCTTCAACTTCTCTGTTTCTAGAGGATCCTTCCTATTATGATTAAAATGTATTCAAAAGTCTCTCTCATCTTAAAACAAAAGTACCCTTCGTAACCTCACTTCTTACCTCTCTTGCCCTATTTCTCTCTTCTTTACAAGCAAAGTTCAACTGCACACCTTGCCTCCATTTCCTTTTGCTCACCACTTGCTTTCTTCTCAAACTATTCTAATCTGATTTCTAGCCATGTCACTCCACTGAAATAACTCTTGCAAAGGCTATCAGTGATCTCCATTTCAGTAAATTCAATGACATTTTCCTGTCTCCATTTTACCTGATTGACTATTTGGCAGCATTTGGATCACCAAACACCATACTTTCCAGGTTTTCCTTCTACTCTTCTAGCTGGTCTTCTAAGTCTCTTTCTTGATTCAACTTCCTCTACTTGTCCTTAAAATGGTAAAGTTCCTCAAAGCTCAGTCTTTTTCTTCTAACTTTATACTATTTTCTTATGCTCTCTTCTTAAAGTCTTAATTCTGCCTAAGTTTTCAACTACCATCTATAATGACTCCCAAATTTATCTTAAACCCAGTTCTTTCCGAACTTCAGACCTTTATATTCAACTGTCTACCTGATATTTCCATTTAGCTGTCTGCTGTTCCTTCTCCAAATGAACATCCAGATCCACATGCCATAAATTTTGGTGTCATTCTTGACAAATACTCTCAACCCCCTTATCTAATCCCACTGGTCACTTCTTTCTATTTCTACCTGTACCATCCTAAATCCAAGCCACCATTATCTCTCACTTGAACCACTGTAGTAACTTCTTAAATGGTCTCCATGAATCTACTCTTGTCTCCACTATAACACATTTCAATGCAGCTGCCAGACTGTCTTAAAATGTAAATTACCCTGTTACCACCCCTGCTTCTAATAATTTTTAACATGAATAAGGACTTTATCAGGCCTCTGCTTCCCATCTAGCCTTATACTGGAATACTGCTTTCTTGTTCTCTGCATTCTAGTGATGCTGGTGTTCTCTGAGTTCTTCAGATGTACTGTACTCCTTCCTAATTCAGGACCTTTGCAACACTTGTTATATGCCAGGCCCTGTTCTAAGTATTTTACACATATTAACTCATTTCACCTTCACGAAAACCCTATGAAACAGGTATTATTAATAATTCTACTTTAAAGATGAGGAAACTGAGGCACAGAGAACTTGCCCAAGGTACCTATCTAGTGAATTATAGAGCCAGGATTTGAACTCAGACAGTAGCTACAGTATCAATACTCTTAACCACTATACTTTGCTACACATACTGTTTCTTCTTCCTGGAACCTTTTTTCTCTTTTCTGTATAGTTAATTCCTATTTAATTCTTCTAATCTCAACTGAGATGTTGCTACCTCAGGGAAGTTTCGAAGCTAGATAAATAACAAAAGACCCTGTTTCATACTTTCATAGCATCCTGCTCTTATCCTTTGTAGCATCATCCCAGTTTATAATTATACATTGATGTGATTACATGTTTAATGTTTGCTTCTCCTTCTAAGCAATAAGCTCCATAAAGTTAGAAGCCGTGTCTGTTTTCCTCAACAATGTATTCCTAGCACAGTACCTGGCACATAATAGTGCTCAATAAATATTTACTACTGGAATGAATGAATATATGATTAAATGAAAAGGAAGAAGAAAAGCATTTTTAGCAAAAGGAATAAACAGGAAAGAAAACAGAGGGCCACAAATGAGTATGGTGTTTTATAACTCAAACCATATTGTGTACAGATAAATTACTCATACATTCTACAGTGATCCCTAGGAGTGAAGTAAATAAAGAAGGAGAAGCGGAGGGAAGAAAGAGATTAACTGAATAGTAATTGTTATCACTGAGTAGGAAGGTCAGGGAAGGAGTAAGTACTGGGCAGTTGGGAAACACTAGACTGAACCACCACCATCACCCCGAACCACCACCACCACCCCACCACCCTGCCAAACTGGGATCAATCAAACTGCCTGCCTTCTCAGTTTCCCTCCAGGGCTACTAAACTGCTATACAACCACTCACACTGAGAACAAGTTTCTAGTCAGCTACCTCTTCCCATCCCTTTAACAGTGATTTTAAGCATTCTGTGATGTCTTCAATCCCCCTCCCCATAACCTGCCTGCTCACTCTTAGAAGATGACTTTGCCTCCTACTTCATTGAGAAGATAAAGGTCATCAGGCTGAAAACCTCTCAATTTTCCTTCTCTTTCACCTTCTAAATATAATTATATTCTTCCTATCTTTACTTCTTCTAATCTTGGGGGCAGGTATCCTCTCTACTGTCAAAAGCAAAGCCAAGCCCTCTTTATTGATACTCAGAATCTCAACTACTTAAGAGACTGCTCTTGTTCTCAATTTTAGTGTCTCCCAACTGGTTCTTCCAGTTGCTCAAGTCTCCTCCATATTTTCAAAACAAACATACCTACATCTCTTGACCCTGCATCCCTATTGCCTTCTCTTACTTTCCTTTCTTCAAAGATAGCTTATCAGTTGATTCTACTTCCTCACTTACCATTCATTCATCCCACAACAATCTGTTTTCTGCCTTTATAATTCCATTGAATCTGGTCTCACTAAGATAACCAATGACCTCCTTGTTGATACTTTTCAATCATTATCTTATTTTACATTTTTCATAGATTTACTTTTGACTGCCTTCCTTGATATTTTCTTCCCTTGGCTTCTATGATACCACTAGTTTTTCTTCTCACCTTTCAGCTCCTTCTAAATTTTTCTTGTCTTCTCCTCCTTCCCCATTCCTTAAATGTTGGTGCCTCCCTGAGTTCTGTCTTTGGCCTTCTTCTCTTCTTGACATTTGTTCATTCAGCAAATATTTGGTAAGTGCCTTTACTGTACTAGCTGCTCTTTAATCTCAATCTCATCCCTCCATATCTTCAGATACCATCTAAATGCTGATGACTAAGAAATCTGTATATTTAGCTTAGACCTTTCTACAATGGACCGAGACAGCCAACTATGTTTTGAACATCTCTACTCAGATGTCCCCCAAGACCTTGAAATTCAAAGTGCTCAAAACTGATTTCATCATTTTCGTTTCCATACATGACCGTTTTCCCTCCTATATTCTCTGACTCAATGATTGGCCTTATCATTTACTCAATTGTCTAAGCAAGAAACCTGGGAACCAACCTTGACTCTCCCAATTCTTCTTGTTTCACATCAAATTTGTTACTAAGTAAGCTATACATTCTGCTTCTTTCTGTTTTTTTTTCCTTCTAATTTGTTCCTGTCTCTCCATCTCTACTGCTACTTTCTTTAGTTCAGGCCATAGTTCTCACATGGGTTATTATAATGACCTCGTTAATTTTCTTACGTCTAGTCACGCCCACCTCTAATTCACTTTCTCTACACTTGCTAGAGTGATCTCCCTAAAACACACACTTTATCATGTCACCCTCTTACTTAAAATGCTTCAATAGCTCCTGACAGCTTTCAGGTTAAATTCCAAATTCTTTAACAAGGCATATAAGAACCTCCAAGATCTGGTCCCTGCCTCTCCTGCTCATTTCTCACTGTCTACTTCTTTTTTTTTCTCAGTGAAACCTCTCATGCCAACCCTCACTTTTTTTGTTTTTTAACATTTTTTTGTTGTGAAATATATATACAAAAAAGTAATAAATTTCAAAGTACATTTTAACAAGTAGTTTTAAAACAAATTTCAAAGTATGGTATGAATTACAGTTCCACCGTTTCAGGTGTTTTTTCTAGCTGCTCCAAAACATTGGAGACGAAAAAGAAATATCAATATAATGATTCAGTAGTCATACTCATTTGTTAAATCCTATCTTCTCTGATACAATCCTCCTTCTCTTTTGATCCTTCTCCTACTCTTTAGGGATATTTGGGCAATGCCATTCTAAATACATGTTGAAAAGGGAAACCCCCCCACTTTTAAAAGGACAATAAACATGTTAACAGGAGTTATCTTAAGATGTCCCCAAACTAACATTATGCTTAACCATCATCTCTAAACTTCTGAAAGAAAAGAAACAGAGAAACATAGAGAAACAGAAGCTCCATCATTCCACTCAAATATTTGTTATTTTTCCCATCAAATTTTAATTCCCTTATACCTGTTGCTTCAGATGGTGAAGTTCAGCTGTCTGGGGATCAATATTAACAACAGGTTTGTTCTTGATTTTTCTTGCTCTGTCAGCATAGCGAAGGGTATTTAATGTTTCCTCTAGATTTGAATCAGCAGGACTCACACAGGCTATCATAAGAGTATGGCTATTACCTCCTAAAGAATCTGAAAAAGAACAGTAGAGTGGAATTGAAATCAAATAGTCAGGATATAAGCAAAGCTGTCTCTTTCTGTTGGTGACATCAAACACAAATCTATAAGAAAAGTTCCTAAATACCTACAAATTTCCTGTCCACATCAATATAAAAACTCTAAGATTTCTGATGTGTAAATGATATAGCTAAGAATCCTATTTCACTTGCTCCATTCTTCAGAGAGACTGCAATTTTGTCAATGAAATGGGTTAAAACAATTGGGGCCTCACCCAAATAAATCAGGAAACACAAGAGGATTAACCATTCTAAAGGATGCCCCCTCGCGGTAGATTTTTACTCTCCAGAGAATTTTGCTTATCAGCATTAATGATTCAAGAAATAGTAATCAAGTTCATTTTCAGGTGCAAAGTACCAAGTACAGTTGGTATTCTACAAATTTCTTGGCTTTCAATACCATATGTAAAGACAGCTTTCCATAATTTTTGAAGCTTACTTGCCAACAACTCTCTCATTTATCAACTAAAATGGTTGCATATGTGATAGTCCAAATATCTGACATTTTACCTGTTCCACCTGCACTCTTCACAGCACTATAATTCTGAGTTATCTTTTATTTTTAGAGATACTTTGGACTTACCTTGAAGCAATCGAGTCAACTTGGAATCTCTGTAGGGCACAAAGCCACCCTTTTTGTCATCTCCAAGAGCACTGATTACATTTCCCAAGCATAAGAGGCCTCGGTTAATGTTAATACCTAATAGCAGGAAACAAAATTTATCAATCTTAAGGAAATTTCTTCATCCTGTTCACTTTCTGAAGCATGCCTCTCGAAGTTCAAAGAACAAAGGTCCAAAGGTTGGATATGCACAATTAGGGCGATTGACCCTTTTTGCCTTTTCCATGGAAACAAAGCCAACAGACATGTAACTGTCACCATGAGAACAACCATGGTATAGTTATTTACATTGACTAGCTATATGATCTTGGGTAAGTTCCTCTATAAAATGGGGAAACTCTACCTACATCATTGGTGTGTGGTGGGGAATTAAATGAGATATGATTTATATAAAATAAAGTTAAATGATGAGTAAGTGGTATAATTATTGTTTGCTCTATTCTTTTACTTATTCAGCCATACTTTGAACTCCCTTATAACTTGAAACAATTATACCTACAAGATCCCAAACTCCAATATTCCTCTTGACTGCATCCTACTATCCTTCCATTTCTTTGGTGGATCATGTTCTTCTTACCAATTTATTGACACTTCCTAATACTCGATGTAGATTAGCCTCTCCTAGGCCTTAAACTACCTATTTTGAACCATGTGGTCAATAGTTTCAGCTATGCATTTCCAAGCACTTACTGGCCCCATGACCTTCTGTCATTCCCACCATGCCAATTCCTAGCCCTAGGTTAAACAACTATATGTGTTGTTGTTTTTTTTCTGAAGGCTGCAATGCCTTCAGAAAGTCATATAACCAAACAGACAGGATCCATTATAAACATACTATTATTCTAAGTGCTTTATATATTAACTTATTTAGTCCTTGCTACAATCTTCTAAAGTACATCATCCCTGATTTGACATATATGAAAGTTAAGGTACAACAAGGTTAGGTAACTCACCCAAGGTTACACAGCTAATAAGTGGCAGAGTCAGGATTCAAATGCAGGCAGTCTGTCTCTAAAGACCATGGTCTTAATCTTACATGCTCTACTGAAGTGGGCTAATTTGCTCAGAGATACAGGTATGTGGAAAGATAGATCTGGGCCAGAAAAGGGGATATGAGTAGAAAATTTACATTTTGAGTTCTCAAATTTCCTCTCCGGAGCCACACAACTACAGTGTCCCCCATTCTCAATCTTTCTGAGTATACTTTATGGGATCTTCTTTCTATACCCACCCATTAATGATGGTATTTTCTTGGGACTCTGTCTTACTTTTTAATTACTATATATACTCTCCTAGGTGATCTCACCCACGCCTACAGTTCCATCAAAAATCTGTATATTAATGACTCCTTAAATCTAAAACTCCAAACTAAACATCTTTCCTGATATCCAAACCATTATTTCTGACTATCGGCTGAATACTGCCAGCAGACTAGTCCCACATGGCATTGCACAAAAACATTAACCAAAATGGTATTCATCTTTCAGTGCAAATCTATTTCCACTTCCAGCACTGTTCCTCTTCATTGTCTCAGCATTTTACCAGACACCCAAATCATAAGCAAACCTGAGGTATCCTTCCTTTTTCTCTCTCCCTCCCTCCTTCATTTTTAATGCAACTTTGAGATATATTCACACATCATATAAACTACCTGAAATATACAATCAATGGCTTACAGCATCATCACATAGTTGTGTATACCTCACCATGATCAATTTTAGAACATTTTCATTAATCCAAAAAGGAAATAAAAGAAAAAAGAAACCCAAAACATTCCATACCCCTCACCCCCGCCTCCCAATACTGACCCATAGTATTGGTGTGGTACATTTGGTACTGTTGATGAAAGAATATTAAGATATTACTGTTAACTATTCTCCATAGTTTGCAATGGGTACATTTTTTCCCACATAGCCCTCTACTGTTAACTCCTTGTAATAGTGTCGTACATTTGTTCTGGTTCATGAAGTAACTTTTTAATATTTGTGCGCTTAATCACAGTCATTGTCCAACACAAGATTCACTGCCAGGTCCATTATTCATTCAACATTTGTTGAGTACACACAGTGGTCTAGGCACTGTGCTAGGTATTAGAGGTGCAAAATGATTAAGTCCCAATCCCTACTCTCAAGGAATTCATAATCTAAAGGAATGACAGATACAAAACAAAAACATAGTTGAAAATATAATGTATAATTAAATGGGTTCTCATAGAAGGGAGTGGTAAACATTACCTGGGTCAAGAGACTTCAGGAAAAAATTGAAGTTTAACTGAATCATGAAGGATAAGTAGAATGCCAGAAGGAGGAGGGAAGACTAGGAAAAACTGAAGGGCATTCCAGGCAGAGGAAATACCATATGCCAAGGCACATATCTGTGATAGAACATGACACATTTAGGAATTACAGGTAGTTCAATATGAGTACACTGCAAGTTATGAGATAAAGAGTGAGAAATATGAGACCAGAGGACAGCTAGGGACAAATCATAAAGGACCTAATACATAATGCTCATACATTTTAATTTATCCTGTAGGTCAGTGGTTTTCATATTTTATTCCTCAGAACCTAGAGATACTTAGGGAGTCACAGGATATTTCAGAGTTCCTATAAATGCAATTTGAATTTTGTTTAAAGATTATATTAACTATTTTTAATATTTCTACTGAGAAAAACACACACACACACAGTCCAACCATATTATAAAATCAATGGCTCAGAAATGATATCACTACATAGCTGTGTATTCTTCACCATGATCATTTTTAGAACATTTGTCAATCCAGAAAAAGAAATAAAAAGGAAAATAAACAACGAATACATCCTATATCCCTTACCCCTCCCTCTCACTGACCCACAGTATTTCAATCTATCCAGTTTCTACTCTTTATCTCTCTCTATTATTTATGTATTTTGATTCTTATTTTAACTATTTTAAAACTGCATTTAAACTGCTCACCCCAGTGTGCTGTATAACAAATCTTAACATACTGGAGTCTACAAACATGTTATCTTATTCTTCTGCCATCTTTGGAAAATAGCCCTATCATTTGTACATATGTTTGACTATTTTGCAAATGTGTAATTTAAGGTTGTGGCTTTGCTCTAGACTTTCTTTTCCTACATACATATTCATTTCTGGAAAATTATGCAAGTAAGTATACCACTACAGCACATGAATTTGTATTCATACATCAAATAAAGCTCAAGGGCAGCTAATCAATTCATGTGCTCATCACTACATCATAGTCAATTATATAGTAGCAAATGAATGTGTAACATGTTAAGCTGATATGGTATTAAAGAAGGTGCAGTGTTTACTGTAAGCTTTGAATACATCTTGTTAGGCATTTATAACTATTACAAAGTATATATTACGACAGATACTGTTAGTGACCCAACTTGGATTGGAATTTCCTACCATTCCTCACTCATGTTCCTGGATCAGTTTAATAATTAAGAATCCTGAGATGGTAAAGTGGGCTGTTTAAAAATTTTTATAATTTATGACTACACATCAGTATGAATTACTGTATAATACTTGATACAGCATTACCAGAACAAATGAGACACTAAACCTTAATTAAAATTGTAATTGTCATCCATAATTCCCATCATGTTATGTACTAAGGATGTTCACTGGAGCCTAGTTTGTAATAGCAAAAATATGAACACAGTTTAAATATGTCCATAGGAAAGTGGTTTAATAAATAAAATGGAATATACACACAGTATATCAATATGAAAAAGAACAAGATACACCTGCATATGCTGATATGGAACTATCTCAAATATATATTAAGCAGAAAAAACAAGAGGTATATATTAGGACACTGTACATAATATACTTCCACTTGCATACAAAGAGAGAATATCTAAAGATGTAAACTAGGGATTTGGAGAAAGATAAAAAATTACTTTTCATTGTATTGTAATTTAAAAAAGCTTTTACTCTGAAGTAATTATAGATTCACAGGAAGTTTAAAAAAAATGCACAGGGAGATCCTATGCACCATCATCCACCCTTCCCCATTGATAACATCTTGTATAACAATAGTACCATGTCAAAACCAAGAAACTGACATTGGCACAATCCACATATTTATTTATCCAGATTTCATCAGCTTTACATGCTCTTGAATGTGTGGATGGGTCCATGCAATTTTATCACACATATAACTTCATGTAGCCACCAATTCAATCAAGACACAAAACTCTTCCATCACCCTAAGGCTCTCTCATGTTATCCTTTATAGGCACACCTACCCTCTTACTCTCCAATCCGTAATCCATGACAACCAACAATCTGTTCTCCAGTATAATTCTGCGATTTCAAGAATATTATATATACAACACAAACAGTGAACCCTAATGTAAACTATAGACTATGGAGTTAATGTATAAATATAGTAATACTGTTTCATTGATTGTAAACAAGGTTTCACAAAAAGAAAACAAAACAAACAAAAGCCCCCTAAGATATTATATAAATGGCCTCATATAGTATGTAACCTTTTGAGCTTGGCTTATTACACTTAGCCTAACTCCCATGAAGCCCATCCAATTATCAATAATTCATTCCTAACAACAACAAAAAATGGTTCATTCCTTTTCACTGCTGGGTAACATTCCATGGTTTGATATACCACAGAATGTTTAACAATTCACCCTTTGAAGGACTTCTGGGTGGTTTCCAGTTTGGAGCTATTAAAAATCGAGCTTTTATGAACATTAATTTACATGTATTTACATGAAATTAGGCTTTCATTTGTGTGGGCGAAATGCATAAGGGCACATTGCTGGGTCATATGGTAAGCACATATAAGAAATTGCCCAACTATATTCCAGAATGGCTGTACCATTTTACATTCCCAACAGCAATATCTGAGTGATCCAGTTTCTCCTCATCCTTTCCAGCACTTGATACTGTCACTTTTTTATTTCAGCATTTGATATTGGTACTTTTCAATATCAGCTATCTGTGATATCTCATTGTACTTTTATTCTGAATTTCCCTAATAATTAATGATATTGCACACATTTTTATGTGCTTCTTGCCATCCATCCATCCTCTTCTATGAAATACCTATTCACGTCTTGTCTTCTGTCCATTTTCTAACTGGATTTTCTTTTCCCTATGCAGTTTATTTTTCAAATTGTTTTGGTGCTTGGGCCAGGAATCGAACCTGGGTCTTTCGAATGACAGGCATGCATTCTACCCTGAGTTTCTGTCTTTTTTTAAATTTTACCATTTTTACTGTAAAATATAACATATATACAAAAAAGCAATACATTTCAAAGTACATCCCAACAATTAGTTGTAGAACAGATTTCAGAGTTTCATATGGCTAAAATTCCACAATTTTAGGTTTTAACTTCTAGAGATCAAAGGTACTAGAGACTAAAAGAAATATCATTATAATAATTCAGCACTCATACTCATTTGTAAAACCTGACATTCTCTGTATAACTATAAGAGTGTGTTGTTGAGCCTCCATATATTTGTGAATTTTCTGGCACTCTGCCTATGATTGATTTCCAACTTCATTCCTTTACGGTCTGAGAAAGTGTTTTGTATGATTTCAATCTTTTAAAATTTATTGAGACTTGCTTTGTGACCCAGCATATGATCTATCCTTGAGAATGATCTATGAGCACTTGAGAAAAAGGCATATCCTGCTGTTGTGGGGTGTAATGTTCTGTAAATGTCTGTTAAGCCTAGCTCATTTATTGTATTACTCAAATTCTCTGTTTCTTTATTGAGCCTCTGTCTAGATGTTCTGTCCATCAACAAGTGGGGAACTGAAGTCTCCAGCTATTATGATAGATGCGTCTATTTCTCTTTTCAGTGTTTGCCTGATGTATTTTGGAGCATTTGGCTTTGTGCATAAATATTTATCATTGTTATGTCTTCTTGTTGAATTGTTCCTTTTTATTAATAATATTATTAATTTTATTAATTGCTCCTTTCATTAATACATAGTGTCCTTCTTTGTCTCTTTTAACTGTTTTACATTTGAAGTCTAATTTGATGGATATTAGTGCAGCTACTCCTGCTCTTTTCTGATTGTTGTTTGCATCCCAACCTTTCACTTTCAACCTACGTTTATCCTTGGGTATAAGATGCATTTCCTGTAGACAACATATAGATGGGCCCTGTTTTTTAATCCGCTCTGCCAGTCTACGTCTTTTGATTGGGGAGTTTAATCCATTAACATTTAGTGTTATTACTATGAGGGCAGTACTTTCTTCTACCATTTTGCCTTTTGGATTTTATATGTCATATCTAATTTTCCTTCTTTTTACCTTTACTGAGAGTCTTCATTTCTACACTCTCCTCCACACCTCTCTCTCCTGTCTTTTGCTATCTGTCTCTAGTGCTCCTTTTAGTATTCACTGCAGAGTTGGTCTCTTGGTCACAAATTCTCTCAGTGATTTTTTGTCTGAAAATATTCTAATTTCCCCCTCATTTCTGAAGGAAAATTTTGCTGGATACAGAATTCTTGGTTGGCAGTTTTTACCTTTTAGCAATTTAAATATATCATCCCACTGTCTTCTCGCCTCCATGGTTTGTGCTGAGAAATCTACACAAAGTCTTATTGAGCTTCCCTTGTATGGGATGGATTGCTTTTCTCTTGCTGCTTTCAAGATTCTCTCTTTTTCTCTGACATCTGACATTCTGATTAGTAAGTGTCTTGGAGTACGTCTATTTGGATCTATTCTGTTTGGGGTACGCTGCACTTCTTGGATCTGTAATTCTAAGTCTTTCATAAGAGTTGGGAAATTTTCAGTGATAATTTCCTTCATTAGTTTTTCTCCTCCTTTTCCCTTCTCTTCTCCTTCTGGGACACCCATAACATGTGTATTCACATGCTTCATGTTGTCATTCAATTCCCTGAGTCCCTGCCCGTATTTTTCCATTCTTTTCCCTATATTTTCTTTTGCATGTCGGATTTCAGAAGTCCTGTTCTCCAGTTCACTAATCCTATCTTCTACCTCTTGAAATCTGACATTGTAGGTTTCCATTGTTTTTTTTGATCTCTTCTACTGTGCCTTTCATTCCCATAAGTTCTGAGATTTGTTTTTTCAGACCTTTTACTCCTTTTTGTTCATCCCTTGCCTTCTTTATATCTTTGCTCACATCAAATGATTTGATTTTTGATGAGGTTTTCCATCTCTGTTTGAATATTCTGAATTAATATTTTCAACTCCTGTATCTCATTTGAATTATTGGTTCGTTCCTTTGACTGGGCCATATCTTTAATTTTCCTAGTATGATTCGTTATTTTTTGCTGGCATCTACGCATTTAATTACCTTAATTAGTTTATTCTGGAGATTGTTTTCACTTTTTTTACCTAGGATTTTCTTGCTGGATGACTTTGTTGTCTATCTGTTCTTTGACATTCAGTTCAGCTTAGTCTGGACCTCTAGCTTAGGTTTTGTTTAACAGATCAGAATTTTTCAGTTCTTGTTTCTTGCCCTGCCTGTATAACTTTTCCCCCCTTAGGAAGGTTTACTTAGATATTATAGACTGCAGCCAGATTTTCCCAGGACAAAGTGGCCCCCTATCAGAAGGAAAGGTTCACCTATGTCAGTTTTCCCTGAGGGTGAGACCCAGCAGATTGAAAGGCTTTCCTATGAAACCTCTGGACTCTGCATTTTTCCTATCCTGTCCGGTAGGTGGCGCTTGTCTGCCTGCAGGTCCCACCAATATAAGGTGATGTGGTACCTTTAACTTCAGCAGACTATCCCTGCTGGGGGCATGGTAGAGATGGAGGAGAAGTTGTAGTCTGGTTTTAATCACTTCACTTTTCCAGACCCTGGGGTCTGAGCTCCTTGAGGGAGGGATTCCACCTGAGCTGTGTCCCACCTGTCCCCTGGGGAAGGCACAGCCTCCAGACAAACACTCAAACAAGCTTAATTCTGCCTATGACTGGGGCAGTAGAGTCCGAGAAGCCTTGCAGCTATATCCAAAGAGTAGTCAAGCCATAGAAACACAGCCACCAAAATGAAAGAAAAAAATCCTTTTCAGAGCAGGACCCCCATTCCTCAGGTTTGCCAATCAAGACCTTAAGTTGGTACACTGCTCTGTTTATCTACAGGTCCTATGTGCTCCCTCCTTTCCTTCAGGGCCCAGACCTTTTCAAATCCAAAAAACCTGTGTTTGTTTTTTTTTCCTTTTCCGTCAACCCAGCCCCCTCTGTGCTAGGGCAAAAACCAGTGACCTTTCCTTTTTTTAGAGGTTCAGCTGAGCTGGGGGCCTATTTTTAATAGTCATAATTTGTTAATTAATTCCACAATTGGAGCGTTGATGTGCTCAGCCCCTGCTACTGGTAAACTGCCTTTCCTTTCCCCTCTGGGAAGCAGCCTGTGGGGGAGGGTCACCAGCTGCCACAGCTTGGGGTACTCACAGTTCTGGGGGGGATCAGCTGGTCCAGACTGGGGTATCCTGTGTGTCCGGTCAGTGATGTGGCCCCAGCAGTTGTTCTGTACTGTTCCTGGCTATTTATTAGCTGTTCTGGTGGATGAACTAAATCCAAAACCTCAGTAAGCTGCCATCTTGGCCATGAATCCCTTCTCTGTATAACTTGACAATCAACTTTGAACTTCCTTCCATTCTTTAGAGGTATTTGGGCTATGCCCATTCTAAATTTTTCATGTTGAAAGAGGCTGTTGATAATATGGCATAGGGGGATGGAACTAGTTGATGCTCTGGAGAGGCTGGCCCTTCTGCATTTCAGGACTTACTTGGCCCAGGGACCCATCTGGGTGTTGCAGACTTCTGGAAAGCTACCCTAGTAAATGAAGCCTTTGCAGAATCATATAATGCCCTAGGTATTCTTATTTTTTAAAAAAACATGCTTTTTATTGTTAACTTTAACATATATACAAAGAAAAAGCAATGATTTCAAACCATACTTCAACAAGTAACTACAGAATAGATTTCAGAGACTGTTATGGGTTACTAGTCCACTATTTCAGATTTTTCCTTCTAGTTGCTCCAAAACACTGGAGGATAAAAGAAAAAATATACATATTTTATTTTTTTGTGAAAAATAACATATATACAAAAAGCAATAAATTCTAAAGCACATTGCAGTAATAAGTTGTAGGGCAGATTTCAGAGTTTGGTTAGGTTTATAAGTCCAAAATCTTAGGTTTTTACTTCTAGCTGCTCTAAGATACTGGAGATTAAAAGAATTATCAATATAATCATTCAGCAATCATACCCTTTTGATAAACCCTAACTTCGCTGTATGACTCCACCATCAACTTCAATCTTTCTCCTACTCTTTCAGGGGTATTTGGTCTATGCCCATTCTATCATTTCCATTTTGGAAGGGTCAGTAGATAATATGGAAAAGGGGGATGGAAATAGTTGATGTTCTGGAAAGGATGGCCCCCCTCCATTTTAGGACTTATCTGGTCCAGGGAACCATCTGGAGTTTGTAGGTTTCTAGAAAGTTACCCTAGTGCATGGGACCTTTGTAGAATCTTATATAACACCCTAGGTGTTCTTTAGGTTTGGCAGGAATGGTTTTGGTTGGGGGTTGGCAAGTTATGGGAGGCAGCAATGTCTAACTGAAGTTTGTGCAAGAGTGACTGCCAGAATAGCCTCCTGACCCTATTTGAACTCTCTCAGCCACTGATACCTTATTTTGTTACACTTCTTTTCCCCCTTTGGTCAGGATGGCATTGTTTATACCATGGTGCCAGGGTCAGGCTCATCCCTGGGAGTCATCTCCCACACCGCCAGGGAGATGTTCACCCTTGGATGTCATGTCCCGCATAGGGGGAAGGGCAATGGATTCACTTGCACAGTTGGGCTTAGAGATCGAGAGGCCACATCTGAGCAACAAAAGAGGTTCTCCAGAAGTAACTATTAGGCATATCTATAGGTAGGCTAAGCTTCTCTGCTACATACATAAGATTTACAATAGCAAGCCGCAAGATCAAGGGCTTGGCCTACTGACTTGGGTGTCCCTAATGTTTGACACAGTATCCAGGGGTTCCCCACTGGTAAAGTTTAACAGATCTATATATTTTCTCCCATCCCACAAGGGACTTTGCCAATACTTTCTGATTATCTGATGAATATATTTTGGGATGTATCTAGGCATTACATTAAGCTATACAGGATTAAAGGCTCTCATTCTTGTTCTGGATTCCCTGTGTAAATTATCTATCCAGACAGGTTGCATTAGATTATGTGCTACAGAAAATTTAGGTTCTGGACAAAATAAATCTTTCTTCCTTTGGTCTCAAAGAGTAGGTGAAGTTCTAAAATTCAGACAATGCCTTTCTTACCCCTGTATTCTGAATTACCTTAATCTCAACCTGGTTGGCTACATTCTTATCACTAAATACCAGGTTATACATATATAAAACAGCTTCTCAAAATCCCAAAATAACAGTTACTACTCCACACTAAATGTGACTGCTAAAGAGCTTACAATCTAGGCCCCTGTATACTTATAAGTATTTTCTAAATGAGATCATACAATATTTGCTCTTCTGTTTCTGGCTTATTTTGCCTCACCAAATGTCCCACAGGTCCATTCACATCGTTGCGTGCCTCAAATTTGTTCCCTTTTGTAGCAATACAATGTTCAGTCATACATATACACCATCGTTCACCAGTTTACTTCTCAGGCAGTGCATCTTTCAGCCACCTCCAACTACTGGGCCTCATGTATAATGTCCAAAGTCAACAGTCCAACAACATTCTCAATTTCAGATAATTTCATTGCTCCCAAGAGAAAGATAGACAATAAATACTCCCTCACCAAACCGAAAATCTAAACCTTCCACTAACTCTTATTCCTTTCCTTATTATGTACCACTGGTATTGCTGAGGTACTATTGATGCTTTCCTGTTAAACACAGGCCAGAGCATGCAATAGCATCATTCCTCCTATACCCAGGAGTTATACAATCTTTCTACAAGATTCATACCTGTGCAGTAGTTCATGCAAGAACTTATTTATATATGTAGTGTTAATTGGTTGGACACATGAGTCTATAAAACCTCTCTCAAATATATTCACCTTCAATATGGTAATATTACTTATAGACCCAATAGTGAACCACCTTCACTTCTATCCCTTACAATTAAGTTCAACCACATTAGCTAACTGTTCATCCATCTCAAGCTTTCATGTATCTCTAGGTCCCCTTATTCTGTATTACACAGCCTCTGATTTTACCTTTACCATGGTCATAAAAGTGGAATAATACAGGATCTATCCTTTTGTGTCTGGCTTATTATTCACTCAGCATTATGTCTTCAAGGTTCACCCATCTTGTCATGTTGCTCAGGATGTCATTTTGTCTTAGTGCTGCATAGTATTCCATTATATGTATATACCACATTGTTATGTCTATTCATATCTTTAACCCATTTAATAGTTGGGTTCTTCGTTCTTTTTTTATTGAGTTGTATGATTTCTTCATGTATACAGGATATCAAACCGTTATCTTATATGTGATTTCCAAATACTTTCTCCCATTGAGTTCGCTGCCTCTTCACCTTTTTGATAGAATCTTCTAAGGACAAAAGTATGTGATTTCAAGGAGCTCCCATTTATTTATTTTTTCTTTTGTTGCTTGTGTTTTACGTGTAAAGTTTACGAAGCTACATACTATTACTAGGTCTTGAAGATGTTTCCCTACTTTCACATGTAGGAGCTTTATGGTACTGTTTTTCTTTCTTAAAACTTTTTTTATTGTATACTATAACATATAAACAAAGCAAAGAAATAAAAAAGTAATAGTTTCCAAAGCACTCTTCAACAAGTTGTTACAGGACAGATCCCAGAGTTGGTCATGGGCTATCATATGATCTTCTCATATTTTTCCTTCTAGTTGCTCCAGAATATAGGAGGTTCGAGGGCTTAAATATGTTTTTTATCATCACAATCGACTTTTTTCCTTCTTTGTTTGTGAAAAATAACATATAAATAACATATACAAAAAAGCTATAAATTTCAAAGCACAGCACCACAATTAGTTGTAGAACATATCTCAGACTTTGACATGGGTTACAATTTCACAATTTTAAGTTTTTACTTCTAGTTGTTCTAAAATACTAGAGACTAAAAGAGATATCGATTTAATGATTCAGTATTCATATTCATTTGTTAAATCCTATCTTCTATGTATAACTTCACCATCAACTTAGATCTTTCCATACCTCTCTTTAGGGTTGTTTGGGCTATGACAATTCTAAATTTTTGATACTGGAATGGTCTGTCACTAATATGAGTTAGGGAGATGGAACTATCTGATGCTCTGGAGAGGCTGGGCTATGTTTCAGGGCTTATCTGGACCAAGGATCCATCTGGAGGTTGTAGGTTTCTGGAAAGTTACTCTAGTGCCTGGAACCCTTGTGGAATCTTATATATTGCCCTAGGTGTTCTTTAGGATTGGCTGGAATGGTCCTGGTTGGAGGTTAGCAGGTTATGATACATAGCAAGTTCTAAGTGAAGTTTGTGTAAGAGCAACCTCCACAGTAGCCTCTACTCTATTTGAACTCTCTCTGCCACTGTTACTTTATTAATTACACATCTTTTCTCCCTTTTGGTCAGGATGGAATTGTTGATCCCATGGTGCCAGGTCTGGATTCATCCCTGGGAGTCATCTCCCACATCGCCAGGGAGACTTTCATCCTTGGATGTCATGTCCCACATAGGGGAGAGGGCAGTAATTTCACTTGCAGAGTTGGGCTTAGAGAGACTGAGGCCACATCTGAGGAACCACACAGGTCCTCCAGAAGTAACGCTTAGGCATGTCTATAGGTAGTCTAAGCTTCCCCACTACCTACATAAGCTTCACAAGAGTAAGCTTCATGATCAAGCGCACGACCTACTGACTTGGGTATCCTTAAGGTTTGACACAGTATCAGTGGACTCCCTGATGGTAAGGTTTAATAGTTGCATAGTCTTTCTCCTCTCCCTCAGGGGACTTTACCAATACTTTCTGATTATCTACTCAATATACTCTATGATGTTTCCAGGCATTACAATAATTTATAGAGGATTAAAAGACCTCTTTTTTATTCTGTGCTTCCTGTGTTTCAGTTGTCCAAATGAGCTATTATATAGATAGGTTGAATTAGATTATGCACTACAGAAAATTTCAGTTCCAGATCAAACAAACCTTTCTTTCATTGGTCTCAAAGAATATGTGTGGTTCTAAAATAAAGACACTGTCTTCCTTACCTCTATGTTCTGAATTACTTTAACTCTAACCTGTTCGGCTTCATTCTTATCTCTAAAACATATCAGGTCATATGTAAAAAACAGCCTCTCAAAATCCAGAAATATTAATTGCCACTCTGGACTTAATGTGTCTGCTCTAAAAGCTTACAATCTAGGTCCTTGTTTTCTTATAAGCATTTTTCAAAGATGACTATACCACTGTTGTTCTGTTTCTGGCTTATTTTGTCCCACCAAATATCCCACACGTTCATTCACATCGTTGCATGCCTAACGACTTAGTTCCTTTTTGTAGAAGCACTCCCTTCGTTCATATGTATACGCCAATGTACTTCTCCGTCAGTGCATCCTTCAGACACCTGCATTCATCAGGTATCATGTAGAAGGCCCAAAGTCCACAGTCCATCAACATTCTCAATTTTAGATAATTTCATTGTTCCCAAGAGAAAGAAAACCAATGAACACACCCTTGCCAAATAGAAAATCGAAACCTCCTCTTAACTCTGTGATACTGGTTCTTATATTTAGGTGTTTGTCCAATTTGAGTTCATTTTTGTATAGGGTGCAAGGTAAGGGTCCTCTTTCATTCTTCTGGCTATTGATATCCATTTCTCCCGTGCCCATTTGTTGAACAGACTGTTTTGTCCCAGTTCAATAGATTTGGGGGCTTGTCAAAGATCACTTTACCATAGATTATGTGGTCTATTTCTGCACTCTCGATATGATTCCATTGATCAATACTTCTATCTTTATGCCAGTATAATGTTTTGACCACCATGACTTTACAATAAGTTAAAATTAGAGAGTATTACTTCTCCCACTTTGTTCTACATTTTTAGGATGCTTTTAGCTATTTGGGGTCTCTTTCCCATCCAGATGAACATGATAACTAGCTATTTCAAGTAGATTGCTGGAATTTTGATTGACTCTATTGATCAATTGAGGTAGAATTGACATCTTAACTATATTTAACCTTCCTATCCATGAGCAGGGAATGTTCTTCCACCTATTTAGCTTATTTGCGTGTTTCCAGAAATTTGTTAATTTCATCTAAACAGTTTAGTTTGTTGGCATATAGTTGGTCACAGTATTGTCTTATGATTTTTTTATTTCTTCGGGGTCGATGATTTCTTCAGGTCCCCTCTAATTTCTGATTTTGTTTACTTGCACCCTCTCTCCTTTTTTTCTTTGTCATCCTTGCTACTGGTCCACCAATCTCATTGATTTTCTCAAAGAACCACCTTTTGGTTCCTATTGTTCTTTTGTTCTTGCATTCATTTAACCCTGCTTTAATCTCTGTTATTTCTCTTCTGTTTGCGTTGGGGTTAGTTTGTTGCTCTTTCTCAACTTCCTACAGGTGAGAAGTTAAGTTCTTGAATCTGCTTTATTCTTTTCTTTGGGGCTGTGGGGTTGTGGTGCATGGTCTGGGAACCGAACCTGTACTTTCCACGTGGAAGGCAAGTTTTTCTACCAGTGAATAATCTGTGCACCCTTCTTCTTCTTTTTTCCCACTGTATCAACATAATTGTTTTACAGTTAGGGAGTATTGTACTGTCCATTTCTGAGTTTTTACATTCAGTCCTGTTGCACAACACAATCAGTATCCCTTCAGCTCCAATTACCCAATATCTTACCCTATTTCTATCTCCTGATGGTCTCTGTTGCCAATGAAATTCTCCAAGTTTACTCACTAATGTTGGTTCATATCAGTGAGACCATGCAATATTTGTCCTTCTGTTTCTGGGTAATCTCACTCAGCATCATGTCCTTAAGGTCTACCCATGTTGTTACATACTTCATAAGTTTATTCTGTCTTAAGGTGCATAATATACCATCGTATGTATATACCACAGTTTGTTTAGCCACTCGTCTGTTGATGGACATTTAGCTGTTTCCATCTCTTGGAAACTGTAAATAATGCTGCTATAAACATTGGTGGGCAAATGTCATTTGTGTCCTTGCCCTCATGTCCTCTGAGTAGATACCTAGCAATAGTATTGCAGGTCATATGGCAATTCTGTACTTAGCTTCTTGAGGAACTGCCAAACTGATTTCCACAGTGGTTGTACTATTTGACATTCCCACCAATAGTGGATAAGTGTGCCTCTTTCTCCATATCCTCTCCAGCACTTGTCATTTTCTGTTTTGTTAATAATGGCCATTCTGGTGGGTGTGAGAAGTTATCTCATTGTGGTTTTGATCTGCATTTCCCTAATAGCCAGGGAAGTGGAGCATCTCTTCATGTGTTTTTTTGACGTTTGTATTTCCTTTTCTGAGAAGTGTCTGTTCAAGTCTTTTGCCCATTTTGTAATTGGGTTGGCTGTCTTTTTGATGTTGAGTTGAACAATCTCTTTATATATTCTGGATACTAGACCTTTATCTGATATATCGTTTCCAAATAGTGTCTCCCATTGTGTAGGCTGTCTTTTTACTTTCTTGACGAAGTTCTTTGATGCGCAAAAGTGTTTAATTTTGAGGAGTTCCCATCTATTTCTTTCTTTCTTTAATGCTCTTGCTCTGGGTGTAAGGTCTAGGAAACCGCCTATTATAAGATTTATAAGATATTTCCCTACATTTTCTTCTAACACTTTTATGGTCTTAGATCTAATGTTTAGGTCTTTGATCCATTTTGAGTTAATTTTTGTCTACGGTGTGAGATATGGGTCGTCTTTCATTCTTTTGCATATGGATATCCAGTTCTCTAGGCACCATTTATTGAAGAGATTGTTCTGTCCCAGATGAGTTGGCTTGACTGCTTTATCAAAGATCAACTGTTCATAGATGAGAGGGTTGACATCTGAACACTTTGTTCAATTCCATTGGTCAGTATATCCATCTTTATGCCAGGGGCATGCTGTTTTGACCACTGTAGCTTCATAATATGCCTTAAAGTCAGGTAGCAAGAGACCTCAGACTTCATTTACCTTTCTCAGGATACTTTTAGCTATTCGGGGCACCCTTCCGTTCAGATAAATTTGGTTATTGGTTTTCCTACTTCTGAAAAGTAGGTTTTAGGGATTTTAGTTGGTATTGCATTGAACCTGTAAATCAATTTAGGTAGAATTGACATCTTAACTGTATTTAGTCTTCCAATCCATGATCACAGTATGCCCTTCCATCTATTTAGGTCTTCTGTAATTTCCTTTAACAATTTCTTGTAGTTCTCTTTCTACAGGTCTTTTGTCTCTTTAGTCAATTTTAATCCCTAAATGTTTTATTTTTTGGTTGCAATTGTAAGTGGAATTCTTTTCTTGATTTCTCCCTCAGATTGTTCATTACTAGTGTATAGAAATACTACAGATTTTTGAGTGTTGATCTTGTAACCTGCCACTTTGTTGTACTCATTTATTAGCTCTAGTAGATTTGCTGTGGATTTTTCAGGGTTTTCGACATATAGTATTATATAATCTGCAAACAGTGGTAGTTTTACTTCTTCCTTTCCAATTTGGATGCCTTGTATTTCTTTTTTTTTTTTTTTTTTTGTCTAATTGCTCTGGCTAGAACTTCCAACACAATGTTGAATAACAGCGGTGATAGTGGACATCCTTGGTCTTGTTCTTGATCTTAGGGGAAAACTTTTCAGTTTTTCCCCATTGAGGATGATGTTAGCCTTGGGTTTTCATATATTCCCTTTATCATGTTGAGAAAGTTCCCTTCTATTCCTATCCTTTGAAGTGTTTTCAGCAGGAAAGGATGTTAAATTTTGTCAAATGCCTTTTCTGCATCAATCAAGATGATGGTTTTTCTGCTTTGATTTGTTGATATGGTGTATCACATTAACTGATTTTCTTAGTTGAACCATCCTTGCATACCTGCGATGACTCCTACTTGGTCATGATGTATAATTATTTTAATGTGTTGCTGGATTAGATTTGCAAGAATTTTGTTGAGGATTTTTGCATCCATATTCATTAGACAGAATGTTCTGTAGTTTTCTTGTTTTGTAATATCTTTGTCTGGCTTTGGTATCAGGGTGACGTTGGCTTCGTAGAATGAGTTAGGTAGCTTTCCCGCCTCTTCAATTTTTTTGAAGAGTTTGAGCTGGATTGGTACTAATTCTTTCATGAATATTTGGTAGAATTCACATATGAAGCCTTCTGGTCCTGGACTTTTGTTTTTGGGCAGCTTCTTAATGACTGATTCAGTTTCTTTACTTGTGATTTGTTTGTTGAGGTTGTCTATTTCTCTTCTCACGTCGAAGTTGGTTGTTCATGCCTTTCTAGAAAGTTGTGTATTTCATCTACATTGTCGTATTTATTAGCATAAAGTTGGCCATAGGATCCTGTCATTAATTCCTTTATTTCTGTGGGGTCAGTAGTTATGTCTCATCTTCCATTTCTGATCTTATTTATTTGCATCCCCTCACTTCTTTTTGTCAATCTTGCTAAGTGTCCATCAATCTTATTGATTTTCTCATAGAACCAGCTTCTGATTTTGCTGATTTTCTCCACTGCTTTCATGTTCTCTATTTCATTTATTTCTGCTCTAATCTTCATTATTTCTTTCCTTTTGCTTGCTTTGGGGTTAGTTTGCTGTTATTTCTCTAGTTCTTCCAAGTGGACAGTTAATTCCTCGATTTTTGCCCTTTCTTCTTTTTGATATAGGCATTTAGGGCAATAAATTTACCTCTTAGCACTGCCTTTGCTGCATCCCCTAAGTTTTGATATGTTATGTTTTCATTTTCATTTGCCTTGAGATATTTACTGATTTCTCTTGCAATTTCTTCCTTGACCCACTGTTTGTTTAAGAGTGTGTTGTTGAGCCTCCATATATTTGTGAAATTTCTGGCACTCTGCCTGTAATTGATTTCCAACTTCATTCCTTTATGATCTGAGAAAGTGTTTCGTATGATTTCAATCTTTTAAAATTTATTGAGACTTGCTTTGTGACCCAGCATATTGTCTATCATTGAGAATGATGCATGAGTACTTGAGAAAAATGTGTATCCTGCTGTTGTGGGGTATAATGTTCTATAAATGTCTGCTAAGTCCAGCTCATTTATTGTATTATTCAAATTCTCTGTTTCTTTATTGACCTTCTGTCTAGATGTTCTGTCCTTTGATGAGAGTGGTGAACTGACAGCTCCAACCATTATGGTAGATGTGTCTATTTCTCTTTTCAGTGTTTGCCTCATATATTTTGGAGTATTCTGACTCAGTGCATAAATATTTATGATTGTTATGTCTTCTTGTTGAATTGTTTCTTTTATTAATACATAGTATCCTTGTCTCTTTGAGTTGTTTTACATTTGAAGTCTAATTTGTTGGATATTAGTATAGCTACTCCTGCTCTTTTCTGATTGTTATTTGCATGAAACATCTTTTCCCAACCTTTCAGTTTCAACCTATGTTTGTCCTTGGGTCTAATATGTGTTTCCTGTAGACAGCATATAGAGGGGTCCTGTTTTTTAATCCATTCTGCCAGTCTATGTCTTTTGTTTAATCCGTTAACAGTGTTATTACTGTACGGGTAGTACTTTCTTCTACCATTTTGCCTTTTGGAGTTTATATGCCATATCTAATTTCCCTTCTTTTTACCTTTACTGATAGTCTTCCTTTCTATACTCTTCTCCACACCTCTCTCTCCTGTCTTTTTGTATCTGCCTCTAGTGCTCCCTTTAGTATTTCTTGCAGAGCCGGTCTCTTGGTCACAAATAATCTCAGTGATTTTTCACCTGAAAATGTTTTAATTTCCCCCTCATTTTTGAATGACAATTTTGCTGGATATAGAATTCTTGGTTGGCAGTTTTTCTCTTTTAGTAATTTAAATATATTATCCCACTGTCTTCTCACCTCCATGGTTTCTGCTGAGAAATTGACACATAGTCTTATGGGCCTTCCCTTGTATGTGATGGATTGCTTTTCTCTTGCTGCTTCCAAGATTCTCTCTTTCTCTTTGAACTCTGGCATTCTGATTAGTAAGCATCTTTGAGTACATCCATTTGGATCTATTCTGTTTGGGGTACACTGCACTTCTTGGATCTGTAATTTTAAGTCTTTCATAAGAGTTGGGAAATTTTCAGTGATGATTTCCTGCATTAGTTTTTGTCCTCCTTTTCCTTTCTCTTCTTCTGGGACACCCACAACACGTGTCATTGAATTCCCTGAGTCCCTGCTTACATTTTTCCATTTTTTCCCTATATTTTCTTTTGCTTGTCGGATTTCTGATGTACCATCCTCACGTTCCCTAATCCTGTCTTCTGCCTCTCGAAATCCAACATTGTAGGTTTCCACTGTTTTTTTTATTTTCATCTTTTCTACTGTGCCTTTCATTCCCATAAGTTCGGTGATTTCTTTTTTCAGACTTTCGATTTCTTCTTTTTTGCTCATTCCTTGCCTTCTTTATATCCTCCCTCAATTCATTGATCTGATTTTTGATGAGGTTTTCCATGTCTGTTTGTACATTCTGAATTAATTTTTTCAACTCCTGCATCTCATTTGAATTCTTGGTTTGTTCCTTTCACTGGGCCATAGCTTCAATTTTGTAGTGTGATTTGTTATTTTTTTGCTGGCGTCTAGGCATTTAATTATCTTAATTAGTTTATGCTGGAGATTGTTTTCACTTCTTTTGCGTAGGGTTTTCTTGCTGGATGAACCCTTATTCTTTTTTAATGAAGGTATTTAGGGCAATTAATTTCCCTTTCAGCACAGCCTTTGCCATATCCCATAAGTTCTGATTTGTTGTATTCTTGTTTTCTTTCGTCTCAAAATAGCTACTGATTTCTGTAGCCATGTTTTGAGCCACTTGTTTAACAGTGTGTCATTTAATCTCCATATATTTGAGAAAGTTCTCGTTTTTTGGTGGTTATTGATTTCCAGCTTCATTCCACTGTGATCAAAGAAAGTACTTTGAATAATTTCAATGTTTTTAAATTTATAACATATATTAAATTTATCCTGTTTTGTGCTCCAGCATATGATCTATCCTGTAGACTATTCTATGAGCACTAAATGTATGTCCTGGTGTTTTGCGGTGTAATGACCTATAAATGTCTATTAGGTCTAATTCATTTATCAGGTTGTTTGACTTCTCTATTTCCTTGTTGATACTCGGTCTGGTTCCTCCATCTATAGAGGAGAGTCGTGTAATCAAGACTTTATTATTGTTGAAACATTTATCACTCCCTTCAGTTTTGCCAATGTCTGTCTCATGTACTTTGGAGCTCCTTCATTGGGAACATAGACATTTATGATTTGTATTTCTTCTTGGTTAATTGTCCCCTTTACTAATATATAGTGTCCTTTTTTGCCTCTTATGATATCTTTACATTTAAAGTCTATTTTGTCTAATATTAGTACAGCTACTCCTGCTTTCTTTTGGTTATAGCTTGTGGGGAATGTCTTTCTATATTCTTTCATTTTCAATCAATTTGTATCCTTGCGTCTAAGATGAGGCTCTTGTAAGCAGTATACAGCTGGATTACATCTTTCTTAATCCATTCTGCCAATCTGTATCATTTAATTGGTAAGTTTAGTCCGTTAACATTCAAAGTTATTACTGTAAATGTGTTTCTTGAAACTACCATCTTATCCTTTGGGTTTTATTTGTCAGATATATATATTCTTTTTATTCTTTCACTTTTTATCATTTAAATCACCCTTACTGGTATTCTTCAAGTCTGTGCCCTCCCCCAGACTTTCCTCTTCTGTCTTTGTTTTTTCAGCTGGCAGATCTACCTTTAGTATTTCTCGTAGAGCTGGTCTCTTGTTGACATGTTCTTTCAGCCTTTGTCTGTGAAAATTTTAATCTCTTCCTCAGTTTTGAAGGCCAATTTGGCTGGGTACAGAATTCTTGGCTGGAAATCTTTGTCCCCCAGGATCTTAAATTTATCAAACCACTGTCTTCTCACCCCCGGCATGCGAGTTGAATAGTCTAAACTCAGTCTTACATGGTTTCCCTTGTATGAGGTAGATTGTTTTTCTCTTGTTGCCTTCAGGATTTTCTGCTTCTCTTCAATATTTGACAGACTGATTATGATTAGTATGTGTCTAGTGGAAGGCCTATTTGGATTTATTCTATTTGGTGTTTATTGGGCTTCTTTGATTTGTATATTTATATCTTTTATGAAGGTTGGGAAGTTCTCCCCCATTATATCTGCCACTAAGCTTCCTAGCAATTTATACTGCTGCTCTCCTTCTGGGACACCGATGATTCTTATATCTGTGAGCTGTTTTGTCCATCACTTCCCTGAGATCCAATTCAAAATTTTCCATCTTTTTTCTCATTTGCTCATTTGTGTGTTCAAAATCAGTTGTCCTGTCCTCTAGTTTGCTTATTCTTTCTTCTGCCTCTTCAAATGTGCTGTTGTATGCCTCTAGTATATTTTTATTTGGTCTACAGTACCTTTAATCTCTGTGATATCTGCTAATTTTCTATTTATTCTTTCAAATTCCTCTTTCTGCTCTTTTAGTGCCTTTCTCCTTTATGTCATTAGCCATCCCACTGATTTTATTTGGTAGGATATATGAATATCTTTGATTAGTTGTTCCAAAGTCTGGTTTGCCTCTGGTGTTTTTATTTGTCTTTTGACTGGGCTATATCTGTCTGCATGTTCATATGGTTAGTGATCTTCTGTTGTCCTTTCAGCATGTAAATATCTTGATAGAGTTACTTTGGAAGTTGTGTTGTTTCAGGAGTCTAGAGCTTTGTATTTGCAGGACGGGTGTGGACCAGGATGCAGGGCATGGGAAGGGGTACAACAGTGCAGTGATGGGTACGGCGCAAGTATATGCATGGGTTGGGGACACTATGCTAGTGCCTGTGAGCATGGGGTGTGGGTTGCCAGGTTGTGGAGGTGTGATGTTGGGGTTGTGAGAGTGAGGTGCAGCTCAGGCAGGCCTTGTTAAGCAGGAGCAGGGGGCTGCGTGGGGGACACAGAGGTAGGGCATGGCAGGAGGCAGATGGGGGTCTGAGCAGATGTGCTGTGGCTGGTGCATGGGTGGGATGCCGGTAGGTGCATGGCACATGTTGGTGGTGGGTGTCAAGGTGTGGGGTACAGGGCACAGAAGTTGGAGCACAGGGAGGGGAAGGCACGGGTATGTCCTTGCACAGTGGGAGGTTTCCTGAGGGGCCGGGATGCAGGTGTGTGAGTGTGTAGGGGCATGCCACACGTTGTGCAGATTCCTGGACGTGTGTTAGGCATGTGTGATGTCAGTTAGGCGGTACCCTGTCATGGGTGTGCAGGTACATAGATGGGTGGGGTAGGAGCACATGTGTGTGCAGGGTGATGGCTGTGTGGCTGAGATGTGCATGAGAGCACCTGCCAGGTGAGGAGAACGGCCCTGGTGCCAGGGGGTGGGGCAAGGGTGTACACATGTGCAGGGCAGGGGTTTTGGGGTTCAGGGATCAAGAAGTTCGTGCATGGATAAATGGGTGTCCAGCAGGGAAGATGTGGCTGTGCCCGTGCATGGATATGGAGGGCAGGGCCCTGGTGTGCATGGGTCTGGGGGACAGGGTCTTAGTGTGCACATGCACAGAGCTCAGGAGCACTGGGGTGGGATTGTGTGCACATGGGATGGGGGCGATGTGGCTTGGATGCACAGGCCAGTGCTTGCCCAGAGCTGAGGGGTCATGGCATGAGTGGGCGTGGGGCAGGTTTGCCTGACGGTATGAGCTGAGTGCAGGTGTGGCTGGGTATGAAGGTCAGTGCTATAGCCCAGATGTGCAGGTGATTGCCTGAAAGGGGCAGGGAGGGGAAGGTGGGGGTCAAGGGGCTTGACACAGGTGCACAGGTGTAGGGGGTGATGTGAGGCTGTGCACTTGCATGGGAGAGGTGGGTCAGGCTGGGACAGACTTGTACTATGTGTGGAGTGAGGGTGTACGGCAGGGATGCATGCGGAGGGGGGTTGGTACAGGGGTACTCAGAGCAAGGTGGGGGTGGCATGTGATGGGGTAAAGGCACATGGAGTATGGAGGAAGTTTCAGGGCCAGGGCAGCGCTAGTGAGGTTAGCACTTTCAAGGAACACAGCGTGGCTTACTTTCTTGTCCCCATCTCCCTGTCCATGCACTCCTGAGGGCTCTAAGCCTCTATTTGGAAAGAGGCACAATAGGCTGCACTAATTGGATGGTCTCTGGTTCTCTGTGTCTCAATTCTTCTGACTTTTAAACCAGGGTCTCCCTATGTGGTGTAGAAGACATATCAAAGTCGCTTACACCCTCGAATCACTCTCCAGGTCGTTTTTCTACCACTTCTCTAGCCGTTCCTTAGAGCAGTGTTGAACTCGATCTATCCTATTCCGCCATCTTCTTGGAACTCCAAGTTTTGGGAGTTTGCAATATATTCTGGACACAAGTCCTTTATTGGATGTATTGTATGGAAGAGTTTACTATATGCAAGCATCATTGTTTCAATTTAAAAAGCTTACTTAATGGAAAAAAAATTAAGATCATCCAGAGAGCCATACTATTCTTACTGTTTGAAGACTGACGTACTAAAAATCTAAATCTAAGCTATAAATTTGAATGTATAAAATAAATTTACATGAATTTAAAATGTTTTTTAAACTCTATTTCAAATGTTGGAATCTGTTATAAGATTTCATTTAAAAAAAGTTCTTCTACTTCAGAAAGAAGGCAGTTAAATCCACAGCAAAACTACTAGAGCTATTAAATGAGTACAGCAAAGTGGCAGGTTACAAGATCAATGCTTAAAGATCTGCAGTGTTTCCATATACGAGTAATGAGCATTCTGAGGAGGGAATCAAGAAAAGAAAACCCATTTACAATTGGAACCAAAAGAATAAAATATTTAGGAATAAATTTAACTAAGATACAAAAGACCTATCTATGCTAAGAAAACTACAAGAAACTGCTAAAAGAAATCACAGGAGACCTACATAAATGGAAGGGCATACCATGTTGATGGACTGGAAGACCAAATATTGTTAAGATGTCAAGTCTACCTAAATTGATTTATAGATTTAATGCAATACCAATTAAAATCCCAAAAATTTACCTTGCAGAAATAGAAAAACCAATAAGCAAATTTATCTGGAAGGGAAGGGTGCCCCGAATAGCTAAAAATATCTTGAGAAAGAAAAATGAAGTCAGAGGTCTCACACTACCTGACTTTAAGGCATATTATGAAGCTACAGTGGTCAAAACAGCATGCTACTGGCATAAAGACAGATATACTGACTAATGGAATCAAATAGAGTGTTCAGATATAGACCCTCTCATCTATGGGCAACTGATCTTTGATAAGGCAGTCAAGCCAACTCAACCCGGGACAGAACAGTCTCTTCAATAAATGGTGCTTAGAGTCTGGATATCCACATGCAAAAGAATGAAAGAGGATCCATATATCACACCCTATACAAAAATTAACTCAAAATGGATCAAAGCCCTAAACATTAGATCTAAGACCACAAAACTTTTAGATGAAAATGTAGGGAAATATCTTACAAATCTTATAATAGGAGGCAGTTTTCTAGACCTTACACCCAGAGTAAGAGCATTAAAGAAAGAAAGAAATAGATGGGAACGCCTCAAAATTAAACACTTTTGTTCATCAAAGAACTTTGTCAAGAAAGTAAAAAGACAGCCTACACAATGGGAGAGAATATTTGGAAACGATACATCAGATACGGGTCTAATATCTAGAATATATAAAGAGATTGTTCAGCTCAACAACAAAAGACAAACAACCTATTTACAAAATGGGCAAAAGACATGAACAGACATTTGCCAGAAGAGAAAATACAAATGTCCAAAAGACACATGAAAAGATGCTCAACTTCCCTGGCTATTAAAGAAATGCAAATAAAAACCACAATGAGATATCACCTCATACCCTCCAGAATGGCCATTATCAACAAAACAGAAAATGACAAGTGCTGGAGAGGATGTGGAGAAAGTGGTACACATCCACTGTTGGTGAGAATGTCAAATGGTACAACTGCTGTGGAAGGCAGTTTGGTGGTTCCTCAGGAAGCTAAGTATAGAATTGCCACATGATCAGGCAATACCATTGCTAGGTATCTATTCAGAGGACATGAGGGCAAAGACACAAACGGACATTTGCACACCAATGTTTATAGCAGCATTATTTACAATTGCCAAGAGATGGAAACAGCCAAAATGTCCATCAACAGAGGAGAGGCTAAACAAGTGGGGGTACATACATATTATAAGATATTATGCAGCTGTAAAACAGAATAAAGTGATGAAGTATGCAACAACATGGATGGACCTTGAGGACATTATGCTCAGTGAGATTAGCCAGAAATAAAAGGACAAATACCACATGGTCTCATTGATATGAACTAACACTAATGAATGAACTTGGAGAATTTCAGTTAAGAACAGAGATCATCAGGAGATACAAATAGGGTAGATATTGAGTAACTGGAGCTGAAGGGATACAGATTGTGCAACAGGACTGACTGTAAAAATGCAGAAATGGATAGCACAATTCTACCTAAGGGTAATACAGTAATGCTAGTACACTGAATGAAGCTGAATATGAGAAGGATAAGGGAGGAGGGCTGGGGGCACAAATGAAATCAGAAGGAAAGATAGACGATAAAGACTGAGATGGTATAATCTAGGAGTGTACGATGACTGACTAAATGTACAAATTAAAAAATGTTTTTGCATGAGGAAGAACAAAGGAATGTCAATATTGCAGGGTGCTGAAACAGATGGTAATTCATATTTTAAAACTTTAACTTATGTGTGAGACTAAAGCAAAAAATGTTTATTTGGTACAAAATTTATATTTTGACTAGTGCATCTGCTAATATAACTAATATGGACAGTTTAATTGAACACCATAAGTACATGGAACTTTAAGTAGGGCATGAGATTTTGCAAGTTTGCCCTGAGTGATGCTCTGATAAATCCCAGAGTGATTTGAACAGTGAATAAAAAAGTATTTGAAAAGTTCCTTTGGGGGAATGGTGAGAAAGAGGGAAAATTCAACTTCCCCATTTGGAGAAGGCCTGACATTCTCGCAAGCAATGAAGACAACAAAATCAATAGACCTAACCCTCAATCTTGGGGTTTGTTCTTATGAAACTTATACCCGCCAAGGATAAGCTAAGCCTACTTAAAATTAGACCTAAGAGTCACCCCCAGAGAATCTCATCTGTTGCTCAAATGTAGCCTATCTCTCAGCCAACAAACAAGGGAAGCAAACTCATTGTCCTCTCCTTCTCTACGTGGGACATGACTCCCAGGGGTGTAAACCTTCCTGGCAACGTGGGACAGAAATCCTAGAATGAACTGAGACTCAGCATCTAGGGATTGAGAAAACCTTCTCGACTGAAAGAGGGAATAGAGAAATGAGACAAAATAAAGTGTCAGTGGCTGAGAGATTTCAAATAGAGTCAAGAGGTTATACTAGAGATTATTCTTTCACATTATATAGATAACCCCTTTTTTGTTTAAGGTCTATTAGAGAGGCTAGAGGGAAGTGCCTGAAACTGTAGAGCTATGTTCCAGTAGCCATGTTTCTTTAAGATAACTGTACAATGATATAACTTTCACAAAGTGACTGTGTGATTGTGAAAACCTTGTTCTGATGCTCCTTTTATCTATGGTATAGAAAGATGAGTAAAAAATATGGATTAAAAATAAAAGGGGAATAAATGTTAAAATAAATGGGTAGAGGGAAATACTAGTGGTCGATGAGAGGGATGAGTAAGGGGTATGGTACGTATGAGTTTTTTTGTTTTTTATTTTCTTTTTCTGGAGTGATGTAAATATTCTGAGAAATGATCATGGTGATGAATATACAATTACGTGATGATATTGGGAGCCACTGATTATACACCAACTATGGATTGTTCATACATTTAAGAATGTTTGTGTTGTATGTTGATTGGTTTTATTAATAAAAATTTTTAAAAAATGTTGATACAACAGAAGTATGACTCTGAAACTATGTTTGGGACAAGTCAACAAGGGAAGGAGAAAAAAAGAAGGCAGTTAAAAACATCTGATGTAGAGAAGGGGGAAAAATTAAAGGTTATAGAGAGGGGTAAATATGATCAAATTTAGATTTTAGAAATATCACTTTGGCAGTAGTTTGGAGATAGACTCATGAGTAAAAACCTGGTATTTAAGAGTCCATTTAATCCCTGAGTGATTTGGACAGTGAATAAAGAAATATTTGCAAAGGCTGCTTGGGGGAACAGGGACAAAGAGGGAAATATTCAACTTCCCCATTTGGAGATTTCTGATATTCTCACAAGTAGTAGGGACAACTAAATTAACAGGCCAAGCCCTCGATCTTGGGTTTTGCCCCTATGAAACTTATTCTTGCAAAGGATAGGCTAAGCCTACTTAAAATTAGGCCTAAGAGCCAGCCCCAGAGAACCTCTCTTGTGGCTCAGATGTGGCCTTTCTCTCTAAGCTGGCCTGGCAAGTGAACTCACTGCCCTCCCCACTATGTGGGACATGACTCCCAGGGGTGTACACATCTCCCTGGCAGAAATCCCAGGATGAGACACATCCTGGCATCAAGGAACTGAGAAAACCTTCTTAACCAAAAGAAGGAAAAGAGAAATGCGAAACAATAAAGTGTCAGTGGCTGAAAGATTTCAAGCAGAGTCAAGAGGTTATCCTGGAGGTTATTCTTATGCAATAGATATTTAAAAAATAAACTTTCTTTAGTTTATGTGGCATTGGAGTGACTAGAGGGAAATACCTGAAATTGCAGAGCTATATTCCAGTAATCTTGTTTCTTGAAGATGACTGTATAATGATACAGCTTTTACAATGTGATTGTGTGATTGTGAAAACTTTGTGTCTGATGCTCCATTTATCTAGGGTATGAAGACACGAGTAAAAAATATGGATTAAAAAAAACAAAGAAAAGGGGAACAAAGATTAAAATAAATTGGATAGATTGAAATATTACTGGTCAATTCGAGGGAATGTAAGGGGTATGGGATATATGAGTTTTTTCCTTTTTAATTTATTTTTCTGGTGTAACATAAATGTTCAAAAAAATGATCATGGTGATGAATACACAACTATGTGATGATACTATAAGTCACTGACTGTTCACCATGTATGGAATGTTTGTATGTTAAGAATGTTTGTATGCCTGTATGTTAAGTTTTATCAATAAAAATATTTTTAAAAAATCAAATGGCTTTACATTTGATCATCAAAAAAAAAAAGAATCCATTTAAGAGGTGATTTTAACAGCTCCAATGAACTAAAGACTGGAGAAGTGGAAAAGTAACTAAGGAATGGAGAAATGGAAAAGTAATGAAGGATTGAGAAATAAGAGGTATTTAAGACATAAGAATGAACATGATCAAGTGACCTTTTCAATGTGATAGGTGAGAAAGGAGATTGAATAGAACATGCGCTAATATTTCAGGAATAAGATATTCATTCATCTACCCTGCCAACAGTTATTGAAAACCTATTGTGTCCCAGACACAGTGGTGGACATGGGTGATAAGAAAATAAAAACTGGGAGACTTCCTGGAAGATGGCGGCTTAGTAAGACGCGCGGATCTTAGTTTCTTCTCCAGGACACCTACTAGGGGAGTAGAAACGATACAGAAAGCGCCCAAAGCCACAACAGAGATAAAACAGACAGTGTACCCCATCCTGGAACGGCTGGCTGGCTGAGAGAAGCAGCTCGGGTGAGATCGCCGAGGCGCGCGGGCCTTACCGGGCGGGGCGGGAAGCGGCCGGAGTTACTCCCTTCCCCCTTCCCGGGCCGGCTGGGAGAATTGGAGAGGCGGTCCCCTGAAACCAAGGCGACTGGCGCCCACACCACGCGCAGCCCCCGGACCAACTGAGAGAATTGGATCGGAAATCCCCAGCCCGCGGAGAACGGTGACGGGTGGGGGAGGCCCCTTCCAAACCCGTGACTCCCGGGGAACGTGCACTCTCTCGGGCGGGCCGCTGCCGCTGGCGCCCTCCCGCCACGCTTGTTGCCCAGGGCCGACTAGGAAATTCGGACGGGCTCTTTCCCTGGCTGCGGCGACCAGCAACCCTCCCTGCGTTCGGACCGAGGGCCGGCTCAAGCCGCTTCGGCTAGCGAACCCCCAGGACGGCGAGAGTTTTCCAAAGTTTAAAGTCCCACAGCACCTTTTACTGGTGGGACCCGCAGACAAACGTGTGCCACGAGCGCCACCTACTGGGCAGGATAAGAAAAACAGAACCCAGAGATTTCACAGAAAAATATTACAACCTTGCTGGGTCCAACACCAAGAGAAATCTGAATAAATGCCCAGACGCCAGCAGCAGAAGATAACTGTCCACGCTCAAAAGATTGAGAATATGGCTCAATCAAAGGAACAAACCAATAGCTCAAATGAGACACAAGAGCTGAGACAACTAATGCTGAATATACGAACAGAAATGGAAAACCTCTTCAAAAATGAAATCGATAAATTGAGGGAGGACATGAAGAGGACATGGGCTGAACATAAAGAAGAAATAGAAAAACTGAAAAAACAAATCGCAGAACTTATGGAAGTGAAGGATAAAGTAGCAAACATAGAAAAAATAATGGATAGTTACAATGATAGATTTAAAGAGACAGAAGATAGAATTAGTGATTTGGAGGATGGAACATCTGAATTCCAAAAAGAAACAGAAACTATAGGGAAAAGAATGGAGAAATTTGAACAGGGTATCAGGGAACTCAAGGACAATATGAACCGCACAAATATACGTGTTGTGGGTGTCCCAGAAGGAGAAGAGAAGGGAAAAGGAGGAGAAAAACTAATGGAAGAAATTTTCACTGAAAATTTCCCAACTCTTATGAAAGACCTAAAATTACAGATCCAAGAAGTGCAGCGCACCCCAAAGAGATTAGACCCAAATAGGCGTTCTCCAAGACACTTACTAGTTAGAATGTCAGAGGTCAAAGAGAAAGAGAAGATCTTGAAAGCAGCAAGAGAAAAACAATCCATTACATACAAGGGAAACCCAATAAGACTTTGTGTAGATTTCTCAGCAGAAACCATGGAAGCTAGAAGACAGTGGGATGATATATTTAAAATACTAAAAGAGAAAAACTGCCAACCAAGACTCCTATATCCAGCAAAATTATCCTTCAAAAATGAGGGAGAAATTAAAACATTCTCAGACAAAAAGTCACTGAAAGAATTTGTGACCAAGAGACCAGCTCTGCAAGAAATACTAAAGGGAGCACTAGAGTCAGATACAAAAAGACAGAAGAGAGAGATATGGAAAAGAGTGTAGAAAGAAGGAAAATCAGATATGATATATATAATACAAAAGGCAAAATGTTAGAGGAAAATATTATCCAAACAGTAATAACACTAAATGTCAATGGACTGAATTCCCCAATCAAAAGACATAGATTGGCAGAATGGATTAAAAAACAGGATCCTTCTATATGCTGTCTACAGGAAACACATCTTAGACCCAAAGATAAACATAGGTTGAAAGTGAAAGGTTGGGAAAAGATATTTCATGCAAATAACAACCAGAAAAGAGCAGGAGTGGCTATACTAATATCCAACAAATTAGACTTCAAATGTAAAACAGTTAAAAGAGACAAAGAAGGACACTATATACTAATAAAAGGAACAATTAAACAAGAAGACATAACAATCATAAATATTTACGCACCGAATCAGAATGCCCCAAAATACGTGAGGAATATACTGCAAACACTGAAAAGGGAAATAGACTCATATACCATAATAGTTGGAGACTTCAACTCACCACTCTCATCAAGGGACAGAACATCTAGACAGAGGATCAACAAAGAAATAGAGAATCTGAATATTACTATAAATGAACTAGACTTAATAGACATTTATAGGACATTACATCCCACAACAGCAGGATACACCTTTTTCTCAAGTGCTCATGGATCATTCTCAAAGATAGACCATATGCTGGGTCACAAAGCAAGTCTTAACAAATTTAAAAAGATTGAAATCTTACACAACACTTTCTCGGACCATAAAGGAATGATGTTGGAAATCAATAATAGGCAGAGTGCCAGAAAATTCACAAATACGTGGAGGCTCAACAACACACTCCTAAACAACGACTGGGTCAAAGAAGAAACTGCAAGAGAAATTAGCAAATACCTCGAGGCGAATGAAAATGAAAACACAACATATCAAAACTTATGGGACACAGCAAAGGCAGTGCTAAGAGGGAAATTTATTGCTCTAAATGCCTATATCAGAAAAGAAGAAAAGGCAAAAATTCAGGAATTAACTATCCATTTGGAAGAACTGGAGAAAGAACAGCAAGCTAACCCCAAAGCAAGCAAAAGGAAAGAAATAACAAAGATTAGAGCACAAATAAATGAAATTGAAAACATGAAAACAATAGAGAAAATCAATAAGGCCAGAAGTTGGTTCTATGAGAAAATCAATAAGATTGATGGGCCCTTAGCAAGATTGACAAAAGAAGAAGAGAGAGGATGCAAATAAATAAGATCAGAAATGGAAGAGGAGACATAACTACTGACCTCACAGAAATAAAGGAGGTAATAACAGGATACTATGAACAACTTTACGCTAATAAATACAACAATTTAGAGGAAATGGACGGGTTCCTGGAAAGACATGAACAACCAACTTTGACTCAAGAAGACATAGATGACCTCAACAAACCAATCACAAGTAAAGAAATTGAATTAGTCATTCAAAAGCTTCCTAAAAAGAAAAGTCCAGGACCAGATGGCTTCACATGTGAATTCTACCAAACGTTCCAGAAAGAATTAGTACCAATTCTCTTCAAACTCTTCAAAAAAATCGAAGTGGAGGGAAAACTACCTAATTCATTCTATGAAGCCAACATCACCCTCATACCAAAACCAGGCAAAGATATTACAAAAAAAGAAAACTACAGACCAATCTCTCTAATGAATACAGATGCAAAAATCCTCAATAAAATTCTAGCAAATCATATCCAACAACACATTAAAAGAATTATACATCATGACCAAGTAGGATTCATCCCAGGTATGCAAGGATGGTTCAACATAAGAAAATCAATTAATGTAATACACCATATCAACAAATCAAAGCAGAAAAATCACATGATCATCTCAATTGATGCAGAGAAGGCATTCGACAAGATTCAACATCCTTTCCTGTTGAAAACACTTCAAAAGATAGGAATACAAGGGAACTTCCTTAAAATGATAGAGGGAATATATGAAAAACCCACAGCTAATATCATCCTCAATGGGGAAAAATTGAAAACTTTCCCCCTAAGATCAGGAACAAGACAAGGATGTCCACTATCACCACTATTATTCAACATTGTGTTGGAGGTTCTAGCCAGAGCAATTAGACAAGAAAAAGAAATACAAAGCATCAAAATTGGAAAGGAAGAAGTAAAACTATCACTGTTTGCAGACGATATGATACTATACGTCGAAAACCCGGAAAAATCCACAACAAAACTACTAGAGCTAATAAATGAGTACAGCAAAGTAGCAGGTTACAAGATCAACACTCAAAAATCTGTAGCATTTCTATACACTAGTAAGGAACAAGCTGAGGGGGAAATCAAGAAACGAATCCCATTTACAATTGCAACTAAAAGAATAAAATACCTAGGAATAAATTTAACGAAAGAGACAAAAAACCTATATAAAGAAAACTACAAAAAACTGCTAAAAGAAATCACAGAAGACCTAAATAGATGGAAGGGCATACCGTGTTCATGGATTGGAAGACTAAATATAGTTAAGATGTCAATCCTACCTAAACTGATTTACAGATTCAATGCAATACCAATCAAAATCCCAACAACTTATTTTTCAGAAATAGAAAAACCAATAAGCAAATTTATCTGGAAGGGCAGGGTGCCCCGAATTGCTAAAAACATCTTGAGGGAAAAAAACGAAGCTGGAGGTCTCGCGCTGCCTGACTTTAAGGCATATTATGAAGCCACAGTGGTCAAAACAGCATGGTATTGGCATAAAGATAGATATATCGACCAATGGAATCGAATAGAGTGCTCAGATATAGACCCTCTCATCTATGGACATTTGATCTTTGATAAGGCAGTCAAGCCAACTCACCTGGGACAGAGCAGTCTCTTCAATAAATGGTGCCTAGAGAACTGGATATCCATATGCAAAAGAATGAAAGAAGACCCATCTCTCACACCCTATACAAAAGTTAACTCAAAATGGATCAAAGATCTAAACATTAGGTCTAAGACCACAAAACAGTTAGAGGAAAATGTAGGGAGATATCTTATGGATCTTACAACTGGAGGCGGTTTTATGGACCTTAAACCTAAAGCAAGAGCACTGAAGAAGGAAATAAATAAATGGGAACTCCTCAAAATTAAACACTTTTGTGCATCAAAGAACTTCATCAAGAAAGTAGAAAGACAGCCTTCACAATGGGAGACAATATTTGGAAATGATATATCAGATAAAGGTCTAGTATCCAGAATTTATAAAGAGATTGTTCATCTCAACAACAAAAAGACAGCCAACCCAATTACAAAATGGGAAAAAGACTTGAACAGACACCTCTCAGAAGAGGAAATACGGATGGCCAAGAGGCACATGAAGAGATGCTCAATGTCCCTGGCCATTAGAGAAATGCAAATCAAAACCACAATGAGATATCATCTCACACCCACCAGAATGGCCATTATCAAGAAAACAGAAAATGACAAGTGCTGGAGAGGATGCGGAGAAAGAGGCACACTTATCCACTGTTGGTGGGAATGTCAAAGGGTGCAACCACTGTGGAAGGCAGTTTGGCGGTTCCTCAAAAAGCTGAATATAGAATTGCCATACGACCCAGCAATACCATTGCTAGGTATCTACTCAAAGGACTTAAGGGCAAAGACACAAACGGACATTTGCACACCAATGTTTATAGCAGCATTATTTACAATTGCAAAGAGATGGAAACAGCCAAAATCTCCATCAACAGAAGAGTGGCTAAACAAACTGTGGTATATACATACGATGGAATATTATGCAGCTTTAAGACAAGATAAACTTATGAACCATGTAATAACATGGATGGACCTAGAGAATATTATGCTGAGTGAATCCAGCCAAAAACTAAAGGACAAATACTGTATGGTCCCACTGATGTGAACGGACATTCGAGAATAAACTTGAAATATGTCATTGGTAACAGAGTTCAGCAGGAGTTAGAAACAGGGTAAGACAATGGGTAATTGAAGCTGAAGGGATACAGACTGTGCAACAGGACTAGATACAAAAACTCAAAAATGGACAGCACAATAATACCTAATTGTAAAGTAATCATGTTAAAACACTGAATGAAGCTGCATCTGAGCTATAGGTTTTTGTTTTGTTTTGTGTTGTTTTGTTTTGATTTTACTATTATTACTTTTATTTTTTTCTCTATATTAACATTCTATATCTTTTTCGGTTATGTTGCTAGTTCTTCTAAACCAATGCAAATGTACTAAGAAATGATGATCATGCAGCTATGTGACGATGTTAAGAATTAATGATTGCATGTGTAGAATGGTATGATCTCTAAATGTTGGGTTAATTTCTTTTTTTCCGTTAATTAAAAAAAAAAAAAAAAAGAGAAGGGATAATTGGAGATGAAGGGATACAGACTGTACAACGGGACTGGATATAAAAACTCAGAAATGGACAGCACAATACTACCCAATTGTAATGCAATTATGTTAAAACACTGAATGAAGCTGCATGTGAGGTATAGGTTTTTTGTTTTTGTTTTTTTTGTTTTTTTTTCTTTCTATTATTGTTTAAATTCTTATTCTGTTGTCTTTTTATTTCTTTTTCTAAATCGATGCAAATGTACTAAGAAATGATGAATATGCAACTATGTGATGTTATTAAGAATTACTGATTGTACATGTAGATTGGAATGATTTCTAATTGTTTTGTTAATTCTTTTTTTAATTAATAAAAAAAAAAAAAAAGAAAAAAAAAGAAAATAAAAACTGGCATCTCCGTTCAAGGAACTCAAAGTTTAATGGGGGAGACAAATAATTACAATGAAAAGTGAGACTGCTTTGAGTCTCGGTGGGGTGGTAATCGGGAAGGGAGATAATCTTTTATATCTTGCTAAGACGTTGGGTTCCACAGGCATATGCATTCATTAAAATCCAGCTAATATATACTTAAAATTTGTATTATTCATTGTACATTAAAAAAATCTGAACAATCAAGGTTAAATATTTAGGAGGAAGTGTACTGATGTGTACAATTTACTTTGAAATGCATAACAATATGAATTATTTATGGATAGATGGATAGATATGTGATAAAGCAAATACAGTAAAATGTTAATGGTAGAATCTAGATTGTAAGTGTAGGGGTGATCCTGTAAAATATTTCAACTTTGCTGTATCTTTAAAATTTTTCTTAGTAAAAGGTTGGGGAAAAAAATATTAAGGGAGCACCAATTGATGGCAAGACTTTGATCCAGAGTAGAGATTTCATAGGTGGGTGACATCTGAATTGTGAACTGAAATATTAGTAGGAGCTGCCAATCATACCAAACGGGAGAACGAACTCAGGCATTCAATGAGGAGTTCTTGCCTTTGATCAGCTTGCCATCTACTGGGGGAGTCAGACAAGTGAGTAGATGACTGCAATATAGTTAGGTAGTGCTAGTGGTGTTAGTGTAAGAGAGAGGTCAACAGTAGAGGAGAGGTACCTAATTCACAGTGGGGGTGGGGGGTAGGGGTGGGAGACTAGAGGTGGTCAAAAAAAGTTTCTCCAAGGGGATGAAATCTGATCTGAGTATTAAAGAAAAAATTGAGTTAGCCACATGAAGACAGAGGGAAGGCATTTCAGGTAGAGAGAGGAGAATGTACAAAGGCACACAGGATAAAAGAGAACTTGGCACACTTAGTATGGCTAAGCAGATTGCAAGGAAGGAGTGACAAGAGTTGAAACTACCAGAAAGTCAGGGCTAGAGCATAGAGGCCATGCTAAGCAGCATGGGAGAGAATGAGGCTCTATGGAAGAGCTCAGCAAGAAAGTGATATACAGTTTAGGAAGGTCACCCTGGCTGCTGGTTAGCAGATGGCTTGAAAGCACGCCTGACTGAAGAAAGGGAAACCAATTGGAAAGAAGCTTGCTATACTATAAGAAATGATGAGGACCTGAACTAAGGAGTATGGTAATAGGATTAGAGAAAAGAGAGTGATTTGAGAGATGAGAAGGTAGGACTCACAGGATTTAGTGACTGGTGGGATTAGGGGAAGGAGCCAGAGTGAGGAAGAGTATAGAATGGTTTCTGGCCTGGGTGAATCCGTCGCTGTCAGTTTTATTCACTGAAGCCGATGGAGGGGACAGATTTAGCAGAAGCAGGGAGAGATGAGGGATTCAGTTTTAGACATGTGGAATTGGAGAAGCCCGTGGAACATCCACAAGTTACCTACAGGAAACTACATTTATAGGCTTGAAAGTAGATTTGAGGTAGGTATGGGCTAGAGATAGACGTTTACGATTGGCAGTGTATAGATAGGAATTCTAAGTAATCTACATGGGTAAGATCACTTAGAGTGGGGTGAGAAGGTGACAGGGTGATGGATATGAATGGTGAAGAGAAAAAAATCTATGTTTCAGGTAGGGTGGATGTAAGAGGAAAAGCCTGAGAAGTCCTCAGAAAGCTAAGAAGACAACTTGCAAAGGACAGTATCACAGAGTCAGAGGAGGAAAAAGATTGTCCAAAAGAAGAGGCAGGATTTCAGACACTGTAGAAACACTAAGAGGCAAGTGTAACATATTAATGCTTTTACACTTTCCAATACTCCCCAACTCTTCCGACTTTATCAGAAATTATGCACACTCCAGCATACTCTCTTAGTTCTGTGCCTTCGCTATCTTTTCCCAAGGCTAACTTCCCTGGGAAGTTATACCCAGAGGGACAAACATTAAGAAATAGTTAGCTTTATCAGTAGTTATATGAACATGTTCTCTTGGCTCTATTCTTTGTTTATTCCCACTATAAAACTCTGCCTTCTCCTCTGGTCAGTGCGGACCATCATAGCAAGGAATTGCTGTCTCTTTTCCCACCTTCCACAGGACAAGGGCTCCATGTAAGCCCCCCCTGCCCCAAATGCTGTATCTTACTTGCCAAGTTGGACTTATTTGAGTCATTCTTTGGTCTCTCATGTCCCTCACAGTTTGGTGGAAGGTTGTCTTATTACACAGCCTCTTACCTTACTTGGAACAGAGGGCTAAAAATAGCCTAATGGAATCAGTTTTTCAGTTCATTGGGTGATCTCAGTAGGACGGTTACAATGGGATGGGAATGAAGAGGTAGCAAAAAAGCAAAGAGAAAAGCAGAGGAAAGAGAGTAATAGCAAGAGGAGCATGAAGGATTTTACTTTACTTTAAAAATGAGAAAAACACATTCGCATACTTCTCTGTTGAGGGGGGAAAGCCAGCAGAGAGGGAGAAGTTGAAAATGCAGGAAGAAAAGGGGTACCTGATAGAAATAGGTTTCTGAGGTAGCAGAAGAACAAGCAAATCAACAGTGAGTAACACAGAGGTACAAAGGCACAGAGATCTGAAAGCAGAGTACTGTTTGGAAAATGGTGAGTAGACTGTCATGACTGGAAATGTAGAGTTTGTGAGGACAAGGTGGAAGATAAAGCTGGAAATACAGAGGAGCCAGAAAATGCCAAAGTAGTTTCCTGACACTAAAGGATTTCAGATAAGTAAAAGTCATTAGAAGATGGAATGGTGACAAAAGGAAACCTAGAGAACCCAAGATGCAAGTTGGGCCTTGAAAGATGGCTATGTTGTAAATGGTTTTGTTTGGGGAGGGGGAGTTGCATTATGGGAGAGAAAAGATGGCTGTGATGAATGTGCACAGAGGCCAGAATTAGCCAGGCATCTTGTGGAAACCATGTAACTGGAGTGGGGAGTGTTGCTATGGAAATTGTGAAAGATGGCTGAGAAGGTAGGCTGGGAGTAGGGTACAAAGGGTCTGGAAGGCCTGGCTATGATTTTTAGACTTCATCCCATAAGCAGTGATGAGCCACCTAAAAGTTTTTAATCAGGGGAGGCTCCAGGTACAAAGTGCTATTTTAAAGAAATTAACCTAGCTACGGTATTTAGAATGGAATGTCTCTTAGGAGCCAAAGAGTTAGGAGGCGATTGTCCAGATATGCAGGGTGAAGGTGTGGACTTTGTAGCGGCATAAGGAACAGATTGGAAGTTGGTAGACTGCCATGATGTTACTGCGGAAGCACTAACAGCAGGTAATGGGTGCTCATTCCTAATCAGGAAGATCATGCTGGGTGCCACAATTAGCTTAACAGAATAGGAAGAAAGAAAAGAAAAACAGATTGAAAAGGCAGAGTTTGAGTTAGGAGACGAACTAAGAGAGTGAGGACTTACAAACCAAGAGAAGGGTTACAAAAAAAATGCGTTCATCAAACGTCCATGCCACAGAGGTCAGGTAAAATGAGCACCAAAAAGAACCAATTAATTTTGGTAATTAAGAGATCACTAATTATATTTACATAGTGATTTTGGCAAGGTGGGTAAAGACAGATTTAATGAGCATTATAATGATCAGGTTATTGGATATAATATCAATATTAAAAAATAAAATTCCTATTTCTGCATACAAAAAGAAAAGTTAGAAAATAAAATTTTAAAACATTCTGTTTATGCTGATTACATGGGTTTGTTCAGTTTGTGAAAACTCAGCAAGCTTATAAACAGTACACATATGTATATTAAACTTCAAAAAAATAGGACTTACAATAGCATCAAAATGCAAATTATCTAAGAACAGAACAAAAGATGTGCAAGATTTCTAAGGGGGAAATTTTAGAAAAACATTAAATAAGTCCTAAATAAATGAAATGATATACTACGTACATAGAATTGAACTTAACAGAATAGAATACCCAGTATTTTATGACACGGGTAGGGCAAGATGGCAGCGTAGGGAGGTGTTGAATTTAGCTGATCCCCTAGAGCAGTTAGTAAATAGTCAAGAACTGTCTGGAACAACTGTTTGCAGGACATCCATGATCAGACATACATCATCATACACCACTCTAGAATGTGTTGAAGGGCCAAGATCACAGTGCAGAACTGTACTTAAAACCCCCAAATCTTAGAGGCTGGTACCTCATCCCCACTGGCACAGCAGGCTATGCTGGAGATACCTTCCTGAGGGAAAAAGAAGCTCTCTCTACTAGGACCAAGGGAAAGTAGATAAACCAAGCTCCAGTTGTGGCTTTAATTAAAAAATTTAGACTGCTAAATAAAAAGGTCCGAGCAGAGATAAACCCAAGGAACCCTGAAGTCTCTTCTAGCAGAGAGGAGGTGGGGATGATAGAAGAAAAGAAACAAAAAAACTGAGGGTTTTGGAGTAGGTCAAGGTCAGAATACTGGAAAATGGCTGTGCCCCAACTAAAGGGGCACCCAGAGCCAGGTACCACCTCCAGCTTTCAACTGGCGAACCTTGGAGGCTGGGGACTGGCTCTGAAAAGAGATTTCTTATTATTATTTTAAAAACTATTCAAAGTAGCTCATTAGAGAAACCATCAGGCATTTTCAATTGTCAGTAGTGACCCAGTCAAGGGTGGAGTTAAGATATGACTGAAAGACAAACTAATTACTGAAGAGAAGGAGGTAAATTCCTAAAGGGCATATCTTCTCCAAGGAAAGGGGAGGTGGGGAGGGACCCAGTTCAAGTGGCAGCTCTCATTCAGAGAATTTGGACTCCAGGGGCTGGAGAGAATTAAAGGCAGCATACCACTTTACCTTAGTGGGAAGCTGTGGGCTGACAAATGCCACCTGCTGGCAGGAGAAGAAAAACACAGAGGCAAGAGGCTTCACAGGAAAGTCTGACAACCTGCTGGGTCTCATCCTTAGGGAAACTTGATACTGATTACACTCTCCTCCTGAGATCTGGGCTTGTCTTGTCTGGGAAAACTGGAGTCGATCTTATCTTGGGAGACTCTCATTAGAAGAAAAAAAAAAGATTCCATATAGGCAGGGCAAGAACCAAAACAACAAGAGCTGAAAAATTCTGATCAGTTAAACAGAAGCTATGCTAGAGGTCTACAATAATTTGAACAGAATGCCAAAGAACAGATAGAGAACAAAGCAAATCAACAAGAAAATCCCAGGTAAAAGAGTGGAAATGACCTCTAGAATAAATAAACAAGGAAATCAGATGTCTAGACACCAAAAAAAAATTACGAGTCATAGAAGGATATGTTTCACTCAAAGGAAAAAACTAACACTTCAAACGAGATATAGAAGTTGAAACAACTAATTAAAGATTTTCAAACAAATATGCTAAATCAAATAAAATATAGACCTACTCCAAAACACTAACTATTCACATTGTCAAATGTCAAGGACAAAAAGAGAGTTCTGAAAGCAGCAAGAGAAAGATGCATCACATACAAGGAAAGCTCTATAACACCATATGTGGTGTCTAGGCATCTAATTTCTTTGATTAGTTTATTTATCAAGAAGACAAAGCAATCATAAATATTTATGCACTGAACCAGAGTGTCCCAATATACATGACACGCACACTGACAATACTGAAGGGAGAAATAGATACTTCTACAATGATAGTTGGAGATTTCAATGCACCACTCTCATCAATGGGCAGAACATTTAAACAGAGGATCAATAAGGAAACAGAGCTTTTGAATAGTATGATTAATGAACTAGACTTAACAGACATCTACAGAACATTATACCCCACAACAGCAGGATAAATATTTTTCTCAAGTGTTCATGAGAAAACACTTTCTCATTTGTGTGAGGATAAACCACATGTCAGATAATAAAGCAAGTTTGAATAAATTTAAAAAGATTGAAATTGTACAAAACCCTTTCTCAGATTATTATCGAATGAAGTTGGTAAAATCAATAACAGGCAGAAGGCCAGAAAATTTACAAATATATGGAGGCTAAACAACACACTCTTAATCAACCAGTGGGTCAAGGAAGAATTTACAAGAGAAATCAGTAAATATCTACCTCGAGGCAAATGAAAATGAAAATACAACATCAAAACTTTTGGGATGCAGGCAGAGGCAGTGCTGAGAGGGAAAGTTATTGCAGGTAGAGGCAGTGCTGAGAGGGAAAGTTATTGCCCTAAATGCCTACATTAAAAAGAAGAAAGAGCAAAAAATTGAAGAATTAATTGTTCACCTGAAGAAACTAGAGAAAGAACAGCAAACTAACCACAAAGCAAACAGAAGGAAAGAAATAACAAAGATTAGAGCAAAAATAAATGAAATTGAAGACATGAAAACAACAGAGAGAATGTATAAACCAGAAGTTTGTTCTTTGAGGACATCAATAAAATTAATGGACCCTTAGCAAGGGTGACCAAAAATACAAGAGAAAGGATGCAAACAAATAAAATCAGAAGTGGGAGAGGGGACATAACAATTGACTCCACAGAAATGAAGGAGATAATGAAAGGATACTATGAGGAACTATATTCTAGTTTGCTAGCTGCCGGCATACAGTATATCAGAAGCGGAATGGCTTTTAAGAAGGGGAATTTAATAAGTTGCTAGTTTACAGTTCTAAGCCCGAGAAAATGTCCCAGTTAAAACAAGTCTATAGAAATGTCCAATCTAAGACATCCAGGGAAAGATACCTTGATTCAAGAAAGCTGATGAAGTTCAGAGTTTCTTTCTCATCTGGAAAGGCACATGGTGAACATGGTCAGGGTTCCACTCTCATCTGGAAGAGCACATGGCGAACACGGTGTCATCTGCTAGCTTCTTCTGGCTTCCTGTTTCATGAAGCTCCCCAGGAGGCATTTTCCTTCTTCATCTCCAAAGGTCGCTGGCTGGTGGACTCTGCTTCATGTGGCTATGTCGTTCTGCTCTACTCTCTCTCAGATCTCTCATTCTCCAAAATGTCTCCTCTTTTATAGGACTCCAGTAAACCAATCAAGACCCACCCAAATGGGTGGAGATATGACGTCACCTAATCCAGCTTAACCACGCTTGATTAAATCACATCTCCAGGGAGATGATCTAATTACAGTTTCAAACATTTAATACTGAATAGGGATTAGAAGAAATGGCTGCCTTTACAAAATGGGATTAGGATTAAAACATGGCTTTTCTAGGGGACAGACATCCTTTCAAACCAGCACAAACTATATGGTAATAAATTTGACTAAACGCACAACTTCCTAGAAAAGCATGAATAACCAACATTGACTTGAGAAGAGTAGACAACTTCAACAAACCAATCACAAATGAAAACAGAGACTCAGTTATCAAGAAGCTCCCAAAACAGAAAAGTCCAGGACCAGATGGCTTCATACGTGAATTCTACCAAGCATTCAAGAAAGAATTAGTACCAATCCTGCTCAAACTCCTCCAAAAAAACTGAAGAGAGGAAGAAAAGGTACTTAACCCATTCTATGAAGTCAACATTACCCTAATACCAAAGCTAGACAAAGATACTACAACAAAAGAAAATTACAGACCAATCTCTTTAATGAATAAAGATGCAAAACTTCTGAACAAAATACTCACAAACTGAATCCCATAACACATTAAAAGAATTATACACCATGACCTAGTGTGATTTATTCTAAGAATGCACAGCTGGTTCAACAGAAGAAAATCAATTAATGTAATACAGCACATCAATAAAGCAAAGTGGAAAAAGCACATGATAATCTTGATTAATGCCGAAAAGGCATTTGACAAAATTCAAAATCCTTTCTTGATGAAAACATTTCAAAGAATAGGAACATAAGGGAACTTCCTCAACATGACAAACAAAAAATATAAAAAACTCACAGCTAATATTCACACTCAATGGGGAAAAACAGAAAGCTTTCCCTCTAAGATCAGAAACAAGACAAGGATGCCCACTGTCACCACTGTCATTCAACATTGTGCTGGAAGTTCTAGCTAGAACATTTAGACAAGATAAAGAAATAAAAGGCATCCAAACTGGAAAAGAATTAAAACGTTCAACTGCTTGCAGATGACATGATATTCTATGTTGAAAATCCTGAAGAATCTATTGCAAAGCTATCTGAGCTAATGAATGAGTACAGCAAAACGACAGGGTACAAGATCAACACCCCAAAATCAGTACTGTTTCTATATACTACTAATGAGCAATCTGAGGAGGAAATCAAGAAAAAAATTCCATTTACACTAGTAACCAAAAGAATCAAATATTTAGGAATAAATTTAACCAAGGCCACAAAAGACCTATTACACAAAACTACAAGAAAGTGCTAAAAGAAATCAAAGAAGACCTAATGCATAAAAAATGGACATTTGGGCTGTTAGACCTAATAAATAAATGGAAGGACATACTGTGTTTATGGATTGGACTAAATATAGTTAAGATGTCAATTCTACCCAAATTTATTTATAGATTCAATGCAACACCAATTAAAATCCCAACAACTTACTTTGCAGAAATAGGTAAACCAATAATCAAATTTATTTGGAGGGGCAGGGTGCCCTGAATAGCTAAAAATATCTTGAGAAAGAGGAATATAGTAGGAGGTCTCACACTACCTGGTGTTAATGAATATTACAAAGCAACAGTAGTCAAAACAGCTTTGTACTGGCATCAAGATAGATATACTGACCAATGGAATCAAACTGAGTGTTCAAAAATAGACTCATCTACAGACAATTGATCTTTGATAAGGCACTGGGACAGTCCAGCCTCTTCAATAAATGGTGCTTGGAGAACTGGATAACCATACCCAAACGAATGAGAGGGGACCCCTATCTCACATCTTTTACAAAAATAAACTCAAAATGGGTCAAAGATCTGAATATTAGAGCTAAGAACATAAAACTTTTAGAAGAAAATATAGGGAAATTTCTTAAAGATCTTATGACTGGAGGTGGTTTCTAGACCTTACACCCAAAGCACAAGCAATTCAGAAAGAAACAGATAAATGGGATCTCCTCAAAACTGAACACTTTTGCCTATCAAAGGACTTTGTCAGGAAAGTTAAAAGGCAGCCTATGCAATGGGAAACAGTATTTGGAAACCACATATCACATAAGGGTTTAATATTCAGAATATATAGAGAAATCCTACAACTCAACACTCAAAAAGACAAACAGCCCAATGCAAAAATGGGCAAGAGACATGGACAGACACTTTTCCGAAGAGGAAATACAAATGCCTCAAAAACATATGAAAAGATGCTCAACTACATAGGCTATTAGGGAAATGCAAATCAAAACCATAATGAGATATCATTGCACACCTACCAGAATTGCCATTATCAAGAAAACAGCAAAACTACAAGTGCTGGAGAGGATGTGGAGAAAGAGGTACACTTATTCACTGTTGGTGGGAAAGCTGAATGATGCAACAGCTCTGGAAGGCAGTTTGGCAATTCTATACTTAGAATTGTTCCAACAATCTCATTACTAGGTATATATTCAGAGGAACTGAAAGCAGGGGAAAAAACGGACATTTGTACACAGATGCTTATAGTGGCATTATTCACAATTGTTAGGAAATGGAAACAACCCAAATGTCCATCAATGGATGAGCAGATAAAAAGAAACTATGGTATATCTCTCTATATATATATACATGATGGAATATTGCACGGCTGTAAGACAGAATAAAGTCATGATGCATGCAAAAATATGAATGAAACTTGAGGACATTATGCTGAGTGAAATTAGCCAGAAACAACAGGAAACACTGTATGATCTCACTAACAGGAATTAACATTAATGAGCAAACTTTGAGAGTTAGAGTTGAGAACAAAGATTATCAGGAAATAGCAGAAGTAGAGAGACTGGGTATTTGATGCTGAAGGTATTTAGAATGTTTAACAGGACTGCTGATAAAGATCCAGAAATGGATAGGACAATATTATCTGATCCTAGCACAATATTGTAAGTACATTGAACAAAGCTGAGTGTGAGTATGGCTGAAAGAGGAAGACTAGGGGCATGTATGACATCAGAAGGAAAGATAGAAGATAAAGCAAGACTGTAACTTAGTGAAATCTAGTGTGAACAATGATGGTGATTAAATGTACAAATATAAGAATGTTTTTGCATGAGGGAGAATAAATGAATGTCAACATTGCAAGGTGTTGAAAATGGAATGGTAAATGGAAAAAATATAATCAATGCAAACTAGAGTCTAAGTTAACTGTAACATTGTAATATGCTACCATCAAATGTTTAACAAAGGCAATATAACAAAGCTAAAAGTCAATAAAGGAGATATAAGGGAGGGGTATGAGATTCTTGGTGTTGTTTCTCCTTTTTATTCTTATTTTATTATTTTTTAATATTTTAATTCTTCATTTTTCCCCCTTTTCTTTCTTTGCAGCAGAAATGGAAATGTCCTCATACAGATTGTGGTGGTGAATGCCTAACTATGTGATTATACCAGGAACTATTGTTTGTTTATTTAGGATGGATCGCATGGGGTGTAAACATAGCTGTTTAAAAAATAAACAGAAAGATACATATGTTGGAGAAAATGTGGAGACAGATGTCCCTATTCACTGTTGGTAGGTGTGCTGTTTTTAAAGTATTGCGTGCCCCAGAAAAGTCATGTCCTTTAATCCTGATTCAATGTTGTAGGGTGGAAACCTTAGATAAAATTGTTTCCATGGAGACTGACCCACTCAATTGCAGGTGTGGCCTTTTTTTTTTTCCGCATGGGCAGGCACTGGGAATCGAACCTGGGTTTCCAGCATGGCAGGCAAGAACTCTGCCTGCTGAGCCACCATGGCCTCCTGCATGTCAAGGCCTTTTGATTAGATTACTCCACGGGGGTGTGGTGTGCCAAATTATGGGTGTGACCATTTGATTAGATGGAGATGTGACTCCACCCATTCAAGGTGGGTCTCGATTAGTTTACTGGAGTCTTTAAGAGAGCTCATAGAAAGGGAAAGAGCTCAGAGCTAACATAGATGCAAGCGTTTGGAAATGCAGATGCTCCAGCATACAGTTACTTCAGAGCCAACAGAGACACAGACATTTGGACATGCTTGGAGTGCCAACAGAGAGAGCAGACACACAGATACAGATGTCTGGAGATGCAGAGCCCAGCATATATCACCATGTGCCTTCCCATGGGATGCAAAGCAAGGAAGAACCCAGAGTTGTGTCCCAGAGGAGCTAAGTGAAGGCCCACAGATGCTTAGAGAGGAAACTACTAACATCAGAAGCTGGAAACAATGAAACAAGGAACAAGGACCAGCAGATGCCAGCCATGCTCCTTCCCATGTGACAGACATTGGCCTTTCCTGAGTCAGGGTATTTTTCTCTGGATGCCTTAGTTTGGACATTTTTATGGTCTTAGAACTGTAAACTTGTAACTTAATAAATTCTCTTTTTAAAAGCTGTCCATTCCTGGTATATTGTATTCCAGGAGCATTTAACAAACCAAAACAGTAGGGAAGTAGAATGGTATTGTCCCTCTGGAAGGCAGTGTGGTGGTTCCATGGGAAGCTAAGAATAGGGTTGCCATATGATCCTGCAACCCTGTTATTAAGCATAAACTTGGAAGAACTGAAAGCAGGTAAATGAACGGACATTTCCCACTGGTTTTTATGGTGGCAGTATTTGCAATGGATGGAGGTGGCCTAAGGGTACATTGACTGATGAACAGAAAGGAGAACTGTGGTGTATACCTATTGGAATATTGAGTGGATGCAAGGAGAAATGAAGTTCTGAGGCATGCAACTAGGTGAATGAATCTTGAGACAGCATGTTGCGTAAAATAAGCCAGAAACTAAGACAAATATTAAAATGCCTCACTAATAAGGACTAACTATAATGTGCATACTCTGAGAATTGAATTCGAGAACACAGGTTATCAGGGGAAGGCTTATTGCAAAGGTTCCTAGAATGTAAGCTCTTACAGCAGTCACATCTATTCCTGAGTTGTTTTTGTTATTTCTAAATTCTGAGATGCAGAGCTCTTTGTTTGTGACCTGGTCGTTACCTGAGATTCAGAGTTGGAATTCTGTGACTTTGAAAGTCAGCATTACCCCATAGAGCAACAGCTAAAAAAGCTAAAAAAGTGATATTTGAATTAGAGATATGAATGAAGCTGATCTGGTTAGGACTAAGGTAAATCAGACCAAAGTGTACAGGATGAGATTGTGTTGTAAATTTTAACACCTGTGTGAGAGGGACCAAAAGAGATGTTTATTTGGTACAGAATTTAAACTTTCTGTGGCACACTACCTAATTTAACCTGTATGGTCAGTTTATTCAAATACCATAATTACATGGAACCTTGAATAGGGTGTGAGATCTTGTTGGTTTGTACAAGTTAGTTTGATGCCCTGCTACATCCCAGGGTAATTTGGGCAGAAAATAAAAAGTACTAGCAAAGTCCCCTAGAGGAACTGGGGAAAAATGTGAAACTATTAAAGTTTCACACCCAGGGAATTCCTGAATTCTCACAAGCACTGAGGACTACCAATTTAATAGGCCAAGCCTTTGATCTTGGGGCTTGCCCTTATGAAACTTATTCCTGCAAAGGAGAAGCTAAGTCTACTTATAATTATGCCTAAGGGTCACCCCCAGAGAACCTCTTTTGTTCCTCAGATGTGGCCTGTTTCTCTAAGCCAACTCCGCAGGTAAACTTACTGCCCTCTCCCCCTGTGTGGGAGATGACACCCAGGGGTTTAAATCTCTCTGGCAATGTGGGACAGGACTCCCAGGGATGAGCCTGGCCCTGGCATTGTGGGAATGAGAAAGTCTTCTTGACCAAAAGGGGGAAGAGAAATGAGACAAAAGAAAGTTTCAGTGGCTGAGAGACTTCAAATAGAGTCAAGAGGTCATTCTGGAAGTTGCTCTTATGCATTATACAGATATCCCTTTTTAGTTTTAAGTGTATTAGAACAGGTAGAAGGAAATACCTAAAACTACTGAAGTGAAATATATATAACTATATAGCTTTTACAGTGTGATCATGTGCATATGATTGTGAAAACCTTGTAACCAACACTCTGTTTATCCGGTATATGGACAGATGAATAAGAAAATAAAGATAATAAATAAATAAATAACAGAGGGGAAATAAAATAATGGGGATGGGATGTTTTTGTGTTCTTTTTTCTTTTTATTCTTATTTTAATTTTTTTGAAGTAATGACAATGTTCAAGAATTGACTGTGGAGTACATGGGTGGTTCAGTGGTAGAATGCTCACCGGCCATGCAGGAGACTCAGGTTCAATTCCGGGCCCATGCACTCTACCCCCACCCCCCTAAAAAAGGAAAAAAAATGATTGTGGTGATGGTTGCACAAATATATGATGATATGATGATACTATGAACCATTCTTGTATACTTTGGGTGATTATATGATATGTGAACATATCTCAGTTGCATTAAAATATATTTTATGGCAGAAGGTAGCACTGCTAATCAGTAGGGGAAAGGAAGGAGTTTTTATTAAATAGTACCAGGACAACTAAGTATTTCTATGGAAAAGCAAGATTAGATTCCTACATCACACCATACACAAAAGAAAAATTCTAGGTAGATTAAAAACTTAAATATGAAAGGTAAAATTGTAAAGCTGTTAGAAGATAATAAGGAAGAATATTTTCATAACCTTAGGATATTGTAGGATTTCTTAAATAAGAAACAAAATGATGTCATTATAAGTGAAAAGGGAAGCCAGAGATGGGGAAGAAGATATTTGCAAAACATATGGGGGAGCAGATATTTTCAATAAATATAACTGACCAATGACAAGCATCCACAATACATAATGAACTACTTTTTTAAATCAATAGGAAAAAAGACAGATACCCAACGGAAAAATGGGCAAAAGACTTGAATAGGCATTTCATAGAAAAGAAAACATACATGGTCAATAAACCTATGAAAAGGTGATCATTTAGTCACCTATGAAAAGGTGATCATTTAGGTTTAGAATGAAAATCAAAACCACAATGAGTTATCACTAACACCCAACTGATGGGCAAAAATTAAAAATTCTGACAATACAGTTTTAGGCATGTGGAGCAATAAGGATTCTTTATAAACAAACATCCAGAAAGACAGTTTGGAGTACACATACCTTATGACCCAGCAATTCTACTCCTAGGTGTATACCCTGGAAAATTCTCACACATATAGATCGGGATACATGAACAAGAATGTTCATATGAGCACTGTTAATAATAGCCAAAAAATTGGAAACAATTGAAATATCCATCAACCATAGAAAGAATAAATAAATTGGGGTATAGTAATTTATACCTATAGTTCACAAAAATGAAAATAAATGAACAGCTACATGCAATGCAGATGAATCTCTCAAACATAATGCTGAGTGGAAGATCCAAGATATGAAAGAATATATGCAGTATGATTCCATTCTTATAAAGTTTTTTCAACCAGAGTGGTAGGTGCATGGGTGTTTACTTTATAATTATTTATTAAACTATATACATGATCTATGCAACGTTCTGTATATATGATATAGGTGACCAAAGAAGTGTAACTAAAGAGTGAATCAAGTGTTCATGGAAGCATTATGTATTCAAAGAGCATGATATATACAATCTACTCTCAAATGTTTAGAAAATTGATAGATAAGCAGATAGTCAGGCAGATATATAGATGGACAGAAAGAATGATATAGCAAATGTAACAAAACATTAAAATTGGTAGATATGGGTATTTCAGGGTATGCTGGAGTTCTCTGAATGGATTTTGTATTATTTTTGCAACTGTCCTTTAAGTTTGAAATTACTTCAAAATAATAAGTTTAAGGAAAAAAAAGAGTGAATCAGATGTGTTGCTAAGTAGTATAAACTTTTTAGAAAAAATTTTTATTGACAAGACAACATACAAACACAGTCTTAACACACATTCCATATATGGTGCACAATCAGTGGCTTACAATATCATCACATAGTAGTATATTCATCACCTTGATCATTTTTTAGAATATTTGCATCACTCCAGAAAAAGAAATAAAAAGAAAAAAGAAAAAACTCATACATACCATACGCCTTACCCCTCCCTCTCATTGACCTCTAGTATTTTCAACTACCCAATATATTTTAACCTTTGTTTTCCCTATTATTTGTTGTTTTTATTTATTATTATTTTTTTGGGGGGGGGTGCATGGTCTGGGAATTGAACCCGGTCTCCTGCATGGAAGGTGAGCATTCTACCACTGAACCACCAGTGGACTGTTTATTTTTTTATTAACATTTTTAGTGTAAACTTTTTTGAGGTGCTTGTCTCAAAGGGAAAGAGATGGGGTAGTAGTTAGAGGAAGATTTGGGATTGAAAGAATTTGTGTACATATATACACCAAAATACACATTTAAGAATGTTTGTAGAAAAAAAACAAAAAATTGTGAAACTGTAACCTATACCAAACTTTAAAATCTGTTCTATAACTACTTGATGAAATGTACTTGGAAACTTATTGCCTTTTTTTTTTTGGTACTTTGGATTAAAAATTCCATTTATTCATTTATTTTCAAACTTTTTAAAAGTCTAAAAAATAACCCATATAGAAAGCAAAAAAAAGCAATCCTTTTCAAAGGATACATCAACAAGTAGAACACATCCCAGAGTTTGTCAAGAGCTACCATTCCCCCTACTCAGATTTTTCCTTTCAGTTGCTCCAAAACACTGGAGGCTAGAAGGAATATTAATATAGTGTGTCAGCAGCTACACTCTTTGGTTAAATCTCATTTTCTCTATTATACTCCCTCCTTCTTCTTTAATCCTTTTCCCAACCTACAGGGAGTTTTGAACAATGTTCATTCTGACTTTTTCATGTGGAGAAGGGATGTGAGAGTGGTTACCTTTTGCAGAAGACAGTGACTGGAAGAGGGCATAAGTAGTACTTCTGGGATGCTCGTAATGTTCTGGTTCATATTCTGAGTTCATTTTACATGGATGTAATTCACTTTGTGAATAATCTTCAAGCTATATGATTATGATTTGGGCACTTTTCTGTATGTATATTATACTTCAACTGATTAATTTATTTGTTATCTATCTGTAATCTATCTATCTGGCAGTGATTATGTGAGTGGGTCAGGTTTTCCTGGATCTGAAAATGATGAAAAGAAACTGAAGGGATGGGTTGGGTTCTCTTTGCCTTAAGACTAGGACAGCACAAGGAAACAAGAGTATAGAGAGGCCTCCACCTGATTCTGACAATCTGAATGACAATCTGCTGTGCTACATTGCTGGCTGAAGGTTTTTGCCCATGTTGCTACGACTTATGGTGCCCCAGCATTAGACTTGAGCCCCAATGAATAAAAAAAATAAATAAATAAAAATATATCTAAAGTGACCCAAAATACAAAAAGAAACAGCAGAACACTTTGAATAGGTCTTTAATGAAATACAGTTGCTGAAGGAAATAGACAACTGGTATTTAAAAATTAAAACAAAAACAGAAGACACTCAAGGAGATTAAAGTAAAAGAACTTTCTGGGACTAAAACATTAAACACTATTTACCAAAACCAACAGCAATTATCATTCCAAATAATAAAACACTAAAACCTTCTAATTTAAATAAAAAACCAGATTCCCCTTGAGGGAAACAACTTTATAAGCCTGGTGACATATCCTTCAATATCATTCTGCCTGCTTATAAACATAAAAGAAGAGAATTAAATAATAGGAATGAAGATTGGCAAAGAGATAATTTTCTTTTTACTGATATAATTTTATACCAGGTGTGCCAGTTTGAATCTGTGGTGTACCCCAGAAAAGCCATATCCTTTAATCCTCATTCAATATTGCTGGGGGGGAGCTTTTTGATTATTCCCATGGAGATGTGACCCACCCAATTGTGGGTGTTAACTTTTGATTAGATGGGTTCCATGGAGATGTGTTTCCACCCATTCAAGTTGGGGTTGCTTACTGGAGCCCTTTAAGAGGGAACCATTTTAGAAAAAACTTCAGAACCCATACAGCCAGAGATCTTTGGAGATGAAGAAGGAAAACACCCCAGGGGAGCTTCATGAAACAAGAAGCCTCGAGAAAAAGCTAGCAGAGGTCGCCATGTTTGCCATGTGCCTTTGCAGTTGAGAAAGAAACCCTGAATGTCATCAGCCTCCTGGAACCAAAATATCTATTCCTGGATGCCTTAGATTGGACATTTCTATAGCCTTATTTTAATTTGGACATTTTCACAGCTTTAGAACTGTAAACTTGCAACTCATAAAATTCCTCTTTTTAAAAGCCATTTTGTTTCTGGTATATTGCATTCTAGCAGCTAGCAAGCTGCAAGACCAAGAAAATACAAGGCTCTAGTTAAAAAAAAATCATATCTAGAACAGGGTACATGGATGACGCTCACAAACATGGTAAACAAAAAAACAAAACAAAACCAAAAAAACCCACTATGGAATGATTTATGCAAAGTTTTGTAACATGCCACTATATACTATTTAGAGATACAAGAATAAAGAATATAATGGAAAAGATAAACACCAACTTTAGAATGACAGTTAAACTTCTCCCTCAGTCTGATGTAATCTACCTGATACCTTGCCACTTAACTGACAATATTCTGGCAAAGACCACAAAAAAACCTTAAATGAAAATCCAATGACTGCATCCCTTGTAACCGCTTTGAAGCATTTGACACAGCTGACCCCTCTTCTTTCTAGAAATTCCTACCTTAATTTCTAGATACTACTATCCTCCTATGTCTCTTTATTTGGCTCCTTTACCTTTGGCCCTTAAATATTAGCATTCCTCACAAATATTTAGTGTTGGCTCTCTCATTATCTAGTTTATCTCTAAACAACTCTCCTTGAGGAATCACATCCATACATTTCCAAATATCTATCCCCAACCCAGATGCTACATCTATGCTCTATTCCTGACTTTCCCTTTTTCTCCTGTACTTTTCTAATATGCACTGTTTTATGAGCTCAATTATGTACCCCAAAGAGATATGTTGAAGTTCTATGTGGCCCTCTAATCTAATATGACTGGTGTTTCTCTCTCTCTCTCTCTAAAAAAAAGAAGAGACAGAAAGACAAAGGGGAGGGTGCAAGCCAAGAAGGAAGAGATAAGTAAGGTGTGCTGGTTTGAAAGGCTTATGAACCCTAGAAAAGCCATGTTTTAATCCTGATTCAATTTTGTGGGAGCAATTGTTTCTTTAATCCTGATTCAATAATGTAGGTTGGTAACTTGATTAGATTATCTCCGTGGAGGTGTGGCGTGCCCAATTGTGGGTATTAACCTTTGATTAGATGGAGATGTGACTCTACCCATTCCAGGAAGGTCTAAATTAGTTTATTGGAATCTTTTCAAAGAGGAAACATTTTGGAGAGAGCCTCTGAGCCATGAGAGCTGCGAGAAAGCCCAACAGCCAGAGACCTTTGGAGATGAAGAAGGAAGACGCCCCTGGGAGAGCTTCATGAAACAAGAAGCCTCAAGAGAAAGCTAGCAGATGTCGCCAAGTTTGCCACGTGCCTTTCCAGTTGAGAGAGAAACCCTGAATGTCATCGGTCTTCTTGAACCAAGGTATCTTTCCCTGATGCCTTAGATTGGACATTTTTATAGCTTTGCTTTAATGTGGACATTTTTGCAAGCTTAGAACTGTAAACCAGCAACTTAATAAACTCCCTTTTTGGAAAGCCGTTCCATTTCTGATAGATCACATTCCAGCAGTTTGCAAACTAGAACATAAGGATTCTCCCCTACAGGTTTCAGACAGAGCCTGGTCCTTCTAGCTGACACATTAATTTTGGACTTCTGGCCTCCAGAACTGTGAGACAACAAATTTCTGTTGCCTTAAGCCACCAGGTTTGTGGTACTTTGCTATGGCAGTTCTAGGAAACTGAGACACACTCCAACAAATCAGGCATGTCCAAAATCCCTTTGATGTCTGCTTCCTACATACCTATTTCTTGTTTTCTCACTAGCTTCTTGTCGGCTTTTTGACTCTCCCGCTTGATAGAGGATTCAACCCTGATTTTGTCATAAACTCTTTCTTTGTTTCACAAAGCAAATCCGACAATGTCTTGCTGTTTCTTGGGTACATCTTCTCCCATTCCCAGTACCAACAAATTGAACAGTATTCTGATGGGCCAATTCCACCCTCTGAAAATATTCTAGAGAGGCTTGCAAGTGTCTTGGCCTCTACACAGGTAGAAGATTACTCCTTCTAACAGTGAGTGTCTTGGTTTTGTGAATGCTGTTTTGGTAGCTGAAGAAAAATTATGTCTTATTTCAGCTGAGTCTATATATAAATATCCATTGCCCCTATATTCATTAACCAACACTGAGAGGAAGTAAAAACACAGAGAAAGGGGATTAATAATTAGTAAGAGCCTACTACATACCAGGAATTGTGCTGCAAATTCTACATATATCAATTTACCTGATCTTTACAACAACTCTGTGGAGGTATACATTCAAATTTTACTTTACACTTGCAGTACCTGAAGCTAAAATGGGCAGCCCAGAATATGTATGCAAAAACATTTAATGCAATAGAATAAATTACTTTATGAACCACTTAAAAGTCTTTGAAGATGGTGCCAAGTAGGAAAACCATAAAGCACCTATGAATTTACCATTGGTGGATCAAAAATTGTGAAAATTCATGAGTGACTGAAAACAGATCAAACAGACTAACAGAAGAAAAAATACAAAGAAGAGAACTGCTGCAAAAAGGTTGCACCAGCTTCAGGGGTGTTCAGACTAGAAACGAGTGGATACAGGAAATAGGAGGGAGCCCTGGGACAATGTTCAAGGTAATTTTGGTTGTGGAACCAGAACAGGAGTAAGGCATTGGGCTAGTAGCCAATGAGATTACAGGAATAAGTTCCAAAGACACATGAAAATATGTAGGTTAAAACCCCCTGTTAAAAGAGAACATAAAATTGGGTAAAAAACAAAAACAAAAACAAAAAAACTTCAGTAAATAAAAAACCAAGCTATATTCTCCCCAAGAAATGGAACAAGATGAGGATGTGCACTGTCACCACTGTTATTAAACACTGTACTGGAAGTTCTAGTCGGAGAACTTAGGCAAGAAAAAGAAATAAAAGGCATCTAAATTAGAAAGAAAGAAGGAAAACTTTCCCTATTTGCTGATGACATGATCCTATATATAGAAAGTCCTGAAAGATCTACAACAAAGTGACTAGAGCTAATAAACAAATTCAGCAAAGTGGTGGGGTACAAGATCAACATGCAACCATCAATAATGTTTCTACACACTAACAATGAACAATCTGAAGATAAAATCAAGAAAAACATTCCATATACAAAAGCAACTAAAAGAATCAAATATCTAAGAATAAACTTAACCAAGGATGTAAAGGCCTTATACATGGAAAACTACAAAACATTGCTGAAAAAAATTAAAGAAGGCCTAAATAAATGGAATGACAGCCCAAGTCCATGGATTGGAAGACTAAATATTGTTAAGATATCAATTCTGCCCACAGTGATTCACAGATTCAATGCAATCCCAATCAAAATTTCAATAGCCTTCTTTGCAGAAATGGAAAAGCCAATCATCAAATTTATATGGAAGAATAAGGGGCCCTCAACAGCCAAAACCATCTTGTAAAAGAACAAGTCACACTTCCCGATTTTTAAACTTACATTAAAGTTACAGTAATCAAAACAGCATGGTTCTGGCAAAAAAGACAGATACACAGACCAATGGAATCAAATTGACAGTTCAGAAATAAATCCTTACCCCTATGGCCAATCGATCTTTGACAAGGGTGCCAAGACCACTCGATGTGGGAAAAACAGTCTTTTCACAAAATGATGTTGGGAGAACCTGTATAACCATATGCAAAAGAATAAAGGTGGACCCCCAGTTCACACCATATACAAAAATAAACGCAATATGGCTCAAAGACCTAAATATAAGAAACAATTCTTATATTGCTTCTTATATCAAACTATTAGAAGAAATATGGGGGAAAAAAAGATAAATGGAACTTAATCAAAATTTAAAACTTTTGAGCATCAAAGGACTTTATCAAGAAAGTAAAAAGACAACCTACAGAATGGGAGAAAATATTTAGAAACTACATATCCGATAAAGGTTTAATATCCAGAATAGATAAAGAACTCCTACAGGTCAACAACAAAAAGACAAACAACCCTATTTAAAAATGGGCAAAAGAACTGAATAAACATTTCTCCAAAGAAGATATACAAATGCTCAACAAGAATATGAAAACATGTTCAAGGGTCATTAGCCAACAGGGAAATGCAAATAAAAAACACAATGAGATACTATTTCATACCCTTTGGCTATTAGAATGACTACTATTATAAAAAAAACAAATAAGAAACAACAAGTGTTGGAGAGAATGTGGAGAAACAGGAACACTCCTACACTGTAGGTGGAAATGTAAAACTTTGGAAAACAGTTTGGCAGTTCCTTCAAAAATTAAGAACAAAATTACCATATAGTCTTGCAATTTCAGCTCAGTATATACCCCCACAAATGACAAAAGTTGGAAACAATCCATGTCCATCAACTGATGAATGGATAAATATAATGGAATACTATTCATTAGCAAAAAGGAATGAAGTTCTAATACATGCTACTACATGGATAAAACTTGAAGACATCATACATGAAATATCCAGACACTAAAGGACAAATATTGTATGATTTCATTATATGAAATACCTAGAATAAGGAAATTCATAGACAGAAAATAGATTACAGTTACCAGGGATTGAAGGGATGGGAAGTTATTGCTTAATGAAAGTTTTGGTACTGTATGGTGTTTCAGTTTGCTAAAGCTGCCAGATTGCAATGTACCAGAAATGAGTTGGATTTTTTAATGGGGATTTATTAATTTATGAATTTACAGTTCTAAGGCCTTGAACATGTCCAAATTAAGGCATTAAGAGGAAGATACCTTCTCTGAGGAAAGGCTGCTGGCATCTGGGGTTCCTCTGTCACATGGGAAGGCATATGGCGATGTCTGCTGGTCCTTCTCTCCTGGTTCTGGTTTCAATGGTTGTCTCCAAATGTCTCTGAGCATTTCTCTCTCAGCTTCTCTGAGCTTTCTGAGTTTCATCTGTCTTTTATCTTCTCATAAAGGATTCCAGCCAAGAGGGTTAAGACCCAGTTTGAATGGGATGAGTCACATCTCCATAGAAACAACCTAATCAAAAGGTCCCACCCCAAAATAGGTCTGCTCCCACAGGGACGGATTAAGAGAACATAGCATTTTATGGGGTACATAACAGCTTCAAACCAACACAGATGGTGATGATAGTACTACAATAATGTGAATATAATTAATATCACTGAATGGTATACATGAAGGAGGTTAAAATGGCAAGTTTTGTTTTATATATTGTACCAAAATAAAAATAAAAAAACCCAATACAATGTGATGCCACTTCATAATAAAAAGCACCAGTGAGAATGTGGAGAAATTGGAACCCTCAAGCATTGCTGGTGGGAGTGTAAAATGGTGCAGTCAATTTTGGAAAACAGTCTGGCGTTCTTCAAAGTTAAAGTTATAGGTATCATATAACTCTGCACACAAAAACTTGTACATGAATGCTCACAGCCATATTATTCATAATAGCCAAAAGTGGAAACAACCTAAATGTCCATCAACTTATGAATGGATAAATAAAATATGGTATATTGATATCATAGAATGCTGTTGGCAATACAGGACTATACACCTAAAAAAGATGATGGGGGTACTAGAACCACTAGAAATTTCAAGAAAGTTAAATCTCAAAGTGTAAAACACAGGACAGTAAAAAGGGCACTTTAAAATACACTCAGAACAAAAAGCTGAATGAGGAAGAAATAAATCTCTGATAAGTGCTAGACGTATAATAAAGATAAAAGACAAAGAAGTACATTTCCTCAATTATTGCTTTTCCTCCTGCCTTCCCAGTCACTGAAGCCCAAGATGAGCGAAGAGGTAGTGAGAACAAAACCACTTTCCTAAGAGTTCAAATAATGCATTGAGAGTAATTTCAAATGAGACCACTGAAGCTATGTCAATGATCTTTGAGAAATCAAGGATGATATTCCAAAAGACCGGGAAGATACAATTTCAATTTTCAATAGAGGGATAAAAGCTAATTCCATAAATTAAAGACCAGTGTGTTTGATATACGTCTAGAATGGTTTACTACGTGGATGGCTTGAAAGAATGTAAAAATGTAAGAATGAGCAAGAAGCCAACTTTAATTCACTAAGAAAGTCAATTTGGACTAATCCTTATTTCTTTTTTTTACACTGTTGCTAGTTGGTAGCTGTGCAAAATATGGTAGACATAGTACATCTAGACTTAGTAAGACATCAGACAAGAGCTTTCATGAGATCCTTAAGAACATAATTTAGAAACATGAGCTGGATATTAATTATTGCTAAATAGATTATAATTACTTGAAAACTTATTCCCAAAGCATGCAGAAATGCAGATTACCAGATCACTGTCATGCTAGATGAAAGTTTTTAATAGCATATGCCATAGGGTTCTACCACCAGGCGTCATTAGATATGGAAACCATGCTGATAAGTTTTACAGGTGGCAACATCTGGGAGGGAGAGTGGATATCAGAGATAGCAGAATCAGGATATAAATTTTAATTATAAGTAGTTGGGGATAAAACAAAACTAAAACTAAAACTTGCCTGGACCAGATCAGATCAAATCAAATCAGGGGCCAGATCCAAATCTCATAACCTGAATTGGAGAATAAGTGCAAGGGAAAGAAACAATTTTTCACTAATTCTGCAAATCAGCCTCAAAGTTGAATTGTAGTTACTGTTAGAATGTGATCTGAAATAACCCAGTCAAGACACCAACAATACCAATACTAGACACACAATACTGAAGGGTTTGATCTACAACTGTGGTCTTAATTACTCTCACCCTCTTTTAGACGATCTCCTTCAGCCTTGGTTTTCTTCTGCCTTTCTGATCCAGCAAGGTCTACAAGATGCAGCTTGGAACGAAAGCTGCTATTCCTGCCATAATGAAAAGAAGGTACAAGTGAGAATGTTACACAAGTTTAAGAGATGCTGAGTATCAAAGCCAATTTGCTGGCTCTTGTTTTCTTTTGGGTAAGTCAAAATGGCTCCATTGGTTACCAATGCTTATAGCACTGATGGCTGATGATTTGTAAAATCACTTGAAGAAGCAGACTAATACTTAACCTAAGAAATTGAGCTTTGAAATACAACTTTGAAAACCTTGATTTTAAATTGTAACTTACTTAAAAAAAAATTGTAACTTACTTGTCACTTTTCTTTCTTTGCTCTACGGAGATTGTAAAGATGGCATGAGAACGGGAAGACTGGGAGTTCATTGCCGTGGAGGCCACAGTCCTACAGTTGTTGCCCTGTTCCAAACAGGAAACAGTATCCAGGGCAACTAAAACAGTCTTCTCAGTGAGTCCCACAATCTAATTCAGAGAAAGAGAAAATTCTCTCATAATTAGTATTTCAAATACTTGATCAGAAATATAGAAATTGGTGGTTTCAAAAAATAACGCCTCAATGTTCCAGTAGAATGTCAATAAATAGAACAGTCTTAGTAATGAGGACTGTTTTAACTAGCAACTCTGCTAAGATCACTGGAAACCAAGGTATTCAATCTTCCCATGGGACATCAGAAACAAGCAGGCCAGCTAATACTGGAGCCAGGAAAGATCTCTAGATTTTAGGGTAGCGATGGATAGGGGACTTCAGTGAGCTCCAACTGAAGGTAAACTTTGGTCCTGGGGACAGCAAGCACAACACAAACAGCAAGTGTATTTCTCTTTGCTGCTTTTTTCTCCATGTGACCTTATGCTTCTCCCTATACCCTCTGACCTGTTTTATACCTTATTTCCACTAAGGGAAACATGATACAGTTTCCACTGGATTGGGAAGCCAGAAGAAAACAGTCCTAGGCTTGGTACTGTACTTACCTGGGAAAATTTGTACAAGAAAAAATCTCTCGGAGCTTTGGGGATTGATCCAGATGATTATGATGATTATGAAGTTTCTTTCAGCTCCAATATACTGATTTATTACTCCATAGCTCCCAAACTTATAAAGGCCCTAATTTATAGTTATTTCTAACTGCTTATTGCTAATACTTTGAGCTCAGTAAATTATAAACTATAATCTTCCTTCCACCAACACTAATTCCCTCTATAACATTTCCATTTCTGTTAATCGTATCCTTATTCTCATATTCTTAAAAACTCAGATTCACCTTCAACAACTCCCATTCCTCTATATCCTATCGCCAGATGCTAGTCATTTTTTTGAATCCATTGTTTCTTTTCCTTTCCACATCTACTTGCTTAGTACAGGCCCATATTACTTAATGCTTGGGAAATAAGGCTTCAGTTTCCCCAATTTTCCTCACCCTATTTGTTCTTCTTTTCAGCCCATTTCTGTTTAATCATCTTAAAATCCAGCTTCCTAAAGTATCAACAAACTAGTAAGTTCTGAGGCAAATAATAAGGATTCAAAGAAATGTTAAGATACTCTCCTAACGTCTGAGAGCTAACTTACTTGGATAGCAAAAGCGTAGCTTACATACTGTCCACTCTTTAGCCTGGTCTCATAACCTGGTCCTAACTCATCTTCTATTACTTTCCAACCCAAATCTTCTAACTCAGCTGAACTCCTCTAGTATTATTATTATCCCAGAAGTATATTTTCTGCTTCACTGCTTAAGCTATTCCTCATTACCAGAATACCTTTACTGTTTTTCTCTTACCTAAACCCCATCTATTCCATCTGAAGAGTGCTTACAAACTGTACTTTCCCACCTCAATTTGACCCAGAAACTCACACTTCTTCATCATTGCAAATTTCAACTCAAACAATGTATGGGAATTGATCACTGCCTGAGCACGGGGCATGTAACAGAGCCAAGAGCTGGAATGGTATCAACAGTCTTTCTGGCGATAGCAAGTGTAGGTTTCTTATCTGGGTTTCTGATCCCCACACTATCCAAACCATTTTTCTGTATTCCAAGGTTATCAGGCTTTTGAAATAGGTCCAATCCTTTGAGCCTTGCTTTAGTACCTGGATAACAATATAAGGATCCAGAAGGAAAAGAAAAAAATAGAAGCACATGTTTGTACTCCTCACCTGTACCCCAACTCTTCAACTTTCTTTTTTTATGTGTTTTATTGTGAAATATATATATATATATACAAAAAAACCAATAAATTTCCAAGTACATTTTAACAAGTAGTTATAGAACAGATTTCAAAGTTAGGTATGGATTATAGTTCCACCTTTCTTTTCTACTTTGGGCAGGGGAAGAGGGAAAAGAGAGGAAGATGAGCAATAAGTTATTTTAATAAGTTTTTCCAAGTCTATGCTACCTAGTCTTATCCACTTCTAGGCACTGAATCTTCCATCCCCGAATAACCAAACTGGTGCGAGTATTAAGTCTGGCTGTTTTTAACGCCGGCTTCTCGGTCTGGTTCACTCGCATATACAAAACTCCCAAACTTGCCTCAAATTTTCGCTTCAGCAAAGCTCCTCATCCGCTATCTGTATCATATGATATAAGCCTCTCAAAGAAGTGATTTCTTCTCCCTATGGTACTTATGATTTAAATTTTTAACTTTTATTTAACTTTTCTCTGTTTTCTATCCTCCAAGAGCCGATCACAATATTTATTACAATCCTGCCCAATACAATAGTCTGTGATTAAGAATATGTTCTATATCTGCAATGTTACCTCTAGCCACATGTAACTATTGGGTACTTGATATGTGCCTGGCATGACAGAGGAATGAAATTTTAAATTTTATTCAATTTTGTTAAATTTAAATAGCCACTTGTGACTAGTGGCAACCATATTAAGCAGCCCAGCCTTAGAACTCTATAAATAATTGATATTTAATTGATATTAGCATTCCTTCAAGAGGTAATAGGAAGGTGACAAAACAGAATATGAGTCCCACATTCCTTCTCCACAAGAAGCTCCCATCTAAGAATTCTAGATTAATATAGGGAATTAGGTCCCCAGAAAATCTGAAAGACTGAGATGTTAGTAGTCATTTAAACCACAGTGGCAAATAAAAGGGAATGTGATAACCTACCAACCCCCCAACCAGGACCATTCCAGCTAATCCTGAAGAATACCTAGGGCAATATATAAAAATCCACAAGGATTCCAGGCACTAGAGTAAATTTCCAGAAACCTTCAACCTCCAGATGGGTCCCTGGTCCAGATAAGACCTGAACCTAGCCCAGCCTCTCCAGAACATCAGATAGTTCCATCTCCCAACCCCATATTAGTGACAGACCCTTCCAATATCAAAAATTTAGAATTGCCATAACTCAAACACCCCTAAAGAGAGGGATGCAAAGATCAAAGGTGATGGTGGAGTTATACAGAGAAATAGGATTTAACAAATGAGTATGAATGCTGAATCATTAAATTGATATCTCTTTTAGTCTCCAGTATTTTAGAGCAACTAAAAGTAAAAACCTAAAATTGTGGAATTGGAACCCATGTCAAATTCTGAAATATGTTCTACAGCTAATTGGGGTGCAGTGCTTGGAAATTTATAGCTTTTTTGTATATATGTTATTTTTCACAAAAAAAGGGGAAAAAAGTTGACTGTGATGATTAAAAAAATATTTAAGCCCTCTAGCCTCCTATATTCTGGAGCAGCTAGAAGGAAAAATATGAGAGGATCATATGGTAGCCCATGACAAACTCTGGAATCTGTCCTGTAACTACTTGTTGAAGAGTGCTTTGAAAACTATTGCTTTTTTATTTCTTTGCTTTGTATATATGTTATACTATACAGTTAAAAATAAAAAAAGGGAATGTGAACTTCAGTATTCTCTAATATTTTCAATAATATCAAGTGACAGACCAACACACCTTGATGCCTTCTTTAGGATCCTCCCGTATACTTATTTGGGAGGCTTTCTCACGGGATGGACATAGAAGATCCAAGATTTCTTCATTGTAGATCTGATATTGTTGAAAATAAAGAGGCAAAAATAAGATGTTAACAATGGTAATCTCTGGGTAGCGGAATTACAGGCATTTAAAAAAAATTCTTTGTAACCTCATATTTTTTTTTACAAGAACATGTATTATTTTCATAATTAAGAAAAGGGCTTCAATCCTACAAGTAATCATTTGATTTTCCAAGAATGAATTCACATATTACTGTAACAAGACTGAATCTGCTTTCTTATGATAAGAGTCTCTCAGGAATAGCAGATATAAAGAACAGTAACATGGGTGCCCCAATTCAGTTATTTGATGGTATCATAACTGCATAGCCTCACAGATTTTGTTAAAATGTAACTACAAGGTCCTTGGAGGGCTAGAGTGGGGGTGAAGGTGGAAATAAAGGTGGAAGAAATAAAAACGCAGAAGTGACAACCAATATTTCAGCAGAAACCAAAACATTAAGTGCTTAGAATAGTGTTTAGCACATACTAAACACTATTACTTGCTTGCTATTATATATATATTTGAGGGGGGGGGAGTGCATGATCTGGGAATCGAGCCCAGGTCTCCTACATGGAAGGTGAACATTCTACCACTGAACCACCCATGTACCCTGCTATTACATGTTGTTAGTATAATTTAACATACCAGGTTCCCAGGTTATTTTTATATTCGATAACCTAGGCCAAAATTGGGTCAATCAAGAGATTAAAGAACATTAGCCTTGGCTGCAAGAAGTAATGAAGTTGTGAGGTATGCAACTTATAAGAAGGAATGAAGTTTTAAGGCATGCCACTAGGTGAATGGACCATGAGGACAGTATGTTGAGTAAAATAAGCCAGAAATGAAAAGACAAACATTATAATGCCTCACTAATATGGACTTATTATAATGTGCAATTTGAGAATAAGAAAGTATTTGCAAAGCCCCCTTGAGGGAGTGGAGGAAAATGTGGAAATATTAAACTTCCTCATCTGGAGAATTTCTGATATTTTCACAAGCATTGGGGACTACCAATTTAATAGGCCAAGTCCTCAATCTTGGGGCTTGCCCTTATGAAACTTATTCCTGAAGAGGAGAAGCCAAGCCTACTTATAATTATGCCTGAGGCACCCCCAGAGAACCTCTTTTTTTAAAAAATATTTTTATTGAGAAATATACACACACATACAGTTCAAACATATTATATAATCAATGGCTCACAATATCATCACATAGTTTGTATATTCTTCATAACGATCATTTTTAGAACATTTGTATCACTCCAAAATAAAAAAAAGAAGAAAAAAGAACTCATACATCCCATACCCCTTAACCCTCCCTCTCATTGACCCACAGTATTTCAATCTGCCCAGTTTTTACCCTTTATCTCTCCCTATTATTTATTTCATTTTTGTCCTTTTCTTTTTTTTAACTCATCCGTCCATACCTTGGATAAAAGGAGTGTCAGACACAAGGTTGTCACAATCACACAGTCACATTGTAAAAGCTGTATAGTTATACAGTCTTCTTCAAGAATCAAGGCTACTGGAACACAGTTCAACAGTTTCAGGTACTTCCCTCTAGTCACTCCAAACACTGTAAACTAAAAAGGGATATCTATATAATGTGTAAGAATAACCTCCTGGATAACCTCTCAATTCTGTTTGAAATCTCTCAGCCACTAAGTCTTTATTTTGTCTCATTTCTCTCATCCCTCTTTTAGTCAAGAAGGCTTTTCTCATTCCCATGATGCTAGGTCCCAGCTCATCAATGGGAGTCAGGTCCCACGTTGCCAGGGAGATTTACACACCTAGGAGTCATGTCCCACATAGTGGGGGAAGGCAGTGATTTCACCTGCCAAATTGGCTTAGAGAGAGAGAGGGGCCACATCCGAGCAACAAAAGAGGTTCTACTGACTCTTAGGCATAATTATCAGTAGGCTTAGCTTCTCCTTTGCAGGAATAAGCTTCATAGGGGCAAGCCCCAAGATCAACGGTTCATTCTAATGAATTGGTTGTCCCCACTGCTTGCAAGAATTTCAGGAATTTCCCAGATAGGGAAGTTGAATATTTCCTCTGTTCTCCCCAATCTCCCAAGGGGACTTATTTACTCTCTGCCCAAATAATCGGGGATATATCAGGGTATCATATTAATCTGTACAAACCAAAAAGATTTCACCCCCTATTCAAGATTCCATGTACTTACGGTGTTCCAGTCAACTGACCACACAAGTTAAATTAGATAATGTAATACCCCAAATATAAAATTTGCACCAAATAAACATCTCTTCCTTTGGTCTCACACAGAGGTTGAAGTTGAAATTATGGGCCATATCATCCTTTACCCAGTATTCTGATTTACCTTAGTCCTATCATGATCAGGTTCATTCATATCTCTAGACGAAGTCTGATCATTTTTTTTTAACTTTTTAAACAGTTGCTGAATGGGGTAATGCTGACTTCCATAGCTTTAGTGCTCTAACTCTGAGTCTTAGGTATCATATCAATACCTGAAGCTTCAGAGAACAATCAGGTTATATACAAATAGCTCAGTATCTCAGAATTTAAAAATATCAATTATAACTCCTGAATATGTGTGACTGCTGTAAGAGCTTATAACTAAGAACCTTTACAATAGGTCCCAACATGATAACCTTATGCTCTTGAATTCTCTGAGTTTGTGTATTACAGTTAATCCATATGAGTGAGGCATGATAATATTCATCTTTTTGTTTCTGACCTTTTATTCAACATATTGCAGAGAACCTCTTTTATTGCTCAGATGTAGCCTCTCTCTCAAAGTCAACTTAGCAGGTAAACTCACTGCCCTCCCCACTACATGGGATAAGCCTTCTTGATCAAAAGAGGGAAGAGAATGAAACAAAAGAAAGTTTCAGTAGCTAAGACATTTCAAATAGAGTCGAGAGTCATTCTGGAGGTTATTCTCATGCATTATATAGATATCCATTTTTAGTTTTTAGTGGCTTAGAACAGCTAGAAGAAAATAGTGAAACCATTACACTGTAATCTAGTAGCCTCGAATCTTGAAGGTGATTGTATAACTATATAGCTTTTATACTGTGACTGTGTGATTGTGAAAACCTTGTGGCTGACTGACACTCCCTTTATCCAGTATATGGACAGTTGAGTAAAAAAATGAGGACAAAAATAAATAAATAATAGGGGGGGATAAGAGGTATGGGATGCTTTGGGTGTTCTTTTTTTTACATGGACAGGCACCAGGAATCAAACCCGGGTCTCCGGCATGGCAGGTGGAAACACTGCCACTGAGCCACCGTCATACTGCCCTGGGTTTTCTTTTTACTTTTACTCTTTTTGTTTTCTTTTGAGTAATGAAAATGTTCAAAAAGTGATTGTAGTGAGGAATGCACAACTTATGTTACTGTGAACCATTTATTGTACACTTTGCATGATTATATGATATGTAACCATATCTCAATAAAATTGCATTTAAAAAAAAAGAACACTAGTCTCAGTGATGTTCAAGTCCACATCTCTTATGTCCATTAACATATTCAAATTCAAGTCCAGAATGAGGTATTCACATACAAATGCATGCTTAAATGGTGTAAGTTTAATTATTGCTCTTTAATGATAAGACACCACCTACATGTTTCTCTTATCACAGCTCTAAAATCAAACAGCTGGTTTCCCATAAGCCATAAGATCCTGAATTATGTGTTTTTGGTGTCATGAATTTAAATATAATTGGCCTATCTACTTGCATACTGATATACTTTAGAATGTAAGCTCTCACAAGGGCACAGAGTTTTGTTTGTTTTATTCACCTATACCCAACCCAAGTGCCTAGGACAGGGCCTGGCACATAGTAGGTGTTCGATATCTGTCTAATAAAGAGGCTATATCACCACTTACACAGTTCAATACTTCACCTAATTTTTATATCATTCTTCATGAAGCAGCAGCATTACCACTTAAGCCTCAAAACAGGAAAGAGAAATCAAACCCTTTTCTGAAGACTCTACAGGGAATCAGTAATAGAGGCCAAATTGGAATTAAGGGATTCCCATCATCTTTTAAAAGAGCAATGCCAATTCCCCTAACAAGCAGATTAAACAAAACTAGTTTAACAAGGAAAGAACTGGGTTGGAGCCAGATCCAACTGAGCCAGTCAGTTTTCTCTATGCTTTATTAAAATGAAATTTACTAAAAACGCAATTTAGTAATTTGAATCAGGTCAGGAAAAACCTGATTTAGATTTATTTTTCTACTCAAAGATAATCTTATATTCAGAATAATTAAAGATAAATCACTTACCTCCAAGTAAGACACTTTCATAGTAAATTCAAAGTCATTCTTTTTCTCAATTTCTCTGAAGAGCAGTTGTATTACTCGAGGAATGACCCCAACCGTTGGTTCATTCTCTTGTTCCGCAGTGTATGCACCTCCCATTGAATAGGTTTTTCCAGAGCCTGTCTGTCCATAGGCTAGGACTGTTGCATTGTATCCTAGTAAAGTAGAAGCCACATGCATAGTGTGGTGCAAACATTTTAATCCAATCAATATGTTCCATTTCCTTCTTAAGTAACAAACTTAAGACTACTTTCTTGAGACAGACACTCTTAGGAATAGAAGACACAAAGAAAAGTCATACTGATGCTGTGACTTTACACTACTCAGAACAAGCAAAGAAGAAAACATCAACCCCCAGAATACAACCCTTCTAGATAGCCATTAAAAGCTAGGAAGTATAACACTTAAAGGAATGACACATAATGAAGGTGTGCTGGTTTGATAGGATTATGTACCCTAGAGAAGCCATGTCTTAATCCTGATTCCATCATGTGGAGACAGGCTTTTCTTTCAATCCCTATTCAGTACTTTTGGTGGCAGACTTGGTTAGATTATCTCCATGGAGATGTGACTCGCCTAATTGTGGGTATTAATTAGAGGGAGATGTGACTCCACCCACACCAGGTGAGTCTTTATTACTTTACTGGAATCCTTTAAAAGAGGAAACATTTTGGACAAAGCTTCAGAATGATGAGAGCCCACTCAGCCAGAGGCCTTTTGGAGATGAAGAAGGAAAAATGTGTCTGGGGGAGCTCCATGAAACAAGAAGCCTGGAGAGAAAGCTAGCAGAGGTCGCCATGTTCACCATGTGACTTTCCAGTTGAAAGAGAAACCCTGAAATTCACTGGCCTTTCCTGAGTGAAGGTAACCTCTTGTTGGTGCATTAATTTGGACATTTTTATAGGTTTGCTTTAATTGGGACATTTTCTTGGCCTTAGAACTGTAAACTTGCAAGTTAATAAATTCCCCCTTTTAAAAGCCATTCCATTTCTGGTATATTGCATTCTGGCAGCTAGCAAACAAGAACAGAAGGTGACCAAATCACTGTCAGAAAGTTGTTCAGACAGGGATTCCGGCCGGGTCGTTCTCTCTCTCTGTGCTTCTCTTTGTGGCTGAGAAGATGGCAGCACAGCTGCCCAAACCGATGCTGTTTGTATGTCTAGGTAACATTTGTCAGTCACCCATTGCAGAACCAGTTTTCAGAAAACTTGTAACTGATCAAAATATCTCAGATAACTAGAGGACAGACGGTGCTGCAACATCCACTTACGAGCTAGGAAACCCGCCTGACTATCGAGGGCAAAACTGCATGAAGAAGCATGATATTCCTATGAATCATGTTGCCAGGCAGATTACCAAAGAAGATTTTGCCACATTTGATTATACACTGTGTATGGATGAAAGCAATCTGAGAAATTTGAATAGAAAAGGTAGTGAATTTAAAAACTGCAAAGCAAAATTGAATTACTGGGGAGCCATGATCCACAAAAACAACTTATTATTGAAAATCCCTATTATGGGAATAACTCAGACTTTGAGAATATGTACCAGCAGTGTGTTAGGTGCTGCAAAGCATTTTTGGAGAAATCACAGTAAAGCTGTATCTTTTCATTTCTAAAGGCCAACAATACGCCTTACCATGATGTTCTAGGTTTTACAGTGTGTTAAAAGTGTAATGCTTCATACTCAAGGCCAAACTTTTTTTTCAATTGACTTGTTTATCTTAAAAAATAATTGCAGCTGGAAATCAATGTTGTGTTTGCAGAAGAATTAATAAAAATCTCTGATTCAGCTTCTGGGGTACATTAAATGCTCTTAAACAAATTGGACCTCTTCTCTTGCCCCAATTACAAAAATAGTGGAACACATAAAATAGTAGAACCACAAAATACACAGTTTTGTAACAATGATTTCTTTTCCAGTGTTTAACCTTAAGGTACTATCCAGTGACAGCTAGCCATCTAATATGCTTAATCATGATCTTAGTAAATAATTAAACATCACTTTCAGGCCCAAGTCAATATCTGAGCCCATTGAGACTTTTAAATAATCTACCTCTTTATTAAGCCGATATGTATAACTTGAAGGACAAATGTCTTCTCTTTACCTATACTACCTTTTTTTTTTTTTTTTACCCCAGGGCCTCTTATTGAATTACATACTACCCGAGTCATAGGCTTTCACAATCTTGATTGCAAGTATTTTGGTTCACACATACCCAGAATGCACATTTGTATCTTAAAAGGAGAGGAAATAGAGTAATTTATGGTATAAATCTTTAGCACTAGTCTTAATTTTTCTTTATATAGTTTATTTCATGAGGAAATCAACTTTTTGCTCCCATTTGGACCACATTGCCTCTGAAAATTTAATTTTATCCAGAAAGGACACTGTATGCTATTTCATCGTATGCTCACTTTGACAAACGTGTCTGTTTTATGTGTACATATCACCCAAATGCCAAATATTATATATTAACTTATATGGGAAAAAATAGTTTAAAAAGCTGAAAAAAGAGAATTCTATTATGTTGAAGTCCTTAAATATGTGCTGTGTTCTTTTATCAGCATTTCATTTATAGGTAATTATTGTGTTCTTTAAGATAATTAATTTCAAATTCATTTGGCTATATAGCAGAAAAGGTCGTTTTCAAAATAAACTGGGGAGTATAAAAAAAGTTGTTCAGACATTATAATTCTGTTCTCTATCTTAAGCAATTCAATATTATGAAAATTAAATAAAAGTCTTAGAAACTACATAAATAGAAGGAATTTTAGCTATATGTTTCTTTGGTTAACAGTCTTCATTTGAAAAGGCAATGTTAGCTGCTGTTCATAGTCAATGAAAATATCAGCTCACTATCTGAACTCTCAGAATGCATCTGGACCATATTAATTCAGGTTCCTCATGGAAATGTTTTCATTTAGGTATGATTCAATGTGATGTATGTCCTTTGCTTTTATAGAGGACTGATAAAGAATCATCCATTCAAAGATGTTCACAATATAGTTAAATGAAAAACGCAGGTAAAAACAAGTGTTAAAGTATAAGTATATAAATAGAAAAAGAACAAATAAATATTTTGGTATGCATCTCAAAATGATGTAATAGGATGGTAGGTGAGGTTTTCCTGCTTTCTTTGTTTTTTTTTTTTTGGTTTGTTAGTATTTTCTAAATTATTAAATAGAATGAGATATTGAACAGTAGTTGTGTCATTTGTTGTCATCTGTTGTCACTAGTTTGCAGAAAGACCTACGAAGTATATTTTCACCTGAGTTTAATTCCAGTAAAAAAGTTTATTTTATAGATTAATTTGTGTATTTCTTCTTGTCACAGAATCCAAAATGTCACCAGTATGTTTTCCTTTTAGCTCATAGTTTACATTTTTGATTGAAAGAAGATGCAGCTAAAACTCAGCTAAAGCTGTAGCAAGATTAGAAAAAAAACAAGTAGACATTAGATGGGCTATTCTCACCAATTGATATTACTCACTGCCCAATTAATTGTAAGGTAGTTGCTATGAAAACTGCAAGCATGGCACCTGGAAGGAACTATAAATCCAAACTTATTTCAAAGTGGAAAAAATATGACCTTAAAAGTTTTGTTCTAGGGCGGGCCACGGTGACTCAGCAGGTAAGAATGCTTGCCTGCCAAGCCCAAGGACCCGGGTTCGATTCCCGGTGCCTGCCCATGTAAAAAAAATAAAAATAAAAAAATAAATAAAAGTTTTGTTCTAAAGGAACATGAGGCAAGCTTTCTCTGTTAAATGATGATCATATGTATGTCGAAGCTATTATCTAAAGTTTACCAAGATAATTTTGGAGTCTAAAGAAAAACTCTGAAGTTTTGAAAGAACTTGTTTGTCTCAATAAGACTGTAATATTCTGAAAGATCATAGGATGCTAAATCTCAATTTTCAGTATAATAGATACCATCACCTGGCATGACTATAGGGCAAGAGAATAATAGCTCCCCATTTTCTGCAATACCACAGATAGATGTATACAGCAATAACTTGAGAAACCAGGTTTCAGTACTTTTTGCAAAATACTCAGGGCTTTGTGGTGCAGGGAGTACAAGAGTACAAGAGGGTGCTGTTGAGCTGACTGTGAAAAATAGTGGCTTTGTCTTTGCAACCAAGCACAGTGTTAACAACACATATAATGGATCACTTTCTATTTTATATTGCTTCCAAAGACTATAATTTAATTATCATAGTTCCCCAAGTTAAGACAATGAAAATAGAACTATCGTGCTCTTATTAAGCTGTGGAGGTACAGTCTCAGGAAGATGATCAGGATAATGAAGGATCTGGAAATCATAAGTTTTCAGGAATAGATAAAGGAAAGGGGGATGATTAATCAGAAAAACGTTAGAGCCATAATGGTCTTCAGAATATGTAAACAGGAGAAAGATTAACTTTATAGTGGAAAAGCGTGATGGACACCACCTTAAATTAAATGAATATCAGCAGTAATGGCACAAATCGACATCGTGTGCTATCTGATAGGATTCAATAAGAATACAGCACCATTTCTTTGATATTCCTGCTAAAGATGAACAATCTGAATCTAATAATAAGTAAATATCAGACAAACCAAAAGTTGAGGTACAGTTTACAAAATAACTAGCCTGTAATCTTCAAGTGTCAAGACCATGAAAGCTTAGAATGAAGGAGACTAAAGAGACATAACAACTAAATATAACATGATTTTTGAACTAGATTCTTTTGCTCTAAAGGGTATTACTGGGAAAAGTGGTGAAACTTGAATGGGGCCCGAGGATTAGATGATAGCTATGTAGCAATGATAATTTTGTACACGTCCTTGTTTAGTCCTTATACACCAAAGTCTTTGAGGAGGAGGGCATTATGTGAACAACTCATTTAGCAGTTATACTGTTTTTGCAACTTCTCCTTTAAGTCTGAGATTATTGTCTGAATACTTTTTGGTTTTGAAGCAAAGTGTGCAACATGCTCTAGTCATGACATCACTGAAAAAATACACGTGAACAGCTGTTGCCTGGAAGAGTGCTTCTGTTTTTCTAGAGAGATAACTAAGATAACTGGGTAGAAATCGACAAGAGGCAGATCACCATCAGCACCCACCAAAGAGTTCCCAATCTAATGAGGCTCCAGGACAAACAAAAATATACACAAGTCAAAGATGAGCAGAACCATAGAAAGCTAATACAGTATAACACTAACTTCAAGGGTGGAGAGATTTTCCACAAATGTTATTGCGTTAATTCCTAGGCTGTGGGGATTTTGAAGGCAGGGCTTGTTTTAGCCATTCTTGTATGTGCAGGGCCCAAACACAGGGCCTAGCACATAGTTTATGCCCAAGAAACGTTTGAAGAATTAAATAACCTCACCTTTAAATATGCCTTTTATGAGTGGCGCTACTGCTGTATTGAAGACTTCTTCCTGCTCAGTAGAGGGGTCAAACACAAAGTCGTAGGTAAATGATTTATCTGTACCAACCACCACCTAGAAAAGTCAAGGGACAAGACTTAAGAAATGAACGAAAGGCTAGCTACGCCCCTCGCTGCCGTTCAGGCTCCAGGTGTTCAGAGGCAGGCCCAGGGCTTTGCTACGCACCTGAGGTTCCCCGGGTACGAAGGAAAGGCACATCTGGCAGCCCTCGCTAATCTCTTTGGGAACGAGAGGGCGACATCGTAATGCCACTCTTACAGGAATTCCCTTCACCTCTTCCTTCATGATCCTACCTCAGCACCGTCTCTGTGAGGGGGGAAACAATAGCAACAAAAAAGAGCCTGCTGATGAATCTTGGAAGGTCGGCAGGGATGGGAGGGCGTCCTCCCTCAGTTCCAGCCCTCCTCAGAGGATGGAGTGGGTTACGGCCGCCACCCTTTTCCAGCGGGATCACTACCTCAGGAGATGCCCTCTCCCTCAGGCTTGGCCACGACCAACACACTTAAGAGAGCAAAGTGGCGCCTGAAATGGAAAGAGAAAACCCGAAACGGAGACGGCGACAAAGGATCACGGCCCCAAGATACCAAGAAAGGCAGATGCTGAGCTACGGAGTATACCCTTAACTCACCGAATTTTTCCCAGTCTTCCGCAGCTCTGTAGCGTTGGGAGCTTCAACCGCCAAGTTTCAAATAGGCCCCAGCACCGCCAACCAATCGGAACACAGATACCCTGCGGGCGGGGCACGCACAGCGGCGCGCGCAGGCCTACGCTTCACGAAGGGAAGGATCAGCCGGCCTCACCCTGGCCCCACCCCTTTCTGGCCCATCCTAGCATCCGTTTCCGCTTCCCAGCCGGAGTTGGTTGTAAGCGGTAGCTACTGTAGCTGAGGCCTCACTGCAGGTAAGATGGCACTGGGTTTATGCTGCGGAGCTCTCGGGACTCAAGCAGGATGCGGGGTGGGGATCTGGAAGTTGGCTAGTGCTGAAGGAAGGGTCGATCAGAGGATCCCCACTATGACTAATCACATCCAGGGAGTGTAGGGCTGTACCTTGCCCCGGATCCCTGCGCATAGTTGGATTCAGCATTCCCTTGGACTTCGGAGGCCACCCGATTTCCTCTTTATGAAGACGGTAACATGTACTCCGCAGATATTGTGAGAAATGGTGTCATCACTATAGAATACCTAGCAGGTGTTCAGCAAAGTTTATAGCTTTCTTTCGTCCTTTTTCTTCTTTCCTTCACTTAATGGTATTACCTATATGTGGGCTGGGCCCCTAGCATTAGTATGGGTTGGGACTGCTTTCTGAAACTTGCAGGGCATTTGCTGTCCAACACACACTTTGGTCTGCTTTGATTCACATTTCCATTCCAGGGCTTTGCCCGAGATGGACAGCCGGATTCCTTATGATGACTACCCGGTGGTTTTCCTGCCTGCTTATGAGAATCCCCCAGCATGGATCCCTCCTCATGAGGTAGGTACCACCTGTACCCCTCAATGAAGGACCTTTCCTCATGGGCATGAGATGATGCATGAAAGGGAGTATGGCAACATTATTTCTCCTGCCCTTCTAGTCAGATTCAAAAGCTAAGGAGAGAAGGAGTCTTCACCCTTGCCATAGCCAGGGGACCCAGTAGCTGGATTTTGAGCTACTAGGCCAACTCATTGAGAGTTTCCTATGGAAGCCTCCTGCAAGGGTCCATTCACAACCAGTGCCTGATATTCTGAAAAGTCATTCTGTCAAGTAAAGGAGTAGGGAGCTACTGGGCTGCTAGTACTTCCCCATGTTTTCTGCCTCCTCATTTGGTCAGCGTTATCTGTTCCACTTAAACTAAATCCATGACTTTACCTTTTCCTGACTTTAGGGTGATGTACTACTATTCCAGATGACGGTGGGTATGAAGTCTAAGACTAGTAGTAAGATCTCTGGGGTTGCTGTGTCTTGCAGAGGGTATACCACCCAGACTACAACAATGAGTTGACCCAGTTTCTGCCCCGAATTGTCACACTAAAGAAGCCTCCTGGAGCTCAGGTGAGTTTATGGAGCAGTTGCATCTTACCCAGACTGGATTTGTTCATACCTGGAACACAGGCCCAGAGGTAGGCCATGGTTGGGGGTGTGGGTTGGGAAGGAGGTAGGGAGGTGAGGAAACTACTTTTATGGGCAGAAAAGCTGAGATATCACTTCCACAACTTCCCTCAGAGGGATATACAAACCTAACTGTTGTACAGTGATGCTACTACTAGATGTTCTTGTATTTGTGATCTATGTTGAGCTTTGTGCTCTTGTCTTACAGTTGGGATTTAACATCCGAGGAGGAAAGGCCTCCCAGCTAGGCATCTTTATCTCCAAGGTGTGTGAGTCTGGTAGGCAATGTGGACAGCTACTTTCCTTTGTTATCAGATTGCAAGATCCTTCTGTGGGAAGGATACTTGGTGGACTCATCGTTGGGGCTTAATGGGGACACTTTCTTTACCATTTAAAACTTTCCACCTGGCAGGCCGTCTGTCTCCCTACATTGTCACAAAAAAGCAGTAGCATTTTACATTTGAATAGCACTTAATTTCACTTACAGACTTCTGGAAATAGCCCACCCTGATCACATGTATTCTTATCACCAATAGGTGATTCCTGACTCTGATGCACATCGAGCTGGACTTCAGGAAGGGGACCAAGTCCTAGCTGTGAATGATGTGGATTTTCAAGATATCGAGCACAGCAAGGTAAGCACAGAACCTTGGGCTGTGGTGAGGCCGGCAGCCGTTTGAGGTAGGGCAGGTTGGACAGGATTAGCCTAAACTGAAACTTGATAAGAAAGCATCTCTCCTGAGAAAGTGTACCAGAGGGAAACAGCTATTAGTAACCCAGAAAGTTGGAGTGGCAAATTACTTTGCAACCCTGTTACTGTAGTGTCCTGGGTCATAGCTTTTCATCTGTACAAGCTGCTGTGTTCCTTCCAGGCTGTTGAGATCCTGAAGACAGCCCGTGAAATCAGCATGCGTGTCCGCTTCTTTCCATACAGTAAGTGTCATTCTCTTTATTATTTACCTGGCAGGATCCTGGGTAGGAATTCTTTAAATACTGATTACTAGAGGACCCGCAAGTTAAGTTGGGAATTATGATCTCAATCCTGAAAATAACTTGCTATGTTCCTCTTTTTCTTTCTTCTTTTCCCCAGATTATCATCGCCAAAAAGAGAGGACTGTGCACTAGAGAGTTGCAGCCTACATCCCTTCACATGGAATCTGCCTGGACAAGTTAGCTGGGCCCCAGGGAAGGCACTTGGGAAACTCTACTTTCAGCCCTTCCCTGGCCTAGTAAAGTAAGGAGGATGAGGAGACAGTGAAATCCTGCACTAAGCCAGCTAGCCAACTGTATTGCCCAAACTGCACTGCACTTTTAGTTCCCTGGTTTTCTGGGTGAGCTTTATTCCATGAAAGGAAGATGATAATGTTTAAGTATAACCAAGCTGGTGGGGAACTGTGCTAGAAAAGGCAGCTGACAGTTATTGAATCTCATGTGCTAGACAATTTGATAAATGCCATATCACTTTCATTAGAATATAGAAATTAATAGAAAAAAAAGAATCCCAGGGGCCTTCATTCTAATCTGACTGGCCATCTCATCCCATCCTTGTACTATCAGAGGTCTCATACACCTTTAGAGATTCCAGTGAGACCCTTCCTCCTCCTAACTTCTCACAAAAAAGTAAAAGGCAATGCTGAGGAAATGTTGGTGTGAGTTTTGAATGATATTAAGTATACAATACTACTGAGGTAAGAAAAAGTTCTTCCAAGGAGATCAGGCACTGGAAGGAACAGAGCAGCCTTTACTTACTTCACAACTACCTGTGTCTGGCCAGAACATCAGGAAGGCCCAGGAACCTTAGCCATAGAGTAACAAGAATGGTATAGGGTTAGGGGTACTGGAGAAAATAGTATCCCTTACCCCATGAGCTTTGGACATTTCTCTGCAGGGGATAATATTAATATAGCCCTGTTTTCTCATTTCCTGGATTCTTTGATCTGGAACTAAACTAAGGGAGGGACTTACATGCATGTCTTTCCAGAGGCAGCAGTAAGAAATTAGTTCCCGTTATCCAATGTGTAGATTGAGTAGTGACTTCCCCCTTTTCTTCATCCCAACTCCCAAATAACCTTTTATCATGTTCTTAGATCTTTAGTTACTGATCCATTGTTAATTTCCAGGCCACACCTTATGCTATCCCCATTGGTATTTTAAAGTGCCCATTCAGAATGAAAAGCTTTCTAGTGAGCTATAGGCTGATATTTCCCCATAATGAAGTTCCCAGATCTAGCACTGAATATTCATCTCCTGCCATCTAGGCTTGTGTTTTCCAAACTTGCCCTGTAAGAATTTCTGGGAGGCTAAAATATGTATTTCTAGGTTCTTCCCCTGGTGTTTGAATGTGTTGGTCTGAGGTGAGGCTTGGAAATCTGAATTTTTAAATAAGCGCCCTAAGGTCTATCTTCAAATATGGGAAACAGTTCTAAATAGTAGTAATGCTAGTCTAATTGGAAGGTCTGGTTCATCCTGTAAATCCCACCTTAGCATTGCGAAGGTACTTCTTTTGGAGGCTTAGTGCCATTTTTAGTGTGAGCAGGGCTGGAGGTAGAATGAACTTAGCAAAGTCCCTATGCTTCCTGAGGAATCCCCTCCCATTCCACACTCCTATTTTCTCTGCTGCCCACCCAGCATGGCCATCTGAGAAAGAAAATAGAGACTTAGATACTTCCACAAAAGTAAATTAGCTTAGACTACTGAATGTTGAGATCCAAGGCTCTCCCTGTGGTTAACATGTTTTAAAATAACTTATCTAAGAAGTGTGCTAAACATGGTAGATAAGTCAGCTATGCCATGGGCCCACGAGATAAGAACCCTCTTGCCCTAAATTGGTTCTCACTTTGAGGTGTCAGAATGGTTCTAAAATGGGGCACCAGCATGATGCATTTGTACTGCGGAGGTATACGTACAGCATGGAGAAGGTGCAAGTAATAGACTGAGGTAAAAGGGCTAGTCATTTATTGAGAAACTGAATAAGAAAACTGGAGAATGAACTGTATCAGCCTTTTAGGAAGGCTATTGTAGAACTGCATCCTCTACAGGTGTCTTTTAGCAGTCAGAGAAGGCAAGGTAGAATTCCCTGGTGCCGTAAGTAGCTTCCACCCAATAGCTATGAGGTGCAGTCAAAAAAAAAATGATGGCACTTTCAGGGATTCTGTTTTATGTCCTAAGCCCAGGAACTGGAAGAGAACTAGTAAGTAGCCAAGTATTTAAACCAAAAGCCCAACGGCAGGAGAGAAGGACTGGTACTAGGAAGCCCAAATACAAAAAAAGTAATCAAATTAGGTAGAAAAACCGCCTAAACTAGCAACAGAAACACCGGCTGTTGGTGGCTGATTCAGTGGTGGGCTCCAGTTGGATTTCAATGACTGAAGTATATGTTAAGGAAGGTAATAGAACAAGGTGAGTGAATCTAATCTCAACTTCCAGGAGTAGCTTCTTAGGAAATAGAGAAGAGGAATAATGATTCCCTTTTACCTAAAGGCAAATCAAGGAGTTACTTTGTGCTAAAGTTAGTCCCATTTTCCCCTAGTACCATTCAGGCATGAATTGGCCATCAGCTCAACAAAAGAAGCTTACCTTCTCTGCTTGTACATTCTCAACCCCAGCAAAACTGGAAGAAAGGATACTCTCCTCTTCCTTTGGTGGAGGTGAATCATTTCTGAAAGGAGCGGCAGTAGCCACACGCTGAAATAGCTGTGGAAGGGCAGGGATGAGTTACAAAAGACCAAAAATAAAAGTAAGGCTCAGAGGCTGAAATGATTTGGGGCCTTTGGGCTGCATGAAAGGGAGATGAACCTTGCCCCCACCCTAGGACAGGACAAGCCAAGGTTATCCAAAAGAGTAAGCAGTAGCTAGAGATAGAGTGCAATGGACATAGCATAAGAAAAATTGGTATTACATTTTTCACATTGTAACCAGTTTTGGCGCTGGTCTCGATAAACATCACATTGAATTCTCTTGATTTTTCTTCGCCTTCTTCTGTAGAGATTTGTCTGGACAAATGAGAAGTTATTTAAGGAACCAGATAATGATAAGATGCCTTCTGACCCAGTATTAGTGGATAGGGATAGAGCCTTCTGAAGTATAATAAGGCTTCCCTAGGACCAGGAACCACAGATGCCTCGAACCCATGACCTTTCAGATCCCTGACACAACTCCCCAGGAGAGCACAGTAGACCCTCCCCACAGAGACTGAGCTCTAGGTATTGCAGAAGTACTAGTTGTACCTCACCTTTCGTCACTGAGATCAATCTTGTTGCCTACCAACATGATGACGACGTCGTCACCTCTTTCTACCCGTACATCTTCTATCCACTTATCTACTCCCTTGAAAGAACTGATGTCTGTAAGAGAATATGTTGCAGAAGGATCAACATTTTGTAGAGGCTTGGAGAGAATACGGGACCTATCCTTCCTCACTGCTAGACCTACCAACCTCCCTTTTGCTTCCCTCATAGTCCCCTTTTCAAATAAAACATTGCAGAGCACTAACTTGTGATGTCATAGACAACCACCGCAATACAACAATCACGGATATAGCTAGGAATTAGGCTGCGAAAGCGCTCCTGACCAGCTGTGTCCCAAAGCTGCAGCCGAATCTGTATAAAACAAATGTTTAGCAAGAAAAATGTGTTATATACATACAATGGAATATTATTCATCCATAAAAAGGAATGAAGTTCTGATATATGCTATAACATAGATGACCCTTGATAAAACGCTAAATGAAATAAGCCAGACACAAAGGACAAATATTGTATGATTACACTTAAAGAAAGATAACTAGCCTTTTAAAGGCTAGCATTTTAATAAGGCAGAATAAAAAGTTTAAGGGGACTGGGTCCCTGGAAAGTAGTTGCTGTGGCCCCAAACCAAGTGGCCCAGAGCCCTAGGACAGGTCCAATCTCCATACTGTTGATTAAGGAAGACCCTATAGAGTGGCAGATTTAAGGATTCACAGCCTCTTGGACTTTGTGTTACAGTTGGGGATTAAATGAGGGCAGACAGAACAAGAAACATCACAGGGCTTAATGATTTGGGGAGGCTTCCATTTTTCCTTCCTCTTTATCCATAGATGATCTGGGGTGGGAGTACCCTACTGTGATGAGACTTAAGGGGTTAAAGTATAGGGTTAGTGGTATGGGAGTTAACACTTACCATTCGATCTTCCAAGTACATGGTCTTAGACATGAAGTCAATTCCAACGGTTGCCTGCAAAAGAGGGTCAGATACTCTCTCTCTACGCCATCTCTACCTCCAACATCAGGCAGTCAGCACAGGAAACCAAGAATATCCCCGAGAAAGCTGTCCTGGCTCAACGCTTAAAATAGGTAATCTTTTGTGGGGTTTTGAGGGGAAGAATTCTCGGGGAAGTCTACCAAAGAAAGGGACAAAAATGTACCTGCTGTGAGTCCCTGGCGGCGGACTCACCTGGTAGGCGCACTCAAAGCTGTCATACATGAAGCGGGTGATTATCGATGTCTTTCCCACTGTGAGGTTGATGAGTCGGATCAGCATCACCCCTGCTCTCTTTTCTCCCCTCAGTCTCTTCATAAATCTCCCACATCCCACTTCAAACTTTCCCAACGGCGAGGAAATTGATTCCCCAGATACCCGCCCATTCCATACCACGACCACCCCCCATCCCCAAAGTCCAGCCCAAATTCTCACCGCTGTGCTCTCCCAGGAAGACGAGTTTGAGTCTGCACAGGGCGGACTGGTAGTCGGGTCTCCGGTTGGTTTCCAGACTAAGGCCTGTGGGTTCGCGCCGGGTCTCTCGGGCATCGAAGGCATACATCTCTGCGGGCAACGTAGGCTCCTGGCCTGTTCAAAAACCGAACTTCCTTTTGGCGTTCGGCCCTCAGCGACGTGATGCCACACCGCGCTCGGAGTTCTAACGGCTGCTTGGCGTTCTAACGGCTGCTTGGCGGGCTTCGCAGGCTGATAGCGCGGCAGCGTCCCCGGCGGCGCCTCCCGGCAGCCACCGCGGCGCCTCCCGGCAGCCCTGGCTGCGCGCTGAGCAGGCTCGTGCTCAGCTTCGAGTGAGGCTGGGAGGTTGGGGTTGGGGAGGGGACAGCCGGAGCCTGTGAGGCAAAAATCGAAGCGCTCATGGAGTGCGGGTGATTGTGCCACAGAAAAGTTGGGGCCCATAAACGGGAAAAGCACTTGCTTCGCGGGGAGCGGTCATTCTTAGTATTTCCATTACCCTCCTGGAGGAGGAAATAGTGAAGAGATTGCCAGGCACTTCTATGCAAGCCCATTTATTAGAGCGTTACAGTGGGGACTCCCACTAAAGGGACACCCAAGCGAGGCGCTCATTTCCCCGTGTCCCGCCGCCAAAGTCTGGTCTTTGCTTTGGCCGCATGAACCCCTCGATGAGTTTTTGGCACTTGCAGAAGTAGCAGAGGGGAATAAGGGTTAGGAATCCCTTTCCGGGCATCCTCTACGTTCCTTATCTTTTCCTCATCCCAGAGAAGTGATCCCCTCCGTTTCCCAGCTCAATTCCTCGGCCCCACTAGATCGGAGTGCCCCATCCCTGCTCCCCACTCCAAACCCTCGAATCCACCACAGTGACTTGTTTCCCTTCATTTCCTCTCAAAGCTCCCAACACAGAAAGTTCCCCAGGAGCACTGGAAAGGAAACAAAGTTGAAGAGTAAGGAAGAGAGATGAGATCGAAGAATGGAAGACAGAAGAAGTAAGGGCGAGGGGAGGAAGGAAAAGGAAAAAGAAAGATTGAGAAGGAAAGAGTCCCAAGGAGAGCAAGAGGAGGAGGGCGGGAATGCAGAAAGGAAAATGAGGGCATATGAAAAGCACTGAAGGCGAACCTAATCCTTACGTTTCCACTGCACAGGTATTGAAAGCTACACCCCAAGGAAGCTTTTTTTTTTTTTTTTTTTTTACATTTCCACTGTCTTAAAATGAACGGTGAAGATGTGGAGTGGGGGCTAGGCTTTCAGACCCCGCCCTCCATTACATGGGGCCTCTGTAGCAAGGATGGAAAGGGAGGGAAAAGAGACCTAAAGCAGATAAGTGGCTCTTTGGGTTTTGTGAGGAAATATTACACTGCCCCTCCCCCCACGAACATCTCCTAAAAGCTTACCCACACAATCTACCTATTGCAATTCCATCTCAACCCAAACCACCAGTCTCCAACTCATGACATCAGAACTGCTTCGTCCCTAACCCTCAGGACTAACGTTCCTGATGAGTCTCACCTGGTCACTCATCATTAGTTGGCTTTGGATGCACCGGGATCATGAACAGCTCCACACCGATATTACTGTAAGGGTCCAAGGCTGTGTCACTGATGTCCCTCTAAACTCAATCCCTGAACCTCCCCTCCACAGTTTTCCAGATGGAGATTTCCAGTCCTGGAGATGGCTCTCAGACTCTCCCTATTCCTTCTTTTTGGTCTCTCTATTCTTGCTCCAGTTACCCATCCCCAAATCTCTCACCTGGCTGTCAGATGTCCTATGATAATGAGGGTAAAAAGGCACCTCAAAACTAACAACTAGAAATGGGGAAGGGGCAACAATTTTACCGGGGGATGAGAGATCACAAGGCCAACTCAATCATTGAATGGGTTTCAGGAAGGGAAGGGGTTTGAAAACATGTAGAACAATACCAAAGTTTCTCATAGATACATAAATACAGAATAGAAGTGTAGAAACATTATTGGGAGAATAAACACCAAATTCAAGATAGTGGCTACCTGGGCTGAGGGGTGAGAAGAAGAAGAGAGAGGGAGAGGGAACAGGGGAATGGGATTAGGGAAGGACGAACAGTAGGCGTCCATTTGTTTCTGTAACTTTTTTAAAAATCTAGGTTGTGGGTACAGGGTATACATTATATGATTATCTATGCCTAAAACATTTCATAACATAGAAAATCAGATTTACGATTTGAAGAATAGAACTTGTACAAATCCCCTCTGAGCCTCAGTTATTTCATCTGTCAATAATAGGACTGCCGTAGGAGCTCTACATGTTATTTAGACCTCACAAAAACCCTTTGAAGTATTATTATCCCCACTTTATGAGTTCAGAAACGTTAAGTGACTGTACCAGATCAACAGTCACAATTTCAATCTAAGTCTGCCTGACTCCAAAGCTCAGACTCATGCCTGTCCTACTTAGTTCATAGGACAATTATGAGGAGTTGATGTATAAGGCCGTTTGGAAATGGTAAAGTAATTATAGATGTTGATGAGGAGGAGGAGAATATTGACAGAAAAGAAAGTTATAACTGAACTCATATTTGCAATTGGTACCTAAGATTTGGAGCAGATAGAAAGACTCTTAAATGCATTAGTAGAGTACGGATGGGGGACAGAGAGATACTGTCCAAGGACAGAGTGACAAAGATTGAGACAAGGAAAGACGTAGAACAGGGATGGGGAACCATATTTCTTTCAGGGGGCCCTTATCCAGAGAATAAGAGAAATAAGAGAAAGCTACCAACTACTAGCTTTACACACTAGTAAAAAGCAATTTATTTTAGTATGTTTAAGAGATCAAAATGTCAAACAGTCAGATTGTCTGCTTTTTAAATTAAGAACAAAGGAAATGAATCTATATTTAAAAGAAACAGCAAAGGCTGACAGTAATGATAATACCGGAGTTTATAAGGACTGGGGTAGTTGGCAGCATCATACACTGCATGAGGGAGAGTTAATTGGTACAACCTTTTTGGGGGGCCATTTGACAATAGGTCTAGAAAGCCTTAAAAATGTATGAATACCCTTTGACCATTAATGCTTCTTTCAAGAATTTAGCCTAGAGAAATAATTGGCAGATATGAAAAGACGTACCTACAAAGATGTTCTTTACAGGTTGTTAGCAACAGTAAAAAATTGAAAACAAAGTAAATATCCAACAATTGAAGATTGGCTAAATACATTATGGTACACCAACATAGTATAGTACCAGTCAACTTAAAAAGTTATAGATTTTTTTTCTACAGCTAGTTGTTGCAATGTGCTTTGAAATTTATTGCTTTTTTTGTATATATGCTATTTTTCACACAAAAAAAGAGGAGGAGCGTAACAGAGAAGATAGGATTTAACAAATGAGTATGACTGCTGAGTCATTATATTGATATTTCCTTTTGTCTCCGGTGTCTTGAAGCAGCTAGAAGAAAAAATGAAAAATTGTGGAATTGTAACCCATACCAAATTTTAAAATCTGTTCTATAACTACTTGTTAAAATGTACTTGGAAATTTATTGCTTTTTTGTATATATGTTATATTTCACAACAAAAAAAGTTTTTAAAAAGTTATATATTTTTATATATTAACAAAGGTAAAAAGTCGGTTTATAAAATATTGTTTATTGTGTAGTATTTTAAGTAAAAATGTATTTGCACCTAGAAAATATGAATAAATATGAACTAAAATATTATTAGTGATGATCTCTGGGTGATTGGATTACAGTCTCTTCCTCCATTGTCTATGCTCCCTACAATGAAGACAAACTGTAATTTTGAAAATATACAACAAATAAAAAAATTCACCTTGTTTTTCAATTATGGGCAATTAAAGTGGGAGAAGGGAAAGAGAAAGAAAAGGAAAGGGAAAGAAAGGACAAAGGAGAAGAAAGGACAGAAAAGGTGGGAAGGAGAAGAAAAGAGGGGACTGGAAGAAGGGGAGGAGTGAGGAATGGAAGAGATGAGGAATGAAAGAGAAGAAGATCAGGAGTAAGGCAGACAAGTGTCCAGTAGCCTCTGAGATGGGGATAAATTTTTCTTGGCACATCCTGCTATTCATGTGTGGGGAGAGCATCAGAGGATGTTATCTTCATCACTGCCTCCTGTAGCACTAATTGGCTCTTTAGCAACTCAGAATCATCCTTTCGTGAGCTAGGAAAAAGCTTATTTCTATTTTCTTTTAAAATTCAACACATTCTAAAGTTATGGATTTGTGTTTATTATACAAATAATACGTACAATTAATACATATTAATTCTGTAAAACTCAGAAAATACGAACAAAAAGAGAAATCAAAGCTCAGTCATAATGCATCATGTTCCAGAGATAACTGCTGTTAATACCTTTTATGTATGTTTCCCAACTTTGTTTCTATAATCATAGGACACAAGACCACCTGAGATATTTATGACTTCTCTCTCTCCTTGCCTTTTTAAAATTTAACTTTTTATTTGAGACCATTGTAGATTCACATGCAGTTGTAGGACACAATACAGGGAGATCCTATATACCAACTTTTTGCTATCTCTAGATTTTTGTTAAACAGGCATTCATTCACACCACTATATATACTGCCCTACAACTGGCCTTTTTCATTCGATGGTATAGAGTGAGCATATTTTACATCAACAGATGCATCTCAGTAGAAAAACACATTAGAAAATAACATAGAAATAAGGAGATCTTCCTAAAGGCCACAAAACATCTAAAGGAGCTAGGAATGACCTTAAGAAATGTGCACGTCCTTAATGAATAAAATGATATAAAACTCTACTAAGGGACATGAAGATTGAAGTGAAGAGAGAAGGTTACATCTGAACCAGTATTCCAGAGTGAGAATGAAAAGAAAAAACCAGAAGAGGCAGTGAAAAATATTTCGGTATAATCTTGATCTATAGTACTATGGCCAGAGAAATGTTTCTTACTGCTACTTGCTGTGGTTGTTGTTTTGTTTCTTTGTCTGGAATTATTTTTAAGGACCTGTTAGGGAATTTCCTACACATCAAAAGATGGAAAGACATACCAGAGGCTGCAAAATGACAGGTTTGATGGTCACATCCAGTCTGCAGAAAAAATGTTTGTTTATTTATCTGCCCTGGACTTTGAAAATCTTTCCAAGTCACTGAGATGTGAGGGAAAGTATGGCAGGGAGTTTCTGGTAAAAGTTTTCTGCGTGATAAAAATAAACACACAGGAAGAGATGCCTTCCTCTCTGCCATGTTTGATGCATTGCCTGAACTATAACAGCTGTTTTGTGACCATGAGAGTTGCTCAACAACATACTGAGATCAGAAAGATGGAAAGAGTCAGGATTTTTTTTAAATGACACTTTGAACTCCTGATATAGTCAACCCTAGAACTGCCCACTCCACGTTTTCTCTAGCACTTTAACTTTTCTGTTTATTTATTTATTTATTTTAAGTCTGCAGATCTTGTTGAAATATAGTCACATAACATATACTTTAACCAAGCTAAACAATCCTTTTGTCACAGTATCCTCACTTAGTTGTACCGTCATCACTTAATTTTAGACAATTTTCATTGCTCAAGAGAGAAAAATGGTAGATAGATACACCCACACCAAAGAAAAAAACCAAAACTACCCTTAAGGCCTATCCCCTCCCCCCAATTATTTACCCCTGTATTGTTGTGGTGCTAGTTAGGTATTCTTGTTAAATATAGTCCATAGCATTCAATATGCCCCTCTGTTATTAACTCTTTGTACAAGTGTCATACCTTTGTACAAAGGTACAAAGTAATTCATGTGAGTAGTTCATATGAGAACTTATTGATATTTATAGTACTAGTCGGTAAGATATATGGCTTTAAACAATTTCTTTCAATCATATTTACCTTCAGTACTCACTATTATAATCTCCCTAGCAAACTACTATCCCCTCTTTCTCTTCCCATACATTTAAATTCAACCTCGTTACCAAGTTTGTACATATTAGCTACCCACTCCCCCTTCTCTAGCTTCTATCTATCTCTAGGTCCTCTATAGTCTACATTTTAAGGCTCTGAGTTTACAAGTCATTCCTTTTGACCTTGGTGAAGTTAGTAGAAGCTGGTTTCTGGTTGGGGAATGTTGGGACAGGTCTTTTCCTGAAGTAGCAACTGGGCGGCAGTGGTGGTGGCATCAGCAGCTGCAGCCGTGTCTAGGGACTATCAGAAACCTAACGGAGCTAAGCCAGCTTGAAGAAGTAGGAGCAAGAAGCTGGCTCTGACTGGGAATTGACTGTTGTAGCGCTTCCCCTTGGTTGTACATCAAACCTCAAATCACACTTGTCCTCTGAAAGGACAAGAGGACAAGAGGCCAGACTCAGCCCTGCGAGCAAAGTAATAATAAATAATACCTAATAGATTTGCAGCACTTCATAGTTTACAAAATGTTTTCACCCCTATTAGCCAATTCAATATCCAAGACAACGCTACAATGTTGGTATTATTATCCCCATTTCCCTGCTAAGGCAACTAAGTTACAAAGAGTTGCCCAGGGTCAAAGAACTATGAATTAGAAGGAAAGAATTTGAACTCAGGTCTGTCTGGCTCCAAAACCTGGACCTTTTATGCAACATTACAGAAGTTAGCTGTCTACGACTCAGGCTGTGACAACTCAACTGTTTCCATCATTCTTCCTTTTTATCACCCACTACCTTGTTACAGAGTAGGGATTGCCACATTTCCCCCATCCAGGTTTCTGGGACTTCCAAGAAATCTAGACTCTAGATTCTAGAGCCTCCCTTCCAGGTCTGCCTCCTCCTGTCACTCCCAGCACCCAGCTGGGCAACATTCTAAGGACCTGAGGGTCAGGTTCAGGGTCCTTATTGCTCTCCAGCTCCACTCAGAGTGGATTCTGCTCTAGACTGTGTTTTGTTCTCCAAGAACACTCCTCACTCCTGTGTCTAAGACATCCATACTTACTGAACCTTAGCTCTGGGAACCCCAGACCCAGAGCTCCTGACCAGGTACTGTCTGTCCCCTGGCACTAGGCTCCCAAGCAAGTAGGTTTGCTTTGTTCACTTTCTCCTCTGTATTCAGACCAGGTTGTCTGGGAGTGATAGAAAGAGATGAGGGATAGTGTATAGGAAAGGGTGGTGTCTGTAAGGGAAGCTTTTTGGTCAACATCCTTACAGAGAAGTGGACTGCATCCTTGACATCCCTTCTTCCATGTGTAATAGGCATCTCAGAATTCACAGGCTGAATGATGAACTCCCGATCTTTCCCCCAAACCTGCTCCTTTCACAGCCTTCTCTTTCTCTGTTAATGGCAAGTCCATTCATCCAGTAGCTCAGGCCAGAAATCTCAGAATCATTCTTAACTCCTCTTCTCTCACACTCCACATTGGTAAATCTTCTTGGCTCTCTTTTCTAAATATATCCAGAATCTGACCTCTTCCCACCACCTCTACTACTGTGGTCCAAGCCATGATCACCACTATTGGCAATAGGCTCTTAGCTGGTCTTCCTTCTTCCTCTCGTGCCCCCACCCCTGAAGTCTATTTTCAACCTATAGATAGTCAGGGATCCTCTAAAATGTAAATCAGATTGTGACATTTCTCACCTCTAAACCCTCAGTGGTTTCCCATTCACTTAAAGTAAAAGCCAGAGGCCTTACAATGACCTGCAAGGGTCTTAATGACTTGGCCCCTGCCACACTTTCCTGAACTCATCTTCTACGTTTTCCTTCCCTCACAACCACTTGGTCTTTAATCCAAAGTTGCCCTAATATTTAAATGGCGACTCTCAATTCCCTCTCTATCTCCCTTCACCTTGCCTTTCCATTCTATTCTTAATTTTTCTCCATAGCATATGATAACAATGATCACAATCTATGTCGTTTACCTAATACTTTTGCTTTTTTAGTCTCCCCCCCCCCCACCCCCCACAGCTGACATAAGAGCATTGGAGCTGGAGTTTTTGTCTGTTTTGTTCACAACTAGTGAACAACCAGTGCCTAGAACTGAACCAAGTGCATAGTAGGCTCCCTGTAAAAATCTGTTGATCCTTTCCTGGATCATGGCCAATGGCTTAGAGGGGGTGATTCTGGGTTCAAATCCTGACTCTACCACTAACCAGCGAAGTGCTTAAACACTTCGGGCTTTAGTTTTCTCATCAGTAAAGTAGGAACAATAATAGCACGTGCTTCATGGAGAGCCTGTAGGGCCATTAATAAGTATAAAGCATTTAGAACAGTGCCTGACACATTCTATATAAACATTTGTTATAATTCTTAACATATGTAGTTAAGATTCATAATGATAGCTTAGACTTTTTAAAAATCTTTCAATGTATTATCTTTCACTTGCCCATGTTAAAATTCATTTACTGTGTTTCTCCTCACTTGCACACACTTCCTGTAATGTTCATTATCTCTAGTGACTTGGTTTTTCATTTGTCAACTTGGACATTTCCTTGTGTACTCCCTCCTACAGTAATTTAAAAGCTGTTAAATTGTAATCTAGCTGGGTCCCGGTTTCCCAACCTGTACAATTAGTGGGTTGGACTAGATAATCTCCAAGGGCCTTTCTAGCTCTGACAATCTTCCAGGGATGGGAGGAGGAACGTGCTCCACCCTAAGCCCTGCCCCCTTGATTTTGCCCTCTGCCTGCCAGAGCGAAGGGTGACAGAGTCAGCTGGGTGCAGCTCGAAGGGGACCAGGTAGGAGACATACCAAGGTTCTTGGGTAAGGGTGGTGATGGCATGCAAGTGGGGGAAGGCCTCAGAGGTTAAGGTAGTATGGAGACTCTGGAACCAGGGTAAGAGAAGAGGGGAAGGCATTGTGTGGAAAGACACCACTCTTCATAGCGACAGAGCTGTTTGTTGTGCAGAATTAAGTTAGGAGACAATTTGGGTGTGGGCATCTTCCCACTTTAGATGGCCCGGAAAGGCCTTCTTTCAGCTTGCCAGGCCCTGGAAAGACAGAGTCAACTGCAGAATGAGAACAACCTAACCCTACTGATTGCCTTCCTGAAACTAAGGTGTTGCTTGTTGCCCACCACTCCCTGGGCTGGACCAAAGAAGCTCAGGTAGAGGGCAGGTTGGCCTGGTTTGCTCTAGGATGTACTACTCTCCTTAATGGCTCTCCTTAATGGTTCAACCATTGCCTTTTGTGTTCTCTGATTTTATGCCCCGTTCAAGGCTGAGAGGCCAGGGAAATCAAACCACCCTCACTTCTGCCCTTTCTACTTCTAGGGAAGCCATGGCCAGTACAGACTTCTCCTCGCTGCTCAAACCCCTAGGCCCCGACAATGAGGTGGAGTTGGCCTGCTGGCTTGATGAGGAGTTCAAGTTCATGCTGTTGCCTGTGAGCTATGCAATTGTCTTTGTGCTGGGCCTGGGCCTCAATGCCCTGACCCTCTGGCTCTTCCTCTTTCGCCTCCGACCTTGGGATGCAACAGCCACCTATATGTTCCACTTAGCATTGTCAGACACCTTGTACGTGCTATCGCTGCCGACCCTCATCTACTATTATGCTGCCCGCAACCACTGGCCCTTTGGCACCGGACTCTGCAAGTTTGTGCGCTTTCTCTTCTACTGGAATCTCTACTGCAGTGTCCTTTTCCTTACCTGCATCAGTGTGCACCGCTATTTGGGTATCTGCCACCCTCTGCAGGCACTACGTTGGGGCCGCCCGCGCCTTGCAGGCCTTCTCTGCCTGACAGTCTGGTTTGTTGTAGCTGGCTGCCTGGTGCCTAATCTGTTCTTTGTCACAACAAGCATCAAGGGAGCCACCATCCTGTGCCACGACACAACTCGGCCTGAGGAGTTTGACCACTACGTGCATTTCAGTTCCGCAGTCATGGGGCTGCTCTTTGGCGTGCCCTGCTTGGTCACTCTGGTCTGCTACGGGCTCATGGCCCGGCGCCTGTATCGGCCCTTGCTGGGGGCTGCCCAGTCATCTTCTCGTCTCCGTTCCCTCCGCACCATTGCTGTGGTGCTGACTGTCTTTGCTGTCTGCTTCGTGCCTTTCCACATCACCCGCACCATTTATTACATGGCAAGGCTGATGGAAGTTGACTGCCAGGTGTTGAACATTGTCAATGTGGTCTACAAAGTGACTCGACCCCTGGCCAGTGCCAACAGCTGCCTGGATCCCGTGCTCTACCTGCTCACTGGGGACAAGTATCGACGTCAGCTCCGGCAGCTCTGTAATAGTAAGGGGATGCAGCCCTCCACGGCTGCCTCCTCCTTGGCACTTGTGTCCCTGCATGAGGATAGCAGTTGCAGGTGGGGGGTGACCGTCCAAGACAGTGGCTGCCCGATCCCTAGGGCAGATATATTTTAACACTGGGAGCCAGGAAGTGAGAGAAAAGGAGGTGAATTCAGGGCAGAGGTGAAGGAATCTCATAGGGACACCTGGATAAAGCTGTTTCTTCCTCTTTTCCAGGCTCTGGAGAGATGCCCTTCCCCTAACCTTTAGGTTAAGGTTAAGGGAAATCCTGTGTGATATCCTTCTCTCATAAACCCTTCAGTTGCTCTCTCCTCATGGTTGCTCCCTCCTTTCTAGCCAAAGGCAGTTAGAGCAGCTCATTCACTCACTCACTCACACACACACACACACACACACACACACACACACACACAAACATACACTTCTTTCTCTTTGTTCCTTTTCCTTTCCTGGGGGCATTGGTCCTGTTTCTTCATCCTAAAAAGCTTCCTGGAAATCTTCCCTAGTCCTCCTTCCCCCTCCCCTTTCCCTATATCTTTGAATCAAATGCTTTTTAATATTGGTCCCCTTCTACCAGGCCACTCAACTGGAGTTGTGGAGAAGGTGATGTAATCTCAGGATGGTCATACACAGAATTAGGAAGTGAGGGCACTGGTATATCATGGATGGCAAGGATGCGACATACGTAGTACCCACACCCATTTCCTGGTTCCCCCTTGAAGCCAGGACAGTCTTGTCTCCCAAGGTGCTGAAATAGGGCACAATCCCCGGGGCACTGTGTAAACAACTGGAAGCATGGCACTGGTGGACTGGTGTATAGCCACGAGGGACAGAGGGAGCCCTGAATCCTACTGTGGATGGGAACCCAGAGGAGCCTCAGGGGCAGGGCCCAGGCTGATAATGGCCTTTGGAACAGGAATGGGTTTGGACCTCCTTTATGATATTTGCTGAGAGCATACATGACAGCACTCTTGAACTTAATTAAAGGAAGAGTGGATGGCTCAGACGGAGGGAGGAGCTTTTGAGTCTTTGCTATGGCTGTAAGTTCTTGTACAAAGAAGTAGAGCAGGTTTGTGTAGAGAGGATGGAGAGTGGTGGCCAGAGTTGATGCCCAGAGCTGGCTCTTCACTGGTCTCTCCCCTTTCTCTAGCTGCTGCCCTAGATAAAGGATAAATCTGTCACCAATCCTTCCATATCAGGCTTTAGGACTTGCAGGCCTAGGCTGGGCACTGGAACAAGGAAGACTGCCTAGTTTCCTACCCATCCACTCCTCACCACAAACCAGCACCATTTCATCATTTTTAGTGCTTACAAGTTGATGAGAACGGGGGATATGGAAGTTGGGGAACTAACCCTTAAATCTTGGGAACTAAGGACTTCTAGGCACATTCCCTCTCTCAGGAATCACCTTCCAGCCTATTGGTGTCCTAAACCAGACCCCAGCCTTCCCTTTTCTTTTGTCCCATGCTTGCTGACCTTTCTCTACTCTTTTGTCCAGTGATACAAAATTCTTATCAGCTTTTAAGAAGTCTCTGGAGAGTACTGTTAGGGTTGGTGTGTAGAAAAAGAACAAAATATTTCAATGCCTCCACATTCCTCTTTTCATTCGTTTAGTGCTCTTCTTCTCTAGATATCCAGGATCCATCTACTATCGAGGACATTCTATTAAGAGTAAATGAACTGGTCTTCTTCACTATTTCTCTCTCTTTGCAATCTCATAGCCACTGACCCTGGTCCTCATCTGCACTTTTTCTTTTATTCCTAGGACCACAAGCTGCTTGCCCATCACCTCTTTTAACTGACAGCTGTGCCAGGCAAAAAGCTGTTTTCTCCATCATTCCAGCCTCCTCCCTTTCCTCGGTCCATATGATTCATGCTTAATCTAGACCAACTATTCTGCCTGAACTTCATGGTCTGCCACTTTAGAGCTGCTCTTCCAAGCACTATAGCTTCAGTTTAAACACCTTGACTTTCTAGGGCCAAACTTCTCTTTTCTCCTAGGACTGCAGTGGATTGCTGGATGAAGCCAGAGCACAAGGCTGGCCTGGCCCACAAAAACTTCATATCTTGGAACTTCACCCAAGCTCTCATTTCTGTTAACTTGCTAAGTTCTTAAAGAACATTCCACAGCAACTTATTCCTGCCTTTTCCACCTTTTCAAGCACCCAACTCCATTCTTCCTCCTCTTAAGAATTACTTTTCCTCTTACAAAACTAAGGTCTAATTCTTCAACTTCCCTCTGCTTCCATGTCCGTCTTCTTTCTCTCTTTCTTCCTTGCAGTCCTAGACTAAGAGGTGGTCCTCCTGTTCCTTCATGTAAACCTCTTCATCATTTTCAGTCTCTCTTATCACTAATTTCATCCTGTCTTACAAAATACAAAAACAAGCAAGCAAACCCAAAACGAAGCATTATCACTGATAACTTGACCCTGCTATCTCTTCTAGCTACCATTCTGTACATGTTATTCATTTCACTGCCAAATTTCTAAAAACATACTTTAAACCCATTATCCCCATTTCCTGGCCACAAGTCATCCATTAATTCCCTGAATCTGGTTTCTACCTTCCTATCTGTACCTAGAAGAACACAAATTAGTTCATAAGCAAGACCTTTAATGACCTCTTCTCTACTTTCATTCTCTTTGACTTCTCTATTTCATTTGAAACTGCGTACTTCTTTAAACAATTTTATAAAACATTAAAAAAAAACACTGTGATAACTTAGAAAGATATTTTGAAAGAAAATATTCACCTATACTTCTAAACCCTACACAATTGCTTTCATTTCTCCATGTTCCTTGGTTTGTTGATTTGCACACATATACTATTTTAAAAGGTGTAAATTCTGATTTTTTTTTTGCATGGGTAGGAATCGGGAGTCAAACCCGGGTCTCCGGCATAGCAGACGAGAACTCTGCCTGCTAAGCCACTGTGGCCTGCCCTAAATTCTGATTTCTAAAAATTTTTTATTGCAAACATTCATCTTGTTGCTATGGCCTTTCATTTTTATCATTTCAAAGGTTGCCTGAAATCACAACCAACAGTAGATTATAATTTACTTGACTATTCTTCTATTAGTGAACATTTAGATGACTTCCAATTTTTTGGTGCTTTGAACATTTAAAAGCATATGGCTTTTTTTTTTTTTTTTTGTAATTCTGTCCCTAGGACAAGTTCCCAGAGTATGAATATTTTTTATGGATCTTGATTACCAAAAGTACTGCAAATATTTTCAGTGCCACAATGATACATGAGTGTTCCAATTCCCTTGCAGCTCTAGCACTGGATTTTATAATAAATCTTTTTGGATGGTGTAAAATTAATTTGTTAATTTCATTTCTTTAATTACTCGTGGGATCAAACACTTTCCCATATGTTTACTATTTGTATTTCCTCTTGTGTGAACTGTTTGTTCATCTCTTTCTCCAATTGGCAACTTAGTGGTATTCTTATATATCTAAATATGTGCTTTATATAATATGGACACTAATCCTGTGTTAAATATTTCTCCTGTTTACTCTTAAACTTTTCATCGCAGTTCCTTATCACTTTAGAATTTTTCTCCTCTTCTATTTTTCTCTCTGATTACTTCCTCTCTATCTCCTTTGCAGGGTTCTCTTTCTCTTCTACTGCATGCGTGAACAGAGTTCCTGAGTTCAGTCACAGAGTCATAGCATTTGAGGATTTTAAAATCCCCTCCCCACATCTGACCCTTGGTTTCTCTTAAAACATCTGTGCAGGTGAATACCATTCAATTGACTCATAGTCCTTGAAAGTATCTCAGAGATCCTCACTTTCCAGGGGAGAAAAAAAGCCCAGAGAGTATAACTTGTCCATAGTTAGCAGTAGAGCAGAGACTAGCTCCCCTGTCTCCTGACTCCTAGTGCTCCTTCCATCTCAATTCTAGGCCTGACCTATCTCCCAAGCTCCACCTCTATATCTTCCATTGCCTACTGGACAGTTTCGCTGGGAGTTCCATTATTGCTTCCAGCTCAAGATGTGAAAAATGAAACTCTCTAAGCCAATTCCCCTACCTGTCTTGCCCATTTCTGTTTATGGCATCCTCTTTCCTCAAGCCACTTGGGTTTGAAAACTCTCAGGCAACTTTAACCCTTTCCTCTCCCTGTTTCACCAAATTCTGACAGTTCTTTCTTCATCCTGTCACTTACAATTGGCCTTTCTTTATGGTCCCAGTGTTATTCGTTTAATCCTGTTTCTTGTAACCACCTCCTAACTGGTTATTCTAGTTTGCTAGCTGCTGGAATGCAACACACTAGAGACGGATTGGCTTTCAATAAAAGAGGATTTATTTAGTTAACATATAGTTCTTCAGAAGAAAGGCAGCTAACTTTCAACTGAGGGTCTTTCTTACATGGGAAGGCACAGGGCGACCTCTGCTGGCCTTCTCTCCGAGCCTCTAGATTCCAACACCTTTCCCGAGGGTGATTCCTTTCTGCATCTCCAGAGGCCTGGGCTGAGCTGCAAGTGCTGAGATGAGGTATGCTGAGCTGCTTGGGCTGTGCTACATTGATCTCTCTCATTTAAGCATCCAGCCAATTAAATCAGACATCATTCATTGCAGCAGGCATGCCTCCTAGCCGACTGCAGATGTAATCAGGAACAGATGAGGTTCACATGCCATTGGCTCATGTCCGTAGCACTAAAACTAGGCACCTTCTACTGGCCAAGTTGACACCTGAATCTAACTACCACACTGGTCTTCCTTACCTCTCATCTCTCCCCACGCAAATTCATCCTATACAATACATATGTCAGATTAGTCCTTCCAAACACTGCTTTCACAGTTTCACTCTCTTACTCTAAACCCTTTCATGGTTCCTCATTGTCTACAAACAAGTCCAAATCCCTTCGTCAGAAATTCAAAATATTCCCTTTCAGCCTTTTTACCTTCTTTCCACATGCAAATCTCTCTTCTCTAGCTAAACTCATGTCTTCAATCTCTCTCTAAAGAAGCTTTGCGCTTTCTCATTCCTGCACCTTTGTTCTTTCTGTCTCCCACACTAGAATGCCCTTCATTTCTTCTCCAACTGTCTTGTTCCTACCAAGTTTTCAAGGCCAAATTAAATGCCACTTCGTCTTTGAGGTCTTCTCTGCTGTCTCTTACCCATAGTGAGTTTCCTGGTCACTACTGCAGCAATTATTGTTTATATCAGTCATTTGGTACTTTTATTGTCTTGTGACATTATTTATCCTATTATCTTGAATACTTATTTAAATTAAATGTCTTGAGTTCCCACCTGTAAACTCCTTCAGTCACTGCAATAGAAAGTTGAGCTTAGAACTAAAAAATCACAGGACCCAAGTTGGAGCCCTGACTCTGAAAGTAGGGCTCAGGGGTGTCACCTTGGGCAAGTCAGCCTCTATGAGCAACAATTTCACCATCTGTAAAATGAGGATTATCATCTCAGCTTTAGGTGCTTCTTCAGATTGTGGTGAGGCTCTACAAATCTAGAGAGCTAAGAAAATATAAGTGGCTGTTATTATATCATCTCATGTGCATAGTAAATGATGGTTAGTAAATATTTGTGAACGAGTACATGTCAGTAGTTTGGTTTACTATTTCTTCTCCTGGGTGTATGTTCAGTTTAGGAAGCCACAGAACCCAAAAGAATCTGAAGACCTAGAAGTTTTGAGGGTGGGGAGGGCATTGGGGAGATATTTAAGAGGGAAGTAGGCCTGTCTAGCATTTCTCACACCCCCACACGAGGACAAGTGACTACTTGACATGCCTGTAAGGCTAACCTGTATGTGAAGGAGAAGGAAAGGGAGCCCATCTGAGCTTTCACTTTTCCACATTTTCTACTTCTTTAACCCACGATCCCCAGCAGGTTAAGCTACATTTGTCACTTAGAACTCTTTTAGCCTTCACTGAAGTGATGAAAGTCAGCATTTTGAGGAAAAGGTCAATAGGAGCAGTAGCAACAATTTAATTAGATAAATAAACTTGGTTTTGAATCCTTGATCTGCTACTCACTAGCTGTGTGATCTCAGACAAATTAGTTAATCCTTCTGAACTTCAGTTTTCTCATCGATGAAATGAGGATAGGAATATTTACGTTGCAGGGCTGTTGTGAACAGCCAATGGAGTAACAGATAATCTGGAGGCGTTTCTTGAATCTACCATCTTGGATTTTATTTGTCAGATCTATATATTCTTTCCCTCCTTTCTCTTTTTAACATTTAAATTACCCGTACGGGTACTCTTCAATTCTGTGGCCTCCTCCAGACCTCCCTCTCCTGTCTTTTATTTTCAGCTGAAGGAACTCCTTTTAGTATTTCTTATAGGGGTGGTCTCTTGTTGACAAATTTTCTCAGTATTTGTTTGTGTGTGAAAATTATAATCACTCCCTCACTTTGAAAGACAGTTTGACTGGGTACAGAATTCTTCGCTGGAATTCTTTCTCTTTCAGGATCTTAAATATATCATACCACTGCCTTCTCACTTATATGGTGCCTGTTGAGTAGCCCAAACTCAGTCTTATGTAGTTTCCCTTGTATGTAGCACCTCACTTTTGTTGCTTTCAGGAATTTCTGCTTCTCTTCAACCTTTGACAGACTGATTAGTGTGTGTCTTGGATGTATTCTATTTGGGGTTCGTTGGGCTTCCTTGATTTACATATTTATGTTTTTTTATAAGAGTTGGGAAGTTTTCCTCCATTAAATCCTCAACTAATCTTCCTAGCCCTTTTCTCTTCTCCTTCTGGGACACTGATGATTCTTGTATTTGTGTGCTTCATGTTGTCCATCATTTTCCTGAGATCCAACTCAAAAATTTCCACCTTTTTTGCCATTTGTTCTTTTGTTTGTTTGAACTCAATTGTCCTATCTTCTAGTTTGCTTATCCTTTCGTCTGCCTTTTCAAATCTGCTGTTGCGTGTCTCTAGCATGTTTTTTTATTTGGTCTATGTTATCTTTCATCTCTGTGACATCTGCTATTTTTCTTTTATTCTTTCAAATTCTTCTTTATGCTCTTCTAGTGTCTTCTTGAACTCCTTTATGCCATTAGCCAGGACATTGAATTTATTTAGGACAGTTGTATGAACATCTTTGATAAGTTGTTCCATAGTCTGTGTCTCCTCTGGTGTTTTAATCTGGTCATTAGGTTGGGCTATATCTGTCTCCATCTTCATATGCTTTGTAATTTTCTGTTGCCAACGAGGCATTTAATTATCTTGATAGGGTTACTTTGAAGTTGATTTTCCTCAGTTGTTTAAGGTTTTGTATTTGTGGGATGAGTGTGGGACCGGATATGGGGCATGGGGCATGGGGCAGGACATAGGTTGTTGGGTGGGGTGCAGCTGCATGGTAGAGGGGCACAGTGCAGGGCTAGGGATGGGGCCAGAGTGTTACATGGGGTGGCCGGTGTGGTTTGCGGGGGTGGGGGGCGGCGGTGCGGGATCCGTGGGGGCAAGGTACAGCTCGAACAGGCCTTGAAGTGCAGGGACAGGGTGGTGGCATGGGGTGTGTGGAGGCAGGACACAGCAGGAGGCAGAATGGAGGGGCCATGCGGGTGTGCAGGGTGCAGGGTGCGGTGTGCGGGGCTGCGGGGTGATGGGAGCAGGAAGGTATGACATGGGTGCGTGTGCTGGGCACAGGTGCATGCCTGGATCGCAAGTGTTGTGGGGATTGGGTGTGGAGTTCAGGGCATGGAGGTCCAGGCGCAGAGGGGTGGGGCGCGGCTGCCTGCCTGCACAGGGTAGGCGGGTCAGGGGTGCTGGGTTGGATGGGGCTGGGTGAGGGTGTGGGAGAGGCGGGGTGCAGGGGTCAGGGCACAGGTGCGTTGGTAGCAGGGGGTGGGACAGTTGTTGCAGAGCACAGGGGGCTGCGGAGCAGCAGGATGCGCACGTGTGACGAGTGCTGGGGGTTTGGGGCACAGATGCTCACGGAATGCTTGCAGAGGGGCAGGACGTGGCGGGAGGCGTGTGCGTGCTGGAGTAATAGAGAAAAGAGTATCACTTACAGTTCTTGTGGGTGGGAACCCCTTTCAATAGTTCTCAAATTTAAGGTAACTCAACGTGGATCTCGTGTTGCTTAGAAGTAATACTTAAGATCATGATAGAGAATGAATCCGTCTGTGTGAAAAGCAGAGGGCTAACAAGTAATGACTTAGAGATGGCCATAGTGATGGATTGGAAGGAAACAGATAGGGATTCTAGCATTGCATCAAAGAAGATGAGGATTTTAAAAACGAAGAAGTTATAACAGTTATTTAAAGAAAAAAAACCTTGAATGAAAAAAAGTAAGAAAATAAGCAAACGGTGTCAAAGTAATAAAAGAAACAATTGGTTGCTTGCCAACCTGGATTTATGCATGCAAAAACTATTAGCCAATAACATTGACTAAAGAGGCTCGTCTCAAATATATTTTGTAATCAAGATCTGTTTACATTATTTATACTCCTCCTTCCCTTTGAATTCCTAGGTGCTGTCACCTCTTTTCAAAGATTGCACAACTCATTGAAGGGGTTACTTGCCATGACCTACATAGCTGATGTTTCCAGTATGACAAAATATAAGGCTTGTCACCAAAAGGAACTGCAGGAATAGTTAACTGCGACCAAAGACCGAGTCTTTCTATTATTAAGGCATTTTGGTGTATGTTTGAACTGCCAAAACTTATGTATCTGGGTCATGAAAGGGAGTAAGATAAATATTCCCACTTTGAGTCAAAGTGTAAAGAAAACTTGGGCTATTCAAAAGAAGGAATATTAAATCCTTCTTCCAGCTGGTTGGTTAATACTGTCAATTTTGTGCCACAGTTTGGGGCTCTAGTCCTGCTCTAGAACCTACTGATGGGAAGGAGAAACAAGAAGTACTTGGAAAACTCAAGAGAAATAATAAACTTATGGCCTCTCAGAAGACACCAACTGGTGGCACCTGCTCAACTTGTGTTATTTTTCACTGTCATTTAACTTGCTGCTCTTAGTAGGCCTCATTCCCTTTCTTTTTTCTTGCTAGGTTTTATTTATTTTTAACATTTTAAAATTGTGAATATACATATATACAAAAAAGCAATATATTTCAAAGTACATTGTAACAAGTAGTTACAGAGCAGATTTAAGAGTTTGGTATGGGTTATTTCCCACAATTTTAGGCTTTTTCTTCTAGCTGCTCCAAGACACTGAAAACTACAAGAAATATCAGTATAATGATTCAGCAGTCATGCTCATTTGTTAAATCCTATGTGCTCTGTTATAACTACTCCTTCTGCTTTGATTCTTCTCCCAATCTTTAAGGGTATTTGGACTATGCCCATTCTAACTTTTTCATGTTAAGAAGGGGTATCGACAATATAGGATGGAGGATGGAATTAGTTGATGTTCTTGGAGAAGCTGGCTCCTCTGGGTTTCGAGGGCTTCTCTGGCCCAGGAGCCATCTGGACAGAGGTTATAGGTTTCTGGGAGGCAAATAGTGCATGAAAGTTTTCTAGACTCTCAGAGCTCAAGGTGTTCCTTAAAGTAAACAGGGATGATATTGGTTGGGGGTTGGCAAAACATGGTATGCCAGTTTGAATGTGCTGTGTACCCCCAGAAAAGCCGTATTCTTTAATCCTTATTCAGTATTGCTGGGTGGGATCTCTTTGATTGTTTCCATGGAGATGTGACCCCCACCCCCAATTGTAGGGAGTAACTTTTGATTAGATGGTTTCCATGGAGATGTTTCTCCACCCATTCAAGGTGGGATTGCTTACTGGAGCCCTTTAAGAGGGAACTATACTGGAAAAAGCATCAGTGCTGACAGAGCCCACACAGCCAGGGAACTTTGGAGATGCAGTAGGAAAACATCCATGGGGAAGTGTTATAAAATGAGAATAGAAAGCTAGCAGATGTCATCGTGTGCCTTCCCAGCTGAGGGAGGTTTCCAGAAGCCAGAGACCCCAGCAGACACCAGCCATGTGTATTCCCACCTGACAGAGGTGTTCCAGATGACATCAGCCTTTCTGGAGTGAAAGTAACCTCTTGTTGGTGCATTAATTGAGACATTTTCATGTCCTTAGAACTGTGAAATTGCAGCTTAATAAATTCCTATTTAAAAGTCATTCCATTTGCGGTATATTGTATTCCAGTAGCTTAACAAACTAAAACACCTGGTAATTAGCAGTATCTAGCTAAAGCTTGCATAAGAGTAGTCTCCAGAATAGATTCTTGACTTTATTTAAGCTCTCTTGGCCACCGATACCTTATTTTGTTACATTTCCTTTCCCCTTTTTGGTCTGGAAGGCATTGTCAATCCCATGGCCAGGCTCATTCCTGGGAGTGATGTCCCACATTGTCAGGGAGACTTTCACCCCTGGAGGTCACTTCCTACATAGTGGGGGATGGAAATTATTTTCTTTGTAGAATTGGGCTTGGACAGAGAGAGAGGCCACATCTGAGCAACAAAAGAGATTTCTGGAAGTAAATCTTAGGCATAATTATAGGTAGGCTTAGGATCTCTGCTATAGAAATAAGTTTCATAAGAGCAAGCCTCAAGATCAAAGGCTTGACCTATTAACTTGGGAGTCCTTAATGTTGAGAGAGTATCAGGGGTTTCTCAGGTGTTTTTATCAGTTCTTCAATGGGCTTTGCCAATACTTTTTAATTATCTGTCCAACATAGCCTTGGATGTATCCAGGTATTACATTAAGCTATACAGAATTACAAGCCCTCATTCCCATTCTGGGCTCCATGTGTTTGAGTTGTTTAAATGAGCTCTTCAGGCAGGTTGATTCAAATCATATGTTACAGAAAATTTAGGTTTTGTGCAAAATAAACCTCTCTGACTTTGGTCTCATTCAGTAGGTAAAGCTCTATAGTACAGACAATATCTTTTGCCCTGTATTCTGATTTACCTTAGGCCTAGCAGAATGACTTCATTTTACCTCTAATTGAAGCCTGCCCTCTTTCTCAGTTTCTTTAACGGATGGTGTATGTAGCAATGCTGACTTTCAGAGCTGTAGAACTCCAAATCCGAGTCTTAGGTGTCACAAAGTTACCCACAGTTCCAGGGAAATACCAGATTATACACATAGAGAACAGCATCTCAGAATCTAGAAATACACTTACAACTCTGGACTAAATGTGACTGCTATAAGAGCTTACAATCTAGGCCGCAGTTGTCTTATAGGTGTTTTCTAAAAGAGACCATAATAAAAGAACAAACAACATTTGCTCTTCTGTTTCTGGCTTATTTTGTGCAACATAATGTCCCCAAGGTTCATTTACTTCTTTGCCTGCCTCATGACTTTGTTCCTTTCTGTAGCTGCACAATATTTCATCATATGTATACACCTCAGTTCACTTCCTACTTCTCAGTCAATATAACCTTTGGCCACCTCTATCCATTGAGCATCAAGGATAGTGTCTAAATTAAACAATCCATGACTTAGTTGTATAATCATCAATACTCTCAATTTTAGACAGTATTCATCAGTCCAAAGAGAAAAATAACTGATAAGAACACCCTCACCAAATAGCAAATAAAAATCTCCCCTTAACTCTTGTCCCCCCCCCCACAATTATTTACCCCTGGTGTTGTCTTGATACTGTTGATGTCTTCTTGTAAACTATAGCTCATAGCATATGATAGTAGTTGCCCCCCATACCCCAAACTTAAACACTTTTTGTATAAGAATTATACCTTTGAAGAAGTTAATGGAAGAACTTATTTATATTTGTAGTGTTAATAGGTGTGATACATGGCTCTATACAACCTTTTTCAATCATATTTACCTTCAATGTGGCAATATTACTTATAAACCCACTAGTGAATCACCTCCACTTCTGTCTATTCCCTTACAATTAAGTTCAACCTCGTTAGCAAACTGTTCACCCATCTCAAGCTTCTGTGTATATCTAGGTCCCCTATATCCTACATTATAAGCCTCTGAGTTTACCTTTACTAGGGTCATATTAGCAAAATCATACAGTATCTATCGTTTTGTGTCTGGCTTATTTCACTCAGCATTATGTCCTTAAGGTTCATCCATGTTGTCATATGCTTCAGGACATCATTTTGTCTTACTGCTGCATAATATTCCATCATATGTCTATACCACATTTTGTTTATTCACTCCTCTGTTGATGGGCACTTGGATTGTTTCCATCTTTTGGTGATTATGAATAATGCAATGAACATTGGTGTGCAAATTTATGTTTGTATCACTGCTTTTAGCTCTTCTGGGTATATACTGAGTAGTGGTATTGCTGAGCCATAGGGCAACTCGATATTTAGTTTCCTAAGGAACTGCCAAACCATTTTCCGTACAGGCTGTACCATTGTACATTCCCACTAGGAGTGAATAAGTGTTTCAATTTCTCCACATCCTCTCCAACATTTATTGTCTTCTGTTTAATAACAGCCATTCTTATAAGTGTGAGGTGGCATCTCACTGTAGTCTTGATCTGCATTTCCCTTATAGCTGATGAGAACGAACATCTCTTCATGTGTTTTTGAGCCATCTGTATTTGCTCTTCAGAAAAATGCCTATTCATATCTTTAGCCCATTTTGTAATTGGGTTGTTTGTTCTTTTGTTGTTAAGTTGTATGATTTCTTTAGGTACACAGAATATCAAACCTTTATCTGACATGTGGTTTCCAAATATTTTCTCCCTCTTCACCTTTTTAACAAAGTCTTTTGAGGGCCTCATTCCTTTTCTGCATCATTGGTCCACTCTGGTCTACTGCCAATGTTAATAAAACATTCCTTTTTACACGCTTTGAATCTTGATAGATTCCTTTCCAGAGGGTAGCCATTGCTCTAGTTCTTAGGGAATATATGCTATTGTGATTTAAACATTTTTTGCCTATATTCATTTCTCTAATGTAGTTTCCCAAAGTACATTTTCCAAGATAGTCAATAGGTATTAGTGAGTTTTTAGGAGGTTGGACAGGTTTCGTTTCTTTAGGAGTTATCCAGAGTTTTTTACATCATAATGCCAACTGTGAATTTCTAAGAGGAGAGAGTTTTACATGCAGCAACTAACAAACTTACTGGTCTTATTGACCAAGTAAATTTTTTTTTTTTTTTTTTGCTTGAAGCACACCTCAGGATCCTACTATTCCAAGATAAGTTTTAGGAGACACAGCTCTAGGAAGGGAAACCTAATATCTCGATCTCACTTATTAACCTACATCTCTTGATCCCCTAGTTCTATTGCTGTCCATCATGGACAGATAGAGACAAAGAAAATAAAAGTACTTCACTTTCATGTAGAAATATAGAGCATACTTATCTACATTTGTGAGGAAATATCACAATTGCTTTTCAAATGAAAGAGAAGACTTTTTCCTTTCTCCTAATAAAGGGAAATAGTTTTCCTGCAAACCTTTTCCTTTTTGACTTACAGTGCATCTGTTAGGACTGCATTTGACTGTGTGTAATATACACCTCATCGCAGTGGATTAGCAAAATAGGTCCTTTTTTTAAAACAAAACAAAACAAAACAAAACAAAAAATCCTGAAGTAAGCCTTCCAAGGTAAGTGCAGGAGAGTCATTTAAGAACCAAAATCCTCACAGTTTCTTGTTTCACCATCTTTTCAGTGTGTGGATTTCATCCTTACAGTTATAAAATGGCTGCTCAACTTCCAAGCACCTTCTCCACGCTCTGCCAAGGAAAAATGGGTTAAGAGCTTAAGGCAAAAGGTTGTAAGATCTCATAAATTAAATTGTTTTTCTTTACCAGGAAAATAGTAGCCTTTCCAGAAGCCTCACCCAGTAGTTTTCTGTTTTCACTTCATTGGCCAGAGTTAGGTCATGTGGCCACTCTCAGGAAATGAGAAGTTGAGTATATTGCTACTCCCGATAAACTTGAGGGTTCTCTGAATAAAGAAGATGGGAATAATGAGTATTGGTTAACAGACTAGCAGGGCCTGTTACATATTGCTTGGTTTATTTCTGATAGAAAAACTAGTTTTCCTTTTCCATCTGGAGAATTCCAATTCAATAAGAATCAGAGGGGACAACCAATTCAATAGGCTGAGTCTTCGATCTTGGGGCCACTTATTCATGCAAAGGAGAAGTTAAGCCTACTTATAATTATGCCTAAGAGTCGCGCTTAGAGAACCTCTTTTGTTGCTTAGATGTGGCCTCTTTTTCTAAGCATACATGGCAATTGAACTCATTGCCTTCCACCTCTGTGTGGGACATGAACTACCAGGGGTGTCAATCTCCCTGGGAACATGGAACAGAACTCCCAAGATGAACTGGGATCCAGCATCATGGAATTGAGAAAATCTTCTTGACCAAAAGGGAGAAGGAGAAATGAGACAAAATACAGTCTCAGTGGCTGAGGGATTCCAAACAGAGTTGAGAGATTATCCTGGAGGTTATTCTTATGCATTATATAGATATCCTTTTTAGTTTATGGTTTATTGGAGTGGCTGGAGGGAAGTACCTGAAACTGTTGTACTGCTCCAGTAGCCTTGATTCTTGAAGATGATTGTATAATACAGTTTTTACAATGTGACTGTGTGATTGTGAAAATGTTGTGTCTTATGCTCCTATTATCTAGGGTAGGGACAGATGAGTAAAAAAAAATCAGTATAAAAATAAATAATGGGGGTAAGGGGTAAAAGCGAATTGAGTACATTGAAATGCTCGTGGTCAATGAAAGGGAGGGGTAAGGGGTATGGGCTGTATGAGTTTTGTTCTTTTGTCTTTTTTTTCTTTTTCTGGAGTGATGCAAATATTCTAAAAATGATCATGGTGATGAATACACAATGGTATGATGATATTGTGAGCCATTGATTGTATACTATGCATGGGCTTTATGTGCATGAAGATATTTCAACAAAAATATTTAAAAAACTTCTCTAACACATTAAACCCTATTCTGAAAGAGCTCAGGTTGAAAAACCAAGATTAAAAGTATGTAGTATTTTTCCAGGTGCCTGCCCATGCAAAAAAAGAGTATATAATATTTATTATGAACTCAAACAACATTTTTGAAAACCAAGAACCTAGTGAATCATGAGCTCAAGGAGCTTGCATTCCTCCAAGTTGTCTTGTATTCATTGTGTACACATTACTGGAAACCTGATATCATCCTCACTTCTTGTATAAAGTTGTGTCACATGCACAACTTTATACAATCCACATCTGAGAATGTTAGAGAACTGTCCCCAAAGAAGGCAAATGTATGTCATGCTGGGAGGAGAAAGGAAGACCTTTCCTTGTGGTGACCAAAAGGAACAAAAAAGGGTTAGACCCTAGAGGAAAGGCAGCAAAATTTTGGATATTATTATCAAAACCATAAATGTTACTTGGAAGAATAATCAGTGTTAAATGGATATAGCTCCATAAAAGACTTATAGAAGGATGCTTGTAACAGCTTTACTTATGATTTCCCAAAACTGGAAACAGTCGAGGTACCTTTCAACAAGAGAATGAATAAACAGACAATATAAAAGAACATGGAACAAACCACTGATACGCACAACAATCCTGTTTGAATTTCAGAAAAGTTGTGCTGAGTGAAAGAAGTCAGACATAAAGAGTGTTTATGGGTGATTCTATTTATATTAAAGTCTGGGACAAGCAAAACTAAGAGTGGGAAAAGTTGCTTCCGAGAGGTTTAGAGGCAACGATTGACAAGGAACAGGCATGAAGGAACTTTTGAGTGACAATAATGCTCTACATAGGGGTTTGGGTTGCAAAGTTATATGCATTTGTCAAAATTCATTGAATGGTACACTAAAGATTTGTGCATTTTACTGTATGTAAACTTTACCTAAAACAAAAAATATTGAATTCTAGTTAAAGGCAGGTGTGCTGAGGTATTTATGTATGAAATGTACTGATGTTTGAAATTTACTGTGACGTATATAATAATTATGATGGATTTATGGATAGATATGTGATAAAGCAAATGTAGGAAATGTCACTGTACACATCTTTCAACGTGTCTCTCTGTTTGAATATTTTCATAATGAAATGGTGGGAGGGAACACCACCATAAAGAAAATTGGAGTGTTACTATTCATGCATCAGAGACTATCCTTCCGGATCCTTTCTTATGCAAAGATACAAGAGGCATTATAGACCCATTTTGGAAAATGCTGTATGGCCAAGTGTTAAAGTCAATATTCAACCGAACCTCAGGAATAAGATGAATATTTTTTATCAATTTTAGCATGAACTTCTGGGATAGAAGAAAAATTCTGAAATTATATATATATTTTTTTCAGGGAAACATGTTACATGTAGTTTTATTCATTTATAGTTGTTGCTTTTTTTCAATCTACTAAATTTATTTTAACATTTATTCCCCCTATTATTTATTTATGTTAATCCATATGTTTTACTTATCTGTCCATAAAGTAGATAAAAGAAGCATTAGACACAAAGTTTTCACAATCAACGGTCACATTGTGAAAACTATATCATTATACAATCATCTTCAAGAAACATGGCTACTGGAACACAGCTCCACATTTTCAGGCAGTTCCCTCCAGCCTCTCTGTTACGCCTTAACTAAAAAGATGTCATCTATTTAATGCATAAGAATAACCTCCAGGATAACCTCTCGACTCTGGAATCTCTCAGCCATTGATACTTTATTTTATCTCATTTCTTTCTTCCCCCTTTTGGTCGAGAAAGTTTTCTCAATCCTTGGTGCTGAGTCTCAGCTAATTCTAGGATTTCTGTCCCACTTTGCCAGGAAGGTCCACAGCCCTGCGAGTCATGTCCCATGTAGAGAGGGAGAGGGCAGTGAGTTTGCTTGTCGTGTTGGCTGAGAGAGAGAGGCCACATCTGAGCAACAAAAGAGGTTCTCTTGGGGGTGACTCTTAGGCTTAATTTTAAGTAGGCTTAGCCTATCCTTTGTGTGATTAAGTTCATATGAACAAACCCCAAGATTGGGGTCTCAGCCTATTGCTTTGGTTGTCCCTACTGCTTGTGAGAATATCAAGAATTCAACTTGGGGAAGTTGAATTTCTCCCTGTTCTCACCATTCCCTGAAGGGGACTTTGCAAATACAATTCTTTGTGGGATTAAGTTTCATATGAACAAACCCCAAGATTGGAGGCTCAGCCTATTGTTTTGATTGTCCCCACTGCTTGTGAGAATATCAAGAATTCTCCACTTGGGGAAGTTGAATTTTCCCCCTTTCTCACCATTTCCCCAAGGGGACTTTCTGGAATTATATTTTAAAATATTATTATAATTTAAAATTTCAGCAGTCATTTTTAAAAGTTTAACATTACAGTGCAGCAACTACGACTTCTCAGCACTGTGAACTGTATGATTGTTCCTATGGTCACTATTTTGCACATGTACCATATTAAACAAATGTTCACTTTCAGTCGAGGTAGTGGAAGAGCATGAGTCATGGTCTAAATGGAATTAGGTAACTAAAAATTAAACATAGTCCCCTAAAGTTATTTTGTTTAATGATATTATCTCTAGTACATCAATGATTCTACAATGATTAGAATTGAGATGTAATCTAATTTTATGGTTAAAATTTTCAAAAACATTTTTTGGTTTAAAAAGGATATAATGTTCTTTCTAAAATTATTGAGATAACATATTCTCTTAACATACATATATATCTTCAATATATTTCTATATTTAGTGAATTATTTGATAGGTCTTAATAATTGTTTTGTTCACAATGTTACATCTTTCACCATTATTGCTATATATTGATTCATATATATATATATATACACATATGTGTATATATACATATATATATACATTTGTACTTTGATGGAATTTCAATTCATAAAGCATACAAGAATATTTTGAACTCCAAGTTGCATCTGAAATGCTTACATATATTTGAAAGTACCCATTCAGATATTTTTTTTAGTAAAATTAATAATTTTTACTGCTTTATCAAGAACATTCTTAAGTGGAACTGACATTATTTATTGTAGTTGTATTTCTTTCTATCTTCTCTATAATATCTATTATCTGTCATCTATCTATCTAATCTATCATATCTATCGTTATCTCTATCACCCATCCATGTATGTATATATGTGTGTATGTATGTATGTTTCTATCTGTTTATCTGTCATCTATCTGTCTGTCATCACTGTAAATGCATGGTGGTGAAGAATGCAATGACTAGGAGTACAATTTGGTGCCACTTCTAAGATGCCTGCAGTTTTACACATCACTCTTTTTCAATGAAAACTTTTTAATTGTAGTAACAGATACACAACTCAAAATTTCCCACTTCAACCAAATTCAAGTACTATTATTTAGTCACAATATTGTGCTATAGTCACTGACATCCATTGCCCCTACTTTTTCACTACCTCAAACAGAAACTGCACCGATTAAGCCATATAACCCTCTCTTCTTGACCCACACCTCCTAGAAGCCTATAATCTACTTATCTGCCTCTATGAAGTTTGCTTTTTCTAGGTGTTTCATATAAGCAAGGTCATATCATATTTGTCTTTTTATATCTGGCTTATTTTACTCAATGTAATGTCTTATAAAAGTTCATCTATATGAGTTCCATCTCCCTACCCCAGATTAGTGACAGACTCTTCCAATATGAAAAATTTAGAATTGCCATAGCCCAAACACCCCTAAAGGGAGGGATGGAAAGAGCAAAGGTGATGGTGTAGTTATACAGAGAAGATAGGATTTAACAAACTGATGTGAATGCTGAATCATTAAATTGATATCTCTTTTAGTCTCCAGTATTTCAGAGCAGCTAGAAGTAAAAACCTGAAATTGTGGAATTGTAATCCATACCAAACTCTGAAATATGTTCTACAACTAATTGTGGTGTCGTGTTTTGAAGTTTGTTTTTTTGTATATATGTTATTTTTCACAAAAAAGAAGGAAAAATGTCGATTGCGATGATAAAAAATATTTAAGCCCTCTAGCCTCCTATATTTCAGAGCAGCTAGGTGGAAAAAGATGAGAGGATCGTATGCTAGCCCATGACAAACTTAGGGATCTGTCCTGTAGCTATTTGTTGAAGAGCGCTTTGAAAACCATTGTATTTTTTTTTATTTCTTTGCTTTGTATGTATCTTGTACTATACAAAAAAAAAAAAGCTAAAAATAAAAAAAGTTCATCTATATTGTATCATGTATTAGAACTTCATTTCTTTTTATGGCTGAATAATATTCCTTTGAGTGTATGTAAACATGTTGCTTATCCACTCATCTACTGGTGGACACTGATTTCTTCCACCATTTGCTTATTGTGAACAATGCTGTTACAAATGTTGATGTACAACTATCTATCTGAATCCCTGCTTTCAATTCTTGTGGTTATATAATAAGAAGTGATATTTCCAGGTGATATGGTAATTCTATTTTCAACTTTTCAAGGAACCACTAAACTAAGTTCCATAGTGGCTGTACCATTCTATTATGCCCTTAACAATGCATGTTTCTATTTCTCTGCATCCTTGCCAGCAGGATGTTTTAGCTCTTTATGTTTAGGCCATTGAAGCAATTAGAATTAATTCTTGTGTTTTATTAATTGTGTGATTTATTATTTTGTTTTTTTTAATAATAATAATAACCAAGTGAGTGTGAAGTTGTATCTCTTTGTGGTTTTGATGTACATTTCCTTGATGACCAATAATGTGGATATTTGTATAACTTCTTTGGAGAAATGTCTATTCAAGTACTTTCCCACTTTTAAATTGGGTTATTTGTCTTTTTGTTGTTGAGTTATAGCAGTTCTTTATATAGTCAGGATGTTAAACCCTTATTGATATATGGTCCACAATTATTGTCTCACATTTTGTAGAATGTGTTTTCACTCTCATGGTAGTGTCTTTTGACATATACAAGTTTTTAATTTTCAAAGTCCAGTTTATCTGTTTTTTCTTTTTCTGCTTGTATTGTTGGTGTCATAGTTAAGAAATCACTACTAAATCCGAGGTTGTAAAGGTTTTTCCCTATATTTTTGTCTAAGAGTTTTCAAGTTTTAGCTTTTTATGTTTAGGCCATTGAAGCAATTAGAATTAATTCTTGTGTATCATGTGAGGTGCTGGTCCAACTTCGTTGTTTGCAAGTGTATCTCAACTTTTCCCAACATCATTTGTGGCAGATATCATTCTTTCCCCAGTTGATATACTTGGCACTCTTGTCACAAACCAGTTGAACGTGGATGTGTGGATTTATTGCTGAATTTTCTATCCTATTATACTGGTCTTTTTTGTCTATCATCATCCAAGTACCACACTGTTTTTTATTGTTTGTTTGTTTTTAATATTTTTATTGATAAATCTTAGCCTGCCAACATTCTATACATGGTGTACAATCAATGGCTTACAATATCATCACATAATGGTGCGTTCATCACCATGAACTTTTTTCATTATCTCATTTCATTTTTATTAGTGAAATGCACAGATTATAAGTGTACAGCTCAATGAATTTTTTTATTAATTTAATTTTTTAAGTACCAAAGAACACCAAATAAAAGCAATCATTCTTAACTTTTGATCATTCCATTCTACATATATAATTAGTAATTCATAATATCATCGCATAGTTGCATATTCATCATCATGAAATTTCTTGGAACATTTGCATCTATCCAGAAAAAGAAATAAAAAGAAAACAGAAAAAATTTCATACGTACCACACCCACTCCCCCTTCCCCCCATTGGTCACTAGCATTTCAATCTAAATTTATTTTAACATGTATTACCCCCATTATTTATTTTTATTCCATATGTTTTACTCATCTGTTGATAAGGTAGATAAAAGAAGCATCAGACACAAGGCTTTCACAATCACACAGTCACATTGTGAAAGCTATATCATTATACAATCATGTTGAAGAAATATGGCTACTGGAACACAGCTGTACATTTTCAGACAGTTCCCTCAAGCCTCTCCATTACATCTTGACTAACAAGGTGATATCTATTTAATGCATAAGAATAACTTCCAGGATAACCTCTCGACTCTGCTGGAATCTCTCAGCCATTGACACTTTATTTTGTCTCATTTCACTCTTCCCCCTTCTGGTCGAGAAGTTTTTCTCAATCCTTTGATGCTCAGTCTCATCTCATTCTAGGGGTTTTCTCAATCCTTTGATGCTAAGTCTCAGCTCATTCTAGGATTTCTGTCCCACATTGCCAGGAAGGTCCACACCCCTGGGAGTCATGTCCCACGTAGCCAAAAGGAGGGCAGTGAGTTTGCTTGTTGTGTTGGCTGGAGAGAGAGGCCACATCTGAGCAACAAAAGAGGTTCTCTTGGGGGTGACTCTTAGGCCTAATTTAAAGTAGGCTTGACCTATCTTTGTAGGGTTAAATTTCATATGAACAACCCCCAAAACTGGGGACTCAGCCTATTGCTTTGGTTGTCTGTACTGCTTGTGAGAATATCAAGAATTCAACTTGGGGAAGTTGAATTTTTCCCCTTTCTTACCATTTCCCGAAGGGAAATTAGCAAATACTTTTTTATTCACTGTTCAAATCCCTCTGGGATTTAATGGAGCATTGTTCTGGACAAACCAAGAAAATCTCATGCCCTACTCAAGGTGCCATGTACTTATGGTGTTCAATTAAGCTGTCTACATAAGTTATATTAGGAAATACACTAGTCAAAATACAAATTTTGTACCAAATAAACATTTTTTGCTTTATTCTCACACATAAGTTAAAATTTTTAAATATTAATTACTATCAATTTTCCTATGTACTTCCTCATGCAAAAACATTTTTTAAACTTGTACATTTAGTCAGTATCATTATACACTCTAGGCATTCCTAGATTATACCGTCTAAGTCTTTATCATCTATCTTTCTTTCAGATTTTATTTGTGCCCCCAGCCCTTCTCCCTCTATCATTCTCACATTCAGCTTCACTCAGTGTTTTAACATAATTGTATTACAGTTAGGTAGTACTGTGCTATCCATTTCTGAGTTTTTGCAATCAGTGCTGTTGCACAATCTGTATCCATTCGGCTCCAATTAGCCAATATCTTACCCTATTTCTATCTCCTGATGGTCTCTGTTACCAAAGAAATTCTCCAAGTTTATTCACTAATGTCAGTTCATATCAGTGAGACTATACAGTGCTTATTTTGTTTCTGGCTAATATCACTCAGTATAATGTCCTTAAGGTCCATCCATCTTGTTACATACTTCATAACCTTATTCTGTCTTACAGCTGCATAATATTCCATCATATGTATATACCACAGTTTGTTTAGCCACTAGTCTGTTGAAGGATATTTTGGCTGTTTCCATTTCTTTGCAATTGTAAATAATGCTGCTATAAACATTGGTGAGCAAATGTCCGTTTGTGTCCTTACCCTCACGTTCTCCAAGTAGATACCTAACAATGGTATTGCCGGGTCATATGGGAATTCTGTATTTAGCTTCCTGAGGAACCGCCAAGCTGCCTTCTCCAGCGGTTGTACCATTTGACATTCCCACCAACAGTGGATAAGTGCGCCTCTTTCTCCACATCCTCTCCAGCACTTGTCATTTTCTCTTTTATTGATAATGTCCATTCTGGTGGGTGTGAGGTGATATCTCATTGTGGTTTTGATTTGCATTTCCCTAATAGCCAGGGAAATCGAGCACCTTTTCATGTGCCTTTTGGCCATTTGTATTTCCTCTTCTGAGAAATGTCTGTTCAAGTCTTTTGCTCATTTTGTAATTGGGTCGTCTGTCTTTTTGTTGTTGAGTTGAATAATCTCTTTATATATTTTGAATACTAGACCTTTATCTGATATAACGTTTCCAAATATTGTCTCCCATTGTGTAGGCTGTCGTTTTACTTTCTTGATGAAGTTCTTTGATACACAAAAATGTTTAATTTTGAGGAGTTCCCATTTCTTTCTTTCTTTCTTTCTTTCTTTCTTTCTTTCTTTCTTTCTTTCTTTCTTTCTTTCTTTCTTTCTTTCTTTCTCTCTCTCTCTCTCTCTCTCTCTCTCTCTCTCTCTCTCTCTCTCTCTCTCTCTCTCTCTCCCTCCCTCCCTCCCTCCCTCCCTCCCTCCCTCCCTCCCTCCCTCCCTCCCTCCCTCCCTCCCTTCCTTCCTTTCTTTCTTTCTTCAATGCTCGTGCTTTGGTGTAAGGTCTAGGAAACCACCTCCTATTATAAGATTTATAAGATATCTCCCTACATTTTCTTCCAACAGTTTTATGGTCTTAGATCTAATGTTTAGGTCTTTGATACATTTTGAGTTAATTTTTGTATAGAGTGTGAGATATGGATCCTCTTTCATTCTTTTGCATATGGATATCCAGTTGTCTAGGCACCATTTATTGAAGAGACTGTTCTGGGACTGTTCTGTCCCAGGTGAGTTGGCTTGACTGCCTTATCAAAGATCAATTGTCCATAGATGAGAGGGTCTATATCTGAACACTCTATTCAATTCCATTTTTCAGCATATCTATCTTTATGCCAGTACCATGCTGTTTTGACCACTGTAGCTTGATAATATGCCTTAAAGTCAGGTGGCATGTGACCTCTGACTTCATTTTTCTTTCTCAGGATACGTTTAGCTATTTGGGGCACCCTGCCCTTCCAGATAAATTTGGTTATTGGTTTTTCTATTTCTGAAAAGTAAGTTTTAGGGATTTTAATTGGTATTGCATTGAATCTGTAAATCAATTTAGATAGAATTGACATCTTAACTCTATTTAGTCTTCCAATCCATGGACACAGTATGCCCTTCCATTTATTTAGGTCTTCTGTGATTTCTTTGAACAATTTCTTGTAGTTTTCTTTCTAGAGATCTTTTGTCTCTTTAGTTAAATTTATTCCTAAATATTTCATTCTTTTGGTTGAAATTGTAAATGGATTTTTTCTTGATTTCCCCCTCATATTGTTCATTACTAATGTATAGAATTACTACAGATTTTTGAGTGTTGATCTTGTAACTTGCCACTTTGCTGTACTCATTTATTAGCCCTAGTAGTTTTACTGTGGATTTTCCAGGGGTTTTCAACATATAGAAGCATATCACCTGCAAAAAGTGAGAGTTTTACTTCTTCCTTTCCAATTCCGATCCCTTGTATTTCTTTTTCTTGTCTAATTGCTCTGGCTAGAACTTACGATACAATGTTAAATAACAGTGGTAATAGTGGACACCCTTGTCTTGTTCCTGATCTTAGGGGGAAAGTTTTCAGTTTTTCACCATCGTGGTTGATGTGGGTCTTTCATATATTCCCTTTATCATTTTGAGGAAGTTCCCTTATATTCTTATCCTTTAAAATGTTTTCAACAGGAAAGGATGTTGAATTTTGTCAAATGCCTTTTCTGCATCCATTGAGATTATCGTGTGGATTTTTGGCTTCGATTTGTTCATAGGGTGTATTACATTAATTGATTTTCTTCCGGTGAAGCATCCTTGCACACCTGGGAGAATCCTACTTGGTCATGGCTTATAATTCTTTTAATGCGTTGCTGGATTCTATTTGCTAGAATTTTGTTGAGGACTTTTGCATCTACGTTCATTAGAGAAATTGGTCTGTAGGGTTTTTTTTGGTAATATCTTTGTCTTGCTTTGGTGTGAGGGTGATGTTGGCTTTGTAGAATGAGTTGGGTAGGTTTCTGTCCTCTTCAATTTTTTTGAAGAGTTTGAGCTTGATTGGTACTAATTCTTTCAGGAATGTTTGGTAGAATCCACATGTGAAGCCATCTGGTCCTGGACGTTTCTTTTTGGGGAGCTTCTTAATGACTGATTCAATTCCTTTACTTGTGATTGGTTTGTTGAGATCGTCTATTTCTTCTCGAGTCAATGTTGGTTGTTCATGCCTTTCTAGAAAGTTATCCATTTCATCTACATTGTGAAGATTATTAGCATAAAGTTGTTCATAGTATCCCCTCATTACTTCCTTTATTTCTGTTGATCAGTGGTTATGTCTCCTCTTCCATTTCTGATTTTATTTACCCACATCCTCTTTCTTCTTCTTTTTGTCAACCTCACTAAGGGTCTATCAATCTTATTGATTTTCTCAAAGAACCGATTCTGGTTTTGTTGATTTTCTCAATTGTTTTCATGTTCTCAATTTCAATTATTTCTGCTCCAATCTTCATCATTTCTTTCCTTTTGCTTGCTTTGGAGTTTGTTTGCTGTTCTTTCTCTAGTTCTTCCAAGTGGACAGGTAATTCCTTGGTTTTTGCCTTTTCATCTTTTTTGATATAAGCATTTAAGGCAATAAATTTCCCTCATAGCACTGCCTTTGCTGCATCCCATGAATTTTGATAGTTCTGTTTTCATTTTCATTTACCTCGTGATATTTACTGATTTCTCTTGCAATTTCTTCCTTGTCCCACTTGTGTTTAAGAGTATGTTGTTGAGCCTCCACATATTTGTGAATTTTTTGGCACTCTGCCTATTATTGATTTCCAGCTTCATTCCTTTATGATCTGACAAAGTGTTTTGTATGATTTCAATCTTTGTAAATTTATTGAGACTTGCTTTGTGACCCAGCATATGGTCTATCATTGAGAATGATCCATGAGCACTTGAGAAAAAAGTATATCCTACTCTTGTGGGGTGTAATGTTCTATAAATGTATGTTAAGTCTAGCTCACTTATTGTATTATTCAAATTCTGTCTTTCTTTATTGATCCTCTGTCTAGATGATTGGTCCATTGAGAAGAGTGGGGAAATGATGTCTCCAACTATTATGATAGATGTGTCTATTTCTCTTTTCAGTGTTTGCCTCATGTATTTTGGAGCATTCTGGTTCAGTGCATAAGTATTTATGATTGCTATGTTTTCTTGTTGAATTGTTCCTTTTATTAATACATAATGTCCTTCTTTGTCTCTTTTAACTCTTCTACATTTAAAGTCTAATTGTTAGATATTAGTATAGCCACTCCTGCTCTTTTCTGATTGTTACTTGCATGAGATATCTTTTCCCAATCTTTCACTTTCAACCTACATTTATCCTTGGGTCTCAGATGTGTTTCCTGTAGACAGCATATAGAGGGGTCCTGTTTTTTAATCTTTTCTGCCAGTCTATGTCTTTTGATTGGGGAGTTCAATCCATTAACATTTACTGTTATTACTGTACAAGTAGTACTTTCTTCTACCATTTTGCCTTTTGGATTTTATATGTCATATCTAATTTTCCTTCTTTTTACCTTTAGTGATAGTCTTCATTTCTACACTGTTCTCCACACCTCTCTCTCCTGTCTTTTTGTATCTGCCTCTAGTGCTCCCTTTAGTATTTCTTACAGAGCTGGTCTCTTGGTCACAAATTCTCTAAGTGATTTCTTGTCTGGAAATGTTTAAATTTCTCCCTCATATTTAGGACAATTTTGCTGGATATAGAATTCTTGGTTGTCAGTTTTTCTGTTTTAGTGACTTTATATCATCCCACTGTCTTCTTGCCTCCATGGTTTCTGCTGTGAAATCTATGCATAGTCTTATTGGACTTCACCTGTGTGGTAGTTAGATTCAGCTGTCAACTTGGCCAGGTGAAAGCACCTAGTTCTGTTGCTGTGGCCATGAACCAATGGTACATGAACCTCATCTGTTGCTGATTACATCTGCAGTCAGCTAGAAGGTGTGCCTGCTGCAATGAATGATGTTTGACTTAATTGGCTGGTGCTTCAATGAGAGAGCTCAATGTAGCACAGGCCAAGCAGCTCAGCATACCTCATCTCAGCACTCACAGCTCAGTCCATGCTTTTGGAGATGCAGAAAGAAGTCACCCCAGGGAAAGTTGCTGGAACCCAGAGACCTGGAGAGAAGGCCAGCAGAGACTACTCTGTGCCTTCCCTCATAAGAAAGAACCTCAGTTGAAAGTTAGCTGCCTTTCCTCTGAAGAACTGACAAAATAAATCCCCTTTTATTAAAAGCCAGTCCGTCTCTTGTGTTTTTCATTCCAGCAGCTAGCAAACTAGAACAGATTTTGGTACCGGAGAGTGGGGTGCTGCTGTGGTTTGCAAACACCAGATACGTTGGAACAGTTTTTTTTGGTGGCTAAGGGGAAGATTTTGGAGGAACTGTGACGAGAATGATGGAGAATTCCTAGAGTGCTTGAAGAGACTGTTGGTGTAAACAGAACCACTGCCAATCTGGAAAGGGGGACACAAAGGGACAAATTGGTGTTTGCCACGTGAGAAAAATGGACGCTCGGGTCTGAAGCCAAGAAACCTCAGCCAGGAGAGTGGACCCATCCATATACAGAGAGAGGGTGTGCTTGCCCTGAGGGTAGAGGATGAGTCTCCCATTTCGTTGCAGTGGAAGAGTTGTGCAGCCTCAGGCCTTGGAAAAGGTATAGCATGCTCCTTGGGGACAGGGGAGAGCCCAAGACCCTGGCTGCCACCACATGGAGGGGTTGAGCATGTGTCCCAGAAATGGCAAAGAGCCCAGGGGTGGCCCTGATGCCTGGAGAGAGTGAGCTGAGAAAAAGTTGGTCTCCTCAATGTTCCCCGAGGTTGATTTGGAAAGAGGTGGGCCACTGCATAGGCCCTTGGAAAGGGTGGGACTGCCACTTTCTAAAGCTGAGGGATAAATGACTTTCAGACTGAAATCCCATGGCACTTGCCCTGCAGGTTTTACATCTGTGTTTCTTCCAATTTCTCCTTATGGAAATGAAATCCTGTATCCTGTGAATATCCTCCTTTGTACATTGACACCAGACAACTTGTTTTGAGATTCACAGGTCCACAACCGGAAAGGAATTTTTTGCACCTTAATAATGTTTACGGTGATGCGTGTAGTTGCCAAGTTGACAAGGGGTGGACATGTGGTAGTTAGATTCAGTTGTCAACTTGGCCAGGTGAAGGCACCTAGTTCTGTTGCTGTGGACATGAGCCAATGGTATGTGAACCTCATCTGTTGCTGAGTACATCTGCCATCAGCTAGGAGGGGCGCCTGCTGCAATGAATGATGTTTGACTTAATTGGCTGGTGCTTAAATGAGAGAGCTCAATGTAGCTCAGCCCAAGCAGCTCAGCATACCTTATCTCAGCACTCACAGCTCAGTATAGGCCTTTGGAGATGCAGAAAGAAATCACCCTGGGGAAAGCTGTTGGAAACTAGAGGCCTGGCGAGAAGGCCAGCAGAGACTACCCTATGCCTTCCCACGTAAGGAAGAACCTCAGGTGTAAGTTAGCTGCCTTTCCTTTGAAGAACTAACAAAATAAATCCCCTTTTATTAAAAGCCAATCCATCTCTGGTGTGTTGCATTCTGGCAGCTAGCAAACTAGAATGCCTTGTATGTGATGGATTGCTTTTCTCTTGCTGCTTTCAAGATTCTCTCTTTCTCTTTCACATCTGACATTCTGATTAGTAAGTGTTCATCTCTTGGAGTATATCTCTTTGGATCTATTCTCTTTGGGGTACACTACACTTCTTGGATCTGTAATTTGAAGTCTCAGAAGAGTTGGGAAATTTTCAGTGGTAATTTCCTCCATTAATTTTTCTCCTTCTTTTCCCTTCTCTTCTCCTTCTCGGACACCCACAAAATGTATATTCATTCTCTTCATGTTGTAATTCGATTCCCTGAGTCCCTGCTCATATTTTCCCATTCTTTCCCCTATATTTTCTTTTGCTTGTCAGATTTCAGATGTTCCATCCTCCAGTTCACTAATCCTACCTTCTGCCTCTTGAAATCTGACATTGTAGGTTTCCATTGTTTTTTCATCTCTTCTACTGTGGCTTTCATTCCCATAAGTTCTGTGATTTTTTTTTTAGACTTTCAATTTCTTCTTTTTGTTCATTCCTTGACTTTTTCATAGCCTCCCTCAATTCATTGATTTGATTTTTGATGAAGTTTTCCATGTGTGTTCAAATATTCTGAGTTAATTGTTTCAACTCTTGTATCTCATTTCAATTGTTCATTTGTTCCTTTGACTGGGCCGTATCTTCAATTTTCATAATGTGATTTGTTATTTTTTGCCGGCATCTAGGCATTTAATTACCTTAATTAATTTATTCTGGAGATTGTCTTCACTTCTTTCACCAAGGATTTTCTTGCTGGATGACTTTGTTGTCTATTTATTCTTTGACATTCAGTTCAGCTTATTCTGGACTACTAGCCCAGTTTTGTTTAACAGAGCAGAATTTTTCAGTTCTTGTTTTCTTGTTTCTTGCCCTGCCTGTATGGTGTCTTCCTCCCCCCTCCCCACCCTTAGGAGTGTCGACGTAGGTATTATGGAACCCAGCCAGATTTTCCCAGACCAAACTGACCTCCTGTCAAGAGGAAAGAGTCACCTGCATCAGTTTTCCCTGAGGGTGAGGACCAGGTGGTTGAAAAACTTTCCTGTGAAGTCTCTGAACTCTGTGTTTTTTCTATCCTGCCCAGTATGTGGCACTTGTCTGCCAGTGGGTCCCACCAGCATAAGGTGATGTGGTACCTTTAACTTCAGCAGACTTTCCCTCCTGGGGGCGTGGTGGAGACAGAGGAGAGGGTGTAGGCTGGCTTTAATTGCTTCAAATTCCCAAACCCTGGAGTCCGAATTCCTTGAGGGAGGGAATCCACCTGATCTGGGTCCCACCCCTCTCCTGAGGAAGGCACAGGCTCCAGGCAAGCTCTCCAACAAGCTTGTTTCTGCCTATGCCTGGGGCAGTTGCAGCCTGAGATGCCTTGCAACCGTATCCAAAGGCTGTCAAGCCTTTGTAGAAACACAGCCACCAAAAAAAAAAAAAAAAAAAAAGAAGAAGAAAGAAAGGAAGGGAAAAATCCTTCTCAGAGCAGGATCCCCATTCCTCAGGTTTGCCAATCAAAAGCATAAGTTGGTAAGTTGCTTTGTGTACCTTCAGATCCTATGTGCCCCCTCCTTTCCTTCAGAGCCCAGACCCTTACAAGTATTATGTGCTATGTGATCCAAAAAACCTGTTTCTTCTTTTCTTTTGTCTTTTTCTGTCAGCCCTGCCCACTTGGTGCCAGGGCAAATATCAGCAATCTCTGCTTTGACCAGGTTCAGCTGAGCTGGGGGCTTATATTTTGTAGTCAGAATTTGTGAATTAATTCCACAATTGAAGCTTAGTTGTGCTCAGGCCCTGCTGCTGGTAAAGACCCTTTCCTTTCCCCTCTATGAAGCAGCCTGTGGGGGTGCAGCAGCAGGCGCCATGGCTTGGAATACTCATGGTTCCTGGAAGGTGGGGCTCACAGCCAGCCCAGCTGGTCCAGACTGGGGTATGCTGTGTGTCTGGTCATTGACGTGGCCCCAGGAGTTGCTCTGTTCTGTTCCTGGCTATTTAGTAGCTGTTTTGGAGGATGAAGTAAATCCCACACCTCGCTAAGCCACCATCTTGAAACTCTCTTCCCTCCCCTTTATTTTTGAAGGGCAATTTTGCTGGATATAGAATTCTTGGTTGGCAGTTTTTCTGTTTTAGTATCTTAAATACATTTTATCACTGTCTTCTTGCCACCATGGTTTCTGCTGAGAAATCTACACATAATCTTATTTGGCTTCCCTTGTATGTGATGGATTGCTTTTTTCTTGCCTCTTTCAAAATTTTTTCTTTCTCTTTGACATCTGATATTCTGATTAGTAAGTGTCTTGGAGTATGTCTATTTGGATCTATTGTATTTGGTGTGTGCTGTACTTCTTGGACCTGTAATTTTTAAGTCTTTCATAAGAGTTGGGAAATGTTCAGTGATAATTTCCTCCATTAGTCTTTCTCCTCCTTTTTCCTTCTCTTCTCCTTCTGGGACACCTACAACACGTATATTTGTGCACTTCATGTTTTCATTCAATTCCCTGAGTCCCTGCTCATACTTTTCCATTCTTTTCTGTATATTTTCTTTTGCTTGTCAGATTTCAGATGTCTTGTCCTCCAGTTCACTAATCCTATCTTCTGCCTCTTGAAGTCTGACATTGTAGGTTTTCATTGCTTTTTTCATCTCTTCTACTGTACCTTTCATTCCCATAAGATCTGTGATCTGTTTTTTCAGACTTTCAATTTCTTCTTTTGTTCATCCCTTGCTTTCTTTATATCCTCCCTCAATTTGTTTTTTTGATTTTTGATAAGATTCTCCATGTCCGTTCAAACATTCTTAATTAATTATTTCAACTCCTGTATCTCCTTTGAATTGTTGGTTTATTCTATGCATCACAGATGCTCATGTGAATACCTGCTAGGTATGGGAACAAGGTGAATCTGCTGCAGGGTGGGGCAAAAGTGTGCATGTGGGGGGGGCAGGGGGTGGGGTGCAGGGGTCAAGAGGTACGTGCACGTGTTCATGGCAGGGAGGGTGTGGCTGTGTGCATGCGTGGTTCTGAGGGCCAGGGCTTTGGTGTGTGCTGGTCTAGGAGGTGGGGCCCTGGTGTATCTGCACAGAGCTTAGGGAGCAGTAGGCTGGGACTGTGTCTGCGTGGACTGGGTGTGGGTGTGGCCCGGATACACAGGTCAGCGCTTTCCCGGAGCTGGGGGGTTTTATGGAATGTACACGTGCACAGATCTGGGAGGATCATAAACTGATATACACGTGCTCAGAACTCAGGGACGGCAAGGTGGGGTTGTGTGACCAGATTGGGCTGGGGGTGGGTTTAGTGTGGGTATAAATGTAAGGGCCCATAGCTTTGTTACACCGCCAGTCACCTGCAAGGGCTTGGGAGGGATAAGTGGGGTTTGATGGGCTGGACACAGGTGTTTGGGTCTCAGACGGGCAGAGAGAGACTGTGTGCTTGCATGAAAGAGGTGGATTGGACTGGAGCAGGGGTGAGCACACGTGTGTGGGTATGGGGTGGGGAAGTACAGGGCATGTTCAGGGCAGGGTTTTTTGGAACACAGTTGGAGATGGGGATGGGGTTCAGATGCGTGGGGTGAGTTATGAGTCACAAGGCAGCATACATGAGGAAAACACATCCAAGGAATTTGTCTTGGCTTACTTCCTAGTCCCTGTCTCCCCTTCTGTGCACTCCTGAGGGCTCTGGGCCTCTGTTTGGAAAGGGCATGTTAGGCTGTTTGCTCTAGCTGGTCTCAAGTTCTCTGTGTCTCAGTTCCTCAACTTTTGCAACCAGGGCTTCCCTATGTCGTGTAGAAGACTCTCCCAGGTCACTTACCCCTTGGAATCGCCATCCTGGTTGCTTTCCCATCACTTCTCTAGCTATTCTTTGGGGCAGGGGTCAACTCAACCTATCCTATTCTACCATCTTCCAAAAAATCTCCATACACTGTTATATGCTATATTTAAATTTTGTTTGTTTCCCTCAGCATATTCTATTATTGTCTCTAAATTTCTTTTCTGAACCAGACTTTAGGAGAACATTTTTAATTATCATTCAGCTGTGGGCTCTAAGTCTATTTTTGTTATTTATTTTTACATTTACTATATTGTGTCCTGTGACTATAATATGTAAAATTTCTGCCTTTTAAAATTTACTAGGTGCATTTTTGTATTAAGATACATGAATAATAGTTGTGTATGATTCATGTGCACTTGAAAGGGAAGTGTGATTCCTTGTCCTGTTCATTATACTCTTATTATTTGATAGACTACTCTACATTATTTATTGTATTATTCAGTTACATACTTTATCAGCTTTTTCTCTACTTTATTTGTCATATTCTGATAGAGGCATATTGAGGTGGAGACATTACACAGCAGATCTTTGATGTGTGTGAGGCATACATCCCAAGGCATGTATTCTGAGACTGAATGATTTTCATCCATAAAATCCATATATTCATCCGATATAAAACACCTTTATAATATAACTTAAAATTTCAAGTTTCTTCTTCAGACCCTTAATGGGGTCAGCTATGAGTAGAAAGTGACAAAATCAAGTTTAAATTTTGATATAGTTCAGTTAATTTATTAACAAAGTGACTTGATTAAACAAAATTAGAAATTGCCCGCATGTCACGGACCTTTTGGATTCATTCATTTGATAATTATTTCTTGAGGACCTACAATGTGGCAGGCATTGAACTTAGAGCTAGGTATATAGAGATGAGCTACACATTCATAGCCCATGAGCTCCTGGACCTTCAATGTAGTGAAGCTTGCTTGCAGATAATTGAAGCTATATTAAATCTGTGAATTCCAATGTCCTCTATTTTTTTTCTCAAATTTCTGCCAGTTTTTCTTTTATGAAGTTTTTGTGTTGTATTTTTTTTTGAGAAGTCATTATAAATATATAGAGAGAACTTGCGAGTGACAGAAACTTAGAAAAATAAGACTGATAGTTGACTGGTAGCTTATAGGTTCCAGTATTTTTTTAAAATTTAATGTGGTAAAAAATATATATAAGCATTAAATTAGCAGTTTTAACCATTTAAGTGTATAATTCAGTGACATTAATTACATTTACAGTATTGTATTAGCATCACCAAAACTTTTTTATTAGTCCAAACAGAAACTCCATACGTTTTAAGCAATAACTTTCCATTCCACCACCCTACTTTGGCTCTTGGAAACCTCTATAAAATTCTGACTCTATACATTTACCTATTTTAGATATTTCATGTAAGTGGAATTACAAAATATTTCTCTTTTTGTGCCTGGCATCTTTTACTTGTCATATGTTCTCAAGCTTCATCCATGTTGTAGCATGTGCCAGACTTTCATGTCTTTTTATAGCTGAATAATATTCTGGTTTAGTTTGTAAGCTGCTGAAATGCAATATACCAGAAATGGAACAGCTTTTCAAAAGGTAATTTATTAAGCTGCAAGTTCACAGTTCTAAGGCCATGAAAATGTACAAATTAAGGCATCCATAGAGAGATACCTTGATTCCAAAGAAAGGGCCAATGAAGTTCTGGGTTTCTCTCTCAGCTGGGAGGGTACATGGTGATGTCTGCTAGCTTTCTCTCCTCATTTCATAATGCTTCACTGGGGGTATTTTCCTTCTGGTCCAAATGTCCCTGGCTGTGTGAGCTCTGTCAGCACTGAAGCTTTTTCCAAAATGATTCCCTCTTAAAGGGCTACAGTAAGCAACTCCACCGTGAATGAATGGAGACACATCTCCACGGAAACCATCCAGTCAAAAGTTACCATCCAGGACCTTGAGAACATTATGCTAAGTGAGACTAGCCAAAAACTAAAGGACAAATACTGTATGGTCTCACTGATATGAACTAACGTTAGTGAATAAACTTGGAATATGTCGTTGGTAACAGAGACCATCAGGAGATAGAAATAGGGTAAGATATTGGGTAATTGGAGCTGAAGGGATACAGACTGTGCAACAGGACTGAATACAAAAAATCAGAAATGGACAGCACAATACTACCTAACTGTAATATAATTATGTTAAAACACTGAATGAAGCTGCATGTGAGAATGATAGAGGGAGGAGGGCTGGGGACATAAATGAAATCAGAAAGAAAGATGTTAAATATTGAGATGGTATAATCTAGGAATGCCTAGAGTATATAATAATAGTGAAATGTACAATGTACAAATTTTAAAAATGTTTTTGCATGAGGAAAAACAAAGGAATGTCATTATTGCAGGGTGCTGAAAATAGATGGTAATTAATATTTTAAAATGTCACCTTATGTGTGAGACTAAAGCAAAAAATGTTTATTTGTTACAATATTTATATTTTGACTAGAGCATTTCCTAATATAAGTTATGTAGATAGTTTGATTGAATGTCATAAGTACTTGGACTCTCAGGTAGGACATGAGATTTTGTTGGTTTGTCCAGAGTGATGCCCCGATGAATTCCAGAGTAATCTGATCAGTGAGTGGAAAAGTATTTGCAAGCCCCCTTTGGGGAAAGGTGAGAACGGGGAGAAATTCAACTTCCCCAAGTTGAATTCTTGATATTCTCACAAGCAGTGTGGACAACTAAAGCTATGGCTGAGCCCCCAGTCTTGGGGTTTGTTCATATGAAACTTAATCCCACAAAGGATAGGTCAAGTCTACTTAAGATTTAGGCCTAAGAGTCACCCCCAAGAGAGCCTCTTTTGTTGCTCAGATGTGGCCTCTCCCTCCAGCCAACACGACGAGCAGTCTCACCACTTGTGTCCCCTCTCTGTATCGGACATGACTCCCAGGGGTGTGGACCTTCCTGGCAATGTGGGACAGAGATATTGGAATAAGCTGAGACTCAGCATCGAGGGACTGAGAAAAACCCTAGAATGAGCTGAGAATTAACATCAAGGGATTGAGAGAACCTTCTCGACCAAAAGGGGGAAGAGTGAAATGAGACTAAGTGCCAATGGCTGAGAGACTCCAAACAGAGTCGAGAGATTATCCTGAAGGTTTTTCTTACACATTAAGTAGATATCACCTTGTTGTTCAAGATGTAGTGGAGAGGCTGGAGGGAACTGCCTGAAAATGTAGAGCTGTGTTCCAGTAGCCATGTTTCTTGATGATGATTGAACAGTGATATAGCTTTTACAATGTGACTCTGTGAATGTGAAAACCTTGTGTATGATGCTCCTTTTATCTACCATATCAACAGAAGAGTAGAACATATGGAATAAAAATAAATAATAGGGGTAACAAATGTTAAAATAAATTTAGTTTGAAATGCTAGTGGTAAATGAAAGCGAGGGGTTAGGGGTATGGTATGTATAATCTTTTTTTTCTCTGTTATTGTTTTATTTCTTTTTCTGTTGTCTTTTTTTTTCTTTTTCTAAATCGATGCAAATGTTCTAAGAAATAATGAATATGCAACTATGTGATGATATTAAGAATTAATGATTATATATGTAGAATGGAATGATATCTTAATGTTTTGTTTGTTGTTATTTTTTTAATTAATAAAAAATAATAAAAACAAAAAAGTTATCATCCACATTTTGGTGGATCACATCTTCATGGGAACAACCAAAATGCTTCCACCCAGCAATATTGAATGAGGATTAAAGGACATGGCTTTTCTGTTGTACATGACAGTTTCAAACTGGCACACATTCCATTGTATATCTATGTTGCATTTTGTTTATCCATTCATCTGTTGATGGACACTTGGATTGTTTCCACTCTTTTTATAATGTTTTGTGCTATCTTATTCAATTATTCAACTTTCATCATAGAGCATAATTTTGGCCCCTATATCCTGACATTATCTATCTCTTTAGGGCATTTTTCCACTGAAATCTCCTTTGAACCCCTCTTTCCTTCCTGCAAATAGAAGTGAAGTGGCTACCAAATGTCAGATCTTGCTTTAGATATTGGAAATGCTGAGACAAATAAGACATAGTCTCTGTTACAAAGAGGCTTTCAAAATAGTAAGAAAGGCTTGCCAAGAAGCAAATAAATAATTATAGTTTAACATAGCATGTTAAGTTACACAATAGAACCAAAAAATGCAATGGAAGAATGGAGGAAGGGGTTATTAATTCTGCCTGGTGAAGGCTTCACTGAGAAGGTGATATTTTACGTGGGCTTGAAAGATGAGTAGACCTTTCCATATAAACATAAATGCAAGCAGAGAGATGTGCTGTCATAGACATCAGAAATAATATGTGGAAGTTGTATTACAAGTTGTTAGCCATGCTTATCTGAGTGGCAGAAATATGGATGATTTTTCTTTTTTGTGCTTATTTGTATTTTCAAAATTTATTTCAATGAATGTGTATAATGTCCTTAATAGAAAATATAATCGAACATTAAACAAATAGAGAGATGTGCTTTAGCTAGAACTTCTAGCACAATGTCAAAAAACAGTGGTGACAGGCAACATCCTTGTCTTGTTCCTGGTGTTAGAGGGAAAGCTTTCAGTCTTTTGCCATTGAGTATGATGCTTTCTGTAGGTTTTTCATATATTATCATGTTGAAGAAATTTCCTTCTATTCTTAACTTTCAAAGGGTTTTTATCAGGAAAGGAGGCTGGATTTTGTCAAACGCCCTTAAAAAATTTTTTTATTAAAGAAATTGTGGGTTTACACAAAAGTATGCCTAAAATACAGGATTCCCACATACCACCATAAATATTTATTTAATGTGAAAAGTAACATATATACAAAAAAAAACAACAGATTTCAAAACACACTGCAACAATTAATTAAAGAACAGATTTCAGAGAAATGGTAACCCATAGAAACTGTAACCCATACACTTCCACAAATTTAAATTTTTCTTTCTAGCTGCTCCAAGACATTGGAGACTAACAGAAATACTACTATAATGATTCAGCAGTCATACTCATTTGTTAAATCCTGTCTTCTCAATTATAACTCCACATTCTCCATTGATCTTGCCTAATCTTTAAGGGTTTTGTAACTTTTTCATGTTGGAAGGGGCTGTCAATAATATGGGATGGGGGATGGACAGGCTGGTTCTCCTGGGTTTCAGGACTTATCTGGCCTAGGAACCCATCTGGAGGTGTAGGTTTCTGGAAAGTAATCATAGCACGTGGAACCTTTGTAGAATCTCAGATAAGGCCCTAAGGTGTTCGTTAGGATTGGCAGGAATGGTTTTGCTTGGGGTTTGGCAAACCATGGTAATTAGCAATATCTAGCTGAAGCTTGCATAAGAGTAGCCTCCAGAGCAGTGTCTTGGCTCTATTTGAACTTCTCAGCCACTGACACCTTATTTGTTACGTTTATTTTCCTGATTTTGGTAAGGAAAGCTTTGTTGATCCCACAGTGCCAGGGCCAGGCTCATCTGTGGGATTCATCTCCTACATCACCAAAGAGACTTTCCCCCCTGGATGTCAAATTCTACATGGGGTGGGGGGGGGGAGGGTAATGATTTTACTTGCAGAGTTGAGCTTAGAGAAAGAGAGGCCACATTTGCGCAACAAAAGAGGTCTTCTGGAAGTAACTTTTAGGCATAAGCTTCTCTGCTAAGAAGCCTCTCTGCTAAGAGAGGCTAAGCTTCTCTGCTAGATAAATAAGCCTCATAAGAGCAAGCCTCAAGATCAAGGGCTTGGCCTAGTTTGAGACAGTATCTGGGGTTTCTCCAGTGGTAAAGTTTGATAGTTTCATATTTTTCTCCCATCCCCAAAGGACTTTGCAAATATTTTTAAATTATCTGCTCAACATATTCTGAGATGTATCTGGGCACTACATTAAGCTATACAGAATTACAAGTCCTCATTCTCATTCTGTTCTCCATGTGTTTGGGTTGTTTAAATGATCTATCAAGACAGGTTGAGTTAAGTTATGTGCTACAGAAAATTTAGGTTTTTGACAAAATAAACCTCTCTTCCTTTGGTCTCATAGAATAAATGAAGTTCTAAAATACAGACATTGCCCTCCTTACCCCTGTATTCTGATTTAGCTTAGTCCCAACCTAATCAGCTTTGTTCTTATCTCTAATTGAAGTCTGATCTCTTTTTCAATTTATTGAACAGTTGTTGTACATGGTAATGCTGACTTTCAGACTTGCATAACTCCTTCTCTGAGTCTTAGGTGTCACACAGTTACCCAAAGTTCCAGGAAATACAAGGTTATACATATATAGCATAGCCTCTCAAATCTAGAAATAACAATTCCAGCTCCCTCCAGACTAAATGTGATTGCTATAGGAGTTTACAATCTATGCCCCAATTTTCTTATAAGTATTTTCTAAATGAGACCAAACAATATTTGCTCTTTTCTTTCTGGCTTATTTTGCATCACATAATGTCCCACAGGATCATTCACAATGTTGCATGCCTCACGACATCGTTCCTTTCTATAGCAGCACAATATTCAATCATATTGTATACACTATAGTTTACCATTATACTTCTCAATTAGTGTATCCTTCAGCCACCTCCATCTATTGGGCATCATGTATAATATCCAAAGTCAACAGTCTATGTCTTACATTATCCTCACTTAGTGGTATACTCACCAACACTCTCAATTTTAGCCAATTTTCATTGCTCCAAAGAGAAAAATAACCAATAAACACCCTCACCAAATAGAAAATCCAAATCTACCCTTAACTCTTGTCATTTCCCCCCAATTCCTTACCCCTGGTATTACTGTGCTACTGTTGATGTCTTCCTATTAAACATAGCCCATAGCATTCAATAGTATTTTTACCTCTATACCCTGATAACTATAAACTCTTCCAAGATTCAACCTTTGAAGCAGTTTATACAAGAACTTATTTGTATTTGTATTGTAGCAGGATGCAGGGATCGAGGAGGCAGGGTGCTGGTTTGTGAATGGGATGCAGATGTCTGTGGGTGCGGGAATGGGCAAGATGCACAGGTGGTGGGGGGTGTGATGGATAGATTCATGTCTCAACTTGGCCAGGTGGTGGTGCCCGGTTGTCTGGTTGGGCAAGCGCTGGCCTGTCTGTTGCTGAACAGGACATTTCATGGACTTAAATCATGACCACGTTGGTGGCATCCACAGCTGATTGCATTTGCAATCAGCTAAGGGGAGTGTCTTCTGCAATGGGTGATGCTTAATCTAATTGCCAGAAGGCTTTTAAGGAGGACTCAGAAGAGATAATCACTCTTCCTGCTTCAGTCAGCCAGTCTCTCCTGAGAGTTCATTGAGGACCTTCATGGCAGATGCCAGCTTGTGGCCTGCTCTACAGACCTTAGACTCTACATCCCCATGGTTATGTGAGACACTTTTATAAATTTTATATTTACAGATATCTCCTGCTGATTCTGTTTCTCTAGAGAACCCTAGTTAATACAGGATGGGGGGGGGATGCAGTGCACGTGGGGGTGGTGCATTCAAGGAGTGGCAGCTTGGCTTAGTTCTTAGTCCCCAACTCCCTGTCCATGTATTCTTGAAGGTTCCTGGTTTCCATGTGGAAAGGGGCATGTTAGGCTGTTTGCACTAGCTGTTCTCTGATTCTCTGTGCCTCAATTCTTCAGCTTTTGCAACCAGGGCCTCCCTATGAGGTGTAGAAAACCCTCCCAGGTTGCTTACACTTTGGAATCACTGTCCCAGTCTTTTTTTCTGTCACTTCTATAGCTGTTCCTTGGAGCTGGGGTGAACTCAGCTTATCCTGTTCTGTCATCTTCCCAGAAGTTCCACCCTACCTCACATTGGTGTGGTATATTTGTTATAATTGGTGTAAGCTCATTTTTAAAATTGTAAATATTAACTATAGTCTAGGGTTTAACTTAAGATTCACCATTTGCATAGTACAGTTTCATGGATTTAAAATTTTTTTATCTTATTACCACATATATGGTATAACATTTCCCCTTTTAACCACATTCAGCTATATATTGGAGTGCTGTTAGGTTCACAATGTCATGTTACCATCACAATACATTACGAAAACATTTCCATAGTTCCAAATAAGAGCTCTGTGCATGTGTGTGTATATACATATATATAGGGCATGGGCAGGCACCAGGAATCGAACCTGGGTCTCCGGCATGGCAGGCGAGAACTGTGCCACTGAACCACTGTGGCCTGCCCTCTGTGTATTCTTTTAAAGAAAAGAAAAATAAAAGTAAAAAGAATACCCAAAACATCCAGTCTCCTCATCACCCCCTAATTTTTTAAAAATCTTTTTCTTTTCTTATTCATCAGTTCTTATACTGGATAAGGGGAATACCAGTCACAAGGCCTTCACAATCACATGGACAGAACTTAAAAGCTCTATAGTTACTCAATCATCTTCAAGAATCTAGGCTATTGAAATACTGCTCAACAGTTTCAGGTATTTCCCTTTAGCTACTCCAATACACCAAAAACTGAAAAGGGATATCTATATATTGCATGAGAATAACCTCCAGAGTGACCTCTCAACTCTATTTGAAATCTCTCAACCACTGAAACTTTCTTTTGTTTCATTTCTCTTCCCTCTGTTAGTCAAGAAGGCTTTCTCACTCCCACATTGCCACATATGAGGAACAAAAGAGATTCTCTGGGGGTGACTCTTAGGCATAATCATAAATGAGCTTAGTGTCTCCTCTGCAAGAATAAATTTCATAAGGGCAAGCCCCAAGATTGAGGGCCTGTCCCATCAAATTGGTAGTCTCCAATGCTTGTGAGAATATCTGGTGGGGAAGTTTAAGATTTCCACCTTTTTCCCGGTCCCTCAAGGGGACTTTGTAAATTATTTTTTATCTTCTGTGCATGTTACTCTGGGTTGTATCGGGGCATCACACCATCACACCAAATCAACAAGATCTCACTCCCTAGTTAAGGTTCCATGTAATTATGGTGTTTGAATAGGCTGACTATACAAATTAAATTATACAATGTGCTACTGAAAATATAAATTTTGCACTATATAAACATCTCTTCCTTTGGTCTCCCATAGAAGATGAAGTTTTAAAATACTGTCAGTATCATCCTTTACCCTTTAATCTGATTTACTATAGTCTTACCCAGATCAGCTTCATTCATTTCTCTAATTGAAGTCTGATCGCTTATTCAGTGTGACAGTTGCTGTATGGGGTAATGCCGAGTTTCGCTGTAGAAGTCTAGCTCTAAGTCTCAGGTGTCACACAAACACCTGAAGTTTCAGGGAATTATCAGGTTATACACAAAGAGCTCAGCATCTCAGAATTTAGTAATCACAGTTACAGCTCTTGAATAAATGTTACTGCTGTATAAGAGTGTGCTGGTTTGAAAGGAAGTATGCCCCCTAAGAAAAGCCATGGTTTAATATAAATCCCATTTCTTAAAGGTAGAATAATCCCTATTCAATATTGTATATTTGAAACTGTAATGAGATCATCTCCCTAGGTGATGTGATCTAGTCAAGAATGGTTGTTTAACTGGATTAGGGGATGACATGTCTCCACCCATTTGAGTGGGTCTTGATTGGTTTATTGGAGTCCTATAAAAGAGGAAACATTTTGGAGATTCAGAGAGATTCAGAGAGAGCAGAACGATGAAGCCATGAGATGCAGAGAGTCCAGCAACCTTTGGAGATGAAGAAGGAAAACGCCTCCCGGGGAGCTTCACGGAAATAGGAAGCCAGGAGAGAAAGCTAGCAGATGACGCCGTATTCGCCATGTGCCCTTCCAGCCGAGAGAGAAGCCCTGACTGTGTTCGCCATTTGCCATCTCACTTAAGAGAGAGACACTGAACTTCATCGGCTTCCTTGAACCAAGGTATCTTTCCCTAGATGCCTTTGATTGGACATTTCTATAGACTTGTTTGAACTGGGACATTTTCTCGGCCTTAGAACTGTAAACTAGCAACTCATTAAATTCTCCCTTTTAAAAGCCATTCCATTTCTGGTATATTGCATCCCAGCAGCTAGCAAACTAGAATAAAGAGCTTACAATTTAAGAACCTTTACAATAGGCCTTCTACTGTTAACCTATGCTCTCGAATTCAATTCTCAGAGTTTGTACATTATGGTTAGTCCATATTAGTGAGGCGTTATAGTATACCTTTTCATTTCTGGCTTGTTTCACTCAACATACTGTCCTCAAGGTTCATTTACTTCGTTGCATGCCTCACAACTTCATTCCTTCTTGCAGCTGCTCAAAAGTCCACTGTATGTATACACCATAGTTCCATTCCTCAGTCAATGTACACTTACGCCACCTCCATCCATTGCAAATCACAAACACTGCCACGATAAACACCAGTGCACAAATGCCCATTCCTGTTCCCCTCTCAGTTCTTCTGAGTGTACACCTAACAACAGGGTTGCTTGATTATATGGCAACCCTACATCTAGCCTCCTTTGGAGCTACCACACTGTCCTCTAGAGGGGCTGCACTTTTTAGCTTCTGTACCAATAGTGAATAGGTACATTTCTTTCTCCACGTTTTCTCTAGCACTTGTATCTCTCTGTTCATGTCAAACGCCTTTTCTTCATCAATTGAGATGATCATGTGTTTTTCCTTTTTGATTTTTTAATGCGGTATTACGTTACTTGATTTTCTTGTATCGAACCACCCTTGCATATGTGGGATAAAACCCCCTTGGTCATGGTGTATAATTATTTTCATGTGCTGTTGGATTCACTTTGCAGGTATTTTGCTAAGGATTTTTGCATCTATGTTCATTAGAAAAAATTGACCTGTAATTTTCTTTTCTGTAATATCTTTATTTGGCTTTGGTATTAGGGTGATGCTGGCTTCATAGAATGAGTTAGTAGTGTTTCCTCTTTAATTTTTTGGAAGAGTTTGAGCAGGATTCATGATTGGTAGAATTCACCTGTGAAGCCACCTGGTCCTGGGCTTTTTGGTTGTTGTTGGCAGGTTTTTGATGACTGAGATAATCTCTTTACTTGTAATGTCTGTTGAGGTCTTCTATTTCTTCTACAGTAAGTGTAGGTTGTTCAGGTGTTTTAGGAAATTGTCCATTTCAGCTAAGTTGTCTAATTTGTTGGCATACCGTTGTTCGTAGTATCTTCTTATGATCCTTTATATTTCCGTGGCATCAGTGTGGCCCCCCCCCCACTTTTTTTCTGATTTTATTTATTTGCATCTTCTCTTTTCTTTTGTTTATCAATCTAGCTAAGGGATTGCCAATTTTATTGATCCTCTCAAAGAACCAACTTTTGGTTTTGTTAATTCTCTCTATTGTTTTTTACTCTCAATTTCATTTGTTTCTGCTTGCTTTGGGATTAGTTTGCTATTTGGGATTAGTTTTTTAGTTCCTCCTGGTATGCAGCGAGGTCTTCGATTTTAGCTTTTTCTTCTTTTTTAATGTAGGCTTTTAGGGCTTTAAATGTCCTTTTCAGCACTGCCTTTGTTGGGTCTATAAATTTTGATATGTTGTGTTCTCATTTTTATTTGTCTCTTGTACTTTCTGCTTTGACCCACTGACTGTTTAAGAGTGTGTACTCTAACCTCCATATATTTGTGAATTTTCCAGTTCTCTGCCTATTATTGATTTCTAGCTTTATTCCATTATGATCAGACTAAATTCTCTGTGTAATTTCAATCATTTTAAATTTATTGAGATTTGTTTTGTGTCCCAATGTGTGGTCTATCCTGGAGAATGATCCATGAGCACTTGAGAAAAATGTATATCCTGCTGTTTAGGGGTGCGATGTTCTGTATATGATTGTTAGGTCTAGTTCACTTATCATATTATTCAAGTTCTCCATTTCCTTGTTAGTTCTCTGCCTAGATGTATCTATTGATGACAGTGGTGTATTAAAATCTCCAACTATTTTTATAGAGAGATTTTTCCCTTGAGTTTTGCCAGTGTTTGCCTCATGTACTTTGGGGCACCCTAGTTAGGTGCAAAAATATTTAGGATTGTTTTATTTTCTTGTTGGATTGCCCATAGTGTCCTTCTTTGCCTCTTATAATAGTTTTGTATTTATAATCTATTTTGTCTGATATAGTATAGCTTTACCCCAGTTCCTTTTTGGATTCTTGTTTGCATGGAATACCTTTTCCAACCTTTCACTTTCAACCCATTTGTATCCTTGGGCCTAATATGAGTCCCTTGTAGACAGCATATAGCTGGATTACATTTCTTAATCTGTTCTGTCATTCTGTGTCTTTTGACTGGGGAGTTTAATCCATTAACATTCAATGTTATTACTGTGTAGGCCGTACTGATTTCAACCATTTTATCCTTTGGTTGAAGGATAAAATCCATCTCACTTTTTTTTGTCTTTTTTACACTTTTAGTTACACTTACTGATAATCTACATTTCTACACTCGCCTCCAAATATTTCTCTCCTGTCTTTTCCTTAAATCGATGCGTTTTGCAACCAGTATTCTCCCTTAAAATCTTTGTTGGTTAGTAACATAATCTATGTCTTAGCATCATAATACACCAGCCTTGTCTGTTAGCATTATTACAACTTTTAAATTCAGTATTAGAATTTTATTAAGATTTGTGGGGACACATAAAAGTTTCACTTCTTAAAATATACAAGAACAAGACAGCACATTTCTCTTTAAGATTATTTCCTAATTCAAATACTTTTGAACCTCCTTCTGCTTGGTCATTGTGTGCTGATTACTGTTAGACCCTTTCCCCACTTGTTATGTGTGACTTGGAAGAGTAATTAATTAGTTCTCTCTGTTATTGATACAGTTAGTACCTTTTATGGCTATGTAAAAAATGCCAAACTGTTTGCCAAAGTGATTGAAGCATTCTTCATTTCCTTCGGCAATGTATGGGAATTTGTATCATTCCACATCCTCTTCTTTGTGTGCTTTTTAAGAATGAGAAAAACCTTTCCCAGAAGCTTCTCAGCAGATTTTCCATGTTTACATGACCCTTTCTAAGCCAATCATTGGCAAGATAAAGGGTGCTACCTGGATTTGCTGAAGGTGGTCAAGATTTAATCCTGAGTTACACAGAAAAGGCAAGAATACCTGAACAAAACCAGTTATGTTAGCCAGGAAGGAAAGGGAAATGGTTAACAAATAAGCAATCAACCTGATCTGGTTCCTTCCTGCCAATGGGCAAAGTAACATTTTCATTAGTACAGACAGCAATATTAGAAAGGGCCACCTAGAATCCATGTGATTGGAGAAAGGAATTTCTCTTAATAGGCAGGAAAGATAGGCCTGAGTGTGTTTCTCCCGTGAAAACATGATCTAAGGAGAGGAAAATGCAACAAACTAGAAAACAGCCTCAGGATAGTCCCACAAGGGCCAGCCACTGGTACCTTCAGTACAACCTTAAGGTCACCTTCTGTGCCATCAGTTTGGGAACATCTCCCAAAACCTCACGAAGTACTCCTTCGTGATTTGCTAAGCACCCATCAACGTCGATGTCTTGTGGACAAATTTCAAGACCCAAAGTTGACAGCCTGCTGTGTGCAATATGGCATTCTTATCTTTAGATTTACTGTGCTCACAAATGTATCCTATTGTTCTACATATGGTTACCAAGTCCATGCTCTACTCTACATCAATCTGTGCATCCATCCATCCATCTTACTCACTTACTTTACAGCCCTGGGTGCTGCCCTTTCACAGTTGTGGCTTTTAAAGATCAGGCAGGAATTGAATGTCAAAGGAGCTAAATGACCAACATGGCACCCCTGAGCTTCTGTCCCAGACAGATCTGACTAAGGAAAAAGGGGCAGGACCATTGTTAAGCCCCACAAAGGATAGGTTCTAGGTAAATAGTTGTTCCTCTAATACTTACTGGGGACTCACCTTACCCAAGGGAGTAGAAGGTTTGGGATATCTATAAGGGGACAATGCCGTATGGAGGCAGCTTGCAGTCCCAAATAAGGAATGACTCTGAATTACCCTTTCTGTTATTGTTACTTTCCTGAGCTCAGAGAGCTGAATTAGAGGTAATGGTGGGGAAAAAAGTGAGGAGGTAAAATTGAGTGGTGGTATATAACACTAAAAGCACAAGCAGCAGAAGAAAAAGTAGTTAAACTGAATTTCATAAAAATTACAATTTTCTGTGGTATAAACATTACGATCAGCTAAGTGAAAAGACTATCACAGAATGGGAGAAAATCTTTGCCAATCATATATCTGAAAACATTAAGTATTCAGAATATATAAAGACCTCTTACAACTCAACAATAAAGAGATAAATAACCCAATTTAAAAACGGACGAGGATTGAGTAGACATTCCTCCAAAGAAGATATATAAATGGCCAATAAGTACACACAAAAAAGCTCAGCATCATTTGTCATTAGGGCAATGGAAATCAAAACCACAATGAAATGACACTTTGCACTCGGTAGGATAGCTATAATAAAAGTAAAACAAGGACAATACCAAGTATCTGTAAGGATATAGAGGAACTGGAAGCTTCTGACATTGCTGGTAGGAATGTAAACTGGTACAGTCATTGAGGAAAACAGTTTGGCAATTCCTCAAAAATTAAATGTACAGTTACCATATGATGTGGCAATTCTGCTCCTAGGTATAGATACAAGAGAACAGAAAATATTATAATAACCCAAAAGTGAAAACAACCCAAGTGCCCACCAGTTAATGAATGGATTAAACAATGTGGTATATCCATACAGTGGAATGTTATTTGGCTATAAACAGTAAAGAAGTACTGATATATGCTAAACATAAATGAACTCTGAAAACATACTAAATGAAAGAAGCCAGACACAGAAGGCCACATATTACATGATTTCATTTAGATGGAATGTCTAGAATAGGCAAATCCATAGGGACAGAAAGTGGATGAGTGGTTGCTAGGGGCTGGGGGAAGGGGGAATGGGGAGTGACTGCTAATGGGTATGGGATTTCTTATTGAGGTGATGAAAATTGTCTAAAACTAGACAGTTATGGTGGTTGTACAACTCTGTGACTACCTTAAACACTATGGACTTACACACTTTAAAAAGGTAAGTTTTAAAACTGAGGTGTAGAATTGAATTTTTAAATACATTAATCGCTAAGGAGTCATTTGTTGTTATTTAGAAATTTAAATTGGTTGCATTCTTTTGATTTTTTAATCTATGCAGCTCTATATAGGTTGTTTCATGTGACTCTGAAACACACTTCTGTCTTAAAAAAAATTGCGATACACTGACCCACCTTGAAAATAGTTCCCATTTTTGCTTGTCATTACTCAGAAAAAAGGAAAGGGTAAATTTATATCTCAACAGAAAATGCATTAAGACTCAATACAAAATAAAACAAAGAAACCAGAGTGGTGGCTACTCAAGCTGCCTGGCTGTTGTTTGAAGACCTTTAAGACCTGGAGTGTCAGGCTCAGACAGGAAAGCTAGTTAGGAGCATACTTTATGAACGGGCCTAAGGAGCCCAAGAATACCCTCTTCTGCAGGAAAGACTTAGTAAAGCTCCTTAGGGAGAACTCTTGTGGCAAGAAAGAAGTTCCTAATGCCTAACCACCTCCTGCCTCCAGTCCTCCCTCATCTCTCTTTTTCCCCTCAGGCCTCTCTTTGGATAGCAGGCGAGCAGTCTCTTCTCCAAGGCAGGCCCTCTGACTCTGAGAGGGATGGGCTTGTAGCCCCTTCAGTCATAGGAAAAGCAGCTGTTGGGTCTCCGAGAAGCCATACTGGGTCTTATGTTGTTCAGACAGTTTGTGCAGGGCATCCATATAAAGTGCATGGTATTTGTCCACTATCTCCTGACTTGGCTTTTCAATTTTGGGTAGTGGCAGAGGCTCTCTGACTGTGAAGAGAGATGGGAAAAGAGAAGGGGAAAGTGTTAGAATCGCCTCTTCCTTTAACTTCCTTCTCCTTCCTTGGGCCTGACCTTTTCACTGCTTGATCCCCTCACATCCCAAGCCAACTCCCCATTTCCTTCTCCCTCTGCTGCCCTTTCCTTTGGTGGAGGCATAGGTGGAAATGTTGAGGCTAAGGTTGAGAAAGGGCTGAGGTGAACTTGGGGCTAAGATTAGTACTCACCCACAGTTATGATAGGCTGGGGGTATGGCTGGAGCCCAGTGGAGCCCTGGGAGAAGCCTCGTCCATAGAAGATATGAGAATAAAAACCAAAGATTTGGCAGAAGCAGCTTTGGAACTTGTACATCCTGCTCTCCGTAGGGAACTGCACCTGCTCATACACCCCGGTCTCTCCAAAAGTGAAGGTCGGAGGCAGATGAGCCCTGGAAGGAAACCCTGATTTGTTTCTCAAACAGGCTAGGGTGGGAGTCACCCTGGAAGAACATTCAATCCTGGCCAGTCCCCCATCTACTATGATAAAATTCCCTGTGGCTTAAAGCATTTCTCCTGGCATCAAATGGCGCTCCTATGTTTATACTCTTGCTCTGATATTTTCAATGTCAGTGACACTGACATCTCTGGGGCAAGATACGGGGGTGCAGGGTGGGAAGAGGCAGTGATCCCAACACCTATACTCGGAAAAGAAAAACTTCCGGCAGGTGTCAGGAAGGGAAATAGCTGACTCTGTTTCTATTAGTAGAAGGCAGAGGAGATGAAGATCATTTTGCCCAGCTACTTATATGATATGTCCTCACCCAGAAAGGCTATGCACAAAATATTCTCTCCTTGTGATGAGAGTAGAGAAGAGAAAAGTAGTTTTCCCCTCACAGGCCATGGGAATCCACCTGACAGTGCTCTTGGTAGAGAATCAAGTTCCTTAAGTCTGCCTGGGGGAGAGAGGAAAAAAAAGAAAACAGATTCTCTTTTACAAATCTTTGTGAATTGATACTAATCTCTCAGCACTTTAACATATGTTACCTTATTGGGTCCTCATAGCAAAGACAGTGGAAGACACAGTGGAGGATTATTTCTTTATCTTATGGTTACAGAAGCAGAGGTTCAGAAGGGGTGGCCGCTCAAGTGGACTAGAACTAGACTAGAACCCAGGTCTTCTTTCTCTCAGCTCAGAGCTCTCTGTTGCATTATGCTCCTAACTAATGAACAGACCACTCAGGCAAGCTCCTTAGAAGAAATCCTTCCTTCTTCTCTGAGTTTGCAATAAGACAATTGTCCCTGTGTCCAGTGAGCTGGCCTGTTGACCTGAAGGGGCACCCCATAGTTCCAGCCTCAGGCTACTGGTCCTTACCTCTAAGTCAGAGTAGCTAACGTTTATTGATCTCTTACTGTGTACCAAGCACATAGCAATAGTTTTATGTGGATGGATTCATTTAAACCCCCAGAAAGCCCTATGAAGTAGGTACAATTATTAGTAGCCACACAGAATGGTTAAGTAACCTGCCCCAGAGTGCACAGCAAGTAACAGAGCTGGGATTGTAAATTAGATCCCACCCCTGTAATCACTATACTGTACGACCTCTTGCATTTACCCTTAGCAGACAGATGTAGAGTATCAGTATCAGTAGAGATAATGTGGGCATTGTCTATATGCAAAGGTAGCCCAAGCCTGATGTCCCTGGTGTTGAACTTGGGTGCATGGTTTGGTTTCCTGGGAACTGACCTAGCTAGTTCAGAAGGAGTGGATGATCTAAACCTGTTTGAAATTCTACACCCATCTCCTCTATCCAGTTGTAGTAAGTTCCTTGAGGGCAAGACTCAGGTCTGACTCATCTTTGCATCATCTATGAGGTCATGCTGCTCAGAACAGACCACCCACTCCTCCTCTGGGAAAGACACCTACCCATGCTGGAGGGCTGTGCATACAAAACCCTTGCATTTCTGGAGGATGAGGGTGGTGGCATTGGGCACATTTTGCAGGGCCTCTCCCACCCCTCCCACTACAATGCCCATGAGGTTGCCAGGGCCATGGCTCAGCAGGTAGTCAATAGCTGATTGACTCACAGAGCACACACCTACAGAGAATCAAGCAGAGAGAGGAGCAAAATGAGCAGGAGAGGGGAGAATGGCTGAGAGGGAACACTCTTATCTGCTCTTCCCCAGCTGTTTGTGTGTCCTCTGTTCCCGCAGGCCCTAGGAGGAGAAGCTGAAGAAGATAGGACTAAAGAGTATGGAGAAAGGAGATTGTGGGCAAACATCACCAGCTTCACTTGGAGGCAATATCTCCACTTTGCAGGAGGCACTGGGTCAAAACAAAAGGAGGAAGAATGATTTCCAGTGGGATAACCCACTGGAAAGAATGATTTTCTGACCCCCAACTATAATTCTGCCATTTCTTTGTCTTCTATTGCCATTAATAGCAATAGCTATACTTTATTGAGCTTATACTCTGTGGCAGGCACTAAGTTGAATGCTTTACTTGCATTGGCTCATTTAGTCATCACACCACTTGGAGGTGAGACTATTGTCATCAGCACCATTTTACGGATTAAGAAATTGAATCAGATAGAAATTAGGTAGCTTGCCCAAGAGACCACAATAAGTGGCAGAGCCAGGATTCAAACCCAGGAAGTTTGGCTTTTGAACTTATGCTTTTAACTGCTACGCTATGATGGTGGGGAGAGGGTGAGGGGTTGGGGCTTGGGGCTTAAAAAGATGTATCTCCAAACAGAGAAATGGACAGGGGTACCTTTGACCATGAGGTAGTCTCTAACAAGGGGGATCTTGAAGAACCAGGAAAGCGTGGCCAGGTGAGGAGTGATGCCTGGGAATGTCTTTGAAAAGCCTGTGGCCTCAGTGCAGAAGGTGCCAAAGGTCAAGAGGCCATGGGGGTGAACCCCCATGAGGTAGTTGTGCTCAGGTAGGAGGTCTTTAGTCGCCAGGATCTGCAAGCATGGAGAGAAATGTCAGGTGTGGTGGAATGAGATCACATGGGGAAGCAAGGGTGAAGATATTTCAGGGATTACAGTGCTCTCTAAAGTGGAGCTTTCCGACAGATGTGTCACAAAGAGGTTTCAGGAGGCCAAGATCTCAGCTTTCTCATCCCTTGGGTAACCAAGCAGAATCTGGGGCAGAAGTCTCGGCCATTTATGTCAGGGTACTTTATGCATGTTATCATTTTCTAAGAGTGTCCTTATTTGAAAAAGGTTGGGAAGCTCTGTTCTATTTGTGCTCTAGCCAAAAATAAGTAAAAATTGGGGTAGTGTTTGATGTTTACTCCAATGAGTAGTACCTGGAGGATTCGCATAGCAGACTGTTTCTAGAACCTTTTCCTGATGTTTTCTCCCCACAAACCCCTTCAGTGCCTGCCTAAGTAACTTCTACTCAACTTTGAAAATGCTGCTTAGATGTCACCACATCTGTGAAGACTTTCCTTATCCCCTAGAAAGAATTAATTAACCTTTCATCTGACCTACATCTACACCTTATAGCAAACCATAACTCTACATGTGTCGGTCCTCCCCATTAGAGGTGAGCTCCCTGCTGGCAGAGGATCACATCCTATTCATATTTCTGTACTCCAAACACGGGGTATGGAGTAAACTTTCAATCAAAATGTTTGCTAAACTGAACTGAACTGCATTTGCTTTCTGCCTGCGTCCATCTGGACACATAACAAAGCGTCCAAAGTATCTTAGCAGAGTATAGAGAGCCCAGCAAGAATGTTGGCTTTAGCCTGAAATGAGAATACTCGGGGTTCCTCATCTTCTTTAGGGACAACCCTAATCATCTGGCGTGAATGTCTAGTATCTGAGGAACTGTGAGGGACACTGGGGAAGAGACACTTACTGTAATGGGAAAATAGTCCCTGATATAGGTCCAGATATACCAATTCCTCACCCAGGCTGAACGCCTGCCAACTAAGACAGAAATGCCAGTAGGGAATGATGTCAGTGTGTGCCACCTCCACCTTCCTCTCACCTAGGGTTTCTCCAGCAGCCTTGAGGGACCATGGCTTTGTTAGATAGGTGGGAATGGAAAAGTTTCCAGGACAGTCCTGGCTGGCCCAGCTCCCATGGCTTTGACAACTTTGGTGAGAGGCCTCTGGCATGGTAAGTGGGATCCCATGGTGAAAGTAGAACATTCTTAGGCCCTGTTCTTTCTAGGTCATGAATCTTACCTTGGTCTGGGGTCTTCTAGTCCAGGAAGAGCCAGGCAAAGGAAAGGGCTGGTAGCGGCAACAAAGGTGTAAACAGCAGGTAAATGAGCAGTGGCTGCAAGATCCAAACTGATGAGGAAGCATGTCAGAAAAAATTTGTGCTGCCAGGAGAACTTGACCATGCTTAATCCTATTATTGGCCTTCTAAGCTACTCCAACTTCTGGTCCTGTCCCTTTGCACAAACCAGCTCCTGCCCATCCATCATTCATTTCCACTTGTTCTTCAAAAATTTTCTCCATCTTCTACAAACACCATTCCCATTTCGCTGGTGACCTGGCATCCCTGTCCACCACTTGCCTCTCTGACTCCCTATCCACCCACGATCTCTCTACTCTGGCTCCCCACTTGCCACCATCCCTTTTCCCTTGCCCCTATTTCTCCACCATCTTTTCCAAATTGTCTCCCATCGTCCTGTTCCTGTCCCTATCCATCATCCCTGAATCTTTGCTAAGCCACTAGCCTACCCTCCCTTGCCCACATACCATCCACATCTCCCTACATTCTATCCATCCAACACTACATCTCTCTCTGTTTCCCACCCAGCACTCTTGTCCTCTTTTCAATTCACCATTCCTTTTATTACCTTCATCTCTCCCATGCTAATACCCTCCCTCTTAGAATAGAAAATTCCATGATTTAAACACAAGCTAAAGTCCTACTTAAGTCTGTAATGCTAACATTACATATCATGTTCATTCCCTGAACCTCAGTTCCCTCTCTAAACAATTAGGGTTAGGAAGTGGCTGTAACTAGCTAAATCTACTCAAATCCATCCCAACCCTGTTCTATTTTCACTGTCCACTGGGGCTGTATCCCTTCCTTCTCCAGGACATTCATGGAGCTCAAGACTCTTTGGCTTTACTCTTTAATATCTTCTCAGATGCCCAAAGACCAGATATTAGATTTCCCATGACCATCCCAGATCTAGCAATGACCTCTGAGTCTGGCTTGTTGTTCATTCTTAGGTTGGTACTCACATATGGCTAGGTAGCTCAAAGGCCACTGTAGAAGCATCAGACTCTGGAAGTGCTTAGGCTGCTTAGAGCAAGACATGATGTCCCTGGAGCCTGAGGGAGGTGGCATTTCCAGAACAGTGTTCTAACCAAAGGTACCATCTGCTTCTGAGAGCTTGTTCAGCAGTAAACCATGGGAGTATGAGGAGTTTTCCCCTGCCCCATCCCCTCCTAGCCCTACCCCACACCTACCACCCACTTCAGGGGGCAGGCTCTGGTGTAATAAGGACTGACCCATCAGGTCTGACCCCTGGGCTCACCTCATTTACCCTTTGGCTTTCTTTTCCTGGAATTAGAACATCAGGATGGTGAGGAATGCTACCCAGTGACTGTCTCCCAAGAGGGGAGACACTCCTCACAGGCCACTGAGAGATGACCCCAGAGAGGTGGCTTGTGGGAAGGAAGTTTTGGGGGGTTTGTGGGGTGAAGAGCTTCTGGTACTAGGTCTCTGCTGAAATAAACTGTTGCCCTGAAACGTCCTGGTTGGGGGCTGATTCTCTCTGCCTCTAAACTTTCTGATATAACAATTTCCAAATATACATGAATACTACAAATTTTCATGTACCCCTCATTCATCTTCAACAACTAATAACATTTTGCCATGCTTGTTTCATCTATCTCCCAAACGCTTTTTTTTCTTGGAGTGTTTTCAAGCAGTTCTAAGAAAGCATGTCATTTCACCCCTAAATATTCATTATGCATATACAAAAATATGGTGTTTTCTTACATAATTACCATGACATTATAACTCTTAACAAATTTAATAATTTCCTAATATTATCTAATACCTGATCCATGCTCAAAGGTCTTTTTATATCCAAATAAGTTACACTGATTACATTTGGATATTATATCTCTTAAGTCTCTCTCTTTAAGTTTAAATAAAACTCAGGTACAGAAAACCACCTATAATGAATTCATGATTTAATGAAATATTATAAGGCAAAGGTCTTATAACCACCACTAGGTCAAGAGATATAACGTTTCCAGCCATTCCAGAAGTCTCTCCATGTGCCCCATTTTAATTACAACCTTCTTCCTCCTCCTGAAACTTACCACTATTCTGACATTTTAAGGTAATCTCTTCCTTGCATTTTTAAATGATTGGATTACCAAAATGTACTTCCCTATGACTATGGTTTTAGTCTTACCCATTTTTTAAAAAGCTGATATATCTTTTAAGTTTCTTTTTTTAAAAAATTTTTATTAATTAAAAACAAATTACAAGAAAGAAACACAAACATTCCCAACCCATGCTCATTCTGCTCTACACATACACTCAGCAATTCACAATATCATCACATAGTTGCACATTCATCATCATGATCAATTCTCAGAACATTTGCATCAATTCAGAAAAAGAAATAAAAAGACAACAGAAAAATAAAATGAAAGCATAAAGAAAAATTTTACATACCATACCCCTTACCCCTCCCTTTCATTGATCACTAGCATTTCAAACTAAATTTATTTTAACATTTGCTCCCCCTATTATTTATTTTTATTCCGTATGTTCTATTCATCTGTCGACAAGGTAGATAAAAGGAGCATCAGACACAAGGTTTTCACAATCACACAGTCACACTGTGAAAGCTATATCATTATACAATCATCTTCAAGAAACATGGCTGCCGAAACACAGCTCTATAGTTGCAAGCAGTTCCCTCCAGCCTCTCCATTACATCTTGGATAACAAGGTGATATCTACCTAATGCGTAAGAATAACCTCCAGGATAACCTCTCGACTCTGTTTGGAATCTCTCAGCCATTGACACTTTATCTCATTTCACTCTTCTCCCTTTCGGTGGAGAAGGAGTTCTCAATACCTTGATGCTGGGTCTCAGCTCATTCTAGGGTTTTTCTCAATCCCTTGATACTGAGTCTCAGCTCATTCTAGGATTTTTGTCCCACGTTGCCAGGAAGTTCCACACCCCTGGGAGTCATGTCCCACATAGACAGGGGGAGGGCGCTGAGTTTACTTGTTGTGTTGGCTGGAGAGAGAGTCCACATCTGAGCAACAAAAGAGGTTCTCTTGGGGGTGACTCTTAGGCTTAATTTTAAGTACGCTTGACCTATCCTTTGTGGGGTTAAGTTTCATATGAACAAACCCCAAGACTGGAAGCTCAGCCTATAGCTTTGATTGCCCACACTGCTTGTGAGAACATCAAGAATTCAACTTAGGGAAGTTGAGTTTTCCCCAGTTCTCACCATTCCCCGAAGGGGACTTTGCAAATACTTTTCCACTCACTGATCAAATCACTCTGGGATTCATCAGGGCATCACCTGGACAAACCAACAAAATCTCATGCCCTACCCAAAGTTCCATGTACTTAAGGTGTTCAACCAACTATCTCCATAAGTCATATTAAGAGATGCACTAGTCAAAACATAAATTTGTACCAAATAAATATTTTTTGCTTTAGTCTCACACATAAGTTGAAATTTTGAAACATTAATTACCATCTATTTTCAGCACACTGCAGTAATGACATTCCTTTGTTCTTTCTCCTGCAAAAACATTTTTAAAATTTGTACATTTAGTCACCATCGTTATACACTCTAGGCATTCCTAGATTATACCATCTCAATCTTTATCGTCTATCTTTCTTGTGATTTCATTTATGCCCCCAGCCCTCCTCTCTCTGTCATTCTCACATGCAGCTTCATTCAGTGTTTTAACATAATTGTATTACAGTTAGGCAGTACTGTGCTGTCCACTTCTGAGTTTTTATATTCAGTCCTGTTACACAATCTGTATCCCTTCAGCTCCAATTACCCAATATCTTACCCTATTTCTATCTCCTGATGGTCTCTGTTACCAACGAAATATTCCAAGTTTGTTCACTAATGTCAGTTCATATCAGTGAGAGCATACAGCATTTGTCCTTTTGTTTCTGGCTAATCTCACTCAGCATAATGTCCTTAAGGTCCATCCGTGTTGTTACATACTTCATAACTTTATTCTGTCTTACAGCTGCATAATATTCCATCTTATGTATATGTCACAGTTTGTTTAGCCACTCACCTGTTAATGGACATTTTGGCTGTTTCCATCTCTTGGTAATTGTAAATAATGCTGCTATAAACATTGGCGTGCAAATGTCTGTTTGTGTCCTTGCCCTCATGTCTTTTGAGTAGAGACAGCATATAGATGGGTCCTGGTTTTTTAATCCATTCTGCCAGACTATGTCTTTTGATTGGGGCGTTTAATCCATTAACATTCAGTGTTATTACTGCACGGGTAGTATTTTCTTCTACTATTTTGTCTTCTGGATTTTACATGTCATATCTAATTTTCCTTCTTTTTACCTTTACTCATAGTCTTCCTTTCCTCACTCTTCTCCACACCTCTCTCTTCTGTCTTCGTATCTGTCTCTAGTGCTCCCTTTAGTATTTCTTGCAGAGCTGGTCTCTTGGTCACAAATTCTCTCAGTGATTTTTTGTCTGAGAATGTTTTAATTTCTCCTTCATTTTTTTTTTTTTTTTTTTTTAAGAGAGAGGGAGGAAAGGAAGGAAAGACAGAGAAGGAAGGAAGGGAGGAAGAAAGGGAAACATTTTTAAACATTTTCTTGTTTTATTATATTTTGTTTGTTTGTTTGTTTTTTACATGGGCTGGGGCCGGGAATCGAACCGGGGTCCTCCGGCACGGCAGGCAAGCACTCTTGCCCGCTGAGCCACCGCGGCCCGCCCTCTCCTTCATTTTTGAAGGACAATTTTGCTGGATATAGAATTCTTGGTTGGCAGTTTTTCTTTTTTAATAGTTTAAATATATCATCCCACTGTCTTCTTGCCTCCATGGTTTCTGCTGGGAAATCTATGCATAGTCTTATTGGGCTTCCCTTGTATGTGATGGATTGCTTTTCTCTTGCTGCTTTCAAGATTCTCTCTTTCTCTTTGACCTCTGACATTCTGATTAGTAAATGTCTTGGAGTACATCTATTTGGATCTATTCTTTTTGGGGTATGCTGCACTTCTCAGATCTGTAATTTTAAGCCTTTCATAAGAGTTGGGAAATTTTCAGTGATAATTTCCTCCATTAGTTTTTCTCCTCCTTTTCCCTTCTCTTCTCCTTCTGGGATGCCCACAACACATATATTCGTGTGCTTCATATTGTCTTTCAATTCCCTGAGTCCCTGCTCATATTTTTCCATTTTTCCCCTATAGTTTCTGTTTCTTGCCGGATTTCAGATGTTCCCTCTTCAAGTTCATTAATCCTATGTTCTGTCTCTCGAAATCTACCATTGTAGGTTTCCATTGTTTTTTTTTTCATCTCTTCTACTTTGCCTTTCATTCCCATAATTTCTGTGATTTGTTTTTTCAGATGTTCAATTTCTTCTTTTTGTTCATTCCTTGCCTTCCTTATATCTTCCATCAATTCATTGATTTGGTATTTGATGAGGTTTTCCATGTCTGTTAGTACATTCTGAATTAATTGTTTAGCTCCTGTATATCATTTGAATTGTTGGTTCATTCCTTTGACTGGGCCATATCTTCAATTTTCCTAGTGTGATTTGTTATTTTTTGCTGGTGTCTAGGCATTTAATTACCTTAATTAGTTTATTCTGGAGATTGCTTTCACTTCTTTTACCTAGGGTTTTCTTGCTGGATGAATTTGTTGTCTATCTGTTCTTTGACATTCAGTTCAGCTTTATCTGGATCTAGCTTAAGTTTTGTTTCACAGAGGATAATTTTTCAGTTCTTGTTTTCTTGTTTCTTGCCCTGCTTGTATGGTGCCTTTCCCCGCCCCCACCCTTAGGAAGGTCTACTTAGGTATTAAGACCCCAGCCAGATTTTCCCAGACCAAACTGGCCTCCTATCAGGAAGAAAGAGTCACCTGCATCGGTTTTCCCTGAGGGTGAGACCCAGCAGTTTGACTTTCCTGTGAAGTCTCTGGACTCTGTTTTTCTTATCCTGCCCAGTATGTGGCACTTGTCTGCCTGCAGGTCCCACCAGTGTAAGATGATGTGGTACCTTTAACTTTGGCAGGCTCTCCCTGCTGGGGGCGTGGTGGAGACAGAGAAGAGGTTGTAGGCTGGTTTTAATGGCTTCAAATTTCCAAACCCTGGGGGTCTGAATTCCTTGAGGTATGCATTCCACCTGAGCTGGGCCCCACTCCTCTCCTGAGGAAGGCACAGGCTCCAGACAAGCCCCCAAATGAGCTTGCTTCCACCTATGCCTGGGGCAGTTGCAGCCTGAGAAGTCCTGCCACTGAATCCAAAGGCAGTCAAGCCTTTGTAGAAACACAGCCAGAAAAACTTCTGCTTCCTTCTTTTTCCATGAGCCCTGCCCCCTTGGCGCTGTGGCAAAAATGAGCAACCTCCACTTTGACTAGGTTCACCTGAACTGGGGGCCTATTTTTAGTAGCCAGAATTTGTTAATTAATTCCACAATTGGTGTTTGATTGTGCTCAGTCCCTGCTGCTGGTGAAGTCCCTTTTCTTCCCCCTCTGGGAATCAGCCTGTGGGGGAGGGGCACTAGCTGCCATAGCTTTGGGAACTCACAGTTCTGGGGAGTCTCACAGCCGGTCCAGCTGGTCCAGACTGGGGTACGCTGTGTGTCCGGTCACTGACGTGGCCCCAGTAGCTGTTCTGTACTGTTTCTGGTTATTTAGTAGTTGTTCTGGAGGACGAACTAAAATGTACACATTTTTAAGCTGCCATCTTGATCCTTAAGCTTCTTTTTTTAACATTTTCATTTTGGAATAATTTTAGATTCAAATGAGAGTTGCAAAATTAGTACAGAGTTCCCCATACCCTTCACCCAGCCCAGTTTCCCCTCATTTTATACAACCATGGTCTATTTATCATAATGAGGAAACAACATTGGTACATTATTAACTAAGACTTTAGTTGGATTGCACCCACTTTTTCAATAATGTCCTTTTTCTATTCCAGGATCCCATTAGTATCTTACCTTGCATTAGTCACCGTGTTTCCATAGCCTACTCTGATCTGTGATGGTTTCTTGATTTTCCTTGTCATTCATGATCTTGGCACTTTTGCTGTTAGTCTGTTTTAATCTGTAGGTTCCTCTTCCATCCACTGCTTCTTCTCACAATTTATCTGTTGAAAAGCCCGCAGCATTGGACCTGTAGAACTTCCTACAGTCTGAATTTCGCTTATTCCATACTCATAGGGCAGTTCAACATGTTCCTCTGTATTTTGCTACAGATTGGCAGCTGGATTCAAAGAGTGGATCAGACTCACGTTTGATCCCTTTGGCAAGATCTTAATTCACTTTTGATATTTCTTTCTACCCTCAGGCCTCAATATCAACTTCCATGAGAAGGGGAAGTAATGTGCAGCTGATTCTTAGGCAAGTCTAAAATACAGGCCAAAGAGAGGAGAAGCAAAGCCCTTATTTCTCTCTCTGTCTCCCATCTCTTAAGGGATTGTTTTTTGCATGGGCAGGAACCAGGAACTGGACCCGAGTCTCCAGCATGGCAGGTGAGAATACTGCCACTGAGCCACCATCACACTGCCCTCTGTCTCCCATCTCTTACCTGCTTATAATTTTATGTCCACTAAAGCAAATCATGTGATTTTGGGGGGGTTTTCCCGCCTGAAGACCGTATGCTTCTACATGGACTACTGTCTCATTTACCAGTGAATCTGCCCTTATTGCCTGGAAAGTCCTAGACACTCAATGTTGAGTGAATGATCAGTAAGTAAGTGTCTTGGTTTGAGGTCTGTGATAAGGATGGTTCTTACATGTAATGAGATTTCTGGAGTCCTGTGGAGGAGAGTGTCGTAGGGCCTTGAGTGGGGGCAAGAGGCTGTACAAAAATAGAAGCAAAAGAAACATTATAAAAAGGAAGAAGAAAGTACAGGAGACAGGAAGGTAGGTGCTGCCTTTCAGTTTGACAGAAGAGAAAGTTCCGTACACTTTGCGTTCCTTACACCTGGAGGAACCTTCCACTCTATGCCTTCCAGTTGATTGAATAGCAGCTGGGCCTAGAGCAAATGTCAACATGCAAGCATTGCAGCACAGCTCTACCTATGTGTTGACGGGTCCCTGTGAGTCAGGGTGAGAACTAGCTCCTGCTAAAATAAGGGATATTAGCACTTTCTCTTTCCAGAATAGAATTTTATGAGCCTCCATCAACTCCTTCTCCACACTCTCTCTCATCCTTGTAAAATGTCTTCTCCAGGAAGCAAAAATCCTGGGTTAACATTAGTAATGTGTGAATTTTCAGTTTGTAACTATTTTCTTGTGCCCCTTCCCTCAAAAAAGGAGCTAAGTTGTTGAGAAGACATTCATCTATAAAGACTCAATCAATCTCTCTATATTCCTTTTCCTTTTAGCAGCAGCTCTCAACACTTGCTTAAGTATTTTAATGTTTAAAATGTCATGGACCTCCACATGAATCATAGATTCAATATCCATTAAATTGAGAAAATATTTACTAAACTAAAGCAGCATGAGTACACATCTTGACAGTACTTACATACATTAAGAAAAAATATGTGCAAGGCATATTATTTGTTCATCCTGGACAATGGTTGGGTGATGTAGAGATTTCCAGAACCCTTGTAATAAAGAAGTTACTCTACCACTCTCCAGTGACGTGCTGCCTAGATATTAGGAACAATGGCTTGCTTACTGTTCTCAAAATGGAAATTGAAAACAGTTGTTTTTTTCCTGGCTATAAAAACAACCCATAAAAATCATAAAAACTTCAGACTACTTAGAAAAATATAAGGAGAACAAAGCCACTCATAATCTCATTACCCAGATAGTTCACCACTGTTAACTATAAAATATCATGGTGCCTATCTTTCTAGACTTTTTCTGTATAAATACAGACATAGATACAGTGTCACTGTGAAGAGTTTATGTTCTTGAATCAGGCTTAATTAGGTTTGTATCTTAGGTTAAATGAACCTTGGCAAGTGACAACCTCTTAGTTCCTCAATTTTCTCATCCGTAAAAAGATGATTATGATACTTACCTACTTTGTAAGGTTGTCATGAGGATAAAATAATTCACGTAAAATAGCTTGTTCAGTGCCTTGCTTAAATATATGCTCATATTAACATTTCAGTAAACTTTAATTAACGCGTATAATTTATTAACCAAAATGGGATCATATTCTATGTACTGTTTTGTAACCTACTTTTTCACCTAACAGTATATTGTGGGCATTTTTCACATCAATTTTCTTCTACAACATCATAGCATTTCATTGTATGGATATGCCATAATTCATTTAACTGATCTCTTATTATGGAGGAAGCACTACTTTTAAAAAAACGTATCTCTTCCACACTCTGGTCAGAGTTCTAGGTCTTTAACTGTATGTGAATTGTCGCTGATCAGAAACTCCCACTTACTCCCAGCCTTTTCAGTGGTACCGATCTGTTTCCTCTTCCCTTGGAGATTTAGCAGTGTGCAGAGTGGGATGCTCTCTCAAGCCTCCAGTATCCTGGGCAGGGACCAGGGAACAGGTCAGTATAATCAGCTTCTCTCTCTTAGATGACTGGGTCTGAGGTGAGGGCTTGACTTCTTATTTCCCAAACAATTCTGGAAGCAGGATTCACAAAGAACCCCCAAATGCTGCTAGACCTGGTAGGATTTCTGCTTAGATTTACCTTAACATAAGCTGAAAGAACATTCAAATGGAAACCAAGTCCAGGGCTAAGGTAAAGCATAACAAAATGGAACTTGTAAACTGTCGACAACTTGGGTCAGCCTGTACCTAGGGAAAACTAGGAAAAGAGGTATATTTTTATCAGCATGTTGGTTTCTGTGCTTTTGTATTCTTTTCTTTTCTTTTTGAAAGAAAAAAGATTCAACGTTGTCTCATCTGAACTAAGGGCGAGAGAAATTTGTAATTTCCTAGACCAGGGACTTCTGGGTATGTGGGTTGTCCCGGTCACCCTGTATTGTATCAAAGAAACGATAGAATGAGTGGTAGCAAAACAAATGCAGAAACCTGGGAATGTGGAAAACTGGCTATTAGTACATACCCAAATCCTTTCCTTTTTGTTTTTTTTAATCTGACCTCACAGAATTGTACTAATCATAATCATTGGTTTTCAGCACACTCTATTTATTGTTTCACACATGGCTCTCTTTTATATCTGACTGTTCATCTATCCATTATGTATATACCTACATACCTATAAATTTAACTATTTATACTTTTTCACTAAGGATTTCCCTCTTGGGCACTACACATGAGAAATAATGTCTTGCCCCTGGTTCACAGCTTATTGGCTCATTGTCTTGCTTTGGCCTTTACTCTCTTCTCTGAGGGTTGAAGGTATTGTCCTGATGCTACAGCTTTTGTAATAGCTTCCTGGTATCTTCTGTCCATGGACTTTTAAATATTCGTAAGAACAACATCAAACCCTGAGATCACATTTCTCACAATTAGTGGACAGCAACTAGCCAAAGTAGGTCACAGAGAAGGCTGATCATGTGTCCACCTTGCCCCAAGCCAATGCCTTGGGCATATGGAGATCTAGATACCAAGGAACAAGTTGAAGTTCTAAGAGCCAAGAGGTTAGCAAGGGGAAGAGGTCAAGGCAAGAACAAAGCAAAATGCAAGGTCATTCTAAAAGGTGACACAGTCAGTGGAAACCTCCCACATCTAATCTAGGTCAAAGGCTGTTTGCTTGCCGCCAGTTTTTTTTTTTTTTTACACTTCCTGTCTAGTAAAGCATTGGTCTGAAATCTGGCCAGTTGTTGAGGAGTACTGATTAAGGAAAGGGTAAAGTGGTGGTCATATTCTGAGGGAGATTAGAATGGCAAATTATCTTGATCTCTTTGTCGGGGTGATTGGAACAATCAGATAGGTGCCCTGTCTTTTCCCCCAGTGCTTTGGCATGCTAGGTCAGTCTATCATGCAGTGTCACTGGCCAACCTCAGCTGATTCCCCAAATAACCCTCCTGTCACAGGCTATCTGCTTATTCCTTCTAGGCCTGTTTTGCATGCTAAATGATTGGATGAATGCACAGGGTATGGTGTGTTCAGAGATAGCCAAGCTGGGGTGGCAGGGATTGAAGATTTGTTTTGTGCAGTGTGATAGCTGAATGTAGTGAAAATCATATGGAGTGAAAATCATAATTTGCAAAAAAAGAGCCTGTCCCATAACAGAATGTGGCTAGGCAAATGGTCAGCTGGGAAGCTGCTTCGGTTTCCCCTATGTGATTGGACTCTCAGTGGCTGAGCACCGATCAGTCTGAAGAGGAAAAGTTTATTGGCTGCAAACTCTCTGGTGCTTATGCACCCTCAAGGATTATTTCTAACTCATAAGTCTAGGAACAGCTGCTTGTGTCCACCAGATAATAGCCATTCATCTCAGTCTTTTATCCCTGATAAATTTACCTCATTTCCCATTGGCCCCTTGATGTTGCTGGGATATCTTACTTTCTCACCCTTTTCACCTTTGGTGCCAGAAAGACTACAAGAGTCATAAAGAATCATAAAATTCTTCACCTTATCTTCTGAGAGAAGCTAGTTGGTGTGACTTGCCTTTTCCAAGGCCTCACCTTTACCCTATAAAGTACACTTACCAAAGTTACTGTAAGCTGCTTGGGGTGGGCAGAGAAGACATCTTTTCATTGCAGGGTACTGAGGAATTACATCTATTTATATTGTCCTTAACTTCTTCTAAAAACTAAACTTAGGCTATGGTTTATTTACCCTATGGGAAAGAGAAAAACATTTGTAATACTACAATACCATGACCTGTTTACATGCAGGAGACAGACAAATCTAGGAGGGGTCAAGACCAACAAGTTCAGCTAGAAGCTGCAAATTCAGATGTTTCTAGGAACCAGACACACAAGAAATGAGAAAACCAGGTTGAGTTATTCAATGTGGAATGGTAGGGATTGTGGTGAGCCAGAGAGGGCAGGTTCCTTCTACAGATAGTCAAATGGAATTTTTCTAACTTTTTATTGTAAACAAATTCAAACATTCAGTGATGTTGAAAGAATAGCATCATGAGCACCTGTATATCATCTACCTCTTGAATTCAACAATTGTTAATATTTTATACTCTTATCTCTCTCTACACATGAGTGTGATATTATTTTCCGAATAATTTCAAACTGAAAGAGCAACAATAACTGCTGTCTAAACAAAACACAGCTGTGAGGAGATTTGGTCCAAGAGCTGCTAGTTTGTGACCACTGAGGAAAGGCTGATATGTGGGGCACAGATCAATTATAGGGTTCCAGGAGGAAGTCCTGGTAGTCCCATCAACACCAAAGAAATCTGACATGGAACAAAAGGTGGGCTAACAGAAACAGGCATGGCCTCCCAGCTTCTCCCCAACTCTGTGCTTCTGAAAAGGGGTTATTAGCCTTTTCAGATCTGCTAGAGTTTTTCTTTCCCTTTTCTTTTTCCTTTCTGTTTTCATGAAATATATCATACATTTAAAGGAGCAAATATAAAGAAAACGGAGAGTTGAAAAAATAATACTGAGAATATGTATGTATCTACCACCTAGCTTAAGAAATAGCATTTTACCTGGCCCCTGCCTACTTCTCTCTGATCACATTCCCCTCTCCCCTTCTCCACCATGGGTAATAGGTAACCACTATGCTGATGTATTTGTCTATCATTCCTTTGCTTTTAACTCCTTCCTAAACAATATATTGTTTAATTTTGCCTGCTTTTGACATATATATGTATGTGTGTATTATGTATTCATCTGTGACTTCATTGTTTTCACTCAACACTGAAGAATTTGCAATTCATCCTTGTTGACATGTGTTGCTCTGCTTTTCATATTCCCATGTATGAACACAGATACACCACACTTTATTCATCCGTGTTCTTGTTGATGGGCATTTGGGTTGTTTCCCACTCTTTTTTTGGTAGTCTGAGCCATGCTTCTAGGACAATTCTTATGCATGTCTTCTGGTGCTTACATGCTAAAATTTCTCTAGGGTATATACGTAAGGGTGGAATTGCTGGGTCATAGGGTCTGTGCATATTCAGTTTTAGTAGGAAATGCCAGATTGTTTTCCAAAGTGATTGTATCGATATATACTCACCAGAGTGTGAGAGTTCACATTGATTCATATTCTCTCTAACACTTAGCTTCAACTGACTTTTTAATTTTTGTCAATCAGCTTAGTATGAAATGGCGTCTTGTTGTGGTTTTAATTTACATTAAAAAAAAGTATGCGCCATACTGCTGGAAAACGACCTGTTTATGCATTTTGCCCATTTTTCTATTGGCTGTGTTTCTCTTTCTTTTTGACCTGTAGATGCTCTGGATATATTCTGTATATTAATCCTTTGTCAATTAGGGGCTGCAAATGTCAGTATACTAATATGCAGTAAGGCATAGAGGACATAGCCTCTGGGGCTAGACTGCTTGAGTTCAAATTCCAGCTCTACCCTTTACGAACTGGGTAATTTCAGGCAATTTAATCTCTCTTTGCCTCAGTTTCTTTAACCACTTTGTGTTCCTTCTTTTTTTTTTTTCCATCTGTGGAGTATCTATGTCATAGAGTTGTGAAGATTAAATGAGTTAACATTTGTAAAGTACTTAGAATCGTGCCTGACTCAGAATAATCAGTATATACATTTCAATAAAATGTTCCTCAAGGGCAGGGATAATTTTGGTTTTGTTCACAGTGCCTGACACATAGTAGGTGCTCAATATTTGCTGAGTGGATGCTCTTGATTCTAGTTTGCAGCTTGTCTTTTCACCTCTTTTGTGGATTTTTAATGCAGTTTTATTGCAATATAGTCACATACCATACAATCCATCCAAAATACACAATCAATGGCTCACAGTATCATCACATAGTTGTGCATTCATCACCACAATTTTAGAACATTTTCATTACCCAAAAAACAGAAATAAAAATTAAAAAAGAAAACCCAAATCTTCCCATACCCCTTACCCCTCCCCTCCCAATTACTGAAGCCTAACATTGGTAAAGTACATTTGTTATTGTTGATAAAAAATATTAAGATATTACTGTTAACTATAGTCCATAGTTTGCAATAAATGCATTTCTCCCATATTGCACTCTATTATTGACTCCTTGTAATGGTGTCACACATTTTTTCCAGTTCATGAAAGAATTTGTACTATTAATCAGAGTCATCATCCACCACAAGATTCACTGTGTTATACATTACCATGTTTTAATCTCCAGCTTTCCTTCTGGTGACATACATGACTCTAGATTTCCCTTTTTCACTGCATTCACCCACAATTCAGTACTGTTAATTATGCTCACAGTAGCGTGCCACCCTCACCTCTCTCCATTTCCAAAATATTAAGTTCGATCTAGTTAAAAATTCTGCACATATTAAACAACGCTCCCCATTCTCTAGCCTCATTCTATCTCTTTATAATCTATATTTAGATATTATGTCTGGGTTTACATATAATTAATTCATGTTGATGAAATCATACAATAGTTGCCCTTTCATGTCTGACTTACTTCAACTCAACACAATATCCTCAAGTTTCACCCATGTTATCGCATGCTTCAAGACTTCATTCCTTCTTCCTGCTGAATAATAATCCATGGTACATGTGTACCACAGAATATTTACTCAGATTTTTAAAGTTCTTAATTTTAATGTCATTGAGTTTATCAATCCTTTTCTTTAAGTATTTTATTGTTTATGTGTTGTTTAAGAAATCCTTCCCTACTCTGAGATTATGGAGATATTTTTCCATATTTTCTTCCAAAAGTTCAAAAGTTTGCTTTTCTTAAAAAGTATTCATAACTTTGGGGAAAAGGCAGGGGCACAAAAATAGAAGATTTAGTTAGTTACAGAAAACTTGAAAATCTCCACAGAAGTTGAACTGAGTGCTTATTGGTCTGTAAAGAGGTTGAGCTACGACTTGGAGCTCTTCAGGCTCTTTCCTCATATTTTCTTAGAGCTGAGTCTTCCATCTTAGCCCTCCTTACCTCTGCTGTCTCATGTTTCCTCTAGCCAAGACTCCATGAAGTAAAGTATGAATAGAAGGACTTGAGTGAAATATGTCTTATATCTCATTTATTCATTCAACAAATATTTATTGTGTGCCAACTATATTTCACACACTGTTCTAAGTGCTGGGGTTACAGTAGTGAACAAAGCAAAGTCCTTTCCTTCTTGATGCTAACATTCAAGGGAGGGAAGATGACAATAAGCAAATAAATATGTAATTTAATGCCAAATGGTGATACATTCTGAGAAGTAAAGTAAATCACAGTAAGGGGGATGAGGAGTGGGTTGCAATTTTAAATAAGTTTGGTCAGGGAAGGTCTCTCTGAATATTCATCTGAAGGGAGTGATGGAGTGAGTCATATGGTTGTCTAGGAGAAGAGCCTTTCCAAACAGAGGTAACAGCAGGTGCAAAGGCCCTGAGGCAGGAGCATGCTTAATTTGTTCAATGAACATCAAGTAGGCCAGTGTAGCCAGAGAGGAGTGAGCAGCAAGTAGAAAAAAATAATGGGAGTGTGGTCAAGTGGCGGTGGAGCGAGCCATGGAAACTTTTTGAGGAAATAAGTTATCTTGGGTCATCAGTGACTTCATGTTCGGTAGAAGCAAGGCCTAGGGCTGGTTTCCTGTTTTGGCCTCCTGGTCTCTGATTTCTCTTGTTTCCCAGTCTTAATAATCAGAGCATATAGAGACAGAAAGATTTGTTTTAGTAAGGATGTAGATTCAGTGCATGTAACAGAGATCCAAAATAAAATGTGGCTTAAATATGACAAAGATTTATTTCTTTTTCTGGCAAATGTCTGAGCTGCTTTGGCAGCTCTGCTCAGTAAGGGTGCCAGGTCCCATGCCCCTCCTTACATAGGATATTGTCCTCATTTGCATGACCTAAGATGGCTTATCATCATGTCTCTCTGGACAAGTGTCATAGCCTCTTTAAAGTTTATTTTCTACAAGGCAGCTAAAGGAATGCTTCTAAACTCTGTCACCTTTTGCCATCCCCTACTTAAATCTCCAGAATGATGAGGAAGATCTCTAGACAGTGACATGGAGAGATTTTCAGGATATATTTAAGTGAAAAAACAAAGATACAGACTCACATATACAGAAATGGTACCTTTTGTGTAAGAAGTGGGGAATACAAATATGTATGTGCTTCTATTTGTAGAAAAAACTCCAGAAAGAGAAAAAAAAAAAACAAATTAATAAAATTGGTTACCTGTAGGAAGAGGGAAGCAAAAGGGTAGAGGAAGAAAAGTTGGAAATGAGGCTTATCTGAGTACACTGTGTTACATATGACCTAATAAGTGTAGAGGGAACAATGGAAATAGAAAAACATTGTTGTACAACCTCTGGTAAAATACTTGAGTTAGGCAATGATGATTATGCTAAAACCATGAGGTCAAAAGTTGATGTGGAATGTTACAATGAAAGTTTCAGGCTGTCACCACCTACACTACCTGATCAACCTTAGAACAAGTGGGACAATCTCAGTGTTAAGTGCCAGCCAATGTGATGCAACATGGAGTACATAGCACGATGTATACATGTTATTGCTCTCCAAAGCTGAAACTGAGCCTAGACAAGCTTCTGGCTAACTTCTGATCTATAGGAAATAAGAGGAATAAAGGAACAAGTTGCCAAGAGGAAAGAACAGACAAATCCAGAATATGGGACTTTCTATAAGACAATTGGCCTAGTTCCATCAAGAAGTCAGTGGTATGAAAAGAGTGGAGCAGGAGAGATGGAAGACTGCTCTAGATTAAAATAACTTAGGGGGTATCATAAAACAACTGTTTAGAAAAACATTTTTAAGGCAATGAGAGAAATTTGACAATGGACTGAGTACTTGATGACATTGAAGAATTGCTGTTAATTTGATTGGAGGTGATAATGGCTTTATTGTTACATAAGAAATGGCCATATTTTTTTATGTGACATATATAAGGGTGAAAATTTCTTTAAAATACTTCAGCAATAAAAAAGAAAAGATGGAATAGATGAAGCACATGACAATATCTTGATAATTGTCGAATTGCGATGAGTTAACGGAGGTTCATTTTACTACTCCTTCTACTTTTATGTATGTTTGGAATTTTCCATAATAAAAAAACTTTAAATTCTCCAACAACTCTTCATGTCACCTAGAATAAAATCCAAAATCATCACCTTGGTTGAAGAGGTCCTTAATTGAGCCCCCATCTACTTCTCTTACCTCATCTTCCACTCTCCCCCTTGGTCATTCCACTCCAAAGAGTTACCAGGTCATCTTGCTGTTTCCTGAACAGGGTAAACAGACCCCACCTCAGAGCTTTTGTCCTTGTTGCCTTCAACAGGTATTGGCATGGTTGACTCCAGACTTCATTCAGGTCTCTGTTGAAATAGCACCTTACCAGAAAGACATCCCTTACCATGCTAGCTGAAGTATGACTCTCCATCACATACCGAACCCTTACTGGCTTGATTTTTCTTCATGAGACTCATTGTCTGCCTCCACCGACTAGAATGTAAGCCCAATGAGGGTAAGGTCTTTGTTTTATTCAGTGCTATGACCCTGACATCTAGAGCAATTCCTGACACATAGTAAGAACTCTGTGAACAGTTGTTACAATAATTAAAACATAGTGTAGTGTGAGCTTGAAGGCACTGAGTGAGCTGGATCAGACAGTAATTCAGTTCCACTGCTAATCCTCTAGGAACAATATGTGCTTTAATGACCTGTATATGTCATATGGTGTGAGAGATCTTGGGGATAAAGAGTGAGGCATCTCCCAGACTCTGCTTGTCTTTAGGGAGGACTTGTTTGTACAGATGCTTTGGGGTTGTGTTACTTGGCCTGCATCCAGGAAGTTGGGTTTGTAAAGGGGGTTGAGGCCCTCAGAGTGACTTCTCTGTTTCTGACTCACCAGTTTCTTGAGTTCTGTTTTCTTCCAGTTACTGAGGGAAACAGGGGAATACTGGTTATTGAGAAGAAGTTCTACCACGTCCTGAGAGGCAGACTTTAGGCTCTAAAAACGTTAGTTTTTCTTTAGACACTACCCCTTGGAACTATGGTGGCTTCTGTTGTGGAGACCCAGAAAGGGTGGGTTCCCTGTGATTTCCTTGGACCTAGGGACAGAAATTGAGTCTGATGGTCTCCTCCCTCCATCCAACAAGGAACACCCCCATTTTCCCTCTGACATCTCCACTATTCCTCTTGATACACTCTTGTTATACAGCCACAGGATAGCAGTGAGCTTGGACCTGTGACAACTGAGAGAAGCCTGTTGAGGCATGCCTAGGTAGACACCACATGCAACTCTTTTTAACCCAACAAATACTGAGGGACCTGGGCACTGATTTTGGTGCACACTTGGATAATAGTGTGTGTCATTCAGTTGGGGTCTTGCTTTGGCCTATAAAGCCCCAAGGCCAAGGAGAAGACCTTGTAGAGTCTGAGGAGGGCCTCTTCATTTTTCTCTTGAGGGATAAGGCCCTGAGGGAACTACAGGCAGAGATAGTCTAAATCCTGAGTTCATTTTCTGCAGTTCCCTACGTTTGCTTCTACTATTTTTATGGTTTGATGATTTAAATGAAACTCTTCCATAAAATTGGAGTATATTTAGATATATGGTATGAGATGATGTTATAGCCCTTCCCCATAAACAACTAGACTATTCTCCTTAACACCATTTATCGAACAATCCACTCCTTCTCTGTTTCCTTGTGAGGATTTCCTTATCCTTTGTTCAGTTTTTATACATATTAGGGTCTGTTTCTGAGTTCTGTATTCTGTTCCATTGACCTTTGTATCAATTTTTGTACCAGTTCTGTCTATTTTAATATTTGAATATTTATAATGTGTTCTAACATCTATTTCTGCTAGTTCCTCCTCCATACTCTCAGTTTTCAAAAATTTCCTCCTTGGTTTTGAATGCCTATTCTTTCAGGTGAATTTTAGAATAATTTTCTCAAGCTCCAAAAAAATCCTATTAGGATTTTAATTGAAAGTGTATTAAGCATTCAATTTAATTTAGACATAATTAATATTTTCACAATTTTGTTTTCTCATCCAGGAACATGGTATATCTCTTAATTTATTCATACATTCCTTTGTATATCTCAATCTTAACAAATTTTAGTTGATCTTTTCCCCACTACATTTTCTAATTCGTTATTATTGGTATATAGGAAAAACTGCTTTCTTGTATTTAGGCACTTTGCTGTCTTATCAATTCTAACAATTTAAAGTTTATTCTCTTGAGTTTTTAAAGCAAACAACCGTATTGTTTGCAAATAACTTATAGCCTATTTGTTCCTGGAAAAAGTTCAAGTATTAAGCTGTCATAAGGTAAACTCATATATCCTATTGGTGCAATATAATACATTGTAATTTGTTCCTGAAGACTCATCACATACTGCAAAAAATACCAAAATTGGTAATGAAAATAAATAAAAAGGAAAAAAAAATCCAAACATATGTCTTTAAAACCCTTTGCTAACTATGCCAAACTAAACAGAAATGCTATATCATAAATGCTTCTTTTAGGGTTTTTTTTCCCCTCATGGGCTGGACTGTCTAAGATGATTTAAAATACAAATCCATTGTGAATATACTTTAAAAAAACAATTGAACTGTACACTTTAAAGGGGTGAATTTTATGGTATGTGAGTTATATCTCAGTTTAAAAGAAGAATAAATAAATACAAGTCCTCAATTTGGAGTGAAGGTGTCATATTTTTCTTCTTACTATTCCTCCAATAAGCATAGGCATTCTTTATTACCCTCAGAACCTTACTAGTGCATTTTAAATGGAAAGTTTCTGTTCTTAATAAGATGTGAATATTTTAAGTAGGGCAATTTCTATGGCAACTCTAACAGTGATCCTTTGCTCTTCTGTACCAATAAAATCTTTATGGTTGAGTTCCTTTGAGAATTTAACAATCTGACCATCTCTGCTTTATGGTCAGCCCTTGATGTGTATTTCTTGGCAATGTAGATTTGATGGCATTAGATTACAAAAAGTCCTGCTGCATTGACATTAAACACACAAATAGTAGCCTTCTTCAATGATTTCAGTTAATTTTGCCAGGAATTTCTTCACTGCTCCGTGCAGGACTTACAGATCTCCCTTGCCCCAATTCTGATGTTACAGCAACAAGTTATCTTCCTGTAGCTGTTAAGCCTGAAGTATACTTTGTTCAAGGAAGGATGAAATACCTTCCTTTATAACTCATTCTGACTATTTTTATATATTCTAACAAAAGAGTGTGCCAATGTTGTTTTTAGCTCATCATCAATAATGGAGTCAAAAGTGAAAATATCTGTATTTCAAGTTATAGGTTTTCTTGATTTTTTAATTGATTTGGCATTTCTTTTCTCATACATTGGGGAGAGTGAAAAATTTTCAAATTTGAAGATATTTAACTAAAACAAGTGAAAATTGTTGTAAAGGGGATCGGCTCTTGTCACTCCTCTGTTCAAAACTATTCAGTACTTTCCCATCTAATTCAGAATAGCATCAAAGTCTACTGTGACCTACAAGATCTTATATAATATGATCCCTGCCTGCCTCTCCTACACCACTTCTTACATTTTTCCCTTGCTTGTCCCAGACCTCAGTTTATCGATTGATTTTGCTGTGGGGGTCACCTCTGAACATAATTTAGTTTAGAATTCTTTCTCATATTTATCCCTCTCATTTCTGTTTCACTTGTTATTACCTTGGCCAGGACTTTGAAATTAGTAGTAAGTAGCTATGTTGATAAGGGACATTCTTGGTTTGTTCCTGATTTTCATGGAAATGTCTCTAGGGTATCGTCATTAATGTGTTGGCTATTGGTTTGAGATAGATACCATTTAGATATTGATTCGGTTTGCTGAAACTGCTGGAATGTAATATACCAGAATGGATTGTCTTTTTTTAAAACTTTTTTTTATTGTGAAATATGACATATATACAAAAAACCATTAAATCTCCAGGTACATTGTTAAAACTTTTTATTGTATAATTAACATATATACAAAGCAAAGAAAGAAAAACATAATAATTTTCAAAGTACTATTCAACAAGTAGCTACAGGGCAGATCCTCAGGTTTTTCCTTCTAGCTGCTCCAGAACATTGGCGACTAGAAGGAACAATATTGTTTTTATCATGACAATCGACTTTTATTTTTCTTTTTTGTGAAAAATACATATAACAAAAAAGCAATAAATTTCAAAGCACAGCACAACAATTAGTTGTAGAACAGATTTCAGAGTTTGGTATGGGTTACAATTCCACAATTTTTAGGTTTTTACTTCTAGCTGCTCTAAGATACAGGACTAAAAGAAATATTAAAATGATTCAGCAATCATACTCATTTTTTAAACTTACCTTCACTGTATAACTCCACCATCACCTTTGAACTTTCTCCCACTCTTTAGGGGTATTTGGGCTATGCCCATTCTAACTTTTTCATGTTGGAAGGGGTTGTCAATAATATGGGGTAGGGAGATGGAGCTATCTGATATTCTGGAGAGGCTGGGCTAGGTTTCAGGACTTATCTGGACCAGGGACCCATCTGGAGGTTGTAGGTTTCTGGAAAGTTACCCTAGTGCATGGAACCTTTAGAATCTTATAGTGCCCTCTGCACTCTTTAGGATTGGCAGAAATGGTTTTAGTTGAGGTTCCGCAAGTTATGATAGTAGCAATGTCTAACTGAAGCTTCTGTAAGAGTGACCTCCAGAGTAGCCCCTCGACTATTTGAACTCTCTCAGCCACTGATACCTTATTTGTTACACTTTTTCCCCCTTCTGGTCAGCATGGCATTGTTGATCCCATGGTGCCAGGGCCAGACTCATCCCTGGGAGTCATCTACACACCACCAGGGAGACTTTCACCCCTGGATGTCATATCCCACCTAGGGGGAGGGCAATGGTTTCATTTGCAGAGTTGGGCTTAGAGAGACTGAGGCCACATCTGAGCCACAACAGAGGTCCCCGTAGTGAGTCTTAGGCATATCTATAGGTAGGCTAAGCTTCTCTGCTACCTATATAAACTTCACAAGAGCAAGCCTCCAGGTCAAGGGCTTGTCCTATTGATTTGGGTGTCCTTAATGTTTGACACAGTATCAGGGGTTTCCCCAGTGGTAAAGTTTAATAGTTCCATATTTTTTCTACCATCCCTGAAGGGACTTTGCCAATACTTTTTGATTATCTGCTTAATATAACCAAGTACATTTTAACAAGTAGTTATAGAACAGATTTTAAATTTTGATATGGGTTACAGTTCCACAATGTTTCATTTTCTCTTGTAGCTGCTCCAAGACACTGGAGACCAAAATAATGTCAGTATAATGATTCAGTAGTCATACTCATTTGTTAAATCCTATCTTCTCTGTTATAATCCTCTTTATCTTTTTTTTTCTTTTCTGTGACAAACAACATATACACAAAAAAGCAACAAACCTCATAGTACATCACACAATTAGCGGCAGAACAGACTCCAGAGTTCGGCACAGGCCACAACTCCACAACCCTAGGTCTTCCCTTCCAGCCACTCCAAGGTACTGGAGGCCAAAAGAAATATCAATATAATGATTCAGCAGTCATATTCACCCATCAAACCTTACCCTCTCTGCACAACTCCACCACCACCCTCAATCCCTCTCCTACTCTCCAGGGGTATCTGAGCCATGCCCATTCCAACTCCTCCATGTTGGAAGGGGCTGTCGATAACATGGGACAGGGGACAGAACTAGCTGATGCTCTGGAGAGCCTGGTGCTCCCCATACCGCAGGACCCCATATGGTCCAAGGACCCATCTGGAGGTTGCAGGCCCCTGGAAAGCCACTTCAGTGTATGGAACCCCTGCAGAATCTTATATATTGCCTTAGGTATTCTCCAGGACTGGCAGGAATGGTCATGACTGGGGTCTGGCAAGTCATGATAGCAGCAACATCCAATCGAAGACTGCACCAGAGTGACCTCCAGAGTAGCAGAAATGGATTGGCTTTATAAAGGGAATTTATTAATTTTTTTGGCTCCTTATTTTTTTATTAGAGAAGTTGTAGATTTTCAGAAAAATCATGCATAAAATACAGAGCTCCACATATCTCCCTATTATTAACACCTGTTACAATTGATGAAAGGACATTTTGCAGTTGTGCTATTAACTATAGTCCATATTAGGATTGTACAGTGCTATGATGTCCTTCTAAAAAAATTGTATTCTAGTAACTTTATACAACCTAAAATTTCCCCAAAGGAGATTTATTAAATTACAAGGTTACAGTTCTAGGGCCATAAAAATATCAAACTGGGTGCCTTAGTATAAAAATATCAAACTAAGGCACCCAGAGAAAGATACCTTGACTCTGAAGAAAAGCCGCTGACATTTCAGATACCTCTCTCAGCTGGCAAGGCTAGCTGGTGTCTGCTGGTCCTTGCTTTCAGTTTCTGATTTTGGTGGCCTTCTCTGTCTAAGCATCTGTGGGTCCTCTCTGAGCTTCTCTGGGAAAACTCTAGATTTCATCTCTCAGTTTTCTGTGGCTCTCCAGGTTCTGGCTATTTCTGGGAGTCCTTGATTAGCATCTCCTGGGTATTTCTCTCTGTATCTCCAAAAATCTGTGTCTTGGTTTCAGCTCTCTGCTTTCTGTGTTGGCTTTGAGCTCTCTCTCCCAAAATGTCCCCTTCTTAAAGGACTCTAGTAATTGGATTAAGACCCACTTTGAATTGGAGTGGGTCACATCTCCATGGAAACAACCTAATCAAAGGTCCCACCCACAATTGGGTGTGTCATTCTCCATAGAAAACAACATAATCATAAAAGTCCCACCCACAATAAGTCTGTTCCCAGAAGATTTGATTAAAAGAGTATGACTTTTCTGGGCGTACATAACAGCTTCAAACCAGCACAGATATTATAGAAATATCTTCTATTACTAGATTTTAAAGAGTTTTTAATCAGGATTGGACATTTAACTTTATTGTTTTCTTTCTTAGCATGTATTAAGGCAATTGTACAATTTTTCTTTGTGACACATTTTTTGGTGTTAAAGGAATGGATTTCCTAAAATCCTTGTATTCCTTGAGTATACCCTACTTGGTGTTGGAACACTCTGCTAAGGTAATGCTGTATTCAATTGATTATTATTTTATTTAGGAAGTTATAGTTTTGTTTATAAGTGATATAAAACTCTCTATATAGTTTCTTTTGTGGCATACATTCTGTCTCTGTTTTGGAGCAGGTACTATCAGTGTAAACACTTGAAGGAGATAAGCCATCTTAGTGGTCTTCTCTGATGTAGGTGCCATGTTCTCTGTTGTACATAATAAAAAAATTACTAATGCTTCACTCCCTATATATAACGTAATTCCAATGGATCATGAATTTAAATGTAAAACATAAAACTATTAACTTTTGGGAAAAATAAGAGGAAATCTTTGGGACATAGGGCCTGGTGAAGCATTCTTAAATATGATACCAAAAGCAAGACCCCATGATAGGTTGCTTAATGGCCCTTCAAGTATGTCCATGTCCTAATCCCAGAAACTTTGAATATGCTACATTACATGTTAAAGGAGACTTTGCAGAAATGATTAAGTTAAAGATCTTGAGATGGGGAGGTTATTCTGGATTATCCAGGTTGGCCTAATGTGATGACAAGATTCCATATGAGAGGGAGACACGAATCTCAGAGTCAGAGAAAGAGACGTGATGACAGAAGCAGAGATTGGAGTGATGCCAACAGCTAGAAGGGGACAATGAGCAATAAATGTGGACAACCTCTAGAAGTCAGAAAAGGCAAAGAACAGCTTTCCCCTAGAGCTTCTAGAAGGAACACAGCCCTGCCGACATCTCTTTTTTTAATCTTTTTTTTATTGTATAATATGACATATATGCAAAGCAAAGAAATAAAAAAAGCAATAGTTTTCAAGCACTCTTCAACAAGTAGTTACGGGATATATCCAGAGTTTGTCATGGGCTACCACACCATCAGCTCACATTTTTTTCCTTCTAGCTGCTACAGAATATAGGAGGCTAGAAGGAATAAGTATTTTTTATAATCACAATCAAACTTTAGTTTTCTTTTCTGTGAAAAATAACATATATACAAAAAAGCAATAAATTTCAAAGCACAACACAACAATTAGTTGTAGAACAGATTTCAGAGTTTGGTATGGGTTACAATTCCAAAAGTTTAGGTTTTTACTTCTAGCTGCTCTAAGATACCGGAGACTAAAAGATATATCAATTTAATGATTCAGCAATCATATTCATTTGTTAAACCCTACCTTCTCTGTATAACTCCACCATCATCTTTGATCTTTGTAGCCCACTCTTTAGGGTTATTTAGGCTACGCCCTAAATTTCTAACTTTTTTACGTTGAAAGGGGTGTCAACAATATGGGGTAGGAAGATGGAACTAGCTGAGGTTCTGGAGAGGCTGGGTCCTTTGGGTTTCATGACTTATCTGGTCCAGGGACCCATCTGGAGGTTGTAGGTTTCTGAAAAGTTACCCTCGTGCATGGAACCTTTGTAGAATCTATATATTGCCCTAGGTGTTCTTTAGGATTCCATGAGCACTAGAGAAGAATGTATAACCTTGTGTTTTAGAGTGCAATGACCTATATATGTCTGTTTGTTCTAATTAATTTATCAAGTTATTTAACTCCTCAATTTCCTTGTTGATCTTCTGTCTGGTTGTTCTATCTATAGGGGAGAGTGGTGTATTGAAGTTTCCGACTATTATTGTTGAAACATCTATCATTCCCTTCAGTTTTTCCAATGTCTGTCTCATGTACTTTGAAGCCCCTTGATTGGGAGTATAAACATTTATGATTGTTATATCTTCTTGGTGAATCGACCTATCAATTAATATATAGTGTCCTTCTTTGTCTCTTATGATGTCCTTAAATTTAAAGTCTATTTTGTCCGATATTAGTATAGCTACTCCTGCTTTCTTTTGGTTACAACTTGCGTGGAAAATCTTTTCCATACTTTCACTTTCAATCTATTTGTATCCTTGTGTCTAAGATGAGTCTGTGGTAAGCAGCATATAGCTGGATTAGGTTTCTTAATCCATTCTGCCAATCTGTACATTTTAATTGGTAAGTTTAGTCCATTAACATTCAAAGTTAGTACTGAAAAGGCGTCTCTGATTCCACCATATTATCTTTTTGATTTTATTTGTCAGATCTATATATTCTTTTCCCACATATCACATATCAGACAAATCTTTTTAAAATTACCCTTGTGGTACTCTTCAATTCTGTGCCCTCCTCCAGACCTCCCTCTCTTGTCTTTTTTTTTTTTCAGCCAGCAGAACTCCTTTTAGTATTTCATGTAGAGCTGGTCTCTTGTTGACAAGTTCTTTCAGGACTTCTTTGTCTGTGGAAACTTTAATCTCTCCTTCAATTTTGAAGGACAATTTGGCTGGGTACAGAATTCTTGGCTGGAAGTCTTTCTCTTTCAGGATCTTGAATATATCATACCACTGCCTTCTCACTCCAGGGTGCTAGTTGAGTGGTCTGAACTCAGTCTTAGTCAATTTCCTTTGTATGTAAATAGATTGTTTCTCTTGCTGCTTTCAGGATTTTCTGCTTCTCTTCAACATTTGACTGACTGATCAGTATGTTCCTTGGGGAAGGCTTATTTGGATTTATTCTGTTTGGAGTTCTTTGGGCTTCTTTGACTTGTATATCTATGTCCATTATGAGGGTTGGGAAGTTTCCCCCCATTATATCCTCAAGTACTTTTCCTAGCCCTTTACTCCTCTCTTCTCCTTCTGGGACACCAATGATTCTTATATATGAGTGCTTCGTTTTGTCTATCATTTCTCTGAGTTCCCATTCAATTTTTTCCATCACTTTTTGCCATGTGCTGTTTGAGTCTTCAAAGTCAATTATCCCGTCCTCTATATCATGTATTCTTTCTGCTGTCTCTTCAAATCTGGTGTTGTGTGTCCCTAGAATGTCTTTTATTTGGTCAACAGAGTCTTTAATCTCCATGATATCTGTTATTTTTCTATTTATTCTTCCAAAATCCTCTTTATTCTTCTACTGTATTCTTCATCTCTTTATGTCATTTGCTATCCCACTTACTTTATTAAGTAGAGTTGTATGAACATCTTTGATTAGTTGTTCCAAAATCTTATCTCCTTTGGTGTTTAATTTAGTCATTAGGCAAGGCTATATCTGTCTGCATTGTGATATGCTTAGTGATCTTCTGCTGTCTTCGTGGCATGTAAATCTGACCGATTTACTTTGGAGTTGATTTCATTCAGTAGTCTAAGGCCTTTTGTTTGCAGGAAGGTTGGACAGCAGGGAACAGGGTGGGGCACTCAGTATGGTGATTTGCTTCAGGGCAGGTATAGGTGCAGGTTGGGGATGTTATGCTGATGCTTGTGAATGTGGGCCCCCACAGCCAGGGAGTATGTAGTCAGGAGTGGGTGCACTGGTCTGGGGGGCTTAACCCTGGTGTGCACTGGTCTAAGGTAAGGGGCACTTGTTTGCTGTGTACAGCTGTGACAGCAGGTCGGTATTATGCCTTCATGGATTGGGGGCAGATATGACCCGGCTGTGCAGGTCAGCACTTTCTCAGGGCTGGGAAGTATGGCTGAGGGATGTGCGCATGTGCGGTTCTAGGACTGCTGTAAAGTGCGGTTCCCAGAGCTGAATGACATGACTGCCAGCCTGCGCACATGCGTGGGCCTGGGAGTGCTGTAAATGGATGTGCAGAGCTCAGGCGGTGTGGAGTGAGGCTGTGCAACAGTATGGGTGGGCGGGGTGGGGGGGAGGAGGCAGGGGTAGCCTAGGTATGGAGGTTTGTGCCCGCAGCCTTTTTGCACTGGCAATAGCCTGCAGGGAACAGGGAGGGGAAGTAGTGCTCAAGAAGTGTGCAGGAAAGGTGGGTTGGGCTGCACTTGGGTGGGAGTGGGGGACAGGTACGTGAGCTGGGGTCTGGTGTGTAGGCGTGCCTGGAGTGCAGAGAATAGGAGTCAGTGACAGGGTTCGGGTGCGTGGAGTGTGGGGTGAGTCGCTGGTTATGGGGCTGCGCTGGTGAGGATAGCGTTCCCAAGGAATGAGGCCTGGCTCACTTCCTAGTCCCAGGCTCCCATCCGTGCACTCCCACAGGCTCACCTCTCAGTTCCTCAGCCTCTGCAACCAGGGCTGCCATATGTGGTGCAGAAGGCTCTCCCAGATCAGCTGCCCTTCTGAATCACCCCCTTAGTTGCCCTCCTGTCCCTTCTCTAACTTTTCCGTGGAACAGGTCTAAGCTCAAGCTAGTCTATTTGGCCATTTCCCAGAAATCCCCCATCTATTTTTAAGACTGAATAATATTCCATTGTATGGATATATCACGTTTTGTTTATCCATTCATCAGTTAATGGGCAAAGTTGTTTTTTTGATATTATGAATAATCTTCTGTTTTTTGGTATTATGAATAATTCTGCTATGAACACGCATGTATGAGTTTTTTTGTGTGAATCTATGTTTTCATTTTTCTTGGGTATATACCTGGGAGTGGAATTGCTGGACCATAAGGGAACTCTGTTTAACTTTTTGTGAAGAAGTGCTGGAATTATTTTCCTCAGTGACTCACCATTTTACATTCCTACCAGCAATGTCTGATGGTTCCACTTTCTCCACATCCTCACCAGTGTTTGTTATTGCCTGTCTTTTTTTTTTTTACATGGGCAGGCACCAGGAATCGAACCCCGGTCCTCTGGCATAGCAGATGAGCATTCTTGCCTGCTGAGCCACTGTGGCCCGCCCTTGCTTGTGTTTCTGGTATTATATCTAAGAAACCAGTGCTTACTCCATGGTCATGAAGGTTTATCTCTATATTTTCTTCTAGGAGTTTTATAATTTTAGCTCTTACATTTAATTATTTGATCCATTTTAAATTAATTGTTGTATATGGTATGAGATAGTGGTCTAACCTCATTCTTTTGCATGTGTATATCCAGTTTTCCCAGAACCATTTGTTGAAGAGACTATTCTTCCCCACTGAATGGACTTGGCACCCTTATTGAAAAAATTGACTATAAATGTATGGGTTTGTTTCTGGACTTTCAGTTCTTCTATTTATATATATATATATTTAAATTAATATAATTTTCACTTTGAGGAGAATCCATGTAATTTTTGCCCATTCTCAGAACTAATTTAGATGCGGTCCATAGGAGCTCACTAAGGAAAATTAAACTGATAATTAGGTCTCTAGAAAATGAGGAATGGGAGGTATAGCAGGGTATTGGAAAGAGCTTGTAGACCTGGATTTGAATCCGTCTCTCCAGAGCTGTGTGGTTTTGGACAAGTTACTTAACCTCTCTGAGCTTTTGGTTCTGTGCAGTGGAGATGATAACACTCTCAATTTCACAGGGCTAGTGTTAGCATTAGAGAAAAAGGTGGTAAAAGTGATAGCAGAGTCCCTGGCACATAGTAGATACTTGACAAAGGAAAAACTTTCACCTTGAACGTGGTTTGGGGGCTCCCTCCTTTCTGACCCAGGGTGGTTATGTGGGATCAGGAGATATGGGCAACTCAGTGAGTACCTATGCTAGCACCCACAGTTCTGCTCCTATCTCCTACACTGTGCAATAGCTCTAGTTCCACTCCCTTCTTTTCTGTTAGGGTCAGCGAAATGAGTAGATAGAGGAGAGGAAAATGGCTCCCCACAGACGAGCTTTCTGGCAAGAAGGGAAAATCTTAGGTAGGCCAGAAATGAATCAGAGTAATTAATAAGTAGTAATATCATGCTTTATATATCCAGAGCTTTATTTTTATTTATTTATTTATTTATCTTTTGTATGCTGTATGGTGGGGGTCATATTTCATTATTTCTCCATGTGAGTATCCCATTATTGCAGCACCATTTGTTGATTTTTGGGGGCTGAGGGGTGAGTGCATGGGCCAGGAATCAAATGCGAGTCTCCTACATAGCAGGTGAGAATTCTACTAGTGACCTACCCTTGCACCCCCCAGAGCTTTATTTTTAGAAAAGAAAAACAGCACAACTTGGTGCAAAAGCTTTTGCCACAGCCTAGAATTCCATCATTGCCATAGTAAAACTGTCTGCTTACATCAGAAGTCTGGGTTCCAGTTTCGCTTTGTGGTAGTCCCCAAATTGTAAGGAAAGGGCCTAAGACAAACTACCCCATCCTAGACAAGACTTCCAAGCTTAAAGCTAAGTAGTGATGGTATCACTGAGGCTCAAGAGGAGGTGTGCTTTTTGGGCAGCTCATTACTCTCATCAGAGAATAGGCTGGAGTTAGGGGCCAAAAAGATTTGTGGAAAGGGAGAACCCCCCCCCCCACCCCGAGACTCTGCTTCCTGAACCTGGCTATGCCCTAGAAAATCCGGGGTGATAGAGACAACTTCTCTGGCAGCCAGCCCTCCCTAACTGTCCCTTGCCCTGCTGATTTCTTCCCCTAAGCCTGCCTTGGCCACTTGGGAGAGGATTTAATTGGTGGAATCTTGATTCATTAAGTATGTTCTGGTTCTGGTTTGGCTGGCTTCCCTTCTCATCCTTGAGATCCACCTATCTCCCCAAATTCTTCCCCTCCTGTGGCCCTAGTTGGAGTCTTCATAGCTTTAGGGGTTGAGTAATGGGGACATCCAGCTCCCATTATAAGATTGTTAGCTCCTGGGTCTCAGGGAGGCCATATTGAACTTTGTACTGGTCAAAAAGCTTGCGCAGTGCACTGATGTAAAGTGTGTGGTACTTTTCCACTGTCTTCTTGTCTGGACTTTTAATCCTGGGGATCGGCAAGGGTTCCCCAACTGTGGGGAAGAGAAGAGACAAGCATCAAAGTCACCTCCCCATTCAAATTACCCATCCCTCAGAGGAGGCCACATATTGAAACACAGTATCTGGGTCCCCTCTTCTCCGTTCATTTTTCCCCTTTTGCCCCATCCCTAGTCTGTCCTTCATTCTCCACCCATTCAATCCCATGCATGCCCAACGGAAGGAACGCAAGCTCAGGAGAATGCTGAAGGAACATGCGCGCGCGCGCGCGTGTGTGTGTGTGTGTGTGTGTGAATAATGACACTTGCATGGCAGTGATTGAGCCCTGGAGATACTGGAAAGCTCACAGTGGTGGACTGAATTATGTACCCCAGTTAAGACATGTTCTTGTTCTTGGTCCACATTCTTGTGAGTGTGGAACCATTGTAAATAGGATCTCTTAAAGATGTTATTTCAGTTAAGTGTGGCCAACTGAATCAGGCTAGGCTTTAATACAGATTACTGGGGTCATTGATAAGCAGAATGAAATTCAGACATAGGGAGAGAAAGCCATAGAAAGAAGCCAGATGTCGATGAACCTGGAAGAGAAAGGAGAATATGCATTGTCTGTGACAGAAAAGCCAAGGACCAAAGGATTGCTGGCAGCCAGCCCCCAAACACCAGTCTTTGGGGAGAAAGCATCTCTTTGCTGATGCCTCGATTTTGGACTTCTAGCTTCAAAACTGTGAGCTAATAAATTCCTGTTGTTTAAGCCAACCCATTGTATGGTATTTATTCTTAGCAGCTGGGAAACTAAAACACTCACCAACAGTGGTAATGGGCCGATTGAAAGGCATGAAACCCCAAGATCCCTGAGTGAGGCCCTGGCCATGGAAGGTACAGAAATTTATGCCCAGGATTCTTTTGAATATGCTCTGGAAGTTTTTCTGGAAGAACCTCAGCCACGTGCCCTCAGGGAATATCTCCTGATGGTGAACATCATTCTCTCCAAAGGAATAGGAAGGGACAAGGTATGACCTGTGAAGAGAGGGGCCAGGAGTGTGAGGTCTCTGAAGAAGCTCCCACAGCAAATTCTCTCCAAGGTGGGAAACATTTCCAACCTCTCTATTATAGGACTCCCCATTATGACCAGGCATCCAAATATCTCCAACCTTGTGTCTCATTCTTGCCATGCCTCATTCTCCCAGCTGAACCCATTGAGGGGCGCTGTTGTGCCTTGTCTGTGATGGGAAGAAACTAATCTCAGGCTATCTAACTACCTTCATTGTACCCAGAAACTACGGTGATCTTGCTAACCTGTATATCACTTCCCTGCTTGGAGCTCTTCAGCAGCTTCTCACTTTGTACCATGCCACTTGGCATGGCCTTTATGTTCTAGCCATGCCTACCTGGTAGCTTCACCTCTTCCCCCTCTTTCCTTGCAATTTGCTTAGTCATTCTAAGTGTGCCAAGTTCTCTTTTACCTTGTGTGTCTTTGCAATCTCCTCCCTCTGCCTGAAATGCTTTTCTTCTATCTAACTCTATTTTGCCCTTCAATGGTCAGGTCAGACTTCACACCCTTGAAGAAACTTCCTTTGACCACCTGCAGTCTCCTCCTACCCCCCCAACACTGTGGATTAAGTACCCTTCCTCTAGTGCTTACTTCTCCAACACTAACACCACTAACGCTACCCTAACCCTGTATTGCTATCATCTGCTTACTTGCTGTCTCCCCTAGTAGAAAGGAGGTTTATCAAACTCAAGAACTGTGTCTTACTCATCTTTGAATTCCTAAAGCCTGACACAGTGCCTGACTCATTATAGGTCTTCATTGAATGCCTGATTCTTTTCCCCTTTTGGTCTGATTGGAAACTCTTACCAATATTTCAATTCACAATTCAGTTGTTACCACCTATAAAACCTCTACTCTGGGTCAAAGTCTTTCCAGCAATTGGTGTTCCCACAGTACTTTGTACAAATCTCCATTGTAGTGCTTCATTCATTCAGCAAAATTTTTTTGAGTTCTTTTCATACACCAACACTGTTTTAGGCCCTGGGGATACATCAGTCAATCTAAGAGTTAACAAAAAATTTGTTCTCAAAGAGCTTACCTTTTACTGGGGGGAGGACAGACAATGAACAACAAAAATAATAATAAAATAATAATAATAGAGATGATAATGCCAGGCCAGAAAAAACAACAACCAGAATGGTCAGTAGACCTTATTGAGAAGATAACGTTTGGGCAAAGGAGGTAAAGGAATGAGTAAAGCTGTTATTTAGAGGAACAGTATTTCAGGCAGAGGGGACAGCTAGAGCAAAGGCCTTAAGGCAGGAGTGTGTGGCCTGTTCGAGGGACAGCACAGAGACCAGTGTAGCTTAATGGAGTGATCAAGAGGAAAGAGTAGGGGGTGGTGAGATCAGAAAAGTGGCTAGAGACCAGATCATTTGAAGTCTTGTAAGGACTTTGGCTTTTGTTCTGAGTAGTGACATGATCTGACTCACTTTCAACAAGATCATCCTGGTTGCAATTGAGAACAGACTATTGGGAGTGGTAGAGGCAAGAATAGAAACAGGGTGACCAATTAGAAGGCTGATGCAATAATTCCAGTGAGAGATGATAATAGTTTAGATTAATGGGTTGGTAGTTGAGGTGGTAAGAAGTGGTTGGATTCTGGATATGTTTTGTAAATATATATGCATGCTTTTGTCTTTCAATTGGACTGAGTTCCTGAAAGGGAGGGACGAGGTCTAATTTATTTTCATATCCTTAATTCTTAGTTCCATGCCTAACACAGTAGGAGTTCAATCACTGCTGAATGAATGCATTCTTTCTCAAACCAGATCGTATGTTCATTGAGGGAAGTTACCACATCTTTCTGATTTCCACAGCATCAAACCTTCCTTGTCCCTGGTAGGTTCTCAATGCCTCTCAGTTATTGGTTTGCTATAGAATGAAGTCTCTCTCCTCCAGTCTCTCATTCTCCCATGCTAATAGGCAAATGGTAAAAGGTCTTCTTTCGAATGGTTAAAATGACAGATTAAATGATAAAAACTGTTATATATGTGTTACCACAGTAAAAATTTATAAGTAATAAATAAAAATCACTTTGGAAATAAAGGCATTCTTCTGTTGTTCTTTCTCGAACCTCAGATAAGAAATATGCCAACTGAAATGTGTCAGGAGGCCCAAACACCCTAAGGCACAGTGTGAGTGGGTAAAGAGAAGCAATTAGAGGGAAGAGGGAGCCTCCCTCTAACAGATTTTTGAGGGAGGGCATAGTTCTGGAGAGCTACTGCAGAGGGCCTAAAGAACCTTGACAAGAGGGCACCAAAACCTAGGGACCCACCCTGTCTTCAATGCCAGCTTCACAAAACCTTTGCGATGTTTGAGGATGATGGTGGAGGCTCCTGGCTGGGACAACAGGGCTTCAGAAGCTCCACCCACTACAATAGACACTGCATTGCCTGAGCCATTCTGGGTCAACAAGTACATCAATGCCGATTCACTCACCGGGCACACACCTGTGAAACCAAAGTGGCATAGAAAACTTAGTGTCTGAGAATGGGATGAAGGGCTCCTCTAGGCTATTCCTACTGGAGACAGTTTTTCTCTTTCTTGACTATTAAAGGTTATACCCTTCTCTGTCTTTGACTCCATATTCTGGGCTAGCCTTAGCCTGAGATTGGTCTGTAAGGTCAGATGCTTGCCTCAGGGATGTATGCTACTAAAGTTGGGACTATACTGTGTTCCTCTGTATATATAGCCTACTGTCTCTCAGCTTAATAGTATTTAAGCCCACTTCATTCCCTCCTTCTCTTCCCATGAACCACTGCTGTCATCCACTCTGCCCAGGCTGACAGCACTGGACACCCTCCAGAGTTCACTCTTCTGGGAATGATCAGGACTAGCTACTCCAACCTGCTTCCCCCCTATGAACAACCTGCCAAAGGGAAACCATTAGTTTGTGTTCCTGGAAAGAAGGCAGACCCCAGAGCCATCCCAAGCCAAATTCAAGTAGAGATGAATGGAGGAGTGAGGGTGACACCCTGTTGTTCCATAATAGTCTCAGAGTCTTTCCTCACTTCTGTCTCCCATTTTTGTCCTGCGCTTATCTTCTAGTCTCTCCTGGGATAGCAGAAATTACCTTCAGGCCCAAGTCATTGAGAGAAACCCTTGCTCCAGAGCCATGTCAACCTGAGAGGGGAGCAGAAGCACTTTCTAGTGGCTCTAGTGGTTTCACTGGCCCCTCCGGTATATATCTTACCTTTCCATATTCGACTTCAGTGTTTTCTGGTGTCCAGAAAGATGTGTATTTGTCCAGAGAGAAGGACATTTGTCACAGTGCCCTGGCATTGGGAAGTTGTACTGGATTCTGATGGATGCCTATCTTTTATCCCTTGGGGTCTCATGCAATGATGTCGGGTTGCCCAGGAGATGAAGAGTATGGGCCAAGAGCATACCAGCTAGTATGAGACTTAAAAATGTCTTTAAGACACCCTGGGATGACAGCTGCTAGTCTGGCCCAAAGAAGCCAACTGACATCCCAGAAAAAGTCTTGCAGAGTTCATATGAGCTTCCCCATTCATGCCTGATTTTCCTTGCATTTTAATTTGGCACTTGGCTTTCACCTTTTGCTTTCCAGTTGGACTTTGATCTTGAACTCCAGCTTTCTGGTTCCTCCTCAGAAAGGATTCTCAGTGACTTTTAGGAATTCTACAACTTACCCTGCTCCCGACCACAATCCTGCCAACCAAATCTTGAACAAAACCTGGTACTGGTCACATACTCCTTTTACTGGACCAGTGTGTTCTGGATCCAGCAGGGAGTGATAGTTAGACTGACTGTCAGGGTTTATTTTGGCTGGTGTCCTTAAATAGGTGAGAGAATAAGATGAGTTATTCTACTCACCCATTGACATCACATATTCTCTCACGAGTGGGATCCAGAAGATTCCTTCCAAGGTCCCTACAAAGGGGGTGATAGCTGGGAAAATTCGAGCAAAGCCAGTGGCTTCAGTGGCAAAATTGATGAAGATACCATAACAGAGAATGCCATGGGGGTGGCTGGGAATGATGTAGTTGTGCTTGGGAGAGAGGTCATGAGTCTTCACCAGCTGTTAGAGAAAGACTGAGTCAGAGTATTGAAAAGGAAAAACGAAGAGAGGAGGTGGACTCGGGTCAGCAGGTAGCCTATGTTTCTCTTGGGGAGTCCCAAATCCCTGTTCCTTAGAAAATCATCATTGCCATAGGATTGCTATGGGTCAGGATGCTCAGAGAGGTTGACCACGGTTTGCCATTGTCCCCGCACCTGCCCATCCATCATGGGTCCTGCTTTGATTATGTCTCTGGGCCTTGACTTGCATTGTCAGCCACCAAAGCCTTTGTAAGCATGGGGTTGGGAGGAGAGGGAGAGTGTGGATATCAGGGACTTAGGGCACCTAGAGGAAGGATGGTCACCTTTATGGGGAAGTAATCTCGGAAATACTTCCAAAGCGTCCAATTTCGTACCCAAGCTGACCGCCTACCACCTGTGGGTGCAGAAGGAAAGAAAAGATGGGACATTATCAATCTTTCCACCTTGTCTCACAGGTGGAGGGTTCCATCTATAGTCTTCACATCACAGGAGGGGCCTCCTCATGCTTCCATGCTTTGGGGACTCAGAGCCATAGTTACTGTCCCTGAATCCAATGCTAGACATAGGAAGCCCCTGTTCCTCTAGAGTCAGCCAGAAAATTATAGTTAGGGAGACTGTCTGAGGCTGGGGGCACCTGCCTCAGAAACTGTAACCTCTTAATTCTTCCTGGGAAGCATGGTAGAGACCTCTGTCTCTATCAAGCTTTGTTCTCCCCTCTCCCATTCCATTCCCTCTACCTCCTTCCTTTGCCTCTCTTCTTCACCCACCTCTCCCCTTCCTTTCCATTCCCTTGCTCCTTCTACCTTCTTTCAATCCCTTCTTTCTGTCTCTCCCACTCTCTCAGTCCCATCCCTCTCCTTCCATGACCCTGGGGGAGGGGGGGGTCATTTTTCCATCCTTGGTACAGACAAGGGCCACCCTTCTATCCCTTCCCCTCACCTTGACTGTGGGTATTCCAATCATAGGCAAGCCAGGCTAGGGAGAGCACCGCCACAGGCCAAAACTTAGTAAACACCAGAAAGTAGGGTATAAGGACAATGGGAATAGCTCCTGAGGAAACACAAACATTTTATGTCTTTCAGTACCTTTCAGGGTTCAGCACACCTCTTATAACCCTGATCTCTGCTCTACACAGGTGGAGTAGAGTGGAGTCAAGGCTGGTATAGAAATCTCTCCTCTCACCTTCCCCTTTCCCCTCAGCCTAGCCATTGAATTTGGGTCCCCTTGATGGCTGAAATCTTAAACTGGGGTCAAAGGACAGCCCTGCTTGGCAAGGGGAAATAGCATGTGGGGCCAGTGGCTGACATTCCCATTCTGGAATTTCAGAAAATCGTTTCTAAAAGTTTGGCCTTCCCCATGACAAACTCTGGGATCTGTCCTGTAACTACTTGTTGAAGAGTGCTTTGAAAACTATCACTTTTTTCCTCTTTTTGCTTTGTATATATGTTATACTATACAATAAAAAAGTTAAAAAAAAGTTTGTTCTTCCTGCCTTTGTTGAATTGCTAAGTCAGCATACTCAAGCGAGAGGTATTAACTGCAGTAAACAAGCTGTTCGATGCCGAGCAGAAAACATGGATTAGAAACTTGTGTGTTTTGTCCCATTCAAAATGTCTCAAACATTCAGAAGGGGAAAAAGTTTGTCTGTGTTAACAAAGGGCTACAGAAGGCTGTGAAATGCAGAAATGAAACATCTCACAGATGTGGGAATGGAATTCTATTTTAAAACCTGAATTCATGAGAAAGATGGGCTCAGTACACATATCGAGAGGCTGAAAAAAAAAAAAAAAGACCTAGCTAAAGGAGTGACTTCTTTGACCAGATAACTACATCACGGTAGATAAAAATTTCAGAGAGGGGGAAGAAATCCAAGTAACCAACCACCAGCGGGTTGTCTCTTGCATTTTGGACACTGAATGGGCATTTCCTTAAAAAGTCATGCTGTGTAATTCTACAACATGGATGATCCTTGAAAACATTATGTTGAGTGAAATAAGTAAAAAACAAAAAGACAAGTGTTGTAAACATCCATTTATATAAAATATCTAGAATAGGCAAATTCATAGAGGCAGAAAGTAGATTAGAGATTACCAGGGACTGATGTGAGGAGAGGAGGGGGGTTATTGCTTAATGGGTACAGATTTTGTTTGGGGTGGTGAAAACATTTTGGTAATGGATGATGGTAATGATTGTACAACCTGTGAATATAATTAGTGCCACAGAATTGTATACATAAAAATGGAACATTTTATGGTATATGTATATTCCAATATAAAAAAGTCATGTTATAGAGTAAAAGAAACTTTAGTAAGAGACTGAATTCCCCTTACAAGAATGGGCTGAACGGGTCTAGATTGTAAGCTTATAAAGCAGCCACATATTCAGGAGTTGTAACTATTATTTCTAAATTCTGAGATACCGAACTATTTGTATACAACCTGGTCATTCCCAGAAGCTTTGGGTATTTATGTGATACCTGAGATCCCAGAGTTAGAGCTCTGAAGCTATGAAAGTCAGCACTACCCCACACAGGAACTGTTTAAAAAGTTGAAAAAGGGATCAGATTTCATCTAGAGATATGAATGAAGGGGACCTGGACAGGACTGAGGTAGATCAGAATACAGGGTAAAGGATGATATCGTCCATATTTTAAAACTTCAACTTCTCTGTGAGACCAAAGGGAGAGATGTTTATTTGGTGCAAAATTTATATTTTGGGTAGCATATTACTTAATTTATCTGGCATGATCAGTTTAGTTGAACACCATAAGTGCATGGAATCTTGAATAGGGCATGAGATCTTGTTGGTTTATCCAGGTTAGGGTCTATGCGATAGACCCCAGAGTAATTTGGGCAGTGGATAATGAAGTATCTGCAAAGTTCCCATGAAAGTTGAAAGGAGGAAATATTCAACTTCCCTATTTGGAGAATTTCTGATATTCTCTCAAGCAATGGGGGCAACTAAATCAATAGGCTGAGTGCTTAATCTTGGAGTTTGCCCCTATGAAACTTATTCCTGCAAAGGATAGGCTAGGCCTACTTAAAATTATGCCTAAGAGTCCCCACCAGAGAATCTCTTTCGTTGCTCAGATGTGGCCTGTCTCTCTATGCCAACTTGGCAGGTGAACTCATTGCCCTCTCCCCTACATGGGACATGACTCCCAGGGGTGTACATATCCCTGGCCACATGGGACAGAACTCCCGGGATGAGCCAGGATCCAGCATCAAGGTATTGAGAAAGACTTGTTGACCAAAAGGGGGAAGAGAGAAATGATACAAAATAAAGTTTCAGCAGCTGAGAGATTTCTAACAGAGTCAAGATGTTATTCTGGAAGTTATTCTTATGCATTACATAGATATCCCCTTTTCAGTTTATGGTGCATTGGAGTGGCCAGAGGGAAGCCTGAAACTGTTCAGCTGTGTTCCAGTAGCCTTGATTGTTCTTTTTTGAATTTTTTTAAATATATGATCATTCCATTCTACACATATAATCAGTAATTCACAATAGCATCACATAGTTGCATATTCATCATCATGATCATTTCTTAGAACATTTGCATCAATTCAGAAAAAGAAATAAAAAGACAACAGAAAAAAATTCATACACACCATATCCCTTGCCCCTCCCTTTTGTTGATCACTAGCATTTCAATCTACTAAATTTATTTTAACATTTCTTCCCCCTATTAATTTTTATCCATATTTTTTCCATTTTTTAATTTTTAAAAAATATCAACGAACACTAACATTTTTAACTTATGATCATTCGTTGTACATATATAATCAGTAATTCACAATTCATCACATAGTTGCATATTCATCATCATGATCATTTCTTAGAACATTTGCATCAATTCAGAAAAAGAAATAAAAAGACAGCAGAAAAAAATTCATATATACCATACCCCTTACCACTCCCTTTTTCTTGATCACTAGCATTTCAGTCTAAATTTATTTTAACAATTTGTTCCCCTTATTATTTATTTTTATTCCATATGTTTTACTCATCTCTTGATAAGGTAGATAAAAGGAGCATCAGAGACAAGGTTTTCACAATCCCACAGTCACATTGTGAAAACTGTATCATTATACAATCATTTTCAAGAAACATAGCTGCTGGAATACAGTTCCACATTTTCAGGTAGTTCCCTCTAGCCTCTCCATTACATCTTGACTACCAAGGTGATATCTATTTAATGCATAAGAATAATCTATAGGATAACCTTTCAACTCTGTTTCGAATCTCTCAGCCATTGACACTTTATTTTGTCTCATTTCATTCTTCCCCCTTTTGGTCAAAGAGGTTTTCTCAATCCCTTGGTGCTGAGTCTCAGCACATTCTAGATTTCTGTCCCACATTGTTAGGAAGGTCCACACCCCTGTGAGTCATGTCCCACGTAGACAGGTGGAGGGCGGTGAGTTTGCTTGTTGTGTTGGCTGGAGAGAGAGGCCACATCTGAGCAACAAAAGAGGTTCTCTTGGGGGTGACTCTTAGGCCTAATTTTAAGTAGGCCTGACCTACTTAAAACTCCTACTTTGTGGAGTTAAGTTTCATATGAACAAACCCCAAGATTGGGGACTCAGCCTATTGCTTTGGTTGTCCACTGCTTGTGAGAATATTAAGAATTCTTCACATGGGGAAGTTGAATTTTCCCCTTTCTCACCATTCCCCCAAGGGGACTTTGCAAATACTTTTTTACTCACTGTTCAAATCACTCTGGGATTTATTGGGGCATCACTCTGGACAAACATACAAAATTTTATGCCCTACTCAAGGTTCCATGTACTTATGGTGTTCAATTAAGCTATCAACATTAATTATATTAGGAACTGCACTAGTCAAAATATAAATTTTGTACCAAATAACCATTTCTTGCTTTAGTCTCACACATAAGTTAAAAATTTTAAATGTTAATTATCACCTATTTTCAACACCCTGCAGTAATGACATTCCTTTGTTCTTCCTCATGCAAAAACATTTTTACATTTGTACATTTATTTAGTCACTAGCATATACACTCTAGGCATTCCTAGATTATACCATCTCAATCTTTATCATCTATCTTTCTTTCTGATTTCATTTGTGCCCTCAGCCCTCCTCCCTCTATCATTCTCACATTCAGCTTCATTCAGTATTTTAACATCATTGTATTACAGTTAGGTAGTACTGCACTGTCCATTTCTGAGTTTTCACAATCAGTCTTGCTGCACAATCTGTATATCTTCAGCTCCAATTACCCAATATCTTACTCTATTTCTATCTCCTGATGGTTTCTGTTACCAATGACATTCTCCAAGTTTATTCACTAATGTCAATTCATATCAGTGAGACCATACAGTATTTGTCCTTTTGTTTCTGGCTAATCTCACTTGGCATAATATCCTTAATGTCCATCCATGTCGTTACATACTTCATAACTTTATTCTGTCTTAACAGCTGCATAATATTCCATCGTACATATATACCACAGCTTGTTTAGCCACTCGTCTGTTGATGGACATTTTGGCTGTTTCCATCTCTTCAAAATTGTAAATAATGCTGCTATAAATATTGGTGTGCAAATGTCCGTTTGTGTCCTTGCCCTCATGTCCTCTGAGTAGGTACCTAGCAATGGTATTGCTGGGTCATATGGCAATTCTATACTTAGCTTCCTGAGAACCCACCAAACCGCCTGCCACAGTGGTTGTACCATTTGACATTCCCACCAACAGTGAATAAGTGTGCCTCTTTCTCCACAACCTCTCCGGCACTTGTCGTTTTCTGTTTAATTGAAAATGGTAATTCCCGTGGGTGTGAGATGATATCTCATTGTGGTTTTGATTTGCATTTCCCTAATAGCTAGGGAAGTTGGAAACAGCCAAAATGTCCACCAACAGACGAGTGGCTAAACAAGATGTGGTATATACATACGATGGAATATTATGCAGTTGTAAGACAGAATAAAATTATGAAGTATGTAATAACATGGATGAATGTTGAGGACATTATGCTGAATGAGATTAGCCAGAAACATGTGCCTTTTGGCCATTTGATTTTCCTCTTCTGAGAAGTATCTGTTCAAGTCTTTTGTCCATTTTGTAATTTATTATCTGTCTTTTTGTTGTTGAGTTGAACAATCTCTTTATATATTCTGGATACTAGATGTTTATCTGATATGCCATTTCCAAATATTGTCTCCCATTGTGTAGACCATCGCTTTACCTTCTTGACAAAGTTCTTTGATGCACAACAGTGTTTAATTTTGAGGAGCTCCTCCTTTCTTTCTTTCCTTCCTTCCTTCCTTCCTTCCTTCCTTCCTTCCTTCCTTCCTTTCTTCCTTCCTTCCTTCCTTCCTTCCTTCCTTCTTCTTTCCTTCCTCCCTCCCTCCCTCCCTCCTTCCCTCCCTTCCTTCCTTTCTCTTTCTTTCTTTCTCTCTCTCTCTCTCTCTCTCTCTCTCTCTCTCTCCCTCCCTCCCTCCCTCCCTCCCTCTCTCTCTCTCTCTCTCCTATTATAAGATTTATATGATATTTCCCTATATTTTCTTCTAACAGTTTTATGGTCTTAGATCTAATGTTTAGGTCTTTGATCCATTATCAGTTAATTTTTGTATAAGGAGTGAGATATGGATCCTCTTTCATTCTTTTGCATATGGATATCCAGTTCTCTAGGCACCATTTATTGAAGAGAATGTTTTGTCCCAGGTAAGATGGTTTGACTGCCTTATCAAAGATCGATTGTCCATAGATGAGAGGGTCTATATCTGAACACTCTATTCTATTCCATTGCTCAGTGTACCTATCTTTATGTCAGTACCATGTAGTTTTGACCACTGTAGCTTCATAATACGCCTTAAAGTCAGGTAGCATGAGACCTCCAACTTCACTTTTTTTTCTCAGAATACTTTTTAGCTATTTGGGGCACCCTGACCTTCCAGATAAATTTGGTTATTGGTTTCTCTATTTCTGAAAAGAAAGTTGTTGAGATTCTAATTGGTATTGTATTGAATCTGTAAATCAATTTAGGTAGAATTGACATCTTAACTCTATTTAGTCTTCCAATCCATGAAAACAGTATGCCCTTCCATTTATTTAGGTCTTCTGTGATTTCTTTTAACAATTTCTTATAGTTTTTTTGTATAGGTCTTTTGTTTCTTTAGTTAAATTTATTCCTATATATTTTATTCTTTTGGCTGCAATTGTAAATGGAATTTTTTCTTGATTTCCCTGTCAGATTGTTCATTACTAGTGCATAGAAACACTACAGATTTTTGAGTGTTGATCTTGTAACCTGCCACTTTGCTGTACTCATTTATTAACTCTAGTAGTTTTTGCTGTAGATTTTTTGGGGGTTTTCAACATATAGTATCATAACATCTGCAAACAGTGAGAGTTTTATCTCTTCCTTTCCAATTCCAATGCTTTGTATTTCTTTTTCTTGTCTAATTGCTCTGGCTAGAACTTCCAACACAATGTTGAATAACAATGGTGATAGTGGACATCTTCTGTCTTGTTCCTGATCTTAGGGGGAAAGTTTCCAGTTTTTTCCCATTGAGGATGATGTTAGTTGTGGGTTTTTCATATATTCTCTTTATCATGTTGAGGAAGTTCCCTTCTATTCCTATCCTTTGAAGTGTTTTCAACAGGAAAGGATGTTGAATTTTGTCAAATGCTTTTATGCATCAATCGAGATGATCATGTGATTTTTCTGCTTTGATTTGTTGATATGGTGTATTACATTAATTGATTTTCTTAGTTGAACCATCCTTGCATATCTGGGATGAATCCTACTTGGTCAGGTGTATAATTCTTTTAATGTGCTGCTGGATTTGATTTGCTGGAATTTTGTTGAGGATTTTTGCATCTATATTCATTAGAGAGACTGGTCTGTAATTTTTATTCTTTTATTGTATGTTTGTCTGGCTTTGGTATGAGGGTGATCTCTGGTTTCACAGGAGATATGTATCTTCCTCCTCTTCAGTTTTTTTGAAGAGTTTGAGCAGGATTGGCATTGATTTTTGCTTGAATGTTTGGTAGATTCACATGTGAAGCCATCTGGTCCTGGACTTTTCTTTCTGTGGAGCTTTTATGACTGATTCAATTTCTTTACTAGTGATGGTTTGTTGAGGTCATCTATATCTCTCGAGTCAATGTTGATTGTTCATGCCTTTTGAGAAAGTTGTCCATTTCTACATTGTCGAGTTTATTATCATAAAGTTGTTCATAGTATCCGCTCATTACTTCCTGTATTTCTGTGGGGTCAGTGGTCATGTCTCCTCTTCCATTTCTGATTTCGTTTACTTGCATCCTCTCTCTTCTTTTTGTCAACCTCACTAAGTGTCGATCAATCTTATTGATTTTCTCATAGAACCAACTTCTGGTTTTGTTGAATTTCTCAATTTTTTCATGTTCTCATTTCATTTATTTCTGCTCTAATCTTCATTATTTCTTTCCTTTTGCTTGCTTTGGGTTAGTTTGCTGTTCTTTCTCTAGTTCTTCCAAGCGGACAGTTAATTTCTCAAATTTTGCCCTTTCTTCTTTTTTGATATACGCATTAGGGCAATAAATTTCCCTCTTAGCACTGCCTTTGCTGCATATCATAAGTTTGATAGTTGTTTTTCATTTTCATTTGCCTCGAGATATCTACTGATTTCTCTTGTAATTTCTTCCTTAAACTGGTTGTTTAAGGAACACACAAAAGTGTTGTTGAGTCTCCATATATTTGTGAATTTTCTGGCACTCTGCCTATTATTGATTTCCAGCTTCATTCCTTTATGATCTGAGAAAGTGTTTGTATGATTTCAGTCTTTTTAAATTTATTGAGACTTACTTTCTGACCCAGCATATGGTCTATCATTGAGAATGATCCACGAGCATTTGAGAAAATGGTGTATCCCACTGTTGTGGGGTGTAATGTTCTATAAATGTCTGTTAAGTCTAGCTCATTTATTGTATTATTCAAGTTATCTGTTTCTTTACTGCTCCTCTGTCTAGATGTTCTGTCCATTGATGAGAGTGGGGAATTGATGTCTCCAACTATTATGGTAGATGTGTCTATTTCTCTCTTCAGTGTTTGCCTCATGTATTTTGGAGCATTCTGACTCGGTGCATAAATATTTTTGATTATTATGTCTTCTTGTTGAATTGTTCCTTTGATTAATACATAGTGTTGTTCTTTGTCTCTTTTAACTGTTTTACATTTGAAGTCTTATTTGTTGGATATTAGTATAGCTACTCCTGCTCTTTTCTGATTGTTATTTGCATGAAATATCTTTTCCCAACCTTTCACTTTCAACCTATGTTTATCCTTGGGTCTAAGTTGTGTTTCCTGTAGACAGCATATAGATGGGTCCTGTTTTTTTTTTTTTATCAATTCTGCTGGTCTGTGTCTTTGATTGGGGAGCTTAATCCATTAACATTCAGTGTTATTATTGTATGGCTAGTACTTTCTTCTACCATTTTGCCTTTTGGATTTTATATGTCATATCTAATTTTTCTCCTTTTTACCTTTACTCATAGTTTTCATTTCTACACTCTTCTCCGCACCTCTCTCTCCTGTCTTTTCATATCTGCCTCTAGTGCTCCCTTTAGTATTTCTTGCAGAGCTGGTCTCTTGGCCACAAATTCTCTCAGTGATTTTTTGTCTGAAAATGTTTTAATTTCCCCCTCATTTTTGAAGGACAATTGTGCTGGATAAAGAATTCTTGGTTGGCAGTTTTTCTCTTTTAGTAATTTAAATATCATCCCACTGTCTTCTTGACTCCATGCTTTCTGCTGAGAAATCCATGCATAGTTTTATTGGGCTTCCCTTGTATGTGATTGTTTGCTTTTCTCTTGCTGCTTTCAAGATTCTCTCTTTCTCTTTCACATCTGACATTCTGATTAGTAAATGTCTTGGAGTACATCTATTTGGATCTATTCTATTTGGGGTACGCTGCACTTCTTGGATCTGTAATTTAAGTCTTTCATAAGAGTTTGGAAATTTTCAGTGCTAATTTCTCCGTTAGGTTTTCTCCTCCTTTCCCTTGTCTTCTCTTTCGGGGACACCCACTCATGTATATTCGTGTGCTTCATGTTGTCATTCAATTCCCTGACTCCCTGTTCATATTTTTCCATTCTTCCCCTATATTTTCTTTTGCTTGTTGGATTTCAGATGTTCCATCCCCCAGTTCAGTAATCCTATCTTCTGCTTCTTGAAATCTGACATTGTAGTTTTCCATTTTTTCCATATCTTCTACTGTGCCTTTCATTCCCATAAGTCTGTGATTTGTTTTTTCTGACTATTGATTTCTTTTTTTGTTCATTACTTGTCTTCTTCATATCCTGGTCAATTCATTGATTTGCTTTTTGATGAGGTTTTCCATGTCTGTTCAAACATTCTGAATATTCAGAATGTCAAAGGTTTGTTCCTTTGACTGGGCCATATCTTCAATTTTCCTAGTATGATTCATTATTTTTTGCTGGTGTCTAAGCATTCAATTACCTTATTAGTTTATTGTGGAGGTGTTTTTTTCTTTTACCTAGGATTTTCTTCCTGGTGACTTTGTTGTCTATCTCTTCTTTGACATTCAGTTCAGCTTATTCTGGACCACAAGCTTAGGTTTTGTTTAACAGAGCAGAACTTTTCAGTTCTTGTTTTCTTGTTTCTTGCCCTGCCTGTATGGTGCATTTCCCCCCCCACCCTTAGGAGGGTCTACTTAGGTATTATAGACCCAGCCGATTTTCCCAGACCAAACTGGTCTCCTGTCAATGGGAGTCATCTGTGTCAGTTTTCCATGAGGTGAGACCCAGCAGGTAGAAAGACTTTCCTATGAAGTCTCTGGACTCTGTGTTTTCCAATCCTGCCCAGTATGGGCACTTTTCTGCCTGCAGATCCCACCAGCATAAAAGGTACCATAAAGTGGTACCTTTAACTTCAGCAGACTCTCCCTACTGGGGGCATGGCGGAGACAGAGGAGAGGTTGTAGGCTGGCTTTAATCGCTTCAAATTTCCAAACCCTGAGGTCTGAATTTTCTGAGGGAGGGAATCCACCTGAGCTGGGCCCCACCCCTTTCCTGGGGAAGGCACAGGCTCCAGGCAAACTCTCAAACAAGCTTGTTTCTGCTTATGCCTAGGGCAGTTGTAGCCTAAGAAGCCCTGCCACTGTATCCACAGCCAGTCAAGCTATAGAAATATAGCCACAAAAAAGAAAGAGAAAAATCCTTCTCAGAGCAGGACCCTCATTCCTTGGGTTTGCCAATCAAGAGCATAAGTTAGTATGTTGCTTTGTGTACCTTCAGATCCTATATGCCCCCTTCTTTCCTTCAGGGCCCAGACCCTTTCAAGTTATGTGCTTTCTGATCCAAAAAACCTCTGTTTCTTTTTCTTTTTCTGTCAGCCCTGCCCCCTTGGCACCTGGGGCAAAAATCAGCAACCACTGCTTTGATGAGGTTCAGCTGAGCTGGGGGCCTATTTTTAGTAGTCAGAATTTGTGAATTAATTCCACAATTGGAGCTTAGTTGTGCTTAGCCCCTGCTGCTCGTAAACTCTTTCCTTTCTCCTCTGTGAAGCAGCCTGTGGGGGAGGGTGCTGGCCACCGCAGCTTGGGGCACTCACAGTTTTTGGGGTGGGATCACAGCTGGCTCAGCTGGTCCAGACTCGGGTACACTGTGTGTCCGGTCACTGATGTGGCCCAGCAGTTGTTCTGTGCTGTTCCTGGCTATTTAGTAGCTGCTCTGGAGGATGAACTAAATCCCACACCTCGCTAAGCTGCCATCTTGGCACCCTCTTGAAGACAATTAAATAAGATATGTCTTTTACAATATGATTGTGTGATTGTGAAAACCTGTGTCTGATGCTCCTTTTATTCAGGGTATGGAAGATGAGTAAAAAAATATGGATGAAAAATAAATAATAGGGGATAAGGGGTAAAATGGATTGGATAGATGGAAATACTAGTGGTCAATGAGAGGGAGGGGTAACGGGTATGGTATCTATGAGTTTTTTCTTTTTATTTCTTTTGATGCAAATGTTCTAAAAATGATCATAGTGATGAATATGCAACTATGATGATATTGTGAGCAGTTGGTGTACATCATGTATGGACACTAGTATTTCCATCCACCCAATTTATTTTACCCCTTATCCCTCTATTATTTATTTATTTTTATCCACGTTTTTCTTTTTACTCATCTGTCCATACCCTGGATAAAAGAAGCATTAGACACAAGGTTTTCACAATCACACAGTCACATTGTAAGAGCTATATCTTTATATAATCATCTCAATAATCAGGGCTACGGAACACAGCTCAACAGTTCAGGTACTTCCATCCTGCCACTTCAATACACCAGAAACTAAATTGGATATCTATAAGGTATTGATTTTTTAATTTTGATTTCTAGTTTTTCTCTGTTTTGTGAACACATAAAATGTGATTTATTTTCATGTGTTGACCTTGTATCCTGTGACCTTGCTAGCCTTATTTACTAGTTCTAGGAGTTTTTTTTTTTTTAAATAGATTCCTTGGGATTTTCTACATTGCCAATCATGTCATCTGTGAATAGGGAAAATTTTCTTATTTACATTCTGTATGCCTATCTCCCTTGCTCCCTTCTCTCTCTCTCTCTCTCTCTCAATTTATTGCATTGGCAAAGGACTGTTAGTATGAAGTTGAATACAAATACAAGAGGTGAGCGTGAACATTCTTGTTTTGTTCCTGATACATTCCATCTTTCACTGTTAAGTGTGATGTTAGCTGTATATTTTTGTAGATGCTTTTTATCAGGTTGAGGAAGTTCCTTCTATTTCCTAGTTTCCTGAGAGGAATAATTGAATGTTGAAGTTTGTCAAATGCTTTTTCTTTTTTTAACTTTTTAATTGTATAATATAACATATATACAAAGCAAAGAAAGACAAAAGCAAGAGTTTTCAAAACTCTTTTCAGCAAGTAGTTACAGGACAGATTTCACAGTTGTCATGGGCTACCATATCATCCTCAAATTTTCCCTTCTAGCTGCTCCAGAATATAGGAGGCTAGAAGCCATACTTTTTTTTATCACCATAATCAACTTTCTTTTCTTTCTGTTGTGAAAAATAAAATATACATAAAGCAATAAAGTTCAAAGCACAGCACCATAATTAGTTGAGAACAGATTTCAGAGTTTGGTACGGGTTACAGTTCCACAATTTTAGGTTTTTACTTCTAGCTGCTCTAAGATACTGGAGACTAAAAGAAATATCAATGTAATGATTCAGCAATCATAGTTGTTTGTTAAATCCTACCTTCTCTGTATAACTCCACCATCACCTTTGGTCTTTCTCCCACTTCAAAGGCTTTTTCTACATAATTCGATATGCTCATGTAGTTTTCTCTGAGATGATCGATATATTAAATCGCATTGATTGATTTTCAAACACTGAACCAGCTTTGCATTCCTAGGATAAAGTCCACTTGATTGTGGTGTATTAATCTTTGTATTATACTATAGGATTTAATTTGCTAATATTTTGTTGAGGATTTTTACATCTATGTCCATAAGGGATATTAGTCTACAGTTTTCTTTTCTTGCATTATCTTTATTTGGTTTTGGTATCAGAGTCTGGCTTCATAAAATGAGTTGGGAAGTGTTCCTTTCTCTTCAATGTTTTGGAAGAGACTATGTAGAATTGATGATATTTCTTCTTTAAATATTTGTAGAATTTGACACTGAAACCATGTGGGCCTGGAGATTCCATTTTTGGAACACTTTTAACCTTCTAAAATTAAAATTAAGTTAAACTTATTTAATCATTATAGGTTATCTATTTCATCTTGGGTGAGTTTTCACAGTTCGTAGTTTTCAAGGAATTATTCCATTTCATCTAAATTGTAGAGTTTGTGTGTGTAGAGTTGTTTTTAGTATTTCATTTATTATCTTTTTAATGTTTATGGAGTCTGAAGTGATATGCCCTCTTTTTCCTGATATTGGTAAACTTTCTCTTTTTCTTTGTCAGTCTTACTAGAAGTTTAACACTTTTATTGATGTTTTCAAAGAACCAGCTCATGGTTTCATTGATTTTCTCTATTTTTTTGGTGTTCTCAATTCCACTGATTTCTGCTCTTATCTTTATTATTTCCTCCCTTCTGCTTGCTTGGGTTTATTTTGCTCCTATTTCCCTAATTTCAAAAGATTGAAACTTCAATTAGTGATTCGAATCCTTTCTTCCCTTCTAACTATAAGCATTACATCTATAAATTTTCTTTTAAGATCTGCTTTAGTTGTGCCCCACACATTTTGATATATTGTATTTCGTTTAATTCAGATCAAAATATTAAAAATTTCCTTCAGATTTCTTTGACCCATGGATATTTTAGAAGTGTGTGGTTTAATTCCCAAAAGTTTGGCAATTTTCCTGTTATCTTTGCTATTGATTTCTAGCTTAATTACTTTCTAGTCTGAAAATATACTCTGTATGACTTCCCTTCTTTTAAATTTGTTAAGATTTGCCTTCTAACCCAGGATATGGTCCTTCCTGGTGAATGTTCCATGGAACTTAACAACAATGTACACTCTGAAGTTAGATGGAGTGTCCCATAAATGACAATTAGATCCATTTGGTTGATGGTATTGTTCAGTTCCTCTATAACTTTGCTGATTTTCTGTCCACCAGTTATATTATTGAGAAAGGAATGTTGAAGTTTCTATGTATAATCAATTTGTCCATTTTTCTTTACAGTTCTGTCCATTTTTGTTTCATATATGTTGAAGCTCTATTGTTAGATGGATACACATTTAGGAAAATTATGCATTATTAGTGAATTGACCCTTGATAATATCCTTGATAAGTCTTGATTTTTAAAATACAAATTTAAAACTGTTAAGCCTCAATTTGCTGATGAATAATAGCTTAAGCTAAAGACGGTACCAATATGAATCTAAGTGGGTGTTTGCTTCCTAATCATGTCTGATTGCTCTCACTTACTCACTTTTCCCATAGATCAAAAGTCAATAATTATTATACACTTGTGCACCAGAGAGTACAATAAGTATTTTAGAGGGTATATTTTATATAATATATATAATTATGTAATCATAAAGTACACCCCCATGAGGGCAGTAATCCTTCCCATCTTGTGGATGAGGAACTGAGATTTAGAGAGGCTACATAACGAAACAAGTTCACAAAGCGAGCTGGTGGGAGAGCCAGGGTTGAGAACCCAGGTTATCTTACTCCAGAGACTGTACCCTTAACCACTAAGTTCTAGTGCCTTAATGGCTCCCTTGTAGTGAGTTTCCCATTCCTGTCAGTTCTGCCTTCCAGATATCCTTCACATTATTCAATTCCCCATCTCCATGTGGCTATCGGATCCAAGCTAGTATTATCTCTTGCCTAGATGACTGCCAGCATCCTCTAAATAGGTTCCTTGCTTCCATTTGAGTCATGATGCAGTCAGCGTGCTAAATGCATATCTGATTTGCCACTATACTGTGAATAACCCTAGCATGGCTTCCCAGGGCCCTTAGTTTCCTAACTCTAGCTTACAAGGCACTCCATGATCCAACTCCTGGCCACTGCCTGGTTCTCTGCATCCTCCCTGTTGATTTTCTTTCAGTTCCTTCAACTGATTGTGCTGTCTAACCTTCTGTACTTGCTGTTCCCTTTGCTGGGAACACTCTCCAGTTCTTTGTCTGGCTACCTCCTATTCATCCTGCAGGCCTCAGGATAACTGTCACAGGGTCAATATTTTAGAAAAATCTTTGACTTTTCTCCCTTTCCAAAACAAATCCTCCCAGCCATCCTCCTGCCTCTGTCTCCAATGCCACTGCTCTGGTCTAGGCTTGAACTGCAACTTCTTGTCTCTCTTCAGCTTCTGGCCTCTTCCCCTCCAGTCCATTTTCCAACCTACTGCCAGAAAATTGTTCTAAAAGCATGATCATATGTTTGTTGTTTGCTTCCTCCAGAACTTTCAGTATTTTCCCACTGCTGACAGAAGAAAGTCTGAACATGTTGTCTGGCATTCAAGGCTCTTCATGGACTAGCCCCCAAATGCCTTTCTAGCTTCATTTCTTAGTACCTACACTCACACCCCTTGTGCTCTAGCCCAGTGTTTCTCAAAGTGTGGTCTCCATACCACTGTAGGAATACCAGATGTTCTGAGGTGGTGTGTGAGTGGAGAGAAAGTTTTTTTAATGTGTAGGGAATGAAAAGGAATCTAGTATATCAACCTGTCATTCATGGTAGTGATAAAAAGTTTCCTTTTAAAATACATTAATTTAGGTTACAGAAATGAGTCAATTTGGGAAAATATCTGTTAAGTAATAAGTAATAATACTGTAGATGATACACAGATGTGGAAAGAACCAGAAGGCAGAAGACAAATGGTTGAAGTATGGGAAACAGGGGCCCAGCCCACTTTAGTTTATTCCCCATCCCCTGAACCCACCATATAATTTCACATCTCTATGTTTTGGAAAATGCTGGCCCTTTATTTTGATTATCCTCCTTGCAACTTTTCTGCCTATCAAAATTCTCTCATCTTTTAAGGCTTAGCTCAAATGACATCTCCTTGATGATGGCTTTGCTGATCCCCTGGTCAGAAATAGGGGCTCCCTCCTCTGCACACTCACAACACATTACTTGTTCTTTTATCTGGCCCTTGTTTCATTTTGCTTGCCATGTAGTTAACATCTCACTTGTTTGTCCCTCTCTCTATTAGACAGAAAGTTTCTTGAAAGAAGCCTTTAACACAGTGCCTGTACAGGGAAACTCTTGCTAAATAAATATCTGTTACATGGAATTGCAGCACAGGGAGAAGTCTGATTTCAATATTCTCCAGGTGGCAGGAAAAAAATAGTTATTCCAAACAATGAAAGGCGTTCCAAGGTCACAGATGTGCATGCATGTGTGAGGCCATGCATGGCCAGTTATCTCCAGTGTAAGGTAAAAAACCATTGTCTTTCTGGGTAGGAACATGACGGTTTAGGGCAATGACCTAAAGCTGAGTGTTAGCAGTACCTGCCAAATCTAGGCAGTTGTCTCAAAGCCTTCAGAAATCCAAGAACACAACTGGTTTGTTAAAAAGACATGTGGTAGTTTGAAGTTGTATGTACCCCAGAAAAGATCATGTTCAGAAAAGATCAATTAATCCTTTCCTGTGGGTGTAGACATATTGTGGGTGGGATCTTTTGATTAGATTATTTCAATTAAGATGTGATCCACTTCATCAAGGTGGGTCTAATTCCTCTTACTGGTATCCTTTATAAGAGGATAAAACACATATAGAAGCTAAGAAAAGAAACTAAGAGAAGCTCATGAAAAAGCCCTAGAGAAGCTGAGAGACAAGGACACACCCACAGAAGCTGAGAGAGGAAGCCACTGAAGCCAGAAGCTGGAAGCAACGAAACCCAGGAGAGGACCAGCAGACATCACCATGTGCCTTGCTATCTGACAGAGGAGCCCAAGCTTGCCAGTAACCAGTCTTCAGAGAAGATATTGTCCTGTTGATGCCTTAATTTGGACATTTCCATGGCCTTAGAACTGTAAACATATAAGATAATAAATCCCTATTGTTAAAAGCCAGACCATTTCTGGTATATTGCATTTTGTCAGCTTTACCAAACCAAAACAAGGCATTTCTGGGGCTTTGTAATTACTCATTGGATGGAAAGTAACTATAAACATTTGAACCTGTGGGAGTAAAAGATATATTTTAATAAGTCATCACACACTGACTCAGCTTTCTTTGTGTGAAATCTCTGTGCTAGAAGCAGTGGGACAGCGTTAGAGACTGAAAGAAGGAGGGTGAAGGGAATAAACATGAAAATGGTGAAAATTATGTAATTATGGTCATCGATATCAGGTATTGAGCACTTACTATGAACAAGCACTCTGTTCAGCAGTTAATGTGCATTATCTCATTTAATTCTCTCACAACCCTGAGAGGTAGATAATTTTGTTATCCTCATTTTAAAGGTGAACACACTAAGGTTCAGAGAGGTTATGCACCTTCTTTCAAAGCATTGAAAAGAAATGGTAACATTTATTAAGTATTATGTGCCAAAAGCTATTTAAATACCTTGTATGTGTTAACTTATATGAATATGTGTAGAAAAAAATGTGCCTGCCTTCCAGGGTCTCATAATCTAGTGGGAAATACTGATACCATAAATAATTGATACATCCCAGAGTGAAAACTATAGAGTCAGGATTCAAATATATTTCTATGGGAACCCAAAGGAGAAGACCATTTGTTACTACTGGGGAATCTGAGAAGGCAAGAGTTAAGTTGAATTTTGATAGATGGATTGGTAGGATTTTAAAAGATGGATTGATGGTATAAGAGCTTGAACAAATGGATGGAGATGGAAGACTTCAAGGCCTGTGAGGAACCCCTCAGCCTGTGAGAGTACAAGGAGCAAGGGGAAGTGATGGAGTAGGTGATGGACTGGAAAGGAAGTGGGGGAGATTAGGCCTTACTGAAGGGAAGGAGCAGCCAGTGAAGGTTATTAAGCATAGGAATAGCATGATCATATCTGTGTTTCAGGAAGATAATTCGCAATAAGTTTGGAAGCAGGAGAAGCTATAGGCAGGAAGGTCAGCTCCCAACAGTGATTCAACTGAGAAGCAATGGAAACTTGAAATAGGCCACTATTTCTCAAACCAATTCAAAAGATACCATGGAGATAGAATTTTCGGGGGATTGACAGCTGATTGGATGAAGGGATGAGGGTAAGGCAGTAGTGAAAGATGTCTTGAAGAAGCTTGTGGGAATGCTAGGAATGCAATGAAGTCTCTATTTTCCTAATTTTCTAGGACCTAGGTCAATGTACTCATTATTCTCCCTCAAGGTGCAATGCAATGAGTCTAGGGTGCTTTCCTCCAAAGTGATTGTCAATCCTCTGTTGATCAAGTGATGAGATTGGCAGTGTCTTAGGAGGTAGGATGGTTGGGCTCTAAGTAATGCCAATTTCTATAATAGAAAATTACACCTCTTGAGGATTTCTCACCTCCTCGATCTTTGGAATGGTCTTGAGAGGCAGGTATGATGCTCTGTTCCTTTAGTATTACAAGATGAGTTACTTACTTGTTCAAAGTCACACATCAAAATAATAGTGACTTATTTTCACAAAGTCACATGGCAAGTAATTGGCAGAACTGATCTGACTCCTAAGACCTATATTCATTCTCTTTCTTTCTTTCTTTCTTTCTTTCTTTCTTTCTTTCTTTCTTTCTCTCTCTCACTCTCTCTCTCTCTTTCCTTTCTATCTATCTATCTATCTATCTATCTATCTATCTATCTATCTATCTATCTATCTATCTATCTATCTATCTATCAGAAACCAGAGAAAGAAGGTAAGTCCACAGAAAAGGATGTCTAAGTGAAAGAAAAAAGAACAAGAGGTGGACTTAAAAAGTTTCTACTGCAGTAGAAGAAATCTAGAAGGACCTTGACTTGAGTATCAAGCCTGATCTTGTGAAAAATACAATAATGATAAGACATGGTTCCTATTCTCATGGAGTATATCGGGTAGAGAGGAGAAAAGATATAAGGGTTGCTACCCAGTCTCTTTTTACAAAGTGCTCTGAACTTTTGGAGGTGAGATGGTGTGGGTTTGTCTGGAATATTTTTGCAGAAAAGGTATGACCTGAGCAATATCTCAAAGACGATTGAAGAGGATAGCCCAGGGAGAGAGATTAGGGTATCTTTCCAGTGGAGGGAATAGTGGGAGCAGAGGTAAAGGAGTGGCAGGTACACACTTCCATTTGTTCTAATGAATAGATTGTTTAGAATGCAAATGTCATGTAGGGGAAGAGTAGGGGAAAACCTGGTAGGGCGTTAGAGCCAGAGAATGGAGGAGAGCCTTGAATACCAGGCAAGCATGTACAAATCACAGACTATTTTTGAGCAAGAGAGGAATGCAGTCAAAATGCTTTTAAAAGACTCTTCTAGGGAAGGCCATGGAATAGATTGGAGAGGATGGGGAGTAGAAGCTAGAGGGCCAGTAAAGAGGATATTGCAATAGTTGACATAGGTGGTGATATAAATCTAGAAAGGAAGAGACAGATGGAGAGCCATCCTCCAAATGGAAACTGGCCCTCAGAGGAATCACTGGGGCCACTGCCTAATTCTTGTGGTCATACATATTTATTCCAATTCTCCCCTAATCCAACTTCACATCCCTCTCTTCTCATTTCCTTTCTCTTCTTCTCTTCACCTTTGTTCTCCCCACTTTCCATATTTCCTCCCCCAAACACTTCCCTGGTCCTAGTAATACTCAGTAACAAGCAAGGACTTAATATCATTTGGGAAGGAGGAGAAGCACTGAGGGAGGCTCTGAGCAGGATAGGAGGAAAGAAGGAAAAAGGGTGATAAAGAGGAAGGAAGGAAGGAAGGGAGGGAGGGAGGGAGGGAGGGAGGGAAGAAGGAAGGAGGGAGGGAGGGAAGGAAGGAAGGAAGGAAAAAAAGAAGGAAGGAAGGAACCAAGGAAGGAAGGAAGGAAGGAAGGAAGGAAGGAAGGAAGGAGGAAGGAAGAAGGAAGGAAGGAAGAAAGAAGGAAGAAGGAAGAAGGAAAGGATGGGCACTTCTCTGTTTAGAGCATTTATTGCAGACCAGGCTGAGAGGATGGGGATGCTGAAGCTTAGAGAGATTAGAGTATTTGTCCAAAGTCACAGAACTAATTGATATCCAGAACTTACATCCTGTATATCATGCTGTGCTGCTTCCCTTTCTTGCCTTCCCTGATCGCCTCAACTTAACTGTAATATTTTCTTTCTCTGACACTCTAATGTCACTTCATTGTGGCTCTTTCTTTCACTTACCACAACCTGTCTCATATTATCATGATTTATGAATGTGTCCAGGGCCTAGTGCAATGCCCCAGCACTGGCACATAAAATTTATACAAAGTATGAATGAACGATTGATTGGCTAGTCTCTGATACTAGATATGTAGGATCCTATACTTGACTTATTGTGGTCTTACCAAGGGATGCACAAGGTCTATTACTAGTATTTGCTCAATAATTCTTTAATTGAACTGATTTGAATGTCTTATGCACCTCTGTGGAGAGCACACTATATTAGGTGCTATTGGTACCCTGGTAACGTCCAATACCCAGGATTCACATTGTAATTTCTAGCTCAATCCCCCTAAGCATAGAAACAGAATGCATAAGACCTAAACAAGCAAAGGGAGACAATTTAAATGGTAAAGATAACCAATCTAAATGATTGTCTCCAAAAAAAAGGAGACAAAAATAAACCTAGAACAGGTGGAACAAGTTAAAATTACAAAAGAAGATGTAGATTTAAACCCAAATATATCTGAATTGTAAGTACAATAAATGTAAATGCTACAATTAGAAGACTGTATTTTTTAAGAAACCCAATCACATGCTGTTTACAAGCAATACATCTAAAACAAGAAAACAGAAAGGTTGAAAATAAAAGGATGAAAAAATATATACCATGTGAAATAACAACCAAAAGAAAGCTGTTGTAGTTATATTATTATCAGGGAAAACAGACGTTAAAGGAAAGCCACAGGTGCCAGATATTGGCCAAGAATGCTCATTTAGCTATGGTCATTTTTGTCCAATATTTAGCAGACAGTTATCCAGGGGCATGTTGGAAAACCCCAGAAGAAAGGAAGAAGGCAGAGTGGATTGCTTTGAACAAGAACCTAAAACTATGGAGCTACACATACCCTTTGCACTGTCTCTTCCATCAGCTCTGAGCCATGTGATAGCATTTTGTAATGTGTAAAGTACTCTACAAATATAAAGGGTTAGTCTCCTAGCTCCCTTCAGTATTGCCTTATTTGTTTAACCTCCTAACCGTGTGAGAAGTTTCTCTTCATTTCTCTCCCCATGATGTCAACTCAGCCTCCTGGTGAGCTCAGGGATCACAACTCTTCTAAATCCTTCTGCCTCTCTTATGCCAAGATTTTAAAATGTAGGTGAAAGGAGACACTCAAATAAATTATTATGTTTTCACTTAAGACATCGGTGCCATCATTTGTCCATAACATCCTTATTCCACTCCAGCTCTTCCAAGATACAACTGGAAGCAGGTGATACTGGAGGGGCATTACTAGGAGGCCAGCTCTCACTTTCTCACTCCCTTATTTATCCAGTGTAGGGTATATCCTCATATACCCCATACCTGCCCAGAGACAGCATCCTTGAAGTGGGGGAAAGGTATGGAGAAAAATATTGAGGAAAGAAGAAGCATTTTCTAGGAGAACATTTAGAACATTTTAATCAGGAAAATCTTCCCTCAGAAAAGCCAGGACAATCTAGGTGTTTTTCTTTGAATACTATACAAAGGCTTTATTGGGCAGGAGAGACTCCACACATAGAAGGATCACATGGCTCTTCCTCTTTGAACTCTTTTCTCTGCTCTCTCTGCCCCATCATTACCCACTTTCTCTGGGATCCAGACTTGAAATGGTAGCTGCTAACTACAAGGCCAAGTATCTTAGGAGATTCCTGGATCCCTTACTTTCCAGGCTGAAGGCTGTAACTTATCAATGGGGTCTTTTTTTAGGAAATTAAGGTAATGCAAAGAAAAACAACATGAAAGGCTAGAAACAGATAAGTTTACAGAAAAGTTGTCTCCTTGTCCTGAAACAATTAAAGTCCAGCCATTGATGGACTTTAAAAACTTGACCCGATTTGGGTTCATGTCTTCATCTTTTGGGGGCTATGGACATCTCTGGTAGTCTGGTGACACCTATAAGTTCCTTCTCCAAATAATATTGGTAAACGCACAAAATAAAATACTCAGGCTTACAAAGGAAATTAATCATATTAAAATGCAATGATCAAAATATTACAAAAATGTGTTATAGTAATATATATGCATCTTGATTTATGCCTTAAAGAACAAAATTTAATGCAGTTTCAATAACTATTGGAATTTTGAAGTAGTGATGAGCATAAATGAAATTTTGAGATACCTATAACAACTGTAATATGAAATGTAAATATCTGTGATTTCTATTACAAAGTCATGGGTGCTGCTAATATTTCTGTGGATTGTTGCCCACATTAATCATTGAAGGAAATACTACATTTCAATTAGAGGTCGGTGAAAATAAAGAGGTCATTTTTTTTCCAACCCAATTCAAAGTTTCCTCCTCCCCAAATTCTAGGGCCTTAGGCCCCTGGTTAAGAATCTCTGCTCGATGGGGTCATAGGGCTTCCATAGATTGAAATTGTCTGTCTTCTACCTATCTTATCATAGAGAATGACATTATTTCACCTCTTCCAGTTTCCAAGTTGGATACTGTAATTGGATGACCATAAAGCCTTGGTTTCTGGTGGGATCTTGGAGATCTTGGAGATCTCAGCCCCTTTGTATAGTGCTTATGACTGCTGTTCCCTGAGTCCACAGAAAAATTGGCCCTTTCGCAAAATTTTGTCTAATGAGTCACTCAGGCACACCTCAGATTTTCCAGAATTCTCTCACCATAGTTTTATAAAAGAAAATCACCTTATACTTACCTAGAAACACCAATCCTGCAAGCCCCACCTCCCCCCAACCCATGCCAGCCCCAAATATGACTTTTCAGCTTCTTCATAGGGAGCAGCTCCTAGAATGCTGGGGTGATCTTTAAGCAGCATGGCCATAGCATCACTCCTGGCCTTTGTGCCCCTCAGTTGGGGGAAGAGAAATCTAGTAGTGAACTCAACAGTTGCCAACTCTCTGGGTGGGGAGGCACAATTTTTCCCAGAGGGAGGGGACAAAACAAACGAACTCTATGGAGCCCTCTTCATCTGAGGATTCCTGGCCTGTTCCAATGTGCTCTCCAGGCCCAGGGTTTACTCACCTAACAATATGTAGCCTGGGATCCACTGCAAAACAGAGAAGATTTGAAGGCCCTCCTGGAGATTCAGTCGGGAGAAGAAACCCATGGCTGTGAAACCTCTTAAGCTGACTTGATTACTGGTGCTTTGTTCTAATCTTTTAGCACCTCATCCCCTAAGCTGCTGGGGCTTTTTAGGCTTTACCCAACCTCCCTCTTAGTCTTCCCTGATCTCTGCCCTACCCCAACTTCCTACACACACACATCATGTTCCAGATCAGATGGCATAATCTACCTAGGCTATAGCCAGCTGTTTCTTTCTCCATGAGTAGCCAACTGTCGTGAGGCAGAAATGGCCTTGCGGCTCTACCTTTGGGGGGCCTTGGCAAATTAGTGCAGTAAAAGAGAATGGCATATATGATCCAGAAACCTTTTGATCAGTATATACCTGGAGGAATTGAATCTCAAACAGGAATGGAGATTTGCACACTGGGGTTTATGGTGGCAGTGTTCCTGATTCACAAAGGATGGAGGTGGCCTAAGGGTATAATGATTGAGGAATGGAAGGGATAACTGTGGTGTATACATACAATGGACTACTGAGCAGCCATAAGAAGGAGAGAAGTTGTGAGGCTCGCAACTAGGTGAATGAACCTTAAGGACTGTATGTTGAATGAAATGCCATTCAGGAACAAAAATACAAATATTATCATGTTTCAACCATATGGACTAACTATAATATAAAAATTCAGTAAACTGAAAACGAGAGCATGGGTTATCAGGTCAGGGTCTATTGTAAAGAGTCCTAGATTGTAAACTCTTACAGCAGTCACATATATTCAGGAATTGTAACTGTTATTTCTAAATTCCGAGATACCAAGCTGTTTGTATATCACCTGGTCATTTCCAGAAACATCGGGTATTTATGTGACACCTGAGACTCAGAGTTAGAGCTCTGATGTTATGAAAGTCAGAGGTACCCCATACAGGAACTGTTTAAAAAGTTGAAAAAGGGATCAGATTTCAACTAGAGATATGAAGGACACTGATCTGTATAGGAGTAAGGTATATCACAAGACTGGTTAAAGAATGATATAGACCATACTTTAAAACTTCAACTTCTGCATGGGTCCAAAGGGAGAGATGTTTATTTGGGTCAAAATTTCTATTTTGGGTAGCGCATTACCTAATTTAACCTGTATGGTCAGTTTAGTTGAACAACACAGGTACATGGAATCTTGAATAGGGCATGAGATTTTGTTGATTTGTCCAGGTTAGTGTGATGCCACAATATAGACCAAAGTAATTTGGGCAGTGAATAAAGACATATTTGCAAATTCCCCTTGGGGGACTGGGGAGAAAGGAGGAAATACTCAACTTCCCCATTTGGAGAATTTCTGATATTCTTACAAGCAGTGGGGACAACCAAATCAATAGGCTGAGACCTTGATCTTGGGGTTTGCCCCTATTAAACTTATTTGTGTAAAGGATAAGCTAAGCCTACTTATAATTAGGCCTAAGAGTCACCCCCAGAGAATCTCTTTTGTGGCTCAGATGTGGCCTCTCTCTCTAAGCCAACTCGGCAGGTGAACTAACTGCCCTCCCCCCCTACATGGGACACGACTCCCAGGGGTGTACATATACCTGGCAACGTGGGACAGAACTCCCTGGATGAGCTGGGACCCACCATCAAGGAATTGAGAAAGATTTCTTGACCAAAAGGGGGAAGAGAAAAATGAGACAAAATAAAGTTTCAGTGGCTGAGATTTCAAACAGAGTCAAGAAGTTATCCTTGAGGTTATTCTTATTTATTATATAGATATTCCTTTTTTTAGTTTATGGTGTATTTGAATGGCTAAAGGGAAGCACCTGAAACTGTTGAGCTGAGTTCCAGTAGCCTTGATTCTTAAAGATGAATATATAACTATATAGCTTTTACAATGTGACTGTGTGATTGTGAAAACCTTTTGTTTGATGCTCCTTCTATCCAGGGTATGGACAGATGATGAAAAAATATGGATAAAAATAAATACATAATGGGGGGATGGGGCAAGATAAACTGGGTAGATTTGAAATACTAGTGGTCAATGAGAGGAAGGGGTAAGGGATATGGGATGCATGAATTTTTTCTTTTCTCTGTTTCCTTCTTTTTCTGTAGTGATGCAAATGTTCTGAAAATGATCATGGTGACGAATACACAACTATGTGATGATATTACAAGCCATTGACTGTACACCATGTATGGGCAGTATTTGTGTGAAGATTTGTCAATAAAAATATTTTAAAAAAAGAAGAGAATGGCATAGATGGATGGCTAGATAGACAGAACGACACAAAAATGTGGCAAAATGTTGAAAGTTGGTAGATCTAAGTATTAGAATTGAAGTGGGGGTATGTTGGAGTTATCAATATGGCTTTTTAGTATGTTTTACAACTGTTCTATAAGTTTAAAATTATTTCAAAATAAAAAGTTAAAAAAAAAAAGAGAGGTCCCACTTCAATCAAGATGGTGGAGTGAGAAGCTCAAGGGTGCTATCCCCTCACAGAAGCTTTGAACAACGAGCAAGAGCTAGCAGAAACATCTTTCCAAAGCTCTGGAAAACACTTAAAGGATTGCAGTAACAAGGTGTCATGGTCAGGGACATGTGTCAACTTGGTTACAAGTTGTGGTACCTGTTTGTCTGGTTGAGCAAGTGCTGGCCTGTCTGTTGCAATGAGGACATTTCATAGAATTATATCATGATCATGTCAGCTGCATCCACAGCTGATTCCATTTGTAATCAGCCAAAGGGGAGTGTCTTCTACAATGAGTGATGCTTAATCTAATCATGGGAAGCCTTTTAAGGAGAATTCAGAAGAGACAGGTCCCATTCCTGCTTCGGCTGGTGAGCCCCTCCTGTGGAGTTCATCCAGACCCTCCATCAGAGTCGTTGGCTTCACAGCCTGCCCTGCGGATTGTGGACTCTGCATTCCTGCGGTCACGTGAGACACTTTTATAAATTTTATATTTGCAAGTGTTCCCTATTGATTCTGTTTCTCTAGAGAACCCTAACTAATACACAAGGTGAGAGCTCAATAAAAAAAAGGCAACTTAAAAGCAGTAGAATTTGCTGGTACTCTGGCTAGCCACTCCCTTATTCCCTCACTGCCTCAGTTCTCCCAGCATGAGTCCCTGGTCCTGGTACCTGAGGGAGAAGAGTAGCCTTCATGAACATACTGGGAACATGTATTTCTGGCACCGTAACTCTGGTAGCAGCCTAAGGGACCAAACCAGGATACTTGTTGCAGGCTTGCCATCTCAGAACTTGCCCTGTGTATAGTATGTGACAGAACTCCCCTACGGAATGCTGGGGGAGAGCAGTCAAGTTGTGGCTGCATGGGGTGAGGCAGTAGGACATAAGTACAATGCCAGCGACCATAAATAAACTGTTTCCTAGGAAAGAGGAAACATTTGAATCCATGTAAATGGGGAATTTGTTAGGGCTACAGATACATGCCCAAGACAAAATGCATTGCGGAAAGGATCAGTGAGACTCCTATGCTTTGGCCTGGAGCTATTCTCTTAACTCATTTATGGATAAGCTCTGAAAGAAAACACTCCCAAGGACAATCTGCAAAGACTACAAAAGGTATTTTTTTCTTTCTTTTTTTTTGGTTAGCTCCTGGCGCTCAAATGAGGCTCAATTATAATACTAGCTGTATACAAGCTTAAAGAACAGATGCCTCAGAGTCTAAATTCCAGGGATAACACATTAAAATATATAAATGTCCAGGTTTCAACAAAAGATTATAAAACATACAAAGAAACAGGAAGCAATGACCAAGGCAAAGAAGAACATTAAAGCATCAGAAACCAGCATGAGAAGTATCAGACATGAGACATTGCAGAAAACACTTTTTAAAATCGTCTTAGACCAACCATGCCATCCTGACCAAAAGGGGGAAAAGAAGTGTAGTATATAAGGTATCAGTGTCTGAGAGGGTTCAAATAGAGTCAAGAGGCTACCCAGGAGGTCACTCTTATGCAAGCTTCAGTTAGACATTGCTACCTACTTTAACTTGCCAAACCTCAGCTAAAATCGTTCCTGCTAATTCTCACGAACAATTAGGGCAATATATAAGATTCTACAAAGTTTCCATGCACTAGATTAACTTTCCAGAAATCTACAACCTCCAGATGGGTCCCTGGACCAGATAAGTTCTGAAACCTAGAGGGGCCAGCTTCTCCAGAACATCAACTATTTCCATCCCTCTATCCTATATTAACAACAGCCTCTTCCAACATGAAAAATTTAGAATGGGCATAGCCCAAATACCCCTAAAGAGTGGGAGAAAGATCAAAGGTGATGGTCGAGATATACAGAGAATGTAGGGTTTAACAAATGAGTATGCATACTGAATCATTATATTGATATTTCTTTTAGTCTCCAGTATCTTAGAGGTGCTAGAAGTAAAAACCTAAAATTGTGGAATTGTAACTCGTACCAAATTCTGAAGTCTGTTCTACAGCTAATTTTGTTTTGACGTGCTTTGAAATTTATTGGTTTTTGTATACATGATATTTTTCACAAAAAAGAAAAAAGTAAATTATGATAATAAATTTTAAAAAATGGAAAAAAGTCTTAAATATGTTCAAGGAGCTAAAGGAAAATGTGGACAAAGAACTAAAGGAGATCAGGAAAATGATAGATGAACACAGACTATCAATATAGAAATGGAAATTATGAAAAGGAACCAAACAGAGCCAAAGACCACAGTAAAGGAATTAAAAATTACCTATAGGGGTTCAACAGCAGATTGGCACTGACAGAAGAAAAAAAATCAGTGAACATGAAAATAAGACAATTGAAATTATCCAATCTGAGGATCAGAAGGAAGAAAGAATGAACAAAAGTGAACAGAGCCTGAGGAACCTGTGGGATACCACCAAGTATACCAATATATGTAGAGTGAGAGTCGCAGAAGGAGAAGAAAGGGGCAGAGGGAATTTTCAAAGAAATAATAGGTTAACAGTTCCAAAATTTAATGAGAGACATGAATATTCACATCCAAGACACTTACCAAACTCTAAATGGGATAAACCCAAACACACTTTGGCATATTATAATTAAATTGTTGCATTCCAAATATAAAGCGAGAATGCTGAAAGCCAAAGGACAGAAGCAATATGTGATGTATAAGGGAGCCTAGTAAAGATTGTGTGTCAATTTCTCACCAAAAAGCATGGAATCAAGAAGGAGTTGGAAGACATATTTAAAGTGCTGAGAGGGAAAAAATTGCCAACCAAGAATTCTATACCTGGAAAAACTGTCTTTCAAAATGGAGAGAACCAAGGGACTTCCAGGAAGATGGTAGAATAGGATAGGTAGAGCTCAATTCTCCACGTGTGATTAGAGAAAAGGGACAAAATAACCAGGACAGCAGTTCCAGGGTTCAAGTGACCACAGAAGGACCTCTACATTATATAGGGAAAATCTGGATGAAAAAAAGGGGAGAACCTATGACTGGGAAGTTGGAGTGAGTGTGTCCAGTTGTGACCACCATAGAGCCTGCTGCTTCATGCCAGCTGGAACAGATGGCTGAGGAGCAGTGTGCTTCCAATTCAGCTGCCAGTGGGGGAGGCCAGTCCTTTTAGTCCTGCAGCCTGGAGTTTCTACATGAGAACACAGGAGTCAACAGACTCATTTTATCCACACACAGAGAACTTGCTGCAGTGCCCAGTGCCTACCCTCTTCCTTGAGGAATGCCATTGCAGATGCCTGGTTTTGGGGGAGACTGGAAACCCTCCCCATGGGAGGAAAGGAGGTGCAAAGCAGTGCCAATCTGACAGTTGGCAGTGAGAAGAGTCACTCTGCTTTCTGCTACCTCCATCTTTTCTCTATGGAGGCCCAGAACACTCACTGCATGCTGGAGAGGCAGGGCAAAGGAGGGAGCTTCATTTCAACACCAGGCACCCTTCCACCACTTCCAAGGCCCACAGGTACACAATAGGCTGAGTCTTGCCAACCTGTGAAAAGCAGTGTACTCCAGGGTCAGCTGCTGGCTGGGAAAGTTGAACCTCTCAGTCCTTCAGCTGAAGGTCTTTTCAAACAGGAGCTTGGGAATCACAAGATCCATTGTGCCCACAACTGTGGTCTCAGCCAAGGTGCACAGTGACCACTCCCTATACTAGGAGCCACCATTCTCCACTGTGCATTGAGGCCTGCGGCCTTGACTGGACTGTTGCCTGGTTGAGTCCCTGCCCAGCAAGCTGTGGCAGTCAAGGAGAGGGGGTTGTGGGGAAGAGGTGGTTCAAGACTGCCATCTGCTGAGGTGACTGGGAAAGTGCAGTCTGGCTAGCTGCTTTTCTGTCGAATATCTAACACAGACTCCTGAAAAGGGTAGCATCCCCTGTGTGAGGCTACAGCCCTGGTTTAGCCAGGAATTACTGACAACCCAAGTGCCAATGGAGACATTCAATGCAAACCCAAGCAACTACAAAATCTTAGACGAGCAAGGGAAATCGACTTTCAAATAACCTTATCAAGATAATCAAATGCTGAGAAACCAGCAAAAAATCACAAAGAACAATAAGAAGCAATAAGATATGGCCAAGTCAAATGACCATGTTGAAAAACCAGAGGAGACCTAGAATTTGGAACTACTAATCAAAGATGGAAAAAAAGTTCTTAAATATGTTCAAAGAGCTAAAGGAAAACATGGACAAAGAACTAAAGGAAATCAGGAAAGTGACAGATGAACACAGACTATCAATATAGAAATGGAAATTATGAAGAGGAACCAAACAGAGCTGAAGAAGTTTTCTTCTCCTGAATAAGTTCAATGAATTGGCTAAAGAGATAAAGGATATCAAGAATATACAAGAAGAGTATAAAGAAGAATTTGAAAGAATAAATAAAAAAATAGATCTTATGGAAATGAAAGATAGTGTAGATAAAATTAAAAATAGATGAGAGACATACAACAATAGACTTAATGAGGTGGAAGAAATACTAAGTGACTAAAGGATAGAACGACTTAATTCAAATGCACAAAAGAACAAACAGTGAAAAGGATGGAAAATTTTGAATTGGATCTCAGGGAAGTGAATGACAACATGAAGTGCACAAATATAAGAATCATTGGTTTCCCATAAGGAGAAGAGAGGGGTAAAGTGCTAGGAAGATTACTTGAGGAGATAAGTGGGGAAAAATTGACCCTTACAAAACATATAAATATGCAAACCAAAGAAACCCAATGAACTTCAAGTAGAATAAATCCAAATAGACCCATTCCAAGACACATACTAACCAGACTGTCAAATGCTGAAGAAAAGGAGAGTCCTGAAAGCAGCAAGAGAATAGCAATTCATCATATACAAGGGAAGCCATGTAAGACTAAGCACTGACTATTCATCAGGCACCATGGAGGCAAGAAGGTATTGGTACTATATATTGAAGAATCTGAAAGAGAAAAAAATTGCCAGCCAAGAATTTCAGCAGAACTGTCCTTCAAAAGTGAGGGAGACAGGCCTACGCATGTACACGGGCCCCCAATCACATCATTCGGCTCTGGAAACCGCACATTACAGCAGTCCTAGAACTACACATGCACACAGCCCTCAGCCTCATTTCCCAGCTCTGAGAAAGTGCTGACCCGCACAGACAGGTCACATATGCCCCCAATCCACGAAGGCATAATGCTGACCTGCTGCCACAGCTCTATGCAAGCACACAAAGGGTCCCGTGCCTTAGACCAGCACACACCAGGGTTATGCTTCCCCAGACTGCTGCACCTGCACAGCTACATTCTTGCTGGCCACTGGGTGCTCATATTCACAAGCATCAGCATAACATCCCCAACCTGTGCCCATACCTGTCCTGAAATAAATCACCATACTGAGTGCTCCACCCTGTGCCCTGCTCCCTGCTGTACAACCATCCTGCAAACACAATGCCTTAGACTACTGAAAGAAATCAACTCTCAAAGTAAATCAATCACGATATTTACATACCACAAAGACAGCAGAAGATCACTAAGCATATCACAATGCAGACAGATACAGCCCTGCCTAACAACCAAATTAAAATACCAGAGGAGACATAGGTGTTGGAACAACTAATCAAAGATGTTCATACAACTCTACTAAATGAAATAAGTGGGATAGCATATGACATAAAGGAGAAGAAGAAGACAGTAGAAGAGCATAAAGAGGAATTTGAAAGAATAAATAGAAAAATAGTGGAGAGCACAGAGATAAAAACTCTGTTGACCAAAAAAAAAAAAACAAAACATACTAGAGGGACACAACACCAGATTTGAAGAGACAGAAGAAAGAATATGTCATATAGAGGACAAGATTACTGACTTTGAAGACTCAAAACAGCAAATGGCAAAGAAGATGGAAAAAATTGAATGGGAACTCAGAAATGATAGACAAAACAAAGTGCACAAATATAAGAATCACTGGTGTCCCAGAAGGAGAAGAGAGGAGTAAAGGGCTAGGAAGAGTAGTTGAGGATATAATGGGGGAAAAGTTCCCAACCCTCATATATACTTGTATATATGTAAATATACAAGTCAAAGAAGCTCAAAGAACTCCAAACAGAATAAATCCAAATAGCCCTTTCTCAAGGCACATACTAATCAGTCTGTCAAATGTTGAAGAGAAGCAGAAAATCATGAAAGTTTTAAGAGAAAAACAATCTACTACACACAAGGGAAATCAAATAAGACTGAGTTCAGACTACTCGACTAGCACCCTGGAGGCAAGAAGACAGTGGTATGATACATTCAAGATCCTGAAAGAGAAAGACTTCCAGCCAAGAATTCTGTACCCAGCCAAAATGTCCTTCAAAACTGAGGGAGAGATCAAAATTTTCACAACAAAGAAGTCCTGAAAAAATTTGTCAACAAAACACCAGCCCTATAAGAAATACTAAAAGGAGTTCTGCCAGCTGAAAAAAAGAAGACAGGAGAAGGAGGTCGGAGGAGGGCACAGGATTGAAGAGTACCACTAAAGGTAATTTAAAGAATACAAAGAGAAAGAGAGAAAAGAATATATAGATCTGACAAATAAAATAAAAACAACAAGATGGTGGAATCAAGAAACACCTTTACAGTGATAACTTTGAATATTAACAGACCAAACTTACCAATTAAAATATACAGATTGACAGAATGGATTAAGAAACCTAATCCAGCAATATGCTGCTTACAACAGACTCATCTTAGACACAAGGATACAAATAGATTGAAAGTGAAAGGATGGAAAAAGATTTTCCACGTAAGTTGTAACCAAAAGAAAGCAGGAGTAGCTATACTAATATTGTACAAAATAGACTTTAAATGTAAAGATATCATAAGAGACAAAGAAGGACACTATATACCAATTAAAGAGTCAATTCACCAAGAAGATATAACAATCATAAATGTTTATGCTCCCAAACAAGGAGCTCCAAAGTACATGAGACAGACATTGGCAAAACTGGAGGGAGCGGTAGCTGTTTCAACAATAATAGTAGGCCACTTCAATACACACTCTTTTCTAAAGATAGAATAACCAGACAGAAGATCAACAAGGAAACAGAAAAGTTAAATAACTTGACAAATGAATTAGACCTAACAGATATACATAGATCATTACACCCCAAAGCACAAGGCTCTAGTGCTCATGGAACATTCTCCAGGGTAGATCATATGCTGGAGCACAAAACAGCTCTTTATAAATTTAAAAATACTGAAATTATACAAAGTACTTTCTCTGATCACAGTGAGATGAAGCTGGATCTCAATAACCACCAAAGAATGAGAACATTCACAAATATATGGAGATTTATATTTTGACCAGTGCATTTCCTAATATAACTTATGTAGACAGCTTAATTGAACACCATAAGTACATGGAACCTTGAGTAGGACAGGAGATTTTATTGGTTTGTCCAGAGTGATGCCCCGATAAATCCCACAGTGATTGGAACAGTGAATAAAAAAGTATTTGCAAAGTCCCCTTCAGGGAATGGTGAGAACAGGGGAAAATTCAACTTCCCCAAGTTGAATTCTTGATATTCTCACAAGCAGTGTGGACAACCAAAGCTATAGGCTGAGCCCCAAGTCTTGGGGTTTGTTCATATGAAACTTAACCCCACAAAGGATAGGTCAAGCCTACTTAAAATTAGACCTAAGTGTCACCCCCAAGAGAACCTCTTTTGTTGCTCAGAAGTGGCCTCTCTCTCTCCAGCCAACACAACAAGCAAACTCACTATATATATATATATATATTAAATAACACACTCTCAAACAACCAGTGGGTCAAAGAAGAAATTGCTAGAGAAATCTGGAGATGAATGAAAATGAGAATACAACTTATAAGAACTTATGGGATGTGGCAAAGGCTGTGCTGAGAGGGAAATTTATTGCCCTAAATGCCTACATTAAAAAACAAGAAAGAGCAAAAATCCAGGACTTAACAGCAAACCTGGAGAAGAAAGAACAGCAAAACTAACCCCAAAGCAAATAAGAGAAGAGAAATAACAAAGATTAAAGCAGAGATAAATGAATGGGAGACTAAAAGAACAATAGAAATAATAGATAAAACCAAAAGTTGGTTCTTTGAGAAAATCAATAAAATTGATGGGCCGCTAGCAAGACTGACAAAGAAAAAAAGAGAGAAGATGGAAATAAACAAAGTCAGAAATGAGAAGGGGTGCGTTACCACAGGCCCTGAAGAAATAAAAGAAATCATAAGAGGATACTATGAATAACTATATGCCAACAAACTAGGCAAATGGACAAATTCCTGGAAACACACAAACAAGCTACACTGACTCAGGAAGAAATAGATCTCAACAAACCAATCACAAGTAAAGAGATTCAATCAGTCATCAAAAATCTTCCTACGAAGAAAAGCCAAGGGCCCAATGGCTTCACAGGGAAATTTTATAAAACATTCCAGAAAGAACTAACACCAATCCTGCTCAAACTTTTCCAGAAAATTGAGGAAAAAGGAACTCAACCTAACTCATTTTACGAAGCTAATATCATTTTAATATGAAAACCGGCAAAACATGCTATAAGAAGAGAAAACTACAGGCCAATCTCCCTAATGAACATAGATGCAAAAATTATCAGTAAAATATTAGCAAATCAAATCCAACAGCACATTAAAAGAATTATACACCATGACCAAGTGGGGTTTATACCAGGAATGCAAGGATGATTCAACACAAGAAAATCAATTAATGTAGCACAGCATATTAACAAATCAAAAAGGAAAAATAACATGATCATCTCGACTGATGCTGAAAAAGTATTTGATAAAATTCAGCATCCTTTTCTGATTAAAAAAACAATCTAAAAGATAGGAATCAAAGGTAACTACCTCAATATGGTAAAGGGAATATATGAAAAACTGATAGCCAGCACTGTACTTAATGGAGAGATACTAAAAGCCTTCCCCCCTAAGATCAGGTACAAGACAAGGATGCCCACTGCCACTACTATTATTCAACATTGGGCTAGCAGTTCTAGCTAGAGCAATCAGGCGGGACAAGGATATAAAAGGCATCCAAACTGGAAAGGAAGAAATAAAACTCTTATTATTTGAAGATGATATGATACTATACCTGGAAGGTCCTGCGAAATCTACAGCAAAGTTACTTGAGCTAACAAACAAATTCAGCAAGGTTGCAGGATATAAAATTAATGTGCAAAAATCAGCAAGATTTCTATACAACAGCAATGACCTAGCTGAAGAGTCAATTAAGGAAAAAATTCCATTCAAAATAACAACTAAAAGAATCAAATGTTTAGAAATGAATTTAACTAGGGATGTAATGGATTTGTACACAGAAAACTACATTACATTGCTAAAATAAATCAAAGGAGATCTGAATAGGTGGAAAGATATGCTCTTGGATAGAAAGGCTTAATATCGTTAAGAGGTCAATTCTCCCCAAGTTGATCTACAGGTTCAACACAGTACCAACCAAATTCCAACAACCTACTTTGAAGATTTGGAAAAGCTAATTACCAAATTCATCTGGAAGGGAAAGAGACACTGAATAGCTAAAAGCATCCTAAAAAAGAAGAACGAAGTGGGAGGACTAACACTCCCTGACTTGAAAACCTATTATAAAGCCACAGTGGTCAAAACAGCATGGTACTGGCACAAAGACAAGTGCATGGACCAATGGAATTGAATCGAGAGTGCAGAAATAGACCACCAGATCTATGGTCAACTGATTTTTGACAAGGCCCCCAAATCCTCTGAACTGGGACAAAATAATTTTTTCAATAATTGGGCATGGAAAAACTGGATATCAATAGCCAAGAGAATGAAAGAGGACCCCTATATTACACCCTACACAAAAATTAAGTCAAAGTGGATCTTTGTATAAGATCCTAAATATAAGAAGTAGCACCATAAAGCTTCTGGAAGAAAATGTAGGGAAACATCTTCAAGACATAGTAATAAGAGGTAGCTTCCTAAACATTATACCCAAAGCATAAGCAACAAAACAAAAAAATGATAAATGGGAACTCCTCAAAATCAAAAACTTTTGCACCTCGAAAGACATTGTCAAAAAGGTGAAGAGTCAGCCAACTCAATGGGAGAAAGTATTTGGAAATCACATATCAGACAAAGGTTTGATTTCCTGTATATACAAAGAAATCATACAATTCAACAAGAAAAGAACAAACAACCCAACTATAAAATGGGCTAAAGGTCTGAATAGGCATTTTTCTGAAGAGAAAATACAGATGGCTCAAAAGCACATGAAGAGATGCTCATTTTCACTGGCTATAAGGGAAATGCAGATCAAGACTACAATGAGATACCACCTCACACCTATAAGAATGGCTGCTATTAAACAAACAGGAAACTATAAATGTTGGAGAGGATGTGGAAAACTGGGACACTTGTGCACTGCTGGTGGGAATGTATAATGGTGCATCCACTATGGAAGACTGTTTGGCAGTTCCTTAGGAAATGAAATATTGAGTTGCCCTATGACCCAGCAATGGCACTACTTGTTTATACTCAGAAAAGCTGAAAGCAATGACGTAAACAGACATTTGCACACCAAGGTTCATAGCAGCATAATTCACAATCGCCAAAAGATGGAAACAAACCAAATGCCCAGTAACAGACCAGTGGATCACAAAATGTGGTACATACATACAATGGACTATTATGTAGCAGTAAGACAAAATGACATCCTGAAGCACTGCACAAGATGGACGAGCCTTGACGACATAATGCTGAGTGAAATTAGCCAGGCACAAAAGGACAGATGCTGTATGATTCCACTTTTATGACCAGCATAAAGGTATAATCAGAGGTTTATAATAAAGAATATAGGGGACATAGAAATACATAGAAGCTAGAGTTGGGTGACCTGTTAGCTAATGAGGTTAAACTCTAATGTAAGGGAATAGATGGGAGTTAAGGTGATTCTCTAGTGGGTCTAGAAGTAATATTACCATATCGAAGATGAGCAAGATTGAAAGGGGTTATATAGACCTACATGTCCCACTGATTCACACTAAGAATTTGAATGAGTTCTCATAAGAATTACTTCAGAGATGTGATTCTTGTATAAAGAGTGTTTAAGTCCAGGGTACAGGGGGAAAACTGCTATTGCATGCTATGAGCTGTGTTCAAAACGAAACCATCAGCACTACCAATAGCAACAGTGAGGGTAAATAATGGTGTGAGGGACAAGAATTAAGAGGTTTAGATTTCCTATTTGGTGAGAGTGTGTTTATTGGTCTTCTGTCTCTTGGGAAAAATGAAACTGTCTAAAATTGAGAATGTTGATGGACTGTGGACTTTGGGCCCTCTACATGATGCCCAATGAATGCAGGTGGCTGAAGGATGCACTGATGGAGAAGTAGATTGGTGGATGATGGTGTATACTTATGAACGAAGGTTGTGTCACTACAAAAGGAACAATGTTGTGAGTCATGCAACAATGTGAATGAACACGTGGGACATTTTGTGAGACAAAATAAGCCAGAAACAAACAAACAAACAAACAACAATGGTATGGTCAACTTTAGAAAATACTTATAAAAAAACAGGGGCCTAGATTCTAAGCTTTTAGAGCAGACACATTAAGTCTGGAGTAGTGATTATTATTTCTGGATTTTGAGAGGCTGTTTTATATATATAACCTGATATTTAGAGATAAGAACGAAGCCAAACAGGTTGGGGTTCACGTAATTCAGAACATGGGGGTAAGGAAGACAGTGTCTATATTTTAGAACCACACATATTCTTTGAAACCAATGGAAGAAAGGTTTATTTGATCTGGAAATGAAATTTTCGGTAGTCCATAATCTTAATTCAACCTATCTGAATAGCTCATTTGAACAACTGAAACACGGGAAGCACAGAATAAGAAAGAGGTCATTTAATCCTGTATAGATTATTCTAATGCCTGGAAACATCCTAGAGTATATTAAGCAGATAATCAAAAAGTATTGATAAAGTCCTTGAGGGAGGGGAGAAAGACTACGGAACTATTAAACCTTACCATCAGGGAATCCCCTGAGACTGTGTCAAACTTTAGGGATACCCAGTTCAATAGGCCATGCCCTCAATCATGAGGCTTACTCTTGTGAAGCTTATGTAGGTGGTGGAGAAGCTTAGACTACCTATAGGCATGCCTAAGATTTACTTCTGGAGGACCTCTGTTGTTGCTCAGATGTGGCCTTAGTCTCTCTAAGGCCATCTGTGCTAGTGAAATCATTGCCCTCCCCCCTATGTGGGACATGACATCCAGGGGTGAAAGTCTTCCTGGCGACATGGGAGAGGACTCCCAGTGATGAATCCAGACCTGGCACCACGGGTTCAACAATTATATCCTGACCAAAAGGTGGAAAAGAAGCATAATTAATAAAGTATCAGCGGCAGAGAGAGTTCAAATAGAGTCAAGAGGCTGCTCTGGAGGTTGCTCTTACACAAGCTTCAGGTAGACCTTGCTACATACCATAACCTGTCAACCCCAAGGACCATTCCAGCCAATCCTAAAGAACACCTAGGGCAATATATAAGAATCCACAAGGGTCCCAGGCACTAGAATAACTTTCCAGAAACCTACAACCTCCAGATGGGTCCCTGGTCCAGATAAGTTCTGAGACCAAGAGGGCCCAGCCTCTCCGGAACATCAGATAGTTCCATCTCCCTATCCCATATTAGTGACAGACCCTTCCAATATAAAAAATTTAGAATCGCCATAGACAAACAACCTCAAAGAGAGGTGTGGAAAGATCAAAGGTGATGGTAGAATTATACATAGAAGATAAGACTTAACACATGAATATGAAAGCTGAATCATTAATTGATATCTCTTTTAGACTCCAGCATTTTAGAGCAGATAGAAGTAAAAACCTAGTATTGTGAAATTGTAACTCATGTCAAACTCTGAAATATGTTCTACAAGTAATTGTGGTGCCGTGCTTTGAAATTAATAGCTTTTTTGTATATATGTTGTTGTTCACAAAAAAGAAGTACAGAAAAGTCGACTGTGATGATAAAAAAGTATTTAAGCCATCTAGCCTCCTATATTCTGGAGCAGCTAGAAGGAAAAATAAGTAAGGATCATATGATAGCCGATGACAAACTCTGGAATCTATCCTGTAACCACTCTTTGAAGAGTGCTTTGAAATCTATTGCTTTTTTATTTCTTTGCTTTGTATATATGTTATACTATACAATAAAAAAAGTTCAGAAAAAAAAGTTAGAGAAAGGGCATGCCACAGTGGTTCAGCAATCAGAGTTCTCACCTGCCATGCTGGAGACCAGGGTTCAATTCCCGGTGTGTGCCCATGCAAAAAAAAAAAGAAAAAAATGAGGGAGAGCTTGAATGTTCACAGATAAACAAACGCTGAGAATTTCCAACAAGTGACCTTCCCTACAAGAAATACTAAAGGTAGTTCTGTCAGCTGAAAATAAAAGAGAGGCCTTGTGCTGGTTTGAAAGGGTGTACATACCCTAGAAAAGCCATGTTTTAATCCTAATCCCATTTTGTGAAGGCAGCCATTTCTTCTAATCCATATTCAGTATTGTGTGTTTGAAACTGCAATTAGAAAATCTTCCTGGAAATGTGATTTAATCAAGAGTGGCTGTGGATTAGGTGGAGACGTGTCTCCACCCATTTGGGTGGGTCTTGATTAGTTTACTGGAATCCCATAAAAGAGGAAACATTTTGGAGAAAGCTGGAGATTCAGAGAGAGCAGAATGACATAGCCACAGGAAGCAGAGTCTACCAGCCAGCGACCTTTGGAAATGAAGAAGGAAAACAGCTCCCGGGAGCTTCGTGAAGGGAAGCCAGGAGAGAAAGCTAGCAGATGATGCCGTATTCACCACGTGTCTTTCCAGATGAGAAAGAAACCCTGACCTGTTCACCATGTGTCTTCTCACTTGTGAGAGAAACCTTGAACTTCATTGGCCCTCTTGAACCAAGGTATCTTTCCCTGGATGCCTTAGATTGGACATTTCTATAGGCTTGTTTTAATTTGGAAATTTTCTCAGCCTTAGAACTGTAAATAGCAACTTATTAAATTCCCCTTTTTAAAAGCTGTTCTGTTTATGGCATATTGCAATTCCCGCAGCTAGCAAACTAGAACAGGTCTTGAGGGTGGGCGCAAAATTGAAGAGCATTTGTAAGCATAACTTAAAGGATAAAGAGACAGAGATAAAATTGATCTGACAAATAAAACCCAAAGGATCAAATGGTTCAATCAAGAACTGCCTTTACAGCAATAACTTTGAACATTACAGATTAAACACCCCAATCAAAAGACACAGATTGGGAGGGTCATGGTGGCTCAGCAGGCAGAGTTCTCGCCTGCCATTCAGGAGACCTGAGTTCAATTCCCGGTGCCTGCCCATGAAAGAAAGAAAAAAAAAAACCACACAGGTTGGCAGAATGGATTTAAAAATATTATCTGTCTATATGCCATTTATAAGAGACACATCTTAGACCCAAAAATATAAATAGATTGAAAATGAAAGGATGGAAAATGATATTCCATGCAAGCACTAACCCAAAGAAAGCTGGCATGGCTATACTAATATTAGACAAAATAGACTTTAAATGCAAAGATGTCATAAGAGATGAGGAAGGGCACTATATATTAATAAAAGGGGTAATTCAGTAAGAAAAACTATCATAAATGTTTATGCATTTAATCAAAGTGCTACAAAGTACATGAGACAATCTGGCAGAACTGAAGGGAGAAAGACATGTTTCTAAAATAATAATGGGAGACTTCAACACACCACTGTCCTCAATAGATAGAACAATCTGACAGGGGATCAATAAGGACATAGAGAACATAAACAATATAATAAATGAATTAGGCTTAACAGACATATTTAGATCATTATACCCCAAAACAAAAAATTAACTAATCTTCTGAAATGCACATGGAACATTCTCCAGGAGAGATCATTGCTGAGGCACAAAACAGATCTTAATAATATTAAAAAGACTGAAATTATTCAAAGCACTTTCTGTCATCATAATGGAATAAAGCTGGAAATCAACAACAACTGAAGAGTTGGCACATTCACAAACATATGGAGGTTAGGTGACACACTCTTAAACAATCACTAAGTCAAAGAAGAAATTGCAAGAGAAATTAGCAAATATCTGGAGATGAATGAAAATGAGAATAAAAGATATAAAAAGATATAAAAAAGAAACCTATGGGATGCAGCGAAGGTGGTGCTGAAAGGGAAATTTATGGCTCTAAATGCCTACCTTAAAAAGAAAGAAAGAACTATAACCAAAGACCTATCTGAACAACTGAAGAAACTAGAGAAAGAGCAGCAAACTAACCCTAAAGCAAGTAGAACAAAAGAAATAAAGATTAAAGTAGAAAAAAATGAATTGGAGAACAACAAAAAAATAAAATCAATAAAACCAAAAGTTGGTTGTTTGAGAAGATTAACATGATTGACAAAACTTTTGCTAGACTGACAACATCAAAAAGAGAGAAGATGCAAATAAATAAAATCAGAAATGAGAGGAGTCTTTACAATGGACCCTGAAGAAATAAAGAAAATCAAAAGAGGATACTATGAACAACTGTATGCCAACAATCAAGAAAATTTAGATAAAATGGACAACTCCTTAGAAACACATGAACAACTTTTACTGATTCCAGAAGAAATAGAAGACCTCAACAAACCAATCACAAGTAAAGAAATTTAATCAGCCATCAAAAACCTTCCTTCAAAGAAATGCCAAGGGACTTCCAGGAAGATGGTGGAATCGGATAGGTTAGATCAATCCTGCTCCAAGGAACAGCTAGAGAAGTGACAGAAAAATTACTGGGACAGCAGTCCCAGGGTGCGAGTGACCCAAGAGGGTCTTCTACACTAGATAGGGAGGTCCTGGATGAAAAAGCTGAGGAATTGGGATGCAGAAAAGGGAGTAAGTGGGCTCTGTCAGGACTCCACTGAGGACAAGACGCTGAGCCCAGGAAAGTGCCTGCCCCTACAGCTAGCCCCACCTCCTGTGCCCAACATCCCTGCACCCCGTTCCACCACCCCCACAGCCTGCCATCGTGCTCCCCACCCAAGCACCACCCCATGTCACACCAGGACCCTGCATCTCTGCATCTCTGCCCCCACCTCATGCCATGCCCCATTCCACCCCCTGGCCTCATATCTCATACCCACGCCCGCACCACACACTGTGCCCCTGCACTGCACACTGAACCCCTATGCCCCCATGCTGTGCCCTGCCCTGTGCTGCACCCTTCCCATGACCCTCTGCCCCCTGCCCTGCCCCACACTCCAGCCCCGCACCATTGTATCACTTCTCACTCCACACCTGTCACTTCCTGTGCCATGCCTTGTGTCCCGCAGTACATGCCCCATAACCAACCCCATAACCCCATGGACTTTGCCCCATGACACTCCCTGTGCCACACCCCACACCCTGTGCCATGCCTCACTCACAGGCAGTTCCAATTATACTGTGGAAAGGGGCAGCTGACCTACCCAGTCCCACAGCCCAAATGGGAGCATGGGGGCCAGCAGTACCATCGGGCCCACAAGTGAAAACTGTGCTGAGGTGCACACTACCCACCCACCAGCTTTGGGGTTGGTGGCTTTCAGCACCCACCAGTACCCATCAGCTTCAAACAGACCCTCAAGTAGAGTTGCATCCCCTGCATGAAGTCCAGGCCCTGATTTGGTGGGGAATTACTGATGAAACAAGTGTAAAAGGAGACCTTCAATGCAAACCCAAGCAAATACACAACCTTAGATGACTAAAGGAAATCAAATTTCAAAATAACCCTCTCAAGATAATCAAATATCTCAAGTCAACAGAAAACCACAAAGCACATGAATATGCAGGCAGACATAACCCAGCAAAATGACCAAATTAAAACACTAAGGAGGAACAGATGTTGGAACAACTAATCAAAGATGTTCATACAACTTTCCTAAATAAATTCAATGTGTTGGCTAATGACATAAAGGATGTCAAGAAGACACTAGAAGAGCATAAAGAAGAATTTGAAACAATAAGTGGAAAAACAGCAGATATCCTAGAGATAAAAGATACTATAGAACAAATTTAAAATATACTAAATGGAGCAGCTAGAAGGAAAAATCTGAGATAGTGGAATGGTAACCTATAACAAACTCTGAAACCTATTTGTTGAAGTGTACTTCAAAATCATTGTTTTCCTTTCTTTCCTTTGTATATATGTTATATTTAACAATAAAAATGTTTACAAACATACTAGAGACACAAAACAGTAGACTTGAAGAGGTAGAAGAAAGAATAAGTGAGGAGAAGATAGGAAAATTCAATCCAAATGCAGAAAAGAACAAATGACAAAAAAAAAGATGGAAAAATTTGAATTGGATCTCAGGGAAATGATGGACAAAACAAAGCACACACATATAAAAATCACCCATGTCCCAGAAGGAGAAGAGTAGAGATCTAGGAAGAGTGGTTGAGGAGATAATTGGGAAAACTTCCCAACCCTTATAAAAGACATAAATATGCAAATCAAAGAAACTCAGTGAACTGCCGACAGAATAAATCCATATAGGCCTACTCCAAAATGCATACTAATCAGTCTGTCAAATGTTGAAGAGAACAGAAAATACTGAAAATGGCAAAGGAAAAGCACCTCACCACATCCAAGGGAATCCACATAAGACTGAGTTCAGACTAGTCAAGAGGAACTGTTGAGGTGAGAAGGCAGTGGTATGATATATTTAAGATCCTAAAAAGGAAAGACTTCCACCCAAGAATTCTGTATCCAGTCAAACTGTCCTTCAAAAGTGAAGGTGAGGGAGGAGGGGCCAAGATGGTGGCTTAGCAATGTGTGCGTTTTAGTTCGTCCTCCAGAACAACTACTAAATAACCAAAAACAGTACAGAACAGCTCCCAGAGCCACGATAGTGACCACACAGCGTACCCCAGTCTGGACCAGCTGGACTGGCTGCGAGCCTCCCCAGAATCGTGAGTTCCCCAAGCTGCGGTGACCGGCACCTGGCGCCCCTACCCCACAGGCAGCTTCCCAGAGGGAAAGGAAAGACACTCTAACAGTAGCAGGGACTGAGTCCAACCAAACACCAATTGTGGCATTAATTAACAAATTCTGACTACTAAAAATAGGCCCCCAGCTCAGGCGAACCTGGTCAAGGCAGAGGTCGCTTATTGGGCTAACGGAAAAAGAGGAAAAGGGACGAAATGGAGGTTTTTGTGGCTGTTTCTATGGAGGCTTGGCTGCCTCTGGATTCAGTGGCGGGACTACTCGGGCTGCAACTGCCCGAGGCATAGGTAGAAATGGACTGCTTTCAGGACTGTCTCCCACCTGTGCCTTCCCCAGGGGAGGGGTGAAGCCCAACTCAGGTGGAATCCCTCTCTCAAGGAATTCAGAACCCAGGGCTTGGCAATTTGAAGCCATTAAAACCAGCCTACAACCTCTCCTCTGTCTCCACCATGCCCCCAGCAGGGAGAATCTTCCAAACTTAAAGGTGCCACAACATCTTTTGCTGGTGGGACCTGCAGGCAGACAAGTGCCACATACTGGGCAGGATAAGAAAAACAGAGCCCAGAGACTTCACAGGAAAGTCTTTTAACCTGCTGTGTCTCACCCTCAGGGAAAACTGATGCAGGTGACTCCTTCCCCCTGATAGGAGTCCAGTTTAGTCTGGGAAAACCCGGTTGGAGTCTATAATATCTATGTGGACCCTCCTAAGGGTGGGGAGGGAAAAGGCACCTTACAAGCAGGGCAAGAAACAAGAAAACAAGAACTGAAAAATTATCCTCTGTTAAACAAAACCTAAGCTAGAGGTCCAGAAAAAGCTAAACTGAAGGTCAAAGAACAGACAGACAACAAACTCATCTAGCAAGAAAACCCTAGGTAGGATAAGTGAAAGCAATCTCCAGAATAAACTAATTAAGGTAATTAAATGTCTGCAAAAAATAACAGATTACACCAGGAAGATTGAAGATATGGCCCAGTCAAAGGAACAAACCAATAGTTCAAATGAGATACAGGAACTGAAACAATTAATTCAGAATATACGAACAGACATGGAAAACCTCATCAAAAACCAAATCAATGAATTGAGGGAGGATATGAAGAAGGCAAGGAATGAACAAAAAGAAGAAATGGAAAGTCTGAAAAAACAAATCACAGAACTTATGGGAATGAAAGGTACAGTAGAAGAGATGAAAAAAAACAACAGAAACCTACAATGGTAGATTTCAAGAGACAGAGATTAGGATTAATGAACTGGAGGATGGAACATCTGAAATCCGACAAGAAACAGAAACTATAGGGAAAAATATGAGCAAGGACTCAGGGAATTGAATGATAATATGAAGCACATAAATATACGTGTTGTGGGTGTCCTAGAAGGAGAAGAGAAGGGAAAAGGAGGAGAAAAACTAAAGGAAGAATTATCACTGAAAATTTCCCAACTCTTATGAAAGACCTAAAATTACAGATACAAGAAGTGCAGCACACCCCAAAGAGAATAGATCCAAATAGACGTTCTCCAAGACACTTACTAGTCAGGATGTCAGAGGTCCAAGAGAAAGAGAGGATCTTAAAAGCAGCAAGAGAAAACAATCCAGCACATACAAGGGAAACCCAATAAGATTATGCATAGATTTCTCAGCAGAAACCATGGAGGAGAGAAGACAGTGGGATAATACATTTAAATTGCTAAAAGAGAAAAACCACCAACCAAGAATTCTATACCCAGCAAAATTGTCCTTCAAAAATGATGGAGAAATTAAAACATTTTGAGACAAAAAATCACTGAGAGAATTTGTGACCAAGAGACCAACTCTGCAAGAAATACTAAAGGGAGCACTAGAGACAGATATGAAAAGACAGAAGAGAGAGGTGTGGAGAAGAGTGTAGAAAGAGGGAAAATTAGATATGACATACAAAATACAAAAGGCAAAATGGTAGAAGAAAGTACTACCCATACAGTAATAACACTAAATGTTAATGGATTGAACTCCCCAATCAAAAGACATAGACTGGCAGAATGGATTAAAAAAACAGGATCAATCTATATGCTGTCTATAGGAAACACATCTTAACCCAAAGATAAACATAGGTTGAAAGTGAAAGGTTGGGAAAAGATATTCCATGCAAATCACAACCAGAAAAGAGTAGGAGTAGCTATACTAATATCCAACAAATTAGACTTCAAATGTAAAACAGTTAAAAGAGACAAAGAAGGATACTATGTACCAAGAAAAGGAACAATTCAACATGAAGACATAACAATCATAAGTATTTATGCACCGAACCAGAATGCCCCCAAATACGTGAGGCAAACACTGAAAAAGGGAAATAGACACATCTACCATAATACTGGAGACGTCAATTCCCCACTCTCATCAATGGACACAACATCTAGACAGAGGATCAATAAAGAAACAGAGAATTTGAATATTACAATAAATGAGCTAGACTTAACAGACATTTATAGGACATTACACCCCAAAACAGCAGAATACACCTTTTTCTCAAGTGTCATGATCATTCTCAAAGATAGACCATATGCTGTGTCACAAATTAAGTCTCAATAAATTTAAAAAGATTGAAATCATACACTATATGTTCTCAGATCATAAAGGAATGAAGTTGGAAATCAATAATAGACAGAGTTCCAGAAAATCCACAAATACGTGGAGGCTCAACAACACACTCTTAAAGAACCAGTGGGTCAAGGAAGAAATTACAAGAGAAATTAGCAAATACCTCGAGGTGAATGAAAGTGAAAACACAACATATCAAAACTTATGGGATGCAGCAAAGGCAGTGCTAAGAGGGAAATTTATTGCCCTAAATGCATATATCAAAAAAGAAGAAAGGGCAAAAATTCGGGAATTAACTGTCCACTTGGAAGAACTGGAGAAAGAACAGCAAACTAACCCCAAAGCAAGCAAAAGGAAAGAAATAACAAAGATTAGAGGAGAAATAAATGAAATTGAGAAGATAAAAACAATTGAGAAAATCAATAAAACCAGAAGTTGGTTCTGTGAGAAAACCAATAAGATTGATGGGCCCTTAGCAAGATTGACAAAAAGAAGGAGAGGATGCAAATAAATAAGATCAGAAATGGAAGAGGAGACATAACCACTGACCCCACAGAAACAAAGGAGGTAATAACAGGATACTATGAACAACTTTACGCTAATAAATACAACAATGTAGATGAAATGGACAACTTCCTAGAAATGCATGAACAACCAGCTTTGACTAAAGAAGAAATAGATGACCTCAACAAACAAATCACAAGTAAAGAAATTGAATCAGTCATTAAAAAGCTTCCCAAAAAGAAAAGTCCAGGACCTGACGGCTTCACATGTGAATTCTATCAAACAGTCCAGAAAGAATTAGTACCAACCCTGCTCAAACTCTTCAAAAATTGAAGAGGAGGGAAAGCTACCTAATTCATTCTATAAAGCCAACATCACCCTCATACCAAAACCAGGCAAAGATATTACAAAAAAAGAAAACTACAGACCAATCTCTCTAATGAATATAGATGCAAAAATCCTCAATAAAATTCTAGCAAATCGTATCCAACAACACATTAAAAGAATTATACATCATGACCAAGTAGGATTCATCCCAGGTATGCAAGGATGGTTCAACATAAGAAAATCAATTAATGTAATACACCATATCAACAAATCAAAGCAGAAAAATCACATGATCATCTCAATTGATGCAGAGAAGGCATTTGACAAGATTCAACATCCTTTCCTGTTGAAAACACTTCAAAGGATAGGAATACAAGGGAACTTCCTTAAAATGATACAGGGAATATATGAAAAACCCACAGCTAATATCATCCTCAATGGGGAAAAATTGAAAACTTTCCCCCTAAGATCAGGAACAAGACAAGGATGTCCACTACCACCACTATTATTCAACATTGTGTTGGAGGTTCTAGCCAGAGCAATTAGACAAGAAAAAGAAATACAAGGCATCAAAATTGGAAAGGAAGAAGTAAAACTATCACTGTTTGCAGACGATATGATACTATACGTCGAAAACCCGGAAAAATCCACAACAAAACTACTAGAGCTAATAAATGAGTACAGCAAAGTAGCAGGTTACAAGATCAACATTCAAAAATCTGTAGCATTTCTATACACTAGCAATGAACAAGCGGAGGGGGAAATCAAGAAACGAATCCCATTTACAATTGCAACTAAAAGAATAAAATACCTAGGAATAAATTTAACTAAAGAGACAAAAAACCTATATAAAGAAAACTACAAAAAACTGCTAAAAGAAATCACAGAAGACCTAAATAGATGGAAGGGCATACCGTGTTCATGGATTGGAAGATTAAATATAGTTAAGATGTCAATCCTACCTAAATTGATTTACAGATTCAATGCAATACCAATCAAAATCCCAACAACTTATTTTTCAGAAATAGAAAAACCAATAAGCAAATTTATCTGGAAGGGCAGGGTGCCCCGAATTGCTAAAAACATCTTGAGGAAAAAAAACGAAGCTGGAGGTCTTGCACTGCCTGACTTTAAGGCATATTATGAAGCCACAGTGGTCAAAACAGCATGGTATTGGCATAAAGATAGATATATCAACCAATGGAATCGAATAGAGTGCTCAGATATAGACCCTCTCATCTATGGTCATTTGATCTTTGATAAGGCAGTCAAGCCAACTCACCTGGGACAGAACAGTCTCTTCAATAAATGGTGCCTAGAGAACTGGATATCCATATGCAAAAGAATGAAAGAAGACCCATATCTCACACCCTACACAAAAGTTAACTCAAAATGGATCAAAGATCTAAACATCAGGTCTAAGACCATAAAACAGTTAGAGGAAAACGTAGGGAGATATCTTATGGATCTTACAACTGGAGGCGGTTTTATGGACCTTAAACCTAAAGCAAGAGCACTGAAGAAGGAAATAAATAAATGGGAACTCCTCAAAATTAAACACTTTTGTGCATCAAAGAACTTCATCAAGAAAGTAGAAAGACAGCCTACACAATGGGAATCAATATTTGGAAACGACATATCAGATAAAGGTCTAGTATCCAGAATTTATAATGAGATTGTTCAACTCAACAACAAAAAGACAGCCAACCCAATTACAAAATGGGAAAAAGACTTGAATAGACACCTCTCAGAGGAGGAAATACAAATGGCCAAAGGCACATGAAGAGATGCTCAATGTCCCTGGCCATTAGAGAAATGCAAATGAAAACCACAATGAGATATCATCTTACACCTACCAGAATGGCCATTATCAACAAAACAGAAAATGACAAGTGCTGGAGAGGATGCGGAGAAAAAGGCACACTTATCCACTGTTGGTGGGAATGTCAAATGGTGCAACCACTGTGGAAGGCAGTTTGGCGGTTCCTCAAAAAGCTGAATATAGAATTACCATACGACCCAGCAATACCATTGCTGGGAATCTACTCAAAGGAATTAAGGGCAAAAACTCAAACGGACATTTGCACACCAATGTTTATAGCAGTGTTATTTACAATTGCAAAGAGATGGAAACAGCCAAAATGTCCATCAACAGATGAGTGGGTAAACAAACTGTGGTATATACATACGATGGAATATTATGCAGCTTTAAGGCAGGATAAACTTATGAAGCATGTAATAACATGGATGGACCTAGAGAACATTATGCTGAGTGAGTCTAGCCAAAAACTAAAAGACAAATACTGTATGGTCCCAATGATGTGAATCGACACTCGAGAATAAACTTGGAATATGTCATTGGTAACAGAGTTCAGCAGGAGTTAGAAACAGGGTAAGATAATGGGTAATTGGAGCAGATGGGATACAGACTGTGCAACAGGACTAGATACAAAAACTCAAAAATGGACAGCACAATAATACCTAATTGTAAAGTAATCATGTTAAAACACTGAATGAAGCTGCATCCGAGCTATAGGTTTTTGTTTTGTTTTGTTTTGTTTTGTTCTTACTATTATTACTTTTATTTTTTTCTCTATATTAATATTCTATATCTTTTTCGGTTGTATTGCTAGTTCTTCTAAACCGATGTAAATGTACTAAGAAATGATGATCATGCATCTATGTGATGATGTTAAGAATTACTGATTGCATATGTAGAATGGTATGATTTCTAAAAAAAAAAAAAAAATGGACAGCACAATACTACCTAATTGTAATTTAATTATGTTAAAACACTGAATGAAGCTGCATCTGAGCTATAGTTTTTTTTCTCATATATTTTTGTATTTTTTATTTTTATTTTTTCTCTATATTATCATTTTATTTCTTTTTCTGTTGTCTTGCTATTTCTTTTTCTAAATCGATGCATATGTGCTAAGAAATGATGATCATACATCTATGTGATGATATTAAGAATTACTGATTGCATATGTAGAATGGAATGATTTCTAAATGTTGTGTTAGTTAATTTTTTTTAATTAATAAAAAAATGTAAAAAAAAAGGAATGAAGTCGTGAGGTATGCAACGAGGTGAATGAATCTTGGGGACATTATGTGCTGCAAAACAAGGCAGAAGCAAAAGAACAAATATTGTATTGTCTCTTTTAGAAAATACTTATAAGAAAATTGGGGCGTAGATTGTAAACTCTTATAGCAATCACATTTAGTCCAGAGCTGTTAATGTTATTTCTAGATTTTGAGATGTTGTACTATTTATGCATAGCTTGTTATCTCCCTGAAACTTTGGCTACCTAAGTGACACACAACAGTCAGAGTTGGAGTTCTCCAGCTCTGAAAGTCAGCATTGCTACATATGACAACTATTAAGGAAACCGAAAAAGAGATCAGGCTTCAATTAGAGATAGAACGAAGCCGATCAGGTCGGGCTAAGGGAAATCAGAATATGGGGGTAAGGATGACATTGCCTGTATTTTAGAACTTTACCTACTCTATGAGACTGAAGGAAGAGGGGTTCATTTTGTCCAAAACCTAAAATTTCTGTAGCACATAATCTAACTTATCCTGTATGGATACCTAATTTATGTAACCCAAACACATGGAGTCCAGAATGGGAATGAGGATTTGTAATTCTGTATAGCTTAAGGTACTGCCTGGATACATCCCAGAGTATGTTGAGGAAATAATTAAAAAGTATTGGCAAGGTCCCTATGGGGACTGGAGTAAAATATGGAACTTTAAGCTTTACCACCAGGGAAACCCTGATATTATCTCAAATATTAGGGACTCCCAAGTCAATAGGCCAAGCTCTTGATTTTTTCTTATATTTTTATTATGAACAACAAACATACAAACATTCTTGACATACAGGCATTCCTGACATGGTTACAATCAATGGCTCACAACATCATCACATAGTTTCATCACCATGATTTTTTTTTGAATATTTATGTCCCTCCAGCAAAAGAAATAAAAAAGAAAAAACTCATACATGCTATACTACTTACCCTTCCCTCTCATTGACCACTAGCATTTGAATCTACTCAATTTATTTTAACTTTTGTTCCCCCTATTATTTGTTTACTTCTTACCCATATTATTTACTCATCTGTCCATACCGTAGATAAAAGGAGTATCAGACACAAGGTTTCACAATCACACAGTCGCATTGCAAAAGCTATATATACAATCATCTTCAAGAAAAATGGCTACTGGAACACAGCTCTATAGTTTCAGGTACTTCTCACTACAAGCCCTTGATCTTGAGGCTTGCTTTTGTGAAGCTTATTTCTGTAGCGGAGAACCTAAGCCTACCTATAGTTATGCCTAAGAGTTACTTCCAGACAACCTTTTTTTGTTCCACAAATATGGCTTCTCTTTCTCTAAGCCCACTTCTGCCAGAAAAATCATTACCCTCCCCCCTACATGGGACATGACATCCAGTGGTGAAAGTCTCCCTGGCAATATGGAACATGATTCCCTAGAACGAACCTGGCTCTGGCACCATGGGATTGACAACGCCTCCCTGATCAAAAGGGGGAAAAGAAATATAACAAAATAAGGTCTCAGTGTCTGTGAGTTCAAATAGAGTAGAGAGGCTATTCTGGAGGTTACACTTACACAAACTTCAGCTAGATATTGCTATTTACCATGGTTTGCCAAACCCCAACCAAAACAATTCCTGCTAACCCTACAGAACACAGAACACCTAGGGTTCCATCTGAGTTTCTACAAAAGTTTCACATACTAAGATGACTTTCTGGAAACCTAAATAGGCAGAAAGCCATTTTGGGTTCATGGATACAAGGGCTAACTGTTGTTGAGATGTCAATTCTACCCAAATTGATCTACAGATTCAATCCAACACCAATTAAAATTCCAACAACCTACTTTGCAAGTTTGGAAAAGTTAGCTATCAAAGCTATTTGGAAGGATGAGTATGACTGCTGAATTATTATACTGATATTTCTTTTAGTCTCCAGTGTCTTGTTGTAGCTAGAAGGAAAAACCTAAAATTGTTTAAATGTAACCCATATCAAATTTTGAAATCTGTTCCATAGCTACTTGTTATAATGTACTTTGAAATTTATTTCTTTTTGGTATATATGTTATATTTCACAATAAAAAACAAAAACAAATCCATTTGGAAAGGAAAGGGGCCTCAAATAGCCAAAAACATCATAAAAAAAGAATTGAAGTGGGAGGACTTACACTTCCTGATTTTAAAGCTGATTATAAAGCCACAAAAACAGCATAATATTGGCACAAAATAGACATATTGATCAATAGAATTGAACTGACAGTTCAGAAACAGACCTTCAGATCTATGGTCAATTGATTTTTGACAAGGCCCCCAAATCCACTGAACTGGGACAGAATAGTCTTCTTAATAAATGTGACTGGAAGAACTGCATATCCTTCTCCAAAGGAGTGTAAGAAGCCCCCCCCCCACCTCACACTCTATACAAAAATTAACTCAAAGTGGATCAAAGGCCTAACTATCAGAGCCAGTATTATAAAACTCCTAGAAGAGAATACAGGGAAACATCTTCAAGACCTAGTGAGAAGACATTTTGGATCTTACACCCAAAGCATAAGAAATGAAATTAAAAAATAGATAAATGGTAACTCCTTAAGATTGAACACTTCTGTGCTTCAAAGGACTTTGTCAAAAGGGTGAAGAGGCAGCCAACTCAATGGGAGAGAATATTTGTAAACCATATACCTAATAAGGGTTTGATATCGAGTATATATAAAGAAATCCTACAACTCAACAATAAAAGGACAAACAACCCAATTATAAAATGGGCAAAGATGTGACTAGACATTTTTCCAAAGATTAAATACAAATGGCTAAAAAATACATGAAAAGATGTTCATCTTCATTAGCTGTAATGGAAATGCACATTAAAACCACAATGAAATATCATCTCCCACCTATAAGAATGGCTGCTATTAAACAAACAGGAAACTACAAATCTTGGAGAGGATATGGAGAAATAGGAACATTCTCACTGCTGGTGAGAATGTAAAATGGTACAGCCACTGTGGAAGCCAATTTGGCAGTTCCTCAGAAAACTAAATATTGAGTTGCCCTATGACCGGGCAATCCCACTCAGTATTACTCAGAGGATCTGAAAGCAGGGACACAAAGGGGGAGCAGTTACCTAATATGTACACAATTATTAATGAGGTTGAACTTAAATGTTTGGCAATAGACAGAGGTGATGGTAGGTTGTTATTGGGAATATAAGTAACAGTGCCATATTGTAGGTGAATTTGGTTGAAAGGAGCTGTTTAGAGTTATGTATATGTCCCCAATTGATTAAGTCTACAAATATAAAAGTTCTTGCATGAAATACTACAAAGGTATGACACTAGTACAAAGAGTTAATAATAGAATGGTAGATGGAGAAAAATGATCTATTGCAAGCTATGGACTACAGTTAACATTAATACCTTAATATTCTTTCATCAGTGGTGTTTTAGTTTGTTAAGCCTACAAAAATGCAACACCCCAGTAATGAAATGGCTTTTAAAAACAGGATTTAGGGTGCACAGGTGGTTCAGTGGTAGAATGCTCACCTTCCATGTGAGAGACCCAGGTTCAATTCCTGGACCATGCACCACCATAAACCCCCAGCCCCCAAAAAAGGAAATTTAGTAAGTTGCAAGTTTACAGTTCAAAGGCCATGAAAATGTCCAAATTAAGGCACCAACAGAAGGTTACCTTCACTCAAGAAAGCATGAGATCCAGGGATGGGGAGAAAGGACAAAATATTCAACTTCCCTATTTGAAGAATTTCTGATATTCTTGCAAAGCAGTGGGGACAACCAAATCAATAGACTAAGCCCTCAATATTGGGGCCCATGCCTATGAAATATATTCCTGCAAAGGATAAGCTAAGCCTACTTATAATTATGCCTTAGAGTCACCCCAGGAACCTCTTTAATTGCTCAGATGTGGCCTCTTTCTCTAAGCCAATCTGCAGGTGAACTCACTGCTGCCCCCCCCCCCCCTGTGCCATGTGGAACATGAAACCCAGGGGTGTAAATCTCCCTGGCAACGTGGGACCTGACTCCTGGGGATGAGCCAGGACATGGCATCATGGGATTGAGAAGGTCTTCTTGACCAAAAGGGGGAAGACAGAAATGAGACAAAATGAAGTTTCAGTAGCTGAGAGATTTCAAACAGAGTCAAGAAATTATCCTGGAGGTTATTCTTACACATTATATAGATATCCCTTTTTTTAGTTTATGGTATATTAGAGTGGCTAGAGGAAAGTACCTGAAACTGTTGAACTGTGTTCCATTAGCCTCAATTCTTGAAGACGACTGTATAACTATATAGATTTTACAATGTGAGTGTGTGATTGTGAAAACCTTGTGTCTGATGCTCCTTTTATCCAGGGTATGGACAGATGAGGAAAAAAATAAGGCTAATAAATAAATAAATAATAGGGAGGGATAAAGGGTAACAAACTGAGTAGATTGAAATACCAGTATCAATGAGTGGGAGGGGTAAGGGGTATGAGATATATGAGTTTTTTCTTTTTTCTTTTTATTTGTTTTTTTGTGGAGTGATGCAAATGTTCTAAAAATGATCATGGTGATGAATACACAAATATGTGATGATATTGTGAGCCATTAAATTGTATAATATTGTTGGACTGTATGTGTATGAAGACTTCCCAATAAAAATATTTTTTTAAAAAAGCAAGTGTGATTGTTATAGATTTAGGGTGCTAAATTTAAGCCCCAGGTAACTATGAAGGAAATAACAGAATATGCAACCCCATAGAGATACAAATTAGAGTCCAGTTTGCCCGGGGCATTATGTGTGAGCAATGGGGACCGAAGTAATAATATTTGGGGAGATAGGAAGTTTTAGTAATAGATGGTGTAGTCGTTGGGTTTGGTGTCAAATTGCCCTTGTGATGGTGCCCAGTTGTTCTGTTGCTGCGGACTTAAGTCATCAGCATGTGAAATTCATCTATGGCTGATTTCATCTGTGGTTGTCTAAGGGGAGTACCTTCCCAGCTAAGGGAGGTTTAAAAGGAGAGGTCAGAAGAGAGAGAATGAGCACAGCTCAGCCCAACTCAAAGCTCAGAGCCAGCTCAGACCCAGATGTTTGGAGATGCAGAACAGAATTGTCCCAGGAAAGCCATTTGAACCCAGAAACCGGGAAACCTAGCCCAGCAGACATCAGAGTGTGCCTTCTCAGATTAGTAAATCTGTAACTAACTAAATCCCCTTTATAAAAAGTCAATCCATCTCAGGTGTATTTGCATCCTAGCGGCCTTAGTACTAAGGCCGCTAAACTAAACTAAAACAGATGGTGATGAGGGTACTGCAACATTGTGAATGTGATTAATTCCACTGAATGGCATGCTTGGGGGTGGCTGAAACATTTTATGTTTCCACAATAAAAAACAGAAAGAGCAACTAAAGAGACAATGACAATTAAATGCAATTATGTGATCCTGTGTGGAATCTAACAAAGGAGGAGAAATGGCTCAAAAATAATATTTGTTCATATGAAAAAAATTGAAATAAAGACTGTAAGCTTTATGTCAATATTAAATTTCTTGAACCTGATAAGTGCACTTAAGGTGATACATCAGTGAATATCCTTGTTAGGAAATGTACCTGGCAGTAACGTGCTCAAGGAGCATGATGCATACAACGTATATGCCAATGTTCAGAAAATGGATTGAAAGACAGACAGACAGATAAATAGATGCTAGGTTATGATTTCATTCCCCAGTGTACCCTAGAAAATCACCTCACAATGCCACTTCCTTCTCCTCTTCCTCCTCTTTTCTTCTTCCTGGGCTAGCTGGGTTTTTCAAACTGCTCCTTGGGGCTGCTCAGTCACATAGAGGGTGAGATGTATTGGAGCATATGTGGCCATAATTTAAAGGAGAGATGGGCGAGAGGGAAGAGAGTTCCTCCTCTGGGGCCAAGCACATGGGTTGAGGGGCCTGAAGTACTCAGAGTAGACAAGGTCCACAACTTAGAGAGCTCATAATGCTCCTTACAGATCATGCATCTACACCCCTCCATTTTGAGATGAGTAAATGGAAGAGGTTTAGAAAGAGCTGAAGGTCACACAGGGAGCCAGAGGCAGGAGAAGGATAGACCATTTTCTATTTCTGTCGCCCTTGTATCCAGCTCAGGGCCTGGCCCAGAGGAGGAACTCAAGTAAACACCTGTGGAACAAATGAGGAAGGTCAGATCTCCTAGTGCCTCAAGTAAGATGGACTGGCAAGGCAGGCTGAGACACTGATTGGCCACTCCTTCCTCCCAAGAATGGACAAGTGTAACATAAATAACAGGGGACATAGAAAGAAGGAAGAAGAGTAGTAGGCCAGCAGAGAAACCCTGAACAGCCAGCACTTGTGATAATTTCCCAATTACAATTCAATCAACCAACAAATAAGCCCTTGGCTTTCTCAGATTAAGCAATAACAAAGGAGAGACTGCCAAAAAATGCAAAAGGTCAACCCATTTCATTCACAAACATTTAAGGCTCACCTGATTACCACCCTCAAGAAACTCACAGTCTAGTGTGGGAGGTAGATATAAAAACAGACCTCTGTCTGGGGTGCTATAGAGTGCATGGGAGAGAAGCACCCACCAGCCTGGAGAGATAAAAGAAGGCTTTACGGAAGGGACGATGCTGTAGTAAGGGGAAACAGGCTAGGTGAAAACAGTATGGAAGCGCAGTCCAAGAAAGACTGAAAGTTATGTGCCAATCCAGAAGGAAAGGGGATCTTGGATAAGCTGGAAAGCTAAGATGCTTTGAAGGAGCAGGAGAGGAACAAAGAAAGGAGAAAAGTGGAAGAAGATCAAGTGGACAGGAGAGCTCAAAAGGAGTGGTGGATACAAGGGCAGTTGTGAGAAAGCAGTAGTCCCAGGATTCTTCTTCCTAGGTTGTAAGTTTCACCCTCAGCCCTCAGAAGGATTTGCCATATTTCATTTTCTTCTGTCACACTTTTATTTCGTTAGGTATTGCAATTTCTGCTCAATTCAAAACATTTATGGAGAACTTATTTAAAGCCAGTCACCAGGCTGGGTACTATAAAGGTATATACATAGTCCCTTCATTTGCCAAATTTTTATTGAGGTCCTACTACAAGCCTGGTATTGTGTCTGTTTGGGGATGTGCCTCTGTGTGTGTGTGTGTGTGGGTGTATGTGCACACAAGGAATGAAATAATTGCATAAATCATGAACATAAGGATTGGGCCCATCAGAGAGTTACAAATAAAGGGTTCTGAGGGTTCAAAGGAGAGGAGAAAGCTAGTAACTCTGTGACTCTAGACAAAGCACTTCACCTCTCTGAGTCTGTTTCTTCATCAGGAAAAAAAGGGGCTAATCATATTTATGTGGCATGAGGATTAGAGACAATGTTTGAAAGGCTCCTAATGCAGTGTCTGGCACCAGGGAGGTATTCAACTGTATCAGTATTGAGCTGTGAAGAGGTGGTTATTTACAACGGGCTTCAACAAGCAGAGGAGTGGGAAACATGACGTTTCTTGGGGTAGCCCACTATTAACCAAAATCCTGGAGGTTTGCTTTGGCATGGAGAATAGCTTAGTGTAACTGGAGCTTCAGGTTTGTGAAAGGCAGTAGAAGAGAAAAGCATGGAAAATGGGAACGTTTTCATTATGAATCTCTTTATGCCTCTTGGGGATCAGTGGATCTAGAGTCTAGTGAAAGTATAGCAGGAGGGGCCTGTGGAGGTGGAGAGGAGGACAGAAAGCAGGGGAGGGGGTGTCTTTCAGAATCTCCTGGAAGTATTAGTCATAGGATTCCTTCTCAGAGCAGGCAAGGTCCTGGGGAAACAGCAGCATTCATTGCCTTGGTTCAGGCCAGAGTAATCAATCATCCTTGTTGCCCAGGGCGGAGGAGTTTCCCAAGAAACAGGACTCTTGGTGCTAAAACTGGGTTGGTCTTGCACAAACCAGGACAGCTGATCCTCCTAGTTCAGGGCCCTGTTATCTCCCGGACTTAAGCAGATTCTTCCTTGCTGATCTCCCTCCTTTGGTCTTCATACTGCTGCTAGAGGGATTGTTCTCCCCAAAACACCACTTTGCCCTGTTTTGAATGCTCTAAAGTCTCCCCTTGCCTCTGGAATCAAGTTCAAACCCCAGAACCTGGTATTCTTTACTGGTTTCTGTCCTCCTTGAAAGTCTCATTCCCCATTACCTTCATACCACATCAGACAGTCTGGTTCTCCCAAACGGGAAGTGCCCTTTCCTACTCCAGGCCTTTACCCTACATTGGTCTCTTACCAGCCTAACTCCTATCCATCCTTCAAGGTTCAGTGAAAATGTCACTCCTTGAGTCTCTCTACCCTGATCTCCCCACTGGGTTCCCAATATACGTTAAACATATTTTTTGGAGAGCATGTATCAGGGAGTTACAGTTTGGGAGTGTAGACACCACCTCAAAACTCAGTTTCTAATCCAACACTTGGTAGCCAGTAAGCTTTCAGTAAACAAATATACTTGAATAGTCAATATAGTCACATAATTTAACATTCAAAAGAACAACAAGGTGTTCAGTGAAAAGTTTTCTTTCCACTCTTGGCCTCTAAACACCCAACACCCCTCCCAAGAGGCAACCTCTATTACAAGTTTTTTGTGTATCCCTCTGGGGACATTTTATGTATACACAAACAAATGCTGTAATTTTCTTTGTTAAATGAATAAAGGAAGAAACAGTAAAAACCTGGAAACAATTCAAGTATTCAAAATGTGGGGCTGGCCAAGTAAACCATTATGTATCAGTGTTATACCTACTACAATCTACAGTCATTAAATCAGTAAAATCACCATGAGGCAGGCTCTGCAGTGGAAGATACATAAAGCTTTAAAAGCAGAATATCAAGCAGACCTCCACATTGAATACACTCATAAAAATGTGGTCTCTTCAATGATATAATGAAAAGAGGTCTGAGAGAGATGTGATTGCTGCTTTAAGGTGAAGGGATTCTGAACTTTTATGTGAAGTTGCTTGAATATGAAAAGCAAGAGGCTGGATTATTATGAATCTGCCTGATGAAGAAGTGTGTGATTCATGATGGGAGTTATTCAGTAATTCATTCAGCAAACACTGAATGCTTGCTTTGTCAGGAGGTAAAAGCCAGAAATAATGCTGAGCTCCCCAGAATGAACGTAAGTAGATGATGGGAATATAGGAAACTCTGATGGAGTCGGGGTGGGGGGAGGGATGTGATAAGTTCATTTTAAGACTGTCATATTTGAGTTTTCTTTCTTCATCAGGAGGAGCCATGTAATTGGTGGTAGGATATAGGTCTGGGAACTCAGGGAAAAGGTCAGGGCTAGTGATAGTCATCAGTGCTTATGTGGCCAGGAAAGCTGGAGGTGGAGTGGAGCTTCTCACCAAGGGAGAAGACAGGTTAAACAGAGCTGGAGAGGAAGCTCTACAATTATGTAATTCTAAGGCCTCTGATCCAGGGCCAAGAGCACCAGGTAGCAGAATCTGTATCTGGAACAGAGTGTTGAGGGCCTCAGAGTTCAGGCAGAAACCCTTCCTTCCAGGCCCTGTCCCCCAAACCCCATGTACCCATGGCCTGGGTTTGGTCCTTAGTTGTCAGGGAAGCCTGGAAGACTAAAGGGCACTTCAAATGACTTAGAAAATAGGTAGGAACCCCTGAGTAAGAGGCTGGGATAGAGGGTTTAAAAGATTTACTTGAACAAAGACCAGCTAGGGCTGGAAGGGAAGAGCAGGGGGCTTGGTATAGAGAGCAGGGACTCTTCTCTGAAGGTTGAGTGATATGGGGCCCCAGGAAGGGTGGGTTTCTGAGTGGAGCACTTAGTCTCAGATGCATCCCTGAAGGGCCTAGCAGGCAAAGCCAATGAAAATGTTGTTTTAACCTTGGACACAGAAAGGCGAGAAGTTATCCTCAGAGCAGTGTACCACCAAAGTGTATTACCTCCTTGGTATGTCCCCTCTGCTTTCTAAAGAGGCAGTGTGGTGGAAAGGAAGGGCTTTTGGAGTCAGAGGGACCTGGAATCCAGTCCCAGCTCCACTGCTTGGAGCTATACAATCCTAGGCAAATCACTTCTCTGAGCCTCAACTTCCTCTTTTACAAAGTAAGGCTCTAACAACATCTACCATGGGCCATTTTTGTGAAGACTAGCAATAATGTATGTAAAGCCCCTAGTATACAGTTGGTGCTCAATACACGGTAGCTATTCTTTTTCTTCCTGCTACCACACTGGAACAATCTGGCCTCAGTCATCACTGAGTTGTACACTCTTTGAAAGTATAGTTGCCAGTTGGGGTTAGAAGCCGAAATCTAAGTCTGTGCACCATCTTTTCACATCCATGTGTCAAAGGTGGCTTGGCAGACAGATATGTAAAAACTGGTTCTCATTCTCCACTATACACATATTAATCATCTCCTTTGCAGGTCATCTCAGCACACAAAGAAAAGCACATAAGAACCTACAACTTCTCTAATTAAACAAACAAACAAACAAAAACCAAGAAAAAAAACTTTGGGGCTGGTGCCAGTGTATAGAGAAAAGTTGAGAAAACATTGGAGGGGTATAGGCTAAAATAAAGTTGTGAAATTCTGGATAAACAAAACAAAACAGAACACATCCCCTCCTGTGCCCCTAGCTTACCAAACTCCTCTTGCTGCTCACTCTCATGTCATTTGTCATAACTCTTTCAAAGTGCTTTCACATCTTTGATTAATTTACTCCCCATTTCTGGTCTGTGAGGTAGGAAAGGCAGCTGTTGTCTGTATCTGAGAGGGGCTAAGACAGTGGCAGAGCTGGGACTAGAACTCATACGTCCTTGTTATGAAACATTTCAGGTGGAGTGGTACCTCAGATAGAATGGTTAAAAGGAATCTGTGAGGAAATGATGTGCGGGTGTGAGGTTGCAAGAAGATGGTGGTGATAACAACATGTTGCTGATGAGTGCCCAGAGATGGGTGGCATCATGCTGATAAGCAAACTTGAGGCCCAGAGTCAGCAGAGGAGGATTTTCTGGAGTTCGGATGGATGAAGAGAGGTTGTCCTTTCCAAGTTGTTTTAAATGACAGAAGTGAAGGCTTTGCCTGGGTTCATCCACCCAGGGAATGGCAGAACTGAGAGAATGGAGACTCTATCTTCAACTTGTTGGGCTTGAAACCAGCTCATTCAGTCCTATCCCCATCTTTTTTACTGGAGTGTTGAGAGGAACTGGAGTAGAAATGACAGACCACTCACTGTGCAGAGGAATTAAAATAACTAGTGCTAGACACTAATTTTTGCCCAAATCTCATTGGCCTCCAGGTAGGACCTACTGAGGGTAAATACTCTGGCTAAACTGATGTACATACACTCTTCTCTGGAACTCCAGTCAGGAGATGGGATTCTAGGTCTGGGCCCTTCTTCTTATTAGCTATGTGATGTTAAAAGTAAGTCACTCCAGGACCTCTGGGAAGATGGTGGAGTGGAGTGGAATGAGTTCACTCCTGCCCCATGAAACAAAATAGGAGATGGGAAGAAAATGCCCAGGGCAGGTCCCGGGGTGTGAGTAAACTAGGAAGGTCTTTAGGCAGTTTTGGGGAGGAGAGCATCAGCAGATCAGGGGAGAATGAGTGGGTCAGGTAACTAGGATCCCTACCAGGTGGGCTGCGGTCATCGGGGAGGTGCTATAGGAGGGAATTGACCCTCCTCGGCTCCAGCCTGCACAGATGCTGACTGGGGAAACCTCCCTATATGGTTGCAGTGGACAGCGCTGCAGAGCCCAGAGGCAGGCTGATCCTCCACCACAGGGCCATCCAGGCCTGGGGGTGGGGGTAGTGATCAACCAGTCAGGTGTGGGAAAAGTTTGCCTGCAGTCGTGGTGTCTGGCAGGCCCGCCAGAGCTGCAAATCAGCTGATCAACTGATCCCCCACGTGCTGATCGGCTCCCCAGTACCCCTGGCAGAGACACTGGCCAGCCACCCTAGACCGGAGCAGACTCCCTGCAGAGCACACTGACCTCTCCTCGTTTTGGCCAGGAGGGGCGGGGCTGAGGGAGGAGGAGACTCAAGCATATCATCTGCTGGTCAGATGTGGTAAGTGCAGGTCGGCTGCACTAGGGAGGGGAGAGCTTGAGGGAGGCAGAGTCTCACGGTTGCCACCTGCTGGGGAGAAGGAGTAAATGCTGGCAAGCTAACTCCCTATCTGCTTAGGTTTTTATTTTTTAAATTTAATTTAATTTTTATTACCCCCCCTTTTAAACATAGTCTTTATATACATTTTTATTAGTAATATAATTGTTATTTTAATTATTTAAAAAAAAATTATAGATGTTTTATATTTTTATCCTTTATTTTCTATTTTTCATTTCACATATTATTTTCTATTACTCCATTTCATTTATTATTCTTCTTACTTTTCCTCTTAAATTTTCTATCCCTGCGGTGGGCACCAACCTGATTCCACACCCAGTATATCCTGGGGTGTTTCTCCTTTTGATGCTGGGGCCTGCTACTGTTGAGGTGTATTTTGTTGTGGTTTTTTGTTTCATATTTTTATTATACTATTATTTCACCTTATTATTATTAGCTCTCTTTTATCTTTTCTTGTTATTTGTGTGTGTGTGTGTGTGTGTGTGTGTGTGTGTGTGTGTGTGCGTGCGCATGGGCTGGGAGTTGAGTCTGGGTCTCCCACGTGGTGGGCAGTCAATCTGCCACTGTAGTATTCATGCACCCCAGCCTATCTTCTGATAGACCCTTAAGTTGAATTGTATGCCCTACATGAGCTCCAGGCCTTGATTTAGTGGAGAATAATTGACAAAGTGCAAAAGGAAACATTCAGCAAAAACTAAATAAATACAAAACTTTTGAAGAGTGAAGGAAACCATCTTGCAAAATAGCCATATCAAGATAATCAAATGCCCCAAACACAACAGAAAATCACAAAGCACATGAAGATCCAAGCAGAAATGGCCCAGCCAAATGACCAAATCAAAATTCCAGAGGGGACACAGAATATGGAACAACTACTCAAGGACATTTATAAAGAAATAAAGGATATTTATAAAGAAAAAGAAGAGCATAAAAAAGAATTCTGGAGGTTAAACAGAAAAATGGCAGATCTCACAGAAATGAAAGATACAGTAGACCAAGTTAAAAAGATACTGGAGACACACGATAGCAGTTTCAAAGAAGCAGAAGGAAGAATAAGTGAGCTAGAAGATAGAACAATAGAACTAGAGCACACAAAAGAACAAATAGCAAGAAAGATGGAAAAAATGCAACTGGATCTTAGGGAAATAATGGAAAATAAGAGGTGTACGAATATAAGAATCACTGGTGTTCTGGAAGTAGAAGAGAAGAGTAAAGGGTTGAGAAAGTTAGTTGAAGATATAATCAGAGAAAACTTCCCAACCCTTATAAAAGGTATGAATATTCAAATCAAAGAGGCCCAGCAAATTCCAAATAGAATAAATCTGAACAAGCCTACTCCAAAGCACATACTAATCACACTGCTAGGTGTTGAAGAGAAACAAAAAGTCTTGAAAGGAGCATGAGAAAAACAATCTACTACATACAAGGGAAAACACATAAGACTGACTTCAGACTATTCAACAGGCACCATGGAAACAAGAAGGTAGTGTTATGATATATTAAAGATCCTGAATAGGAAAGGCTTTCAACCAAGAATTCTTGATCCAGCCAAGTTATTCTTCAAAATTGGAGGAGAGATTAAAATCTTCAAAGACAAAGAAAGACTGAGGGAACTAGTCAACAAGAGACAATCCCTATAAGAAATACTAAAAAGGGCCCTGTCATCTGATTAAAAAAAAAGACAGGAGAGGGAGGTTTGGAAGAGGGTACAGAATTGAAGAATATGAGTAAAGGTAATTTAAAGGAAAAGAGAAAAGGAAAATAATAAATAGACTGACAAATAAAAACTAAAGGACAAGATGGTAGAGTCAAGAACCACTTTTACAGTAATTACTTTGAATGTTAATGAACTAAACTCACCAATCAAAAGACATAATCCATATATATGCTGTTTACAAGAGACACATCTTAGATTCAAGGACACAGATTGAAAGTGAAAGGATGGAAAAAGCTTTTCTATGCAAGCTGTAACCACAGAAAGCAGGTGTGGCTATACTAGTATCAGACAAAATAAACTTTAAATGTAAAGATATAAGAGACAAAGAAGGACACTACATATTAATAAAAGGGACAATTCACCAGGAAGAAATAACAAACATAAATGTGTATGCTCCCAATCAAGGAGCTCCAAAGTACATGAGGCAAATATTGGAAAAACTGAAGGGAGCTACAGACATATCGACAGTAATAGTGGGAGACTTCAATACACCACTGTCCACTATAGATAGAACAACCACACAGAGGATCAGTAAGGAAAGAGAGAACCTAAACAATAGGATGAATGAATTAGATCTAATAGACATATATACATCATTACATCCCAGGATACCTGTATATACATTCTGTTCTAGTGCATATGGAACATTCTCCAGGATCGATCATATACTGGGACACAAACTGAGTCACTAGATATTTAATAAGATTGAAATTATCTAAAGCACTTTCCCTGATCACAATGAAATAAAGTTGGAAATACTCACCAAAGAACCAGAGCTTTCACAAATATATGGAGATTAAACAACACACTCTTAAATAATCAGTGGGTGAAAGAAGAAATTGCTAGAGAAATCAGTAAATATCTGGAGAAGAATATTAATGAGAATACAACATATCAAAACTCATGGGATGCAGCAAAGGCAGTGCTGCCAGGGAAATTCATTGCCCTAAATGTCTATATTAAAAAACAAGAATGAGCAAAACTTGAGGATTTAACTGCTCACCTTGAGAATTTAGAGAAAGAACAGCAAACTAACCCCAAAGCAAATAAAAGAATAGAAATAATAAAACTAAAGCAGAAATAAACAAAGTGGAGAACAATAAAACAATAGAAAGAATCAATATCAGAAAATCAATAAAACTGATGGTTCCCTAGCTAGACTAACAAAGAAAAAAACAGAGGAGAACTTCTGGGAAGATGGTTGAATAGAGTGGCTCGAGATCAGCCCTGCTCCACAGAAAAGTTAGAAAAGGGACAGGAGGGTGACTGAGGTGGCGATTTGGGGGTGCAGCTAACCTGGGAGAGCCTTCCTCACCACATGGAGCAGCCCCTGGTTGCAGAGGCAGAGGAACTGAGAGGCAGAAAGCCTGGTACAGAGGCACAGAGCCACGGAGCCCACAGGAGTGCACAGACAGGAGTCTGGGACCAGGAAATAACCCAGCCTGCATTCGTTGGACACACTACCCTCGCCATCGCAGCCCCATGACCGGTGACTCATCTCACACCCCATGCACCCAAAACCCATCATCCGCTCCCATTCTCTGTGCTCCAGGCACTTCCACCCCACCAGCCCCAGTACACATACCTGCCCCACACCCTCACTTCAAGTGCAGCCCAACCCTCCTGCACCCCTCCCGAACACTATCTTTCCCTCCCTGTTCCCTGCAGGCTGTTTTCAGAGCATAAAGGCTACGAGCACTAACCTCCATACCTAGGCTGCCCCTGCCGCCCCACCCATAGTATCACACAGCCTCACTCTGCCCCGCCTGAGCTCTGCGCATCCATTTCCAGCACTCCCAGGCCCATGCATGTGCACAGGTCCTCAATCACGTCATTCAGCTCTGGCAACCACACTTTAGAGCAGTCCTAGAACTTGCATGTGCACAGCCCTTAGTCACACTTCACAGATCTGAGAAAGTGCTGACCTGTGCACCTGGGTCACATCTGCCCCCAATTCATGGTGGCATAATGCCGACCTGCTGCCACAGATCTATGCATGCACACAAAGGGCCCCATGCCTTAGACCAGCACACACCAGGGTTATACCCCCCAGACCAGTGCACCCACACAGCTACATCCTTCCTGGCCGCTGGGCACCCATGTTCACAAGCATCAGTGTAACATCCCCAACCTGCACCCATACCTGCCCTGAAGAAAATCACCACACTGAGTGTCCCACCTTGTGCCCTGCTCCCTAATGTCCAACCATTCCACAAACACAAAGCCTTAGACTACTGAAAGAAATCAACTCCCAAAGTAAATCAATCAGGATATTTACATACCATGAAGACAGCAGAAGATCACTAAGCATATCACAATTCATACAGATATAGCCCTGCCTGATGACCAAATTCAAAGACTAGAGGAGACACAGACATTGGAACAACTAGTCAAAGTTGTTCATATAACTCTACTTAATAAAATAAGTGGGATAGAAAATGACATAAAGGAGATCAAGAAGACAGTAGAAGAGCACAAAGAGGAATTTGAAAGAATAAATAGAAAAAATAGCAGCCATTACAGAGATTAAAGACTCTGTTAACCAAATAAAAAACATACTAGAGGCACACAACACCAGATTTGAAGAGACAGAAGAAAGAATACATGATATAAAGGACAGGATAATTGACTTTGAAGACCCAAAACAGCAAATGACAAAAAAGATGGAAAAAATTGAATGGGAACCCAGGGAAATGATAGATAAAACAAAGTGCACAAATATAAGAATCATTGGTGTCCCAGAAGGAGAAGAGAGGAGTAAAGGGCTAGGAAGAGTAACTGAGGATATAATGGTGGAAAATTTCCCAACCCTCATAAAGGACATAAATATACAAGTGAAAGAAGCCCAATGAACTCCAAACAGAATAAAACCAAATAGGCCTTCCTGAAGGCACAAACTTATCAGTCTGCCAAATGTTGAAGAGAAGCAGAAAATCCTGTAAGCAGCAAGAGAAAAACAATCTACTACATACAAGGGAAATCAAATAAGACTGAGTTCAGACTACTCAACTAGCACCCTGGAGGTGAGAAGGCAGTGGTATGATATATTCATAAAGAGAAAGATTTACAGCCAAGAATTCTGTACCCAGCCAAATTGTCCTTCAAAACTGAGGGAGAGATTAAAGTTATCACAGACAAAGAAGTCCTGAAAGAATTTGTCAACAAGAGACCAGCCCTACAAGAAATACTAAACGGAGTTCTGCCCTCTGAAAAAAAAGACAGGAGTGGAAGACCTGGAGGAGGGCACAGAATTGAAGAGTACCAATAAGATAATTTAAAGAATACAAAGAGAAAGATGGAAAAGAATATATAGATCTGACAAATAAAATGAAAAAGAGAAGATGGTGGAATCAAGAATTGCATTTTCAGTAATAACTCTGAATGTTAATGGACTCAACTTACTAATTAAAAGACACAAATTGGCAGAATGGATTAAGAAATATAATCCAGGAGATAAGGCCAAGATGGTGGCTTAGTGAGGTGTGGAATTTAGTTCATCCTCCAGAACAGCTAGTAAATAGCCAGGAACAATACAGAACAAATGCAGGGGCCATGTCAGTAACTGGACACACAGCCTACCCCAGTCTGGACCAGCTGGACCGGCTGCAAATCCACCCAGAACCGTGATTTCCCCAAGCCTCAGCGGCTGATGCTCCTCCCCACAGGCTACTTCCCAGAGGGGAAAAGAAAGAGAGTTTACCAGCAGCAGGGGCTGAGCACAACCAAGCTCCAATTTTGGAATTAATTAACAAATTAAGACTACTAAAAATAGGCACCCAGCTCAGATGAACCCAGAGTCAAAGCAGAGGTTTCTCGTTTTTGCCCCAGCCCAGAGGGGGCAGAGCTGACAGAAAAAAGAAAATAGAAAAAAGAAACAAGATTTTGCATGTGATAGCACATAATACTTGAAATGGTCTGGACCCTGAAGGAAAGGAGAGAGCACATAGGACCTGAAGGTACACAAAGCAACATATCAACATAAGCTCTTGATTGGCAAACCCAAGGAATGGAGTTGCTGCTCTGAAAAGGATTTTTCTTTCTTTTTTGTGGCTGTGTTTCTATGGTTTGACTACCCTTTGGACACAGCTGCAAGGCTTCACAGGCTCCAACTGCCCCAGGCATAGGCAGAATTAGGCTCGTTTGAGTGTTTGTCTGGAGACTGTGCCTTCCATGTGAGAGGAGTGGGACCTAGTTCAGGTGGATTCCCTCCCTCAAGGAATTCAGAGCCCAGGGTCTGGAAAAGTGAAGAGATAAAAGCCAGCCTACTACCTCTCCTCTCGTAACCACACCCCCAGCTGGGAGAGTCTGCTGAAGTTAAAGGTACACATCACCTTTTGCTGGTGGGACCCACAGGCAGATAATTGCAACATACTGGGCAGGATAGGAAAAACACAGACTCCAGAGGTTTCATAGGAAAGTCTTTCAATCTGCTGGGTCTCACCCTCAGGGAAAACTGATGCAAGTGACTCTTTCTCCTGGGAGGAGGCCAGTTTGGTCTGGGAAAATCTGGCTGAGGTCTACAATACCTAAGTAGACCCTCCAAAGAGGGGAAAAAGGCACCATACAGGCAGGGCAAGAAACAAGAAAACAAGAACTGAAAAATTCTGATCTGTTAAGCAAAACCTAAGCTAGAGGTCCAGAATAAGCTGAACTGAATGTCAAAGAACAGACAGACAAGGGAGTCATCCAGCAAGAAAATCCTAGGTTAAAAAAAAAAACTGAAAACAATCTCCAGAATAAATTAATTAAGGTAATTAAATGCCCAGACGCCAGAAAAAAATATCAAATCATACTAAGAAAATTGAAGATATGGCCCAGAGGAACAAACCAACAATTCAAATGAGATACAGGGTTGAAACCATTAATTCAGATTGTTTGAATAGACATTGAAAAGCTTGTCAAAAATCAAATCAATGAATTGAGGTAGGATATAAAGAATGCAAGGAATGAACAAAAAGAAGAAATTGAAAGTCTGAAAAAACAAATCCAAGAACTTATGGGAATGAAAGGTACAGGAGAAGAGATAAAAAAAAAATTGGAAACCTAGAATCGCAGATTTCAAGAGGCAGAAGACAGGATTAGTAAATTGGAAGATGGATCATCTGAAATCCGACAAGCAAAAGAAAAATATAGGGAAAAGAATGGAAAAATATGAACAAGGACTAAGGGAATTGAATGACAACATGAAGCACACAAATATACGTGTTGCGGGTGTCTCAGAAGGAGAGAGATGGGAAGAGGAGGAGAAAAATTAGTGGTGAAAATTATCACTGAAAATTTCCCAACTCTTGTGAAAGATCCAAAAAGTGCAGCATACCCCAAACAGAACAGATCCAAAGAGATGTACTCCAAGACCTTACTAATCAGAATGTCAGATGTGAAAGAGAAAGAGAGAATCTTGAAAGCAGCAAGAGAAAAGCAATCAATCACATACAAGGGAAGCCTAATAAGACTACATGTAGATTTCTCAGAACAAACCATGGCGACGAGAAGACAGTGGGAAGATATATTTAAGTTACTAAAAGAGGAAAACGGCCAACCAAGAATTCTATATCCAGAAAAATTGTCCTTCAAATATGAGAAATTAAAACATTTCCAGACAAGAAATCACTGAGAGAATTTGTGACCAAGAGACCAGTTCTGCAAGAAATACTAAAGGGAGCACTAGAGGCAGATACAAAAAGAAAGGAGAGAGAGGTGTGGAGAACAGTGTAGAAATGAAGACTATCACTAAAGGTAAAAAGAAGGAAAATTAGATATGACATATAAAATCCAAAAGGCAAAATGGTAGAAGAAAGTACTACTCATACAGTAATAACAGTAAATGTTAATGGATTGAACTCCCCAATCAAAAGACATAGATTGGCAGAAAGGATTAAAAAACAGGACCCATCTATATGCTGTCTACAGGAAACACATCTGAGACCCAAGGATAAACATAGGTTGAAAGTGAAAGGTTGTGAAAAGATTTTTCATGCAAATAACAATCAGAAAAGATCAGGAGTAGCTATACCAATATCAAAAAAATTAGACTTCAAATGTAAACAGTTACAAGAGCCAAAGAAGGACATTATGTATTAATAAAAGGAACAATTCAACAAGAAGACATAACAATCATAAATATATATGCACTGAGCCAGAATGCTCCAAAATACATGAGGTAAACACTGAAAAGAGAAATAGACACATCTACCATAGTAGCTGGAGACTTTAATTCCCCACTCTCATCAATGGACAGAACATTTCAACAGAGGATTGATAAAGAAACAGAGAATTGGAACAATACAATAAATGAACCAGACTTAACATTTATAGAATATTGCACCCCACAACAGCAGGATACACCTTTTCTCAGGTGCTCATAGATCATTCTCAAGGATAGAACAAATGCTGGTCACATAAGCAAGTCTCAATAAATTTAAAAAGATTGAAATCATACAAAACACTTTCTTGGATCATAAAGGAATGAAGTTGGAAATCAATAATAGGTAGAGTGCCAGAAAATTCACAAATATATGGAGGCTCAATAACACACTCTTAAACAACCAGTGGGTCAAGGAAGAAATTACAAGATAAATCAGTAAACATCTCGAGGGGAATGAAAATGAAAACACAACATATCAAAATTTATAGGATGCAGCAAAGGCAGTGTTAAGAAGGAAATTTATTGCCCTAAATGCCTATATTAAAAAAGAAGAAAGGGCAAAAATCGAGGAATTAACTGTCCACTTGGAAGAACTAGAAAGAACAAGCAAACTTACCCTATAGCAAGCAAAAGGAAATAAATAATTAAGATTAGAGTGGAAATAAATGAAATTGAGAACATGAAAACAATCGAGAATATCAACCAAACCAGAAGTTGGTTCTGTGAGAAAATCAGTAAGACTGATGGACCCTTAGCGAGGTTGACAAAAAGAAGAAGAGAGAGGATGCAAATAAATAAAATCAGAAATGGAAGAGGAGACATAACCACTGACCCCGAAGAAATGAAGGAAATAATGAGAGGATACTATGAACAACTTTATGCTAATAAATTCGACAATGTAGATGAAATGGACAACTTTCTCAAAAGGCATGGACAACCAAGATTGACTCGAGAAGAAATAGATGACCTCAACAAACCAATCCCAAGTGAAGAAATTGAATCAGTTATTAAGAAGCTCCCCAAAAAGAAAAGTACAGGACCAGATGGCTTCACATGTGAATTCTACCAAACATTCAAGAAATAATTAGTACCAGTCCTGCTCAAACTCTTCAAAAAAATTGAAGAGGAGGGAAAGCTACCTAACTCATTCCATGAAGCCAACATCACCCTCATATTAAAGCCAGACAAAGATAATACAAGAAAAGAAAACTACAGACCAATCTCTCTAATGAATATAGATCCAAAAATCCTTAACAAATTTCTAGCAAATTGAATCCAGCAATACCTTAAAAGAATTATACATCATGACCAAGTAGGATTCATCCCAGGTATGCAAGGATGGTTCAACATAAGAAAATCAATTAATGTAATGAACCAAATCAACAAATCAAAGCAGAAAAACCACATGATCATCTCGATTGATGCACAAAAGGCATTTGACAAATTCAACATCCTTTATTGTTGAAAACACTTCAAAGGATAGGAATAGAAGGGAACTTCCTCAACATGACAAAGAGAATATATGAAAAACCCACAGCTAACATCAACCTCAATGGCAAAAAACTGAAAACCTTCCCCTAAGATCAGGAACAAGACAAGGATGTCCACTATCACCATTGTTATTCAACACTGTGTTGGAAGTTCTAGCCAGAGCAATTAGACAAGAAAAAGAAATAAAAGGCATCAAAATTGGAAAGGAAGAAGTAAAACTCTCACTGTTTGCAGATGATATGATACTATATGTTGAAAACCCTGAAAAATTCACAACAAAAGTACTAGAGCTAATAAATGAGTACAGGAAAGTGGTAGGTTACAAGAGCAGCACTCAAAAATCTGTAGTGTTTCTATACACTAGTAATGAACAATATGAGGGGAAAATCAAGAAAAAATTCCATTTACAATTGCAACCAAAAGAATAAAATATTTAGGAATAAATTTAACTAAGGATACAAAAGACCTATACAAAGAAAACTACAAGAAATTGCTAAAAGAAATCACGAAGACCTAAATAAATGGAAGTGCATACTGTGTACATGGATTGGAAGACTAAATGTAGTTAAGATGTCAATTCTACCTAAATTGATTTACAGATTCAATGCAATACCAATTAAAGTCCCCAAAACTTACTTCTCAGAAATAGAAAAACCAATAACCAAACTTATCTGGAAGGGCAGTGTGTCCTGAATAGCTAAAAATATCCTAAGGAAGAAAAATGAAGTCAGAGATCTCATGCTACCTGACTTTAAGGCATATTATGAAGCTACAGTGGTCAAAACAGCATGGTACTGGCATAAAGATAGATATACTGACCAATGGAATTGAATAGACTGTTCAGATATAGACCTTCTCATCTATGTACAATTGATCTTTCATAAGGGAGTGAAGCCAACTCACCTGGGACAGAACAGTATCTTCAATAAATGGTGCCTAGAGAACTGGATATTCACATGCAAAAGAATGAAAGAGGATCCATATTCCACACCCAATAGAAAAATTAACTCAAAATGGATGAAAGACCTAAACATTAGATCTAAGACCATAAAACTTTTAGGAGAAAATGTAGGGAAATAACTTATTAATATTATAATAGGAGGCAGTTTCCTGGACCTTATACCCAAAGCATGAGAACTGAAGAAATAAATCAATAAATGGGAACTCTTCAAAATTAAACACTTTTGCGCATTAAAGAACTTCTTCAAGAAAGCAAAAAGACAGCCCACACAATGGGATACAATATTTGGGAACAATATATCAGATAAAGGTCTAGTATCCAGAATACATAAAGAGATTGTTCAACTCAACAACAAAATAGACAGACAACCCAATTACAAAATAGGCAAAAGACATGAACAGACACTTCTCAGAAGAGGAAATACAAATGGCCAAAGGGCACATGAAAAGATGTTCAATTTTCATGGATATTAGGGAAATGCAAATCAAAACCACAATGAGATATCACCTCACACCCACCAGAATGGCCATTATCAATAAAACAGAGAATGACAAGTGCTGGAAAGGATGTGGAGAAAGAGGCACACTTAGCCACTGTTGGTGGGAATGTCAAATGGTACAACCGCTGTGGAAGGCAGTTTGGTGGTTCCTCGGGAAGCTAAGTAAAGAATTTCTATGTGACCCGGTGATACCATTGCTAGGTATCTACTCAGAGGACATGAAGGCAAGGACAAAAACGGACACTTGTACACCAATGTTTATAGCAGCATTATTTACAATTGCCAAGAGATAGAAACAACCTAAATGTCCATCAACAGAAGAGTGGATAAACAAGCTGTGGTATATACATACGATAGAATATTGTGCAGCTGTAAAACAGAATAAATTTATGAAGTAAATACCAACATGGATGGACCTTAAGGACATTATGCTGAGTGAGCTAAGCCATAAACAAAAGGACAAATACTGTATGGTCTCACTGCTATGAATTGACATTAGTGAATGAACTTGGAAAACTTCAGTTGGTGACAGAGACCATCAGGAGACAGAAATAGGGTAGATATTGGGTAATTGGAGCTGAAGGGATATAGATTGTGCAACAGGACTGATTGTAAAAATTCAGAAATGGACAGCACAATACTACCTAACTGTAATATAATAATGTTAGAACACTGAATGAAACTGAATGTGAGAATGATAGAGGGAGGAGGCCTGGGGGCACAAATGAAATCAGAAGGAAAGATAGATGATAAAGACTGAGATGGTATAATCTAGGAATGCCTAGGGTGTATAATGATTGCGACTAAATGTACAAATATAAAAATGTTTTTGCATGCAGAAGAACAAAGGAATGTCAATACTGCAGGGTTTTGAGAATAGGTGGTAATTAATATTTTAAAACTTTAGCTTATGTGTGAGACTAAAGCAAAAAATGTTTATTTGATACAAAATTTATATTTTGACTAGTGCATTTCCTAATATAATTTATGTGGACAGCTTAATTGGACACCATAGTACATGGAACCTTGAGTAGGGCATGAGATTTTGTAGGCTTGTTTGATGCCCTGATAAATCCTGGAGTGATCTGAACAGTGAATTAAAAAGTATTTGCAAAGCCCCCTTGGGGAAATGGTGAGAAAGGGGAAATATTCAACTTCCTCAAGTGGAGAATTCTTGATATTCTCACAAGCAGTGGGGACAACCAAAGCAATAGGCTGAGACCCCAATCTTGGGGTTTGTTCATATGAAACTTAACCCCACAAAGGATAGATTAAGCCTACTTAAAGTTAGGTCTAAGGGTCACCCCCAGGAGAATCTCTTTTGTTGCTCAGATGTGGCTTCTTTCTCTCAGCCAACTAGACAAGCAAACTCACGGCCCTCCCACTCTCTATGTGGGTCATGACTCCCAGGGGGTGTGAACCTTTCTGGCAACGTGGGACAGAAATCCTAGAATTAGCTGGGACTCAGCATCAAGGAACCGAGAAAACCTTATCGACCAAAAGGGGGAAGAGCAAAATGAGACAAAATAAAGTGTCAATTGCTGAGAGATTCCAAAGAGTCAAGAGGTTATCCTGGAGGTTATTCTTATGCATAGTTAAGAAATCACCTTTTTAGGTAAGGTATGTGCTGGTTTGAAATGATGCATGTACCCTAGAAGAGCCATGCTTCAATCCTAATCCCATATTGTAAAGGCAGCCATTTCTTCTAACCCCTATTCAATACTGTATGTTTGAAAATGTAATTAGATCATCTCCCTGGAGATGCGATTTAATCAAAAGTGGTTGTTAAGCTGGATTAGGTGACAACATGTCTCCACCCATTCTGGTGGGTCTTGATTAGTTTCTGAAGTCCTATAAAAGAGGAAACATTTTGGAGAATGAGAGCGATTCAGAGAGAGCAGAGCAGAATGACATAGCCACGAGAAGCAGAGTCCACTAGCCAGCGACCTTTGGAGATGAAGAAGGAAAACGCCTCCCGGGGGAGCTTCATGAAACAGGAAGCCAGGAGAAGAAGCTAGCTGATGATGCCGTGTTTGCCATGTGCCCTTCCAGATGAGAGAGGAACTCTGTGTTCACGATGTGCCCTTCCACTTGAGAAATAAACCCTGAACTTCATCAGCCTTCTTGAACCAAGGTACCTTCCCTGGATGCCTTAGATTGGATATTTCTATAGACTTGCTTTAACTGGGACATTTTCTCAGCCTTAGAACTGTAAACTAGCAACTTATTAAATTCCCCTCTTTAAAAGCCATTCTGTTTCTGGTATATTGCATTCCAGTAGCTAGCAAACTAGAACAACATGTAATGGAGAGGCTGGAGGGAACTGGCTGAAAATTCAGAGCTGTGTTCCAATAGCTATGTTTCTTGAAAATGATTGTAATGTTATAACTTTCACAATGTGACTGTGTGGTTGTGAAAATCTTGTGTGTGATGCTCATTTTATCTACTTTATTGACAGACAAATAGAACATATAGATTAAAAGTAAATAAATAATACGGGGAACAAATGTTAAAATAAATTTAGTAGATTGAAATGCTAGTGATCAATGAAAGGGAGGGGTAAGGGGTATGGTATGTATGAAATTTTTTCCTGTTTTCTTTTTATTTCTTTTTCTGAATGGATGCAAATGTTCAAAGAAATGATCATGATGATGAATATACAACTATGTGATGATATTTTGAGTTACTGATTATCTATGTAGAATGGAATGATCATATGGTAAAAACGTTAGTGTTTGTATGTTGGTATGTTTAATAAATAAAATAAAAAATAAAAATAAAAAGGAGAAAAAAGAAAAAAAAACATAACCCAGCTATATGTTGCTTATGAGAGTTCATCTTAGACACAAGGGTACAAATAGATTGAAAGTGAAAGGATGGAAAAAGATTTTCCATGAAAGTTGTAACCAAAAGGAAGCAGGAGTAGCTATACTAATATCGGACAAAATAGGCTTTAAATGTAAAGACATCATAAGAAACAAAGAAGGACACTATATACTAATTAAAAGGTCAATTCACCAAGGAGATAAAACAATCATAAATGTGTATGCTCCCAATTAAGGAGCTCCAAAGTACATGGGACAGACATTGGCAAAACTGAAGGGAGTGATAGATGTTTCAATAATAGAAGAAAACGTCAATACATCATTCTCCTCTATAGGTAAAACAACTAGACAGAAGATGAAGAAGGAAATAGAGAAGTTAAATAACTTGATAAATGAATTAGACCTAACAGACATATATAGGTCATTGCACTCCAAAGCATAAAGTTATACATTCTTCTCTAGTGCTCATGGAACATTCTCCAGGATAGATCCATACACTGGGGCTCAAAACAAGTCTTTATAAACTGAAAAACACTGAAATTATTCAAAGCATTTTCTCTGATCACAATGGGATGGCACTGGATCTCAATAACCACCAAAGAACGAAAACATTCACAAATAAATAGAGATTAAATAACACACTCTTAAACAACCAGTGGGTCAAAGAAGAAATTGCCAGAGAATTCAGTAACTATCTGGAGATGAATGAAAATGAGAATACAACTTATCAGAACTTATGAGATGCGACAAAGGCTGTGCTGAGAGGGAAATTTATTGCCCTAAAGTCTATATTAAAAAACAAGAAAGAGCACAAACCTAGGACTTAACTGCTCACCTGGAGGAACTTGAGAAAGAACAGCAAACTAAAACCCAAATAAAATAGGAGAAGAGAAATAACAAAGATTAAAGCAGAGATAAATGAATGGGAGAACAAATATAAACCCCAAAGTTGGTTCTTTGAGACAATCAATAAAATAATGGGCCACCCTCCCCCCATGTGGGACATGACATCCAGGGGTGAAAGTCTCCCTGGCGACATGGGAGAGAACTCCCAGGGATGAATCCAGACCTGGCAGCGTCGGATCAACAATTATATCCTGACCAAAAGGGGAAAAAGAAGTGTAACTAATAAAGTATTAGGGGCAGAGAGTTCAAATAGAGTCGAGAGGCTACTCTGGAGGTTGCTCTTAGGCAAGCTTCAGGCAGACCTTGCTACCTATCACAACCTGTCAACCCCCAACCAGGACAATTTCAGCCAATCCTAAAGAACAGCTAGGGCCATATATAAGATTCTGCAAGTGTTCCAGGTACTAGAGTAACTTTCCAGAAATCTAAAACCTCCAGAGAAGTCCCTGGTCCAGATAAATCCTGAAACCTAGTCCAGACTCCCCGGAACACCAGGTAGTTCCATCTCTCTACCCCATATTAGAGACAGATCCTTCCAATAGCAAAAATTTAGAATTCCCATAGCCCAAACAACCCCAAAGAGAAGTATGGAAAGATCAAAGGTGATGGTGGAATTATACATAGAAGATAGGACTTAACAAATGAATATGAAGGCTGAATCATTAAATTGGTATAGGATTTTAGAGCAGCTAGAAGTAAAAACCTAAAATGGTGGAATTGTAACCTATGTCAAAGTCTGAAATATGTTCTACAAGTAATTGTGGTGCTGTGCTTTAAAATTTATAGCTTTTTGAATATATGCTATTGTGCAGAAAAAAAGAAGGAAAAAAGTCAATTGTGATGATAAGAAAGTATTTAAGCCGTCTAGCCTCCTATATTCTGGAGCAGCTAGAGGGAAAAATATGAGCAGATCATACAGTAGCTGTGACAATATCTGGAATATAACCTGTAACCACTTTTTGAAGAGTGTTTTGAAAATATTGTTTTTAAATCTCTTTTCTTTGTATATATGTTATACCATGCAATAAAAAGAGTTAAAAAAATTTATGGGCCACTAGCAAGACTGACAAAGAAAAAAAGAGAGAGGATGCAAAGAAAACAAAATCAGAAATGAGAAGGGGTGTGTTACCACAGACCCTGAAGAAATAAAAGAAATAATAAGAGGATACTATAAACAACTATATGCCAACAAACTTGGCAACTTAGATGAAATGGACAAATTCCTGGATACATGAAAACAAGCTACACTGACTCAGGAATAAATAGAAGATCTTAACAAACCAATTGAAAGTAAAGAGATTCAATCAGTTACCAAAAATCTTCCTATAAAGAAAAGCCCAGGGCCAGATGATTTCACAGGGAAATTTTCTCAAACATTCCAAAAAGAACTAACACCAATCCTACTCAAATGTTTCCCAAAAACTGGGGAAAAAGTAACTCTACCTAACTCATTTTATGAAGTTAATATTATTTTAATACCAAAACCGGGTAAAGAAGCTATAAGAAAAGAAAACTACAGGCCAATCTCCCTAATGAACATAGATGCAAAAGTTCTCAATAACATATTAGCAAATCTAATCCAAAAACACATTAAAAGAATTATACACCATGACCAAGTGGGGTTTATACCAGGAATGCAAGGATGGTTCAAACAAAAAAATCAATTAATCTAATACAGCATATTAACAAAAGGGAAAATCACATGATCATCTCAATGTAATACAGCATATTAACAAATCTAAAGGGAAAAATCACATGCTTATCTCGATTCATGCTGAAAAAGCATTCGACAAAATTCAGCATCCTTTTCTGATAAAAACACTCCAAAAGATAGGAATCAAATGTAACTAACTCAACATGATAAAGGGAATATATGAAAAACTGAAAGCCAGCATCATACTCAATGAAGAGAGACTGAAAGCCTTCCCACTAAGATCAGGTACAAGACAAGGATGCCCCCAGTCACTACTATTACTCAACATTGTGCTAGCAGTTCTAGCTAGAGCAATCAGGCAGGACAAAGAAATAAAAGGCATCCAAATTGGAAAGGAAGAAGTAAAACTCTCACTATTTGCAGATGACATGATACTATACTTGGAAGATCTGAGAAATCTACAGCAAAGTTACCTGAGCTAATAAAAATTCAGCAAGGTGGCAGGATATAAAATTAATGTGCAAAAATCAGTAACATTTCTATACACAAGCAATAGCCCAGCTGAGGAGTCAGTTAAGAAAAAAAATCCATTCAAAATAGCAACTAAAAGAATCAAATACTTAGGAATGAACTTAACTAGGGATATAAACAACTTGTACACAATAAACTACATAACATTGCTAAAAGAAATCAAAGGAGATTCAAACAGGTGGAAAGACGTTCCCTGCTCATAGATAGGAAGGCTAAATATCGTTAAGATGTCAGTTCTCCCCAAACTGATCTACAGGTTCAACACAGTACCAATCAAAATTCCAACAAGCTTCTTTGAAGATTTGGAAAAGCTAACTACCAAATTCATCTGGAAGGGAAAGAGACCCTGAAAAGCTAAAAGCATCCTAAAAAAGAAGAACAAAGTGGGAAGATTAACACTCCCTGACTTGAAAACCTATTATAAAGCCACAGTGGTCAAAACAGCATGGTACTGGCACAAAGACAGAAGCATTGACCAATGGAATTGAATCAAGAGTGCAGAAATAGACCACCAAATCTATGGTCAACTGATTTTTGACAAGGCCCTCAAATCCTCTGAACTGGGACAAAATAGTCTTTTCAATAATTGGGCGTGGAAGAACTGGATATCAATGGCCAAGAGAATGAAAGAGGACCCCTATTTTACACCCTGCACAAAAATTAATTCAAGGTGTATCAAACACCTAAATGTAAGAACTAACTCCATAAAGCTTCTCAAAGAAAATGTAGGGAAACATCTTCAAGACCTAGTAATAGGAGGTAGCTTCCTAAACTTTACACCCAAAGCACGAGCAACAAAAGAAAAAAATAGATAAATGGGAACACCTCAAAATCAAATATTTCTGCACCTCAAAAGATTTTGTCAAAAAGGTGAAGAGTCTGCCAACTCAATGAGAGAAAATATTTGGAAGTCACACATCAGAAAAAGGTTTTATTTCCTGTATATACAAAAAAAATCATACAACTCAACAAGAAAAGAACAAACAACCCAATTATAAAATGGGCTAAAGATCTGAATAGGCATTTTTCTGAAGAGCAAATACAGATGGATCAAAAGCACATGAAGAGATGCTCATTTTCACTGGCTATAAGGGAAATGCAGATCAAGACTACAATGAGATACCACATCACACCTATAAGAATGGCTGCTATTAAACAAACAGGAAACTGTAAATGTTGGAGAGGATGTGGAGAAACTGGGATACTTGTGCAGTGCTGGTGGGAATGTACAATGGTACAGCCACTATGGAAGACTGTTTGGCGGTTCCTTAGGAAATGAAATATCAAGTTGGTCTATGACCCAACAATAGCACTACTTGTTATATACCCAGAAGAGCTGAAAGCAACAATGCAAACAGATATTTGCACACTGATGTTCATAGCAGCATTATTCACAATTGCCAAAAGATGGAAACAAACTTGTGCTGGTTTGAAATGATGTATGTCCCCTAGAAAAGCCATGTTTTATTCAAAATTCCATTTTGTAAAGGCAGAATAATCCCTATTCAATATTGTATGTTTGAATCTGTAATTAGATCATCTCCCTGGAGATGTAACCCAATCAAGAGTGGTTGTTAAGTTGGATTAGGTGACATGTCTCCACCCATTTGGGTGGGTCTTGATTAGTTTCTGGAGTCCTATTTTGGAGAATGAAGGAGATTCAGAGACAGCACAGAAGAACGACATAGCCATGAGAAGTAGAGAGCCCACAAGCCAGTGACCTTTGGAGATGAAGAAGGAAAACACTTCTTGGGGAGCTTCATGAAATAGGAAGCCAGGAGAGAAAGCTAACAGATGATGCCTTGCTCACCATGTGCCTTCTCACTTGAGAGAGAAACCCTGAACTTCGTCGGCCTTCTTGAACCAAAGTATCTTTCCCTGGATGCCTTTGATTGGACATTTTTACAGACTTGTTTTCATTGGGACATTTTTTCGGCCTTAGAACTGTAAACTAGCAACTTATTAAATTCCCCCTTTTAAAAGCCTTTCTGTTTCTGGTATTTTGCATTCTGGCAGCTAGCAAACCAGAACAAAACTAAATGCCCAGCAACAGACAAGTGGATCAACAAAATGTGGTATATACATACGACAGAATATTATGCAGCAGTAAGACAAAATGACGTCCTGAAGCACCTGACAAGATGGATGAGTCTTGAGGATATATTGCTGAGCTACATTAGCCAGACACAAAAGGATAGATACAGTATGATCCCACTTTTATGATCAGCATAAAGGTATAATCAGAGGCTTATAATACAGAATATAAGGGGCTTAGAGATACAAAGAAACTAGAGATTGGTGAACCATTAGCAATTAGGTTGAACTCCAATGTAAGGGAACAGATAGTAGCGAAGTTGATTCTCTAGTGGGTATATAAGTAATATTCCATTTTGAAGATGAACAAGATTGAAAGGGGTTTATAGACCTACATGTCCCACTGACTCACACTAGGAATTTGAATGAGTTCTAGTAAGAATTACTTCAAAGATATGATTCTTGTACACAGAGTGTTTAAGTTCAGGATACAAGGGGAAAACTGCTATTGCATGCTATGAGCTATGTTCAAAAGGAAACCATCAGCAGTACCACAGCAACAGCAGAGGTAAATAATGGGGGAGGGACAAGGGTTAAGAGAAGGTTTAGATTTCCTATTTGGTGAAGGTGTGTTTACTGCCTTTCTTTCTCTTGGGAACAATGAAATTATCTAAAATTGAGAATGTTGATGGACTGTGGACTTTGGGCCTTCTACATGATGCCCGATGAATGCAGGTGGCTGAAGGATGCACTGACGGAGATGTAGATTGGTGAACGATGATGTATAGTTATGAACGAAGGTTGTGCTGCTACAAAAAAGAACAAACTCATGAGGCATGCAACAATGAATGAATATGTGGGACATTTGGTGAGACAAAGAAACAAAAGAACAACAATGGTATGGTCACCTTCAGAAAATGCTTATAAGAAAACAGGGGCCTAGCTCTTTTAGAGCAGACACATTAAGTCTGGAGGGATAATTATTATTTCTGGATTTTGAGAGGCTGTTTTATATATATAACCTGATATTTAGAGATAAGAACGAAGCCGAACAGTTTTGGGTTAAAATAATTTAGAACATAGAGGTAAGGAAGACACTGTCTTTATTTTAGAACCACACATACTCTTTGAGACCAATGAAAGAAATGTTTGTTTGATCTGGAACTGGAATTTTCTGTAGTGCATGATCTAATTCAACCTATCTATATAGCTCATTTGAAAAACTGAAACACAGGGAGCACAGAATAAAGAAGAGATTCTTTAATCCTGCATAGATTAGTGTAATGCCTAGAAATATCCTAGAGTATATTAAGCAGATAATCAAAAAGTATTGGCAAAGCCCTGTGAGGGAGGGGAGAAAGACTATAGAACTATTAAACCTTACCATCAGGGAATCCCCTGATACTGTGCCAAACTTTAGATACCCAAATCAATAGGCCATGCCCAATCAGTAGGCTTACTCTTGTGAATCTTATGTAGGTAGCAGAGAAGCATAGACTACCTATAGGCATGCCTAGGAGTTATTTCTGGAGGACCTCTTTTGTTGCTCAGATGTGACTTCTGTCTCTCTAAGCCCATCTCTGCAAGTGAAATAATTGCCCTCCCCCTATGTAGGACAAGACATCTAGGGGTGAAAGTCTCCCTGGCGACGTGGGAGTTGACTCCCAGGGATGAATCTAGACCTGGCACTGTGGGATCAACAATTACATCCTAACCAAAAAGGGGGAAAGAAGTGTAACTAATAAAGCATTAGTGGCAGAGAGAGAGTTCAAATATAGTTGAGAGACTACTCTTGGAGTTGCTGTTGTGCAAGCTTCAGCTAGACCTTGCTACTCATCATAACTTGCCAACCCCCATCCAGGACCATTCCAGCCAATCCTAAAGAACACCAAGGGCAATATATATGAGATTCCACAAGGGTTCCAGGCACTAGAGTAACTTTCCAGAAACCTACAACCTCCAGATGGGTCCCTGGTCCAGATAAGTCCTGAAACCTAGCCCAGCCTCTCCAGAACATCAGATAGTTCCATCTCCCTACCCCTTATTAGTGACAGACCCTTCCAATATCAAAAATTTAGAACTCCCATGGCCCAAACACCTGTAAGGAGAGGTAGATCAAAGGTGATGGTGGAATTATACATAGAAGATAGGACTTAACAAATGAATATGAAAGCTGAATCATTAAATTGATATCTTTTTGTTTCCAGTTATTTAGAGTAGCTAGAAGTAAAAACCTAAAATTGTGAAGTTGTAACCCACGTTAAAGTCTGAAATATGTCCTACAACTAATTGTGGGGCTGTGCTTTGAAATTTATGGCTTTTTTGTATATATGTTATTGTTCACAAAAAAAGAAGGGAAAAAGTCGATTGTTATGATAAAAAAGTATTTAAGCTGTCTAGCCTCCTATATTCTGGAGCAGCTAGAAGGAAAAACATGAGAGGGTCATATAGTAGCCCATGAGAAACTCTGAGATGTGTCTTGCAACCACTTTTTGAAGAGTGCTTTGAAAACTATTGCTTTGTATATATGTTATACTATACAATAAAAATTAAAATATAAAAGAGAGAACACAAATAAACAAAATCAGAAATGAGAAGGAGGTCATAACCACAAATCATGAAGAAATTTTAAAATCATAAGAGAATATTATGCCAACAATCAAGATAACTTAGATGAAGTGGACAAATTCCTAAAACACATGAATTACTTATAATGACTCGAGAATAAATAGAAGATCTCAACAAACTGATTACAAGTAAAGAGATCCAATCCGTCATCAAAAATGTTGCCACACAAAAAAAGGCCCAGGACCAGATGGCTTCAGAGGAGAATTTTATTAAACATTTCAGAAAGAACTAATGCCAATCCTGCTCAAACTCTTCCAAAAAAATGAAGAAAAAGGTAAGCTACATAAGTCATTTTATGAAGCTAACATCACTCTAATACCAAAATCGAATAAAGATGATACAAGAAAAGAAAACTATAGACCAATCTCCCTAATGAACATAGATGTGAAAATTCTTAAAATACTAGCAAATCATATCCAACGCCACATTAAAAGAATAATATATCATGATCAAGTGGGATTCATTCCAGGAATGCAAGGGTGGTTCAACATAAGAAAATCAATCAATGTAATACAGCATGTGAACAAATTGAAAGGGGAAAATCACATGATCATATCAATTAATGCTGAAAATGCATTTGACAAAACCCAGCATCTTTTACTGATAAAAACACTTCAAAAGTTAGGTATAGGGCCACGGTGGCTCAGCAGGCAAGAATGCTTGCCTGCCATGCCAGAGGACCCGGGTTCGCTTCCCGGTACCTGCCCATGTTAAAAAAAAAAAAGGTATAGAAGGAAACTTTCTCAATACCATAAAGGACATATATGAAAAACCCATAGCCAGCATCATACTTAATGGTGAGAAATTGAAAGCATTCCCCTTGAGATTGCGGATAAGATAAGGATACCCATTGTCACCATGATTATTGAACACTGTATTAGAATATTAGCTGGAACAATTGAACAGGAGAAAGAAATAAAAGGCACCAGAATAGGAAAGGAAGAAGTAAAACTTTCATTATTTGCAGATGACATGATCCTATACTTAGTAAACTCTGAGAAATCTACAACAAAACTATTTGAGCTAATAAACAAATTCAGCAAAGTAGCGGATACAAAATTAATGTACAAAAATCAGTAATGCTCCTATACACAAGCAATTACCTATCTGAGGTGACAACTAAGAAAAAAATTCCATTCAGAATAGCAACCAGAAGAATTAAGTATCTAAGAATAAGCCTAACCAGGGATGTCAAGGATTTATACACGGAAAATTACGAAAATATTGCTAAAAGAGATTTTTAAAAATGACCTAAATAGATGGAAAAATATTCCATACTCATGGATAGGAAGGTTGAATATCATCGAGATGTCAATTCTACCCAAACTGATCTACAGATTCAATGCAATACTAATAAAAATACCAACAACCTACTTTGAAGACTTGGAAAAGCTGGTTATCAAATTTATATGGTAGGGAAAGAGACCTCAAATAGCTAAAGATATCCTAAAAATGAAGAGCGAATTGGGAGCTCTATCACTTCCTGAGTGCTTACTGGGAGCTTACTGCAAAGCCACAGTGGTCAGAATAGCATGGTACTGGCACAAAGATAGAAGGACTGACCAGTGAATTGAGAGTGCAGAGACTGACCACCAAATTTATGTACATTTGATCTTTGATAAGGCCCCCAAATCCACTGAATTGGGACAGAGTTGTCTTTTCAATAAATGGGTATAGGAGAACTGGATTTCAATAGTCAAAAGAATGAAAGAGGACCCCTACTTTACACCCTATACAAAAACTAATTAAAGAATGGATGAAAGACCTAAATGTAAGAGCCAGTACCATAAAACTTCTATAAAAAAATGCAGGGAAACATCTTCAAGATCTAGTAATAGGAGGTAACTTCTTAAACTTTACACCTAAAGCACAAGCTGCCAAAGAAAAAATAGACAAATGGGGACTCCTTAAGATCAAGAGCTTCTGTGCCTCAAAGGACTTTGTTAAAAAGGTGAAGAGGAAGCCAACTCAATGGGAGAAAACATCTGAAACCACATATCGGATAAAGACTTGATATCCTGTGTACATAAAGAAATTATACAGCTCAACAACAAAAGAACAAACAACCCAATTATAAAATGGGTAGAGGAAATGATTAGGCACTTTTCTGATGAGCAAATACAGATGGCTAAAAAGCACATGAAGAGCTGTTCATCTTCATTGGCTATAAGAGAAATGCAAATTAAGACAATGAGATATCACCTTACAGCTACAAGAATGGCTGCTATTAAACAAACAGCAAACTATAAATGTTGGAGAGGATGCAGAGAAATTGGAACACTTATTCACTGCTGGTGGGAGCGTAAAATGGTTCAGCCACTATGGAAGTCAGTTTGGCAATTCCTCAGAAAACTTAATATTGAGTTGCCCTATGACACGGCAATACCAATACTCTGTATATACCCAGAGGAATTGAGGGTAGTGACATGGACAGACATTTGCACACTGATGTTTACAGCAGCACTATTCACAATGGTCAAGAGATGGAAACAATCCAGGTGTGCATCAACAGAGAGTGAATAAACAAAATGTGGTATATACATACGATGGAATATTATACAGCATTTAGACAAAATGATGTCCTGAAACATATGACAACGTGGATGAACCTTGAAGACATAATGCTGAATGAAGTAAGTCAGACACAAAAGGACAGATACTGTATAATTCCATTATTATGACTGATAAAGCTGCCAGTGTTTTGGAGCAGCTAGAAGGAAAAGTCTGAGATGAGGGCATAGTAGCCCATGACAAACTCTGGGACCTGTTCTGTAGCTGCTTGTTGAAGTGTGCTTTGAAAATTATTGCTTTTTTCTTCTTTTTTCTTTGTATATATATGTTATATTTAACAACAAAAAAAAAGGAAAAAGAGAACCTATAGGCAGCTATAGTAATGATAAAATAAATTCCTGAAATTAAAAATTTGAAAATATTTAGTAACATAGCTCACTGCTATAGCAAAGTTGATATTTGTAATAAATTTTTACTTGATATTTTGAGAACACAGTTTTCATAGTTAATCAAACATTGTGCAAACAAGCTCTATGATGATTACTTAAGTTTTTAAAAATATGCCTATGGATAAATCATTTTAGGTGGTTAAGATTTTCATATGTTGATTGTAAAAAATGTGTATTTTCATAAAATCAGGATATTTAGTAACATAGGTCATTACTATAGCAATGCAGATATTTGTAAGAACCTTCTACTTGATATTTTGAGAACATCACAGATTTGATGGCTGATCAAATGGTATCTAAGTTAGTGTTTAATATTTAGAATTTAAAAACTTTGCTATCTGTACTTGCAGATTTTTTCCTTGTTGCCTTAATTTTAAATTGGTTTATGAAACTTACTGTGCAAACACAGGTTTTACAGTGATTATATGGATACTTTATTTAAATATACCTATTGTTAAGCTAACTAAGATATCCATTTTTGGTGGCTCTAAGTGTATCTTTTTTGTTTTCCTAAATAAAAAAAATAAATTTAAAGTAAGTCACTCCATTATGTTGAGTGAAATAAGCCAGACACAAAAGAACAAGTATTGTATGATATCACTAATATGAACTAGTTATACCAAACAAGTTCATGGAGTTAAGATCTAGAATACAGGTTTTTACCAGGAGATAAATAAGGGTAGAGAATGGGGAACTGATACTTTATTTGTGCAGTACAGAATTTTTATTAAGGTTGATTGTAAATACTTGCAAATGGATAGAGATGATGGTAGCACATTATCATGAGTGCAGTTAACAGTGGTCAATTAATTGTGTGTTTGATTGTGGTTGAAAGGGGAAATTTAGGGTTGTATGTCACTAGAAGGAAAGCTAGAGGATAAAACATGGGTCTGTGTAACACAGTGAACCTTGTTGTGGATGATGAATATGGTTAATAGTACAAATATAAGAACGTTCTTCTATCAAAAAAATAAAATGGCACTCAATTAATCTCTCCGAGCCAGTTTCCTCCTCTGTAAAATGAAGATAGCATCTCTTGTCTGACAGTTGCAAGAATTAAATAAACTGTATATGTGAAGGCATTCTGCAAACTATAAAGTGGTATTATCTGCTGAAAGCTTTGAGTAGTCCTCAAACTCAGCTCACTCTAGGATCCTGAAAGGCCTTAGCGCTGGTGGGAGTAGAGAAGGTGGTTCTTTTTTCTGTTTCTCCTGCAGCCAGGCAAACAGAACTGGGGAGGAAAATGGAGGAGGATGGGCTGCTCACCGCCTCCATCCTCTTAACCCCGAGCTGAGGGGGGAATGGCGCAGGAGCTGGCATAACCTTTTCTTTGGTGAGTCAGCTAAGAAGGAATTTCTAGAGCTCCAATGATGTATAAGTAGTGGTTTTAGTTTGGATTTTTAAAGCTGTTCCTTCTTTTTAAATGGCTTTAAGTCCTAACTAAAAACACAAGCAATTGGGAAGCAGGTGGAAAATGGAAGAAGCATAGCTTCTTACTAGTGTGAACTTGAGGAAATCGCTCAGCTTCTCTGGGCCTGTCTTCTCATCTGTGAAATGGGGGGATACTGTTGCTTATTTTGCAGGGTCATTGTGAGCAGGAAGATAATAGCATGTGAAACTGCTGGGTCCAGTACTGGGCATATAATAGATGCCATTTCCTTTCCCTTCTTAGTGGACAGAGTGCAGTCATTGATCTCAGGCCAAGAGAAAATGCTTATTCTTCAGTTACCTGAGTTTATTATAATGGCTTCCATTATTCACTTTAACTCTCAACAACTCCATGAGGCAGCTCTTGTCTACATTTTACACACTGAGCAAACTACTGTTCAGGAATATTATTGTCCAAAGTTCACACAGTTTGTAATTTCTAAAGCTAGGATACAAACCCACCACATCAGGCTTGCCTCTTACACATCAGAATGTGTGAGGGGGCTTAATTGAGCTTGAACTTCTGGAAGGCCCATCTTAAATAGACTTGGACCAAGGGGTAGCCCCAACCTAGTTCAAGGTTTTGGGACTGAACTGATTCTGCATGGAGTTCTGAAGGCAGGGAACAGATCACTGATAGAAAGACAGCCTGGCAATAATTGGGAGAGAAAGTAACATACATTTGCTTCCTAAATCATTAGGGGAATTTAATCTGTGCTCTACCACCTTCAGGAGCTTGTTTTGAGGGCAAGATATTCCTTATTAAGCAGCATACAAGTGTATTGTTGTTAGTTTTCTTCCTGTCACCTTCCACTAAACACAGTCTCTTAACTCATCACCTGACAGCCCTCCTCTTAGCACTGTATAAAGAGGCAACTGAGTCTCTTTTTCAAACCCTTCTCCTAAGCTAGACTGCAAAAGCTAAGAGGGGTGAGTCATCTTTTTAAAAGAAAAATCTAAATGTTCCAAAGCCACGGAGAACAAAAGTATGTTTGCTACACAAATAATTTGTTTCAACACATGTCTGCTCTTTTAGGATATCAACCCAAGAGCTGAGAATATATCTTCTTCCTACCCTAGCTTGAGGGTATTGCAGTGTAATCTGCATTGTTCTCCTCCACTCCCAGTGATCATCAGTAACATGACCACCACAGCACAATTATCTGGCCCACTGGTGTGGGCTGTGCTGGATTTGGCACAGGATAGGTGAGGAAGGGGCCAAAATGGTCTATAGTGGCTATTTTAAGTATTAGGCTTCAGCCTGAGGTTGCTGTTACCATAATGGCTATGGCAAATATTTCCATAAGAGTAAAGACCTTGGCCTAAGATACAACACAAGGTGACTTGGAGTGCTTGGTCTCTCTCATTTTCTACCTCATCTTACTTAAGGTTTGCTATTTTTTTCCTGCTACCCCTACAGCTCATAGCACTGTATCTTAAAGATAAGCAGACCCTCAATAAGTGTAGAATTTACAAGAACCCAGGCTGTCCCCTGCCCATGACAAGAACTAGGTAGAAAACATTGGGAAATACAGTCTAACCTTTTAAGGTCCATTTATTTCTGGCTCTAATTCTTGAAAGGAGTGCTATATGATGAGGAAAGTCCTAGCCTTTGTGCTCTTTTCTTGTAAAGCATAATTAGTGTTGGGTTATTTCACAGTGCTGGGTGTTAGGCACATGGCTTCACACCCTGTGTCCGGTAGGAATGAAGAAGAAAGCTCCAGCTAATTTGGGCAGCTCAAATGCTGGGAAATTCACTGCCAGACCAAAGAGAGATGACCAGGCCTTCTCCATAAGCCCAAGGACCCACAGTTGATATCTGGTCCCCACCTCCCAATCCCCTAAAAAAGCTGCAAATGCCCAGATTGTACTGTAGATGCTCATACAACAGACGGGATTTTATTACCATTTTAAAATCTTTTATTTTGTAATACTTCCAAGGTTACAAGACAGTTGCAAAAATAATACAAACCCCATACAGAGAAATCCAACATGCCCCCAATTCCCCCAGATTTTGCCACCTTTGCAATATCATTCTATCTTTCGCCTATTTTTGGAACATTTGAGAGCAGGTTTCCAACATCATACTCCTTAAACACATAATACTTCCATGTACATTTCTTACGAACAAGAATATTCATTTATGTAATCACCTTAAGTGTAGTTATCAAATTCAAGAAATTCAACATTGATATGAAGCTCACAATTTATATTCCAAGTTTTTCTTATGTCCCAGTAATACTCCTTTGGGCTTTTTCTCCTACCATCCAGGAACATGTATTGCATTTAATTGTCACTATCTCTTCAGTTGAGCTTTTTTTTTTCTGTATGCCGTATACATTTCATTACTTTTCCATGTGAGTATCCCATTACTGCAGCACCATCTGTTGAATTTGTTTGTTTGACTGTTTGTTTTGGGGGAAGTGCATGGACCAGGAATCGAACCCTGGTCTCCTGCATGGCAGGCGAAAATTCTACCACTGAACTACCCTTGCACCCCCTTTCTTTTTTTTTTAATTGTGGGAATATATACAACATAAATCTTCACCTCAAACCCCTCCCCCAAACATATTATTCACAGAGATTAATCACATAACAATGTTGCATTACCCTCATTATCATCCATTACAAGATCTTTCCCTTCACTCCAAACAGAAAACGTAATTACTGATTTTGCATTAACTCCTTATTCCCCTTGTTACCTGCCCCTGGTAACCTGTACTCTAATTTCTATTTCTAGGAATTTGCATATTCTCTAATGTTTTATTTTTATCAGAAGCCACCATGGGGCTTAAATTTAACATCCTAAATCTATAACAATCTTGTTTGTTTTGATACCAACTTCAATAGTATACATACACACTATGTTCCTATACCCCTCCATTCCCCCACCTTTATGTTGTTCTGGTCACAAATTACATGTTTACACATTATGAGTTCCAAACCATTGATTTACCATTACATTTTATGCATTTGCCTTTTAGATACTGTTGAAAGTAAAAAATGGAGTTACAAAATTAAAAATATAATAATATTGGCATTTATATTTAACCATATCATTATCTTTACCAGAGATGTCCTCATGTGGCTTCAGTCAATTGTCTAGTGTCCGTTCTGTTCAACCCACAGAACTCCATTTAGCATTTCTTGTAGGGCTGCTCTAGTGGTGACAAATTCCCTCTGCTTTTGTTTATCTGGAAATGTCATAATTCTTCCCTCATTTCTGAAGGACAGTTTTGCCTGATAGAAAATTCTTGGTTAGCAATTTTTTGCCTTCAGTATTTTAAAAATATTTCTTTCCACTGCCCTTTTGCTTCCATGATTTCCCAGGAGAAACTGCCACTTAATCTTACTGAGGATCTCCTATACGTGACATGTTGCTTCTCTCTTGCAGCTTTCAGAATTCTTTGTCTGGAATTCAACAGTTTGATGTCACCCATGTGGGTCTATTTGGATTTATCCTGGAGTTTGTTGTGGTTTTGGATGAGTACATTCATGTTTTTTGTTAAACTGGGGAAATTTTCAGCCATTATTTTCTTGAATATTCTCTCTGCTCCTCTTTCTTCTCCTTCTGGAACTCCCATAATTCATATATTGGTATGCTTGATGGTGTCCTACAGGTTCCTCAGGCTCTGTTCACTTTTCATTCTTTCCTTCTGCTTCTCAGACTGAATTTTAATTGTCTTATCTTCAAGTTCACTGATTCTTTCTGCCAGCTCTAACATTGCTGTTTAACACCTCTAGGCAATATTTAATTTGTTTCTGTGGTCTTCAGCTCTATTTCATCCCTTTTCATGATTTCCATATCTACTGATGTTCTATGCTCATCTATTGTTTTCCTGATTTCCTTTAGTTCTTTGTCCATGTTTTCTTTGAGCCTGCTTAGGACCATTTTTTAAGTCTTTGGTATGTCCCAGGTTTGGTCCTCCTCATTGATGGTTTCTAATGCTGTAATCTTCTTTGCCTGAGTCATTGCTTCCTGTTTGTGTTTTTAAACTTTTTGTTACAAACCTGGACATTTTGACATCTAAATGCATATCACTGGACTCTGAGGCATCTGTTCCTCAAATTTGTATCCAGCTGGTGTTATGACAGAGCCTTCCTTGAATGCCGAGATAGCAAAGAAAAAAAAAAAGGAAAATAAACCTTTCTCAGTCTTTGCAGACTGACCTCTGTGAGTGCTTTGTTTCAGAGCCTATCCACATAGTGCATTTGGAGAATACCTCTAGGTCAAAGCATAGGAGTCTTCCTGGTCCTTTCTGTGCAATGCATCATCTTGGGCATGCACATGAAGCCCTAGGGACTCTCTTATTTCCATGAATACGAATGCCCCCTCTTCCCTAGGAAAGTTTCCTCACAGTCCTGGCCACTGCCTTTTACGTCCTACAGCCAGCCACAACTTGATGATCCACCCACAGCATTCTGTAGGAGAGCTCTGTGTGCCACCCTCTACACACAAGCCAAGTTCTGGGACAATGAATCCCTCAAGCCACCACCAGGAAGACTGAGCCAGACATATATGCTCTCAGAATGTGCATGAGGATTTCTCTGCTCCCTCTGGAAAAAGGACCAGGGATTCACCCTGGGAGGATGGGTCAGCTCCTTGCCAAATTGATGAGAGGTGCCGGAGGGGCCCGTCAGGGAACCAGGAGATCCTTTACTTTCAAGTAGCCATTTTCTTGATTGGGTATTTCTCTGTTACTGCAACCCTTTAACTGTTTTCTGGAGTTTTGGGAAAGATACTTCTGCCAGTACTTGCTAGCTGTTCAAAGTTTCTGTGGGAGGACAGAGCCCTGAAGTCTTACTTTGTCATCATGATTGGGTTGGGGACTCCACTAGGGACTTTATTATTTTATAAAGAGAATTCATACAGCCATTGATTATACCAAGCCACTTTCGTGCTCTTTTCTTTCCAGTTAAGAAATTAGAATATATCATGAAGAGGATAATGCTGAAAGAAGACTGTGGGCTCATCATCGAGGGTACAAATACACACTTAATCATTTGACACTTTATTGAATGCAAAGCAAGATGAAGCGCCTTTGCCTTTACTGAAGTGCACAACTGAAGCAGGAGCCCAGGGAGGGAAGAATGGTACAGCTTTCCTTGAATCAGAAGATGGGAGCCATCTCTAGTCCTGTCTTGTTGTGGGAAGATTAACCCATATTCTGTCGGTTGCCATAACCCCTAGGATGGGTATCCTTCCAGTCATCCCACTCTCGGGCTCTATGTAGTGTTTTCTCATTGGTGTCTTCCTCCTTTTGCTCCTGATCTTCCTGCTGTTGAGTTGCCTTTTTGAACTCTGCTAGAAGTGGAAAAATGGGGGAGAGAAATTGAGACAATGTTAAAAAGGAATGTCAAGAGACTCAGCTCCACTCTGAACACAACCACACAAAATGAGGGCAAGGAACAGAGCTGGCTGTGTACCCTGTAACAAGCAGGGAGTGGGTGGATGAAAGGGAAAGATACATTTGTAGAGTTTGTAGAGTCTGTTCTGTTCAACTGATGTTGCCACTGCTTGACCTTGGTAAGAAACAATTGAAATGTGCACTCTGGCTGGGAGGATAAGCTACCCTCCCAGAAGGAAGTGTACTCTGATAAAGGTATCTAGGTCCCAGGAAGCTACTCTCAGTTCCTATGCAGCTCCTAGAGGACCAAACTGGGCCTGACCACATAAACTAATTGGAATTCAGCCACTATTGCGTGAAGATATCATAAAAACTACATGTAAGGAGTTAGAAAAAGAGAGGAGAATCTTATGAGAAAGAGAGAGCATCTCATCAGAATCTTATCCAGGAACAGAATGCTTTGCTGTGGATTTTTACTGAGAGTCTGAATGCTGTATCTAAGATTGCTGTGTATTTTTACTAATGAGACTTGGAATGCTGTTTCCAAGACTTCCCAGCACTTCTCTTCAGGTGTTGGTGCCATCTTATCTGGTGATGTAACTATGCCTTATTTTTGAAAGCTCTTTTAATTACTTTCTTTTATAATAGATATAAAATGTTTTTATATCACTAAAGTCTGTGTTGTCCACGAATCCAAACCTAAAAACTAAGTGGCCACAAATATTACATTGCCTTCTCCTGCGACAGTGGAGTACTTATATTAACTAAGTAACATACCACACATTAAACAATAGTAAGAAAGGATGCTCTGAGTGGTTTTCACAAAACATAAAAGTTGCCCCTCAGAGTGAATTCTACTTTGGGAAAGAATTCTTGGTAAAAATGGCCAACACACACACCACCAAAAACACTGAAGTAAAAAATATGCATGACTTTATGATTTGTGATATGACAGGAAGGTGGGTGTTCTGGTTTGCTAACTGCCGGAATGCAACACACCAGAGACGGATTGGCTTTTAATAAAAGGGGATTTATTTTGTTGGTTCTTCAGAGGAAAGGCAGCTAACTTTCCACTGAGGTTCTTTCTTATGTGGAAGGCACAAGATGGTCTCTACTGGTCTTCTCTCCGGGCCCCTGGGTTCCAACAACTTTCCCCCAGGGTAATTTCTTTCTCCATTTCCAAGGGCCCGGGCTGAGCTGCAAGTGCTGAGATGAGGAATGCCAAGCTGCTAGGCTGTGCTACATTGCGATCTCTCATTTAAGCACCAGCCAATTAAGTCAAACGTCACTCATTGCAGCAGACACGCCCCCTAGCCGACTGCCGATGTAATTGGCAACAGATGAGGTTCACATACCGTTGGCTTATGTCCGCAGCAACAAGATTAGGTATGCTCACCTGGCCAAGTTGACAACTGAATCTAACTAACACATGTCCACCCCTTGTCAACTTGGCAACTTCAAGCATCACCTTAAACAGATGCAAAAAATTCTGTTCTTGCTGTGGACCTGTGAATCTCAAAACAAGTTGTCTGGTGCCAAGATGCAAAGGAGGATATTCACAGAATATAGATTGTCATTTCCATAGGGAGAAATTGGAAGGAAAACCTGCAGGCAAACACCATTGGATTTCAAAGTCTGAAAGTCATTTATCCTTTGGCTGTAGAAAGTGGCAGTCCCACCCCTTCCAAGGGCCTATGCAGTGGCCGGCCTCTTTCCAAATCAACCTCAGGGAACATCGAGGAGACCACCTCTGGGCTCCACTCTCTCCAGGCATCAGGGCCACCCCTGGGCTCTCTGCCATTTCTGGGGCACATGCTCAACCCCTCCACATGGTGGCAGCCAGGCTCCACTCTCTCCAGGCATCAGGGCCACCCCTGGGCTCTCTGCCATTTCTGGGGCACATGCTCAACCCCTCCACATGGTGGCAGCCAGGCTCTCCCAGTCCCCCAAGGAGCGTGCTACGCCTTTTCCAAGGCCCGAGGCTGCACAACTATTCCACTGCAATGAGAGGGGAGACTCATCCTCGCCCTTCAGGGTAAACTCACCCTCTCCATGCACAGAGGTGGGTCCACTCTCCTGGCCGAGGTTTCTTGGCTTCAGACCTGAACTTCCATGGTTCTCACTCTGCAAACTCCAATCTCTCCCTTTTGTGTCCTCCTTTGTCAAGATTGGTAGTAGTTCCATTTACACCAACAGTCTCTTCAAACCCTCCAGGACTTCTCCATCATTCTCTTCACGGTTCCTCCAAAATCTTCCCTTTAGCCATCCAAAAGCTGTTCCAACATATCTGGTATTTGCAAACCGCAGCAGCACCCCACTCTCCGGTACCAAATCTGTTCTGGTTTGCTAACTGCCGGAATGCAACACACCAGAGACGGACTGGCTTTTAATAAAAGGGGATTTATTTTGTTGGTTCTTCAGAGGAAAGGCAGCTAACTTTCCACTGAGGTTCTTTCTTATGTGGAAGGCACAAGATGGTCTCTGCTGGTCTTCTCTCCGGGCCCCTGGGTTCCAACAACTTTCCCCAGGGTAATTTCTTTCTCCATTTCCAAGGCCCCGGGCTGAGCTGCAAGTGCTGAGATGAGGAATGCCAAGCTGCTAGGCTGTGCTACATTGCGATCTCTCATTTAAGCACCAGCCAATTAAGTCAAACGTCACTCATTGCAGCAGACACGCCCCCTAGCCGACTGCCGATGTAATTGGCAACAGATGAGGTTCACATACCGTTGGCTTATGTCCGCAGCAACAAGATTAGGTATGCTCACCTGGCCAAGTTGACAACTGAATCTAACTAACACAGTGGGATAGCAGATGACTTTTCTTCCTTCACCCATTTCCTGTGTTATAGTCATATAGTGGTTTGTGTAAATTTGAAAACCATGGGGCAGTTTAACCTATTGGAAAAGAATGCCTACAAGTTATTTTGTAAGTGCTGCTTGGACAGGATGTGAAGTCCAAATGTCACTTGTCATGAAGTGTAAAACCAAAAGAAATTAAACCAACTGTTAAATCTTCCTTTTGCATTAATGTTTTCCTTTGTAAGGCAAAGCAGCATTTTCTGGTCTACCCTGAGTTTATCCAATATTCTCATTAGTATGATAAGGAATGAAATCTGTGGGGATATGATCTCTTCTGGTTTCTTAGGAATCTCATGTGTGTGTTTGTGTGTGTTTATATCTATTACTGTAAAATTAAAAAGTTATGGGAACAAATATACAAATTTATATAACTTGAGTTCTGATAAGGCAAATGCTCTTTATATCCTTCACCTACGTCAATAAACAGAACTTTGACACCCATCCCAAAAGGCTCTCCTTGTGCTTCATCCAAATTACAAACCCTTCTCCTTTTAAAAGTAACCACCATACCATCTTTTATAGTAATAACTTCCTAGAGTTTCATTATAGCTTTACTACCCAAGTATGGAGCCCTAGATAACAGTTTCCAACTTTACATTCATTTTTTGTTCAATATTTTTAGTAAATGTACAGTGCTGTCCAACCATCACCACAATACAATTTAAAAACATTTCTATCACCCCCAAAAGACCCCTTGTGTCCATTTACAGTTAATCCCCATTCCTCATTACCCACCCCACTCCCATCCCCCAGCACTGGAAATCACTACCTACTTTCTGTCTATATATCTGCCTTTTCTAGACGTTTCATATAAATGGAATCATGTAATACATGGTCTTTCTGTGTCTGGGTTCTTTCACTTAGTGTAACGTTTTAGAGGTTAGTCTCTCCCATTTAAAAATATTCTGGTATCTTTTTTAACCTACAGGTTTCCCCTTCGATTTCTTTCTTTCCTTACAAGGTATCTGCTTAAGAAGATGGGGCATTTGACTTGTAGTTTCCCAAAGCCTGATTTTGCTGATTACGCAGTCATGATGCAATCCAACATGCTCTTGTAGCTGGAAGCAGAGGTTTGACTGGACTCAGGGTGGATCCCTTTGGCATGATTACAGGTGATGTGTTCCTTCATCAGAAGGCAACTAACATCTGTGTCTCATTGGTTGTGATGCTAGAAGCTATTGCTGTTCAATGCCTAAATCCATTAATCTATTAGGGGTTTCAAAACGATGATACTCCTAATTTTATCATTTCTTTTTTTATGTACTGGAATACTTTTCTTTTTTTTTGCATGGGCAGGCACCAGGAATCAAACCCGGATCTCTGGCATGGCAGGCAAGAACTCTGCCACTGAGCCACGTTGCCCGCCCTGAACTGGAATACTTTTATAAAGAGAAGCTTTCCTCTCATCTACTACTATTTAGCTACCTAATAGGAAAGACAAGATACATGCTTGATTCTTTCCCTTTATTCACAACTTCTCAAGATAATCAATTGGTTCCCTATCATCCCCTGGGACTGAACAACTTGTTTTTGTTTTTAAATATCTCTATGACCTCATGGATTTATACATATTTGATGGGTTAATCAATTGCAGTTATTCTTTTTAAATATTTAAATAAACTCTGTAATTCCAGAAGTTTAAAATTTACGGGAGTCCCCACACATCCCACAGTTCTCCCTTTTGTTAACATGTTACACTACTATAGTTTAAATGTCCCAATTAATATAACAGTACTCATACATTATTAACAATCAAAGCCCATACCTTATTCACATTTCCTTAGTTTTACCTAATATCTTTTTTTTGTGTGCCAAATCCAATCACATTACATTTAGTCATCACGTCTCCTTAGGCTCCTCTGGGCTGTAATAGTTTCTTACACTTTCTTTGTTTTTGATGACTTTGACAGTTTTGAGGGGCACTGGTCAGGTATTTTTGTAGAATGTCTCTCAACTTGCGTTTGTGATCATGCTGTCTCATGATTAGACTGGGGCTACAGGTTTTGGGAACCACCACAGAGGTGAAGTGTGCCTTTTTCATCACATCATATCTAGGGTATATACTATCAACATGAATTCTCACTAAAGATGTTACCATAGTGTAATCTTTGTAAGCAAACAATAAGCACAGCCCACACTTAAGGGGTGGGGAGTTATGCTCTTTGAGGCAGAAGTATCTATACAAATACTTTGGAATTCTTCCTAATTGAAGATTTATCTCTTCTTGACTTATTTATTTATAGCACCAGAGATTTAGGGATATTTATTTTATTCCGTGGGCTTTAATATAATACTGTATTATTTATTTTGTGGTTCAAATTCTTCTAGCTTTGGACATTCAGAGTTCTTTCAGCTGGCTCTTGTGTCCCTTTGACATATCTCAATTTTGTTTTTTAAGTACTGCCTTATTTTCTTGAACTACAAGATGTTCCAGGCCCATCTTGTGTATTTCTTGCCCCAGATATGGAATTAGCTATTTCTCCAAGAAATCCCGGATTCTTTTAATGGGAATGGTATTCTGAGATTGCAATCAGGGTACTATTATGTGCTCACTACTCCTGGGCTGGTCACTGTTTTTAAACCTTCTCAGTCAACAGACCAAAGGCATGTGTATGTTTAAAACATTTTCCTCATGTATTCATATTTAGGACAATTTCCTCCCCCTAAACCCTTCTGAATTATACCTGCATTTTTCCACACTAAAAGTCCGACTTCTCAAAAACAAAGGATGACAGAACATATCATAATTACAGGCATACCTCAGAGATATTACGGTTTTGGTTCCAGACCACCATAATAAAGTGAATATCACAATAAAGAAAGTCACATACATTTTTTGGCTCCCCAGGGCATATAAAAGTTATGCTTAGATGACACTGTAGTCTACTAACTGCACAACAGCATTACGTCTGAAAATACAATATACATACCTTAATTAAAGTGTAACACAGAGACACAAAGTGCATGCTGTTGGAAAAAAAGGCGGCGATAGACTTGCTCGATGCAGGGTTGACACAAACTTCAATTTGCAAATTCGCAATATCTGCGAAGCGCAATAAAGTGAAGTACAATAAAACAAGATATGCCTGTATTTATTTACATTATGCCACATTACACACAATCTCAGAAAAACAACACTAATATTACTACCAGGATAATTACTGAGAACAGTTAATTTTTTTTTTTTACATATGCTTCCCCATTTCTCTATTTTAAAAAAGTTCTACTATAGTTATATTATCTGGACACTGAGCATATAGGCATTACATATTACACTCTCTGACTTTTAACTCTCATTTAGTCTTAGTTCTACAATCAACTGCATATTTAATGCTCACCAAAAGTCCTTATATCAATGTCTCATTTTGGCTGCTGGAAGCTCATTCTCTAGTAAAATCATAGGAACAATATTCCCTGAGTTCCTGCAGGTTTTTGTTTGTGCCTTTTATACCTGAGAGTCAGTTTTGCCAAATATAATATCCTTGGCTCACGTATCCCCCCTTGAGTATCTTAAATATATTTGTTACTCCATTTTCTTCTGGTATAGTGTGTCAAAAAGCATGAGAGTGATCTAATTTTCTCACCTCTTAAAATCACCTGCTGCTAGTAAAACTATCACTGTTTGCAGACGATATGATACTATACGTAGAAAACCCAGAAAAATCCACAACAAAATTACTAGAGCTAATAAATGAGTACAGCAAAGTAGTAGGCTACAAGATCAACATTCAAAAATCTGTAGCTTTTCTATACACTAGTAATGAACAAGCTGAGGGGGAAATCAAGAAACGAATCCCATTTACAATTGCAACTAAAAGAATAAAATACCTAGGAATAAATTTAACCAGAGACAAAAAACCTATATAAAGAAAACTACAAAAAACTGTTAAAAGAAATCACAGAAGACCGAAATAGATGGAAGGGCATAAAGTGTTCATGGATTGGAAGACTAAATATAATTAAGATGTCAATCCTACCTAAACTGATCTACAGATTCAATGCAATACCAATCAAAATCCCAACAACTTATTTTTCAGAAATAGAAAAACCAATAAGCAAATTTATCTGGAAGGGCAGGGTGCCCCGAATTGCTAAAAACATCTTGAGGAAAAAAAACGAAGCTGGAGGTCTAGCGATGCCGGACTTTAAGGCATATTATGAAGCCACAGTGGTCAAAACAGCATGGTATTGGCATAAAGATAGTAATATCGACCAATGGAATCGAATAGAGTGCTCAGATATAGACCCTCTCATCTATGGACATTTGATCTTTGATAAGGCAGTCAAGCCAACTCACCTGGGACAGAACAGTCTCTTCAATAAATGGTGCCTAGAGAACTGGATATCCATATGTAAAAGAATGAAAGAAGACCCGTATCTCACACCTTATACAAAAGTTAACTCAAAATGGATCAAAGATCTAAACATTAGGTCTAAGACCATAAAACAGTTAGAGGAAAATGTAGGGAGATATCTCATGAATCTCACAACTGGAGGCGGTTTTATGGACCTTAAACCTAAAGCAAGAGCACTGAAGAAAGAAATAAATAAATGGGAGCACCTCAAAATTAAACACTTTTGTGCATCGAAGAACTTCATCAAGAAAGTAGAAAGACAGCCTACACAATGGGAGACAATATTTGGAAATAACATATCAGATAAAGGTCTAGTATCCAGAATTTATAAAGAGATTGTTCAACTCAACAACAAAAAGACAGCCAACCCAATTACAAAATGGGAAAAAGACTTGAACAGACACCTACCAGAAGAGGAAATACGGATGGCCAAGAGGCACATGAAGAGATGCTCAATGTCCCTGGCCATTAGAGAAATGCAAATCAAAACCACAATGAGATATCATCTCACACCCATCAGAATGGCCATTATCAACAAAACAGAAAATGACAAGTGCTGGAGAGGATGCGGAGAAAGAGGCACACTTATCCACTGTTGGTGGGAATGTCAAATGGTGCAACCACTGTGGAAGGCAGTTTGGCGGTTCCTCAAAAAGCTGAATATAGAGTTGCCATATGACCCAGCAATACCATTGCTAGGTATCTACTCAGAAGACTTAAGGGCAAAGACACAAACAGACATTTGCACACCAATGTTTATAGCAGCATTATTTACAATTGCAAAGAGATGGAAACAGCCGAAATGTCCATCAACAGACGAGTGGCTAAACAAACTGTGGTATATACGTACGATGGAATATTATGCAGCTTTAAGACAAGATAAACTTATGAAACATGTAATAACATGGATGGACCTAGAGAACATTATGCTGAGTGAGTCCAGCCAAAAACTAAAGGACAAATACTGTATGGTCCCACTGATGTGAACGGACATTCGAGAATAAACTTGAAATATGTCATTGGTAACAGAGTCCAACAGGAGTTAGAAACAGGGTAAGACAATGGGTAATTGAAGCTGAAGGGATACAGACTGTGCAACAGGACTAGATACAAAAACTCAAAAATGGACAGCACAATAATACCTAATTGTAAATTAATCGTTAAAACACTGAATGAAGCTGCATCTGAGCTATAGGGTTTTTTTTTTTTTTTTTGTTTGTTTGTTTTACTATTATTACTACTTTTATTTCTTTTCTCTATATTAACATTTTATATCTTTTTCTGTTGTGTTGCTAGTTCCTCTAAACCGATGCAAATGTACTAAGAAATGATGATCATGCATCTATGTGATGATGTTAAGAATTACTGAGTGCATATGTAGAATGGTATGATTTCTAAATGTGTTAATTTCTTTTTTTTCTTTCCGTTAATAAAAAAAAAATAAAAAAAAATAAAAAATCACCTGCTGTTTTTTTTCCTCAACTGACCAAGGCATTTTTTTTTCTTTTTCTTTAAAGTCTAGTAATTCCATCAGACGGTGTTTTTTTTCCCCTGATCATTCTGGTTCAAAATTCTCAGAACCTAGTGTGCTTTCGCAATTTTTTTTTAATTTCAGAAAAATTTTCTTATAGTTTTTAGTGTTTATTCTATCTTCTTCCTCACTTTAGGAAATCCTATTTCCATATGCTGGATCTTTGCAATCTTTAATGTCTGTCATTTTCTCTTGAATCCTGTTTACCTTCTTGACTTTTAAAAGTTACCTTCTTCTGGAGAGGAGTGTGAGAAGAGGGAGAAGTAGGGAACTTCTTCCTTCCACCAAAGGCAGGAACTGTCTGAAACAACTATTTTCAAACTCCAGAGGCCAGAAGAACTGAACAGCATCCAGGGGAGAGCAGGAGGAAGGAGCAGATAAACTAGGGTAAAGAGCAGTAAATTGCCATTTCCACACAGTGGCTATGGGTGCCCATCCCCCTACTCTCTCAGCAGGCTACTGTGGAATTCAGCCACTGGTTAGGTGCTAGTGACAGCAAGAGACATAAAAATCCTTTCCCCAAGAATAGGAGTGGGCATGGCTGATCACTGATCATGGCTTTTGATGAGCAAATTCAGATCGCAGGGGTCCCCCTGCCTCTGAGGGAAGCCATTATTTCAACCCGCCCTAGACAAGGTCAGCAGCAGTCATTTCTCCAACTGGCCCTGCACAGGGGCAGTGGTGATGGAGACTTAAAGACGCTGTACTTTCTCAGGGATGCGGGGGATAGTTAGCTGAAGGGCTGCATTTTCTGGGCAGGCCAGGAAAGCTCAGTTTTGGGAAGTCTTCCAGGAAGCACTTGGCACCCTTTCTGATCACCAACCCAGGGTACTCTGGAGATGGTCAGTGCCCCCTTCATGATCCCTGGCCTGATGTGCTAGTTTGACAGGATGTATGTACCCTAGAAAAGCCACATTTTAATTCTAATCCCATTTTGTAATGGCAGCCGTTCCTTCTAATCCCTATTCAGTACTGTATGTTTGAAACTGTTAATCAGACCATCTCCCTGGAGATGTGACTCAGGGAGTCACACCTTGATGTGATCTTGAGTGATCAAGAATGGTTATTAAAATGGATTAGGTAGAGACGTATCTCCACCCATTTGGGTGGGTCTTGATTAGTTTACTGGAATCCTATAAAAGAGAAAACACTTTGGAGAATCAGATTCAGAGAGAGCAGAGCAGAACGACATAGCCACGAGAAGCAGAGTCCACCAGCCAGTGACCTTTGGAGATGAAGAAGGAAAACACATCCCAGGGAGCTTCATGAAACAGTAAGCAAGGAGAAGCTAGCAGATGATGCCATGTTTGCCACGTGTCCTTCCAGATGAGAGAGGAACCCTGACTGTGTTCACCACGTGCCTTTCCGCATGAGAGAGAAACTGTGTTCACATGTGTCCTTCCACTTGAGAGAGAAACCCTGAACTTCATCAGTCTTCTTGAACCAAGGTATCTTTCCCTGGATATCTGTGATTGGACATTTCTATACACTTGTTTTAATCGGACATTTTCTCAGCCTTATAACTATAAACTAGCAACTTATAAAATTCCCCTTTTTAAAAGTCATTCTGATTCTGGTATGTTGTATTCCGGCAGCTAGCAAACTAGAACACATGATCTGGTTGGAAAAACTGACTTAGGAAAGTCCTCTCCGGGGTATCCCTTCTACCAGAATTTGCCGTCCAGGCACAGGCAGCTTCAGACAATGACAGAAGTGTAAAAAGGTACAGAGGCGACAGTCTTGGACAAAGACCACCAGCTTCAAACATGTGGGAGAGGGAAGTCAGTATCCTTGAAAACAGAAGGGACAACAAATCCCTGTAAACAAAGGAACTCCAAAACAACCAAGAAACAGAAGCCCAAGACTGAGAACAAGAAAGACAGGGAAAACTCTGCACAGAGCATTCACCTTGGGCAGACTTTCCTGATAAGAGGGCTGAAACATGACCAAGATGGCGGCTTAGTGAGGTGTGGGACTTAGTTTGTTCTCCAGAGCAGCTAGTAAATAGCCAGGAACAATACAGAACAACTGCTTGGGCCATATCAGTGGCCAGTCATATAGTGCCCATCAATCTGCACAAGCTGGACTGGCTGCAATCCCACCCAGAACTGTAAGACCCCCAAGCGGTGGAGGCCGGTGCCCCACCCCCCCCCATAGGCAGCTTCCCAGAGGGGAAAGTAAAGAGACTTTACTAATAGAAAGGGGATGAGCTCAACCAAGCTCCAACTGCGGTACTAATTAAATTCTGACTACTAAAAATAGACTTCCAGCTCAGGTGAACCTCCAGTAAAATCTCAGGCTGTTGGTTTTTGCACCAATGCAGATGGGGCAGGGATGATGGAAAAAGAAAAAAAAACACACAAAAAAAACAACAGAGGGTTTTTGTGGATTGGACACTGCAAAATACTTGAAAGGGTCTGGGTCCTGAAGGAAAGGAGGGGGCACATAGGACCTGGAGATACAAAGAACATACCAACTTAAGATCTTGATTTGCAAACCTGAAGAACGGAGGTCATGCTCTGAAAAGGAGAACTTCATTTTTCTTTTCTTTTTGTGGCTGTGTTTCTATGGTTTGACTGCTCTTTGGATACAACTGCAAGGCTTCTCAGACTCCAAATGCCCCAGGCAAGGGTGGAATTAAACTTGTCTGAGAGCTTGTCTGGAGGTGTGCCTTCCCCAGGAGAGGGGTGGGGCCAAGCTCAGGTGGAATTCCTCCTTCAAGGAATTCAGACCCCAGGGTCTGGAAAACTGAAGTGATTAAACCTAGCCTACAACCTCTCCTCTGTCTCAACCACACCCCAGCAGGGAGAGTCTGCTAAAGTTAAAGGTACCGTATCACCTTATACTGGTGAAATCCACAGGCAGACAAATGCCACATACTGGGTAGGAAAGGAAAAACACAGAGTCTAGAAAGTTCACAGGAAAGTCTTTTAACCTGCTGGTCTCACCCTCAGGGAAAACTGATGCAGGTGACTCTTTCCTCCTGAGAGGAGGCCAGTTTGGTCTGGGAAAATCTGATGATGGTCTATAACACCTAAGTACATACTCCGAAGGCAGAAAAAAAGGCACCATACAGGCTGGGCAAGAAACAAGAAAACAAGAAAGGAAAATTTCTGATGTGTTAAACAAAAGTTAAGCTAGAAGTCTAGAATAAGAGGAACTGAATGTCAAAGAACAGACAGACAACAAAGTTACCCAGCAAGATAAGAGAAGTGAAAACTATCTCCAGAATAAATGAATTAAGGAAATTAAATGCGTAGAGCCAGCAAAAAATAACAAATTATACTAGGAAAATTGAAGATATTGGCCCAGTCAAAGGAACAAAGCAACAATTCAAATGAGATTCAGGAGTTGAAAGAATTAATTCAGAATGTTCAAACAGACATGGAAAGCTTCATCAAAATTCAATTCACTGAATTGAGGGAGGATATAAAGAAGGCAAGGGAAGAACAAAAAGAAGAAAATGAAAGTCTGAAAAAAACAAATCACAGAATTATGGGAATGAAAGGCACTGTAGAAGAGATGTAAAAAACAATGAAGACCTACAATGTAAGGGCTCCAAGAGGCAGAAGATAGGATTAGTGAATTGCAGAATAGGACATCTGAAATCCAACAAGAAAAAAATATATAGGGAAAAGAATGGAAAAATATCAGCAGGGACTCAGAGAATTGAATGACAACATGAAGTGCACAAATGTACACACTGTGGGTGTCCCAGAAGGAGAAGAGAAGGGAAAAGGAGGAGAAAAACTAATGGAGGAAATTATTACTGCAATATTCCCAACTCTTATGAAAGACTGGAAATTACAGATCCAAGAAGTGCAGTATAACCGAAACAGAATAGATCCAAATAGACGTACTCCAAGACACTCACTAGTCAAATTGTCAGATGTCAAAGAGAAAGAGAGAATTTTGAAAGCAAAAAGAGAAAAGCAACATATCACATACAAAGGAAGCCCAATAAGACTATGTACAGATTTCTCAGCAGAAACCATGGACGCGAGAAGACAGTGGTGTGATGAATTTAAGATACAAAGAGAGAAAAACTACTGTGCTGGTTTGAAAGGAAGTATGCCCCCTAAGAAAAGCCATGTTTTAATATAAATCCCATTTCATAAAGGTAGAATAATCTCTATTCAATGCTGTATGTTTGAAACTGTAATCAGAACTGTGAATGATGTGATTTAGTCAAGAGTGGTTGTTAAACTGGATTAAGGGATGACATGTCTCCACCCATTTGGGTGGGTCTTGATTGGTTTATTGGAGTCCTATAAAAGAGGAAATATTTCAGAGAATGAGAGATTCAGAGAGAGCAGAGAATGCTGCAACACCACGAAGCAGAGAGTCCACCAGCCAGTGACCTTTGGAGATGAAGAAGGAAAACGCCTCCCAGGGAGCTTCATGAAACAGGAAGCCAGGAGACAAGGCTAGTAGAGGACGCCATGTTTGCCACATGCCCTTCCAGCCAAGAGAGAAGCCCTGACTGTGTTCACCATGTGCCTTCTCACTTGAGAGAGAAACCCTGAACTTCATTGGCCTTCTAGAACCAAGGTATCTTTCCCTGGATGGATGTCTTAGATTGGACCTTTTTTTTTTAATTACATGGGCAGGCACCAGGAATCGAACCCAGGTCCTCTGGCATGGCAAGCAAGCGTTCTTGCCTGCTGAGCCACCGTGGCCTGCCCAGATTGGACATTTCTTTAGACATGTTGTAATTGGGACATTTTCTCGGCCTTAGAACTGTAAACTAGCAACTCATTAAATTCCCCCTTTTAAAAGCCATTCCGTTTCTGGTATATTGCATTCCGGCAGCTAGCAAACTAGAACAGATTTTGGTACCAGGAGTGGGGTCCTGCTGCGATTTGCAAATGCCAGATATGTTTGAATGGTGTTTTGGATGGCTAAGGGGAAGATTTTGGAGGAATTGTGAAGAGAATGATGGAGAAGACCTGGAGTGCGTGAAGGGACTGTTGGTGTAAATAGAAGCAGTGCCTATCTTGACAAAGGAGGACACAAAAGGGAGAGATTGGAGTTTGCAGAATGAGAACCATGGAAGCTCAGGTCTGAAGCCAAGAAACCTCGGCCAGGAGAGTAAACCCACCTGTACACATGGAGAGTGTTAGTTTACCCTGAAGGGTGAGGATGAGCCTCTCATCTTGTTGCAGTGGAAGAGTTGTGTAGCCTCAGGCCTTGGAGAAGGTAGAGCATGCTCCTTGGGGGACTGGGAGAGCCTGGCTGCCACCATGTGGAGGAGTTGAGCGTGTGCCCCAGAAATGGCAGAGAGCCCAGGGGTGGCCCTGATGCCTGGAGAGAGTGGAGCCTAGATGTGGTCTCCTCAATGTTCCCCAAGGTTGATTTGGAAAGAGGCGGGCCACTGCATAGGCCTTTGGAAAGGGTGGGGCTGCCACTTTCTAAGCCGACGGATGATTGACTTTCAGACTTTGAAATTCCATGGCGCTTGCCCTGCAGGTTTTACCTCTGTGTTTCTTCCAGTTTCTCCCTATGGAAATGAAAATCTGTATCCTGTGAGTATCCTCCTTTGCATCTTGGCACTAGACAACTTGTTTTGAGATTCACAGGTCCACAGCAAGAACAGAATTTTTTGCACCTGTTTAAGGTGATGTTTGAAGTTGCCAAGTTGACAAGGGGTGGACATGTGTTAGTTAGATTCAGTTGTCAACTTGGCCAGGTGAGCATACCTAGTCTTGTTGCTGCGGACATAAGCCAATGGTACGTGAACCTCATTTGTTGCTAATTACATCTGCAGTGGGCTAGAAGGCGTGTCTGCTGCAATGAGTGATGTTTGACTTAATTGGCTGGTGTTTAAATGAGAGAACGCAATGTAGCACAGCCTAAGCAGCTCGGCGTTCCTCATCTCAGCACTTGCAGCTCAGCCCAGGCCTTTGGAGAAGGAGAAAGAAGTCACCCCAGGGAAAGTTGTTGGAACCCAACGGCCTGTAAGAAGACCAGCAGAGACCATCCTGTGCCTTCCACAGGATGAGCCTCAGTGGAAAGTTAGTTGCCTTTCCTCTGAAGAACTAACAAAATAAATCCCCTTTTATTAAAAGCCAATCCATCTCTGGTGTGTTGCATTCCCACAGCTAGCAAACTAGAACAACTACCAACAAAGAAACCTATATCCAGCAAAATTGTCCTTCAAAATGAGGGGGAAATTAAAACATTTTCAGACAAAAAATCAGTGAGAGAATTTATGACCGAGAGACCGGTTCTGCAAGAAACACTAAAGGGAGCACTAAAGATAGATGGAAAAAGATAGCAGAGTGAGGTGTGGAGAGGAGTGTACAATTGAAGACTATCATAAAAAGCAAAAAGAAGAAAAGTTAGGTATGATATATAAAATCCAAAAGGCAAAATGGTGGAAGAATGCACTGCCCTTACAGTAATAACATTAAATGTTAATGGATTAAACTCCCAAATCAAAAGACACAGACTGGCAGGATGGATTAAAAAACAGCACCCATTTATATGCTGTCTAAAAGAGACAGATTTTAGACATAAGGGTAAACATAGATTGAAATTGAACGGTTGAGAAAAGATATTTCATGCAAACAACAAACAGACAAGAGCTGGAGTAGCTATACTAATATCCAGCCCATTAGACTTCAAATGTAAAACAATTAAAAGAGACAGGGAAGGACACTATGTATAAATAAAAGGAACAATTCAATAAGACATAACAATCATAAATATTTATGCACCGAGGCACAGTGCTCCAAAAATACATGAGGCAAACACTGAAAGCACTGAGAAGAGAAATAGACACATCTACCATCATAGCTGGAGACTTAAATTCCCCACTTTCTTCAAAGGACAGAACATCTAGACAGAGGATCAATAAAGAAACAGAGAATTTGAATAATACAGTAAACAAACTAGACTTAAAAGACATTTATAAGACACTGCACCCCAAAACAGCAGAATACATCTTTTTCTCAAGTGCTTATGGATCATTCTCAAAGAGACCATATGTTGGGTCACGAAGGAAGTCCCAATAAATTTTAAAAGATTGAAATCATGTGAAACACTTTTGCAAATCATAAAGGAATGAAGTCGGGAATCAATAATAGGGAGAATGTGAGAAAATTCACAAATACATGGCGGCTAAATAACACACTCTTAAACAACTGGTGGGTCAAGGAAGAAGTTACGAGAGAAATCAGTAAATATCTCGAGGCAAATTAAAGGGAAAACATAACATATCAAAATTCATGGGATGCAGCAAAGGCAGTGCTAAGAGGGAAAATTATTGCCCTAAATACCTATATCAGAAAAGAAGAAAGCAAAAAAATCGAGGAATTAACTGTGCACTTGGAAGAACTAGAGAAAGAACAGCAAATTAACCCCAAAGCAAGCAAAAGGAAAGAAATAATGAAGATTAGAGCAGAAAGAAATGAAATTGAGAACAAGAAAACAATTGAGAAAATCAACAAAACCAAAAGTTGGTTCAAAGAGAAAATCAATAAGACTGATGGGCCCTTAGCAAGACTGACAAAAAGAAGAGAGAGGATGCAAATAAATAAGATCAGAAATGAAAGAGGAGACAAAATCACTGACCCTACAGAAATAAAGGAGGTAATGACAGGATACTATGAACAACTTTATGCTAATTAATATGACAATCTGGATGAAATGGGCAACATTCCAGACAGGCATGACCAACCAACACTGACTTGAGAAGAAGGAGACAACCTCAACAAACCAATCACAAGTAAAAAAAACTGAATCAATCATTAAGAAGCACCCCAAAAAGAAAAGTCCAGACCAGATGGCTTCACATGTGAATTCTACCAATCATTCCAGAAAGAATTAGTACCAATCCTGCTCAAACTCTTCAAAAAAATTGAAGAGGAGGGAAGGCTACCTAACTCATTTCACGAAGCCAACATCACCCTCATACCAAAGCCATACAGATATTACAAAAAAAAGAAAACTACATACCAATCTCTCTAATGAATACAGATGCAAAAATCCTCAACAAAATCTAGCAAATCGAACCCAGTAGCACAATAAAAGAATTATACATCATGATCAAGTAGGATTCATCCCAGGTATGCAAGGATGGTTCCACATAAGAAAATCAATTAATGTAATACACCATATCAACCAATCAAAGCAGAAAAACCACATGATCATCTCGATTGATGCACAAAAAAGGCATATGACAAAATTCAACATCCTTTCTTGTTGAAAACACTTCAAATGATAGGAATAGAAGGGAAGTACCTCAAAATTATAGGGGGAATACATAAAAAATCCACAGTTAACATCATCCTCAAAGGGGAAAACTGAAAACTTTCCCCCTAAGATCAGGAACAAGACAAGGATGTCCACTATCACCACTGTTATTCAACACTGTGTTGGAAGTTCTAGCCAGAGCAATAAGACAAGAAAAAGAAATACAGGGCATCAAAATTGGAAAGGAAAAAGTAAAACTCTCACTCTTTGCAAATGATATAATAGTATATGTCAAAAACCCCAAAAAATCCACAGCAAAACAACTAGAGCTAATAAATGAGTACAGTTAAGTGGCAGGTTACAAGAGCAACACTGAAAAATCTGTAGTGTTTCTATACACTAGTAATGAACAATATGAGAGGGAAATCAAGAAAAAAAATCCATTTACAATTTCAACCAAAAGAATGAAATATTTAGGAATAAATTTAACTAAAGAGACAAAAGACCTATACAAAGGACACTACAGGAAACTGTTAAAAGAAATCACAGAAGACCTAAATAGATGGAAGGGCATACCATGTTCATGGATTGGAAGACTAAATATAGTTAAGATGTCAATTCTACCTAAATTGATTTACAGATTCAATGCAATACCAATAAAATCTCAAAAACCTACTTTCAGAAATAGAAAAACCAATAACCAAATTAATCTGGAAGGGCAGTGTTCCCCAAATAGCTAAAAGTATACTGAGAAAAAAAATGAAGTCGGGAGGTCTCACACAATGAGACTTTAAGGTGTATTATGAAGCTACAGTAGTCAAAACAGCATGGTACTAGCATAAAGATAGATATACTGACCAATAGAATAGAGTAGAGTGTTCAGGTATAGACCCTCTCATCTATGGACAGGTGATCTTTGATAAGGCAGTAAAGCCAACTCACCTGGGAAAGAACAGTCTCTTCAATAAATGGTGCCTAGAGAACTGGATATCCACATGCAAAAGAATGAAAGAGGATGCATATCTCACACCCTATACAAAAATCAACTCAAAATGGATCAAAGACATAAACAGTAGATGTAAGACTGTAAAACTGTTAGAAGAAAATGTAGGGAAATATCTCATAAATCTTATACTAGGAGGCAGTTTCCTAGACCTTACACCCAAAGTAAGAGCATTGAAGAAATAAATAAATAAATGGGAACTCCTCAAAATTAAACACTTTTGCGTATCAAAGAACTTCGTCAAGAAAGGAAAAAGCATGAAGGGATTGAGAAAAACCCTAGAATGAGCTGAGACTCAGCATCAAGAGACTGACAAAACCTTCTCGACCAAAAGGGGGAAGAGTGAAAGGAGACAAAGTGTCAATGGCTGAGATTCCAAACAGAGTCGAGACTATCCTGGAGGTTATTCTTATGCATTAAGTAGATATCACCTTGTTATTCAAGATGTAACAGAGCAACTGGAGGGAACTGCCTGAAAATGTAGAGCTGTGTTCCAGTAGCCATGTTTCTTGAGGATGATTGTATAATGATATAGCTTTCGCAATGTGACTGTGTGATTGTGAAAACCTTGTGCCTGATGCTCCTTTTATCTACCTTGTCAACAGATGTGTAGAACATATGGAATAAAATTTAATAATAAGGGGAACAAATATTAAAATAAATTTAGTATGAAATGCTAATGAAAGCAAGGGGTAATAAGGGGTACAGTAAAAAAAAAAAAAGAAAGGAACAAGACAGCCTACACAAAGGTAGACAATATTTGGAAACGATATATAAGATAAAGGTCTAGTATTGAGAATATATAAAGAGATTGTTCAACTCAACAACAAAAAGACAGACAACCCAATTACAAAACGGGCAAAAGACATGAACAGACACGTCTCAGAAGAGAAAATACAAATGGCCAAAAGGCACATGAAAAGATGCTCAACTTCCCTGGCTATTAGAGAAATGCAAATCAAAACCACAATGAGATATTATCTCACACCCACCAGAATGGCCATTCTCAATAAAACAGAAAACGACAAGTGCTGGAGAGGATGTGGAGAAAGAGGCACACTTATCCACTGTTGGTGGTAATGACAAATGGTACATCCGCTGTGGAAGGCAGTTTCGTGGTTCCTCGGGAAGCTGAGTATAGAATTGCCATCTGATCTGCAAATACCATTGTTAGGTATCTACTCAGAGGAAATGAGGGCAAGGACACAAATGGACATTTGCACACCAATGTTTATAGCAGCATTATTTACAACTGAGAAGAGATGGAAACAGCCAAAATGTCCATTATCAGACGAATGGCTAAACAAACTGTGGTATATATCTACGATGGAATATCATGCAGCTGTAAGATAGAATAAAGTGATGAAGTATGTAACAATGTGGATGGACCTTAAGGACACTACGCTGAGTGAGATTAGCCAGAAACAAAAGCACAAATACTATATGGTCTCACTGATATGAATTTACATTAGTGAATAAACCTGGAGAATTTAGTTGGTAACAGAGACCATCAGGAGATTGAAATAGGGTAAGACATTGGGTAATTGGAGCTGAAGGGATAGAGATTATGCAACAGGACTGAATGTAAAAACTCAGAAATGGACAGCACAATACTACCTAACTCTAATACAATGATGTTAAAACACTGAATGAAGCTGAATGTGAGAATGACAGAAGGAGGAAGGCTGTGGGGACAAATGAAATCAGAAAGAAAGATAGACGATAAAGACTGAGATGGTATAATCTGGGAATGCCTAGAGTGTATAATGATAGTAACTAAATGCACAAATTTAAAAAATGTTTTTGCATGAGGAAGAACACAGAATGTCACTACTACAGGGGGTTGAAAATAGATGGTAATTAATATTTAAAAATTTTAACTTATGTGTGAAACTAAAGCAAAAAAATGTTTATTTGATACAAAATTTATATTTTGACTAGTGCATTTCCTAATATAATTTATGTAGACAGCTTAACTGAACACCATAAGTACATGGAACCTTGAGTAGGGCATGAGATTTTGCTGGCTTGTCCAGGGTGATGCCCTGCTAAATCCCAGAGTGATTTGAAAAGTGAATAAAAAAGTATTTGCAAAGTTCCCTTCAGGGAATAGTGAGAAACGGGGAAAATTCAACTTCCCCAATCTGAATTCTTGATATTTTCACAAGCAGCGCAGACAACCAAAGCTATAAGCTGAGATCCCAGTCTTGGGGTTCGTTCATATGAAACTTAACCCCACAAAGGATAGGTCAAGCCTACTTAAAATTAGGCCTAAGAATCACCCCCAAGAGAACCTGTTTTGTTGCTCAGATGTGGCCTCTCTCTCTGCAGCCAACACAACAAGCAGACTCACTGCCCTCCCTCTGTCTACGTGGGTCATGAGTCCCAGGGGTGTGGACCTTCCCAGCAATGTGGGACAAAAATCCTAGAATGAGCTGAGACTCAGCATCAAGGGATTGAGAAAACCTTCTTTATAAAAGGGGGAAGAGCAAAATGAGATAAAATACAGTGTCAATGGTGAGAGATTACAAACAGACTCAAGAGGTTATCCTGGAGGTTACTCTTACGCATTAAATCGATACCACCTTGTTAGTCAAGATGTAGCGGAGAGGCTAGAGGGAAGTGCCTGAAAAAGTAGAGCTGTGTTCCAGTAGCCATGTTTCTTGAAGATGATTGCATAATGATATAGCTTTCACAATATGACTGTGGGATTGTGAAAACCTTGTGTCTGATGCTCCTTTTGTCTACCTTATCAACAGATGAGTAAAACACATGGAACAAAAATAAATAATGGGGGGACAAATGTTACAATAAATATAGATTGAAATGTTAGTGATCAATGAAAGGGAAGGGTAAGGGGTATGGTATGTATGAATTTTTTCTGTTATCTTTTTATTTTTTTATGAATTGATGCAAATGTTCTAAGAAATGATCATGATGATGAATATGCAACTATGGGATGATACTGTAAATTACTGATTATATATGTAGAATGGAAGGATCAAAAGTTAAAAATGTTAACATGTTTGTCATTACATTTTTAAAAAAAATTTAAAGATTAATAAAAAAAGAAATAGCAAAAGTCAAGGAATTAACTGTTCACTTGGAAGAACTAGAGAAAGAACAGCAAATTAACCACAAAGCAAGCAAAAGCAAAGAAATAATGAAGATCAGAGCAGAAATAAATGAAATTGAGAACATGAAAACAATTGAGAAAATCAACAAAACCAGATGTTCATTCTAAGAGAAAATTAGTAAGATTGATGGACCCTTAGTGAGGTTGGCAAAAAGAAGAAAGAGGATGCAAATAAATAAAATCAGAAATGTAAGAGGAGACATAACATAACCACTGACTCCAAAGAAATAAAGGAAGTAGTCAGAGGATACTATGAACAACTTTATGCTATTAAACTAGACAATGTGCATGAAATGGACAAAAGGCACAAAAAAACCAATGTTGATTCAAGCAGAAATAGACAATCTTAACAAACCAATCACCAGTAAATAAATTAAATTAGTCATTAAGAAACTGCTAGGACCAGATTGCTTCACATGTGAATTCTACCAAACACTCAAGAAAAATTAACACCAACCCTGCTCAAACTCTTCAAAAAAATTGAAGAGGAGGGAAAGTTACCTAACTCATTTTATGAAGTCAACTAAAGTCATACCTTGTACCAAAGTCAAAGAAACTCCAAGAAAAGAAAATTACAGACCAATCTCTCTAATGAATATAGATGCAAAAATCCTCAACAAAATTCTTGCAAATCGAATCCAGCAGCACATTAAAAGAATTATACATGATTAACAAGTAGGACTCATTCCAGGTATGCAAGGTTGGTTCTACATAAGAAAATCAATTAATGTAATATACCATATCAACAAACCAAAGCAGAAAAACCACATAATCCTCTCGGTTGACGCACAAAGGCTATTTGACAAAACTGAACATCCTTTCTTGGTGAAAACACTTCAAAGGATAGGAATAGAAGAAAATGTCCTCAAAATGATAAAGGGAATATATGAAAAACCCACAGCTAACATCATCCTCAATGGGGAAAATTGAAAACTTTCCCCCTAATATCTGGAACAAGACAAGGATGTCCACTATCATTACTGAACATTGAGTTGGAAGTTCTAGCCAGAGCAATTAGACGAGAAAAAGAAATACAAGGCATCAAAATTGGAAAGGAAGAAGTAATACTGTCACTGCTTGAAGATGATAATGACAGCATATGTCGAAAACCCTGAAAAATCCACAGCAAAACTACTAGAGCTAATAAATGAGTACAGCTAAGTCGCAGGTTACAAGATCAACACTCAAAAACCTGTAGTGTTTGTATACGTTAGTAATAAACAACCTCAGGGGGAAATCAAGAAAAAATTCCATTTACAACTGCAACCAAAAGAATGAAATATTTAGGAATAAATTTAACTAAAGACATAAAAAACGTATACAAAGAAAACTACAAGAAATTGTTAAATCACAGAAGACCTAAATAAATGGAAGGGCATACCATGTCCATGGATTAGAAGACTAAATATAGTTCAGATGTCAGTTATACCTGAATTGATTTATAGATTCAATGCAATACTAATTAAAATCCCAAGAATTTACTTCTCAGAACTGGAAAAACCAATAACCAAATTTATCTGTAAGGGCAGGGCACCCCAAAGAGCTAAAAATACCCTGAGAAAGAAAAACGAAGTCAGGGGTCTCACAGTACTTTAAGGCGTATTACAAAGCTACAGATGTGAAAACAGCATGGTACTGGTATAAAGATAAATACACTCACCAATGGAATCAAACAGATTATTCAGATATAGACCCTCTCATCTATGGACAATTGATCTTTGATATGGCAGTCAAGCCAACTCACCTGGGACAGAACAATCTCTTCAATAAATGGTATCTCTTTTGGAATTAAAAAATAAATAAATAAATAAATAAATGGTGTCTAGAGAACTGGATATCCACATGCAAAAGAATGAAAGAGTATCTATATCTCACCCCCTATACAAAAATTAACTCAAAATGGATCAAAGACCAAATACTAGATCTAAGACTATAAAACTTATAGAAGAAAATGTAGGGAAATATCTTATAAATCTTATAATAGAAGGCGGTTTCCTAGATCTTACACCCAAAGCACGAGCACTGAAGAAGGTAATAGATAAATGGGAACTCCTCAAAATTAAACACTTTGGTGCATCAAAGAACTTTATCAAGAAAGCAAAAAGACAGCCTACACAATGGGAGACAATATTTGGAAATGATGTATCAGATAAAGGTCTAGTATCCAGAACATATAAAGAGATTGTTCAACTCAACAACAAAAAAACAAGCAACCAAACTATAAAATGGGCAAAAGACATGAACAGACACTTCTCAGAAGAGGAAATACAAATGGCCAAAAGGCACATGAAAAGATGTTCAACTTTCCTGGCTATTAGGGAAATGCAAATCAAAACCACAATGAGGTATCACCTCACATCCACCAGCATGACCATTATCAATAAAACAGAAAATGACAAGTGCTGGAGAGGATGCAGAGAAATAGGCACCATTATCCACTGCTAGTGGGAATGTAGAATGGTACGACCGCTGTGGAGGGCAGTTTGGCAGTTCCTCCAGAAGCTAAGTATAGAACTGCCATCTGATCCGGCAATACCACTGCTAGATATCTACTCAGAGGACATGAGGGCAAGGATACAAACGGACATTTGTGCACCAATGTTTATAGCAGTAGTGTTTACAATTGCCAAGAGATGGAAACAGCTGAAATGTCCATCAACAGAAGAGGGGCTAAACAAGCTGCTTGTATACATACAATGGAATATTATGCAGCTATAAGACAGAATAAAACTATGAAGTATGCAACAACATGGATGACCTTGGGCACATCATGCTCTGTGAGATTAGCCAGAAACAAAAGGACAAATAGTGTATGGTCTCACTGCTATGAACTGACATTAATGAATGAACTTGGAGAATTTCAGTTAAGAACAGAGGTCATCAGGAGATACAAATATGGTTGATATCGAGTAACTGGAGCTGAAGGGATACAGATTGTGCAATGGGACTGATTGTAAAAATTCAGAAATGGATAGCACAATACTGTCTATCTCTAATAAAATAATGTTAGTACACTGAATGAAGCTGAATGTGAGAATGATAGAGGGAGAAGGCCTGAGGGCACAAATGAAATCAGAAGGAAAGACAGATGATAAAGACTGAGATGGTATAAGCTAGGAACGCCTTGAGTGTATAATGATAGTGACTAAATATACAAATTAAAAAATGTTTTTGCATGAGGAAGAACAAAGGAATGTCAATATTGCAGGGCGCTGAAACCAGATTGTAATACGTATTTTAAAACTTTAACATATGTGTGAGAATAAAGCAAAAAATATTTGGTACAAAATTTATATTTTGATTGGTGGATCTCTTAATATAATTTACATGAACAGTTTAATTGAACACCATAAGTGCATGGAACCTTGAGTAGGGCATGAGACTTTGTAGGTTTGTCCAGAGTGATACCCCAATAAATCCCAGAGTGATTGGAACAGCGAATAAAACAGTATTTGCAAAGCCCCTTTGTGGGAATGGTGAGAAAAAGGGAAAATTCAACTTCCCCATTTGGAGAAGGCCTGATATTCTTGCAAACAGTGAGGACAACAAAATCAATAAGTGGACCTCTGAATCTTGGGGTTTGTTCATATGAAACTTATCCCTTCAAAGCATAGGCTAAGCCTACTTAAAAAAGTAGACCTAAGAGTCACCCCCAGAGAACCTCGTTTGTTGCTCAGATGTGGCCAACATGGCAAGCAAATTCATTGCCCTTCCCCTCTCTACATGGGACATGAGTCCCAGGGGTATAAATCTCCCTGGCAACATCAGACAAATATCCTTGAATGAGGTGGGATTCAGCATCAAGGGATTGAAAAAACCTTCTGGACTGAAAGGGGGAAGAGAGAAATGAGACAAAATAAAGTGTCAATGGCTGAGAGGTTTCAAAGAGTAGAGAGGTTATCCTGGAGGTTATTCATATGCATTATATAGATATGCCCTTTCTAGTTTAAGGTGTATTAGAGAGGCTAGAGGGAAGTGCCTGAAACTGTAAAGCTGTGTTCCAGTAGCCATGTTTCTTGAAGATGACTGTATAATGATATAGCTTTCACAAAGTGATTGTGTGATTGTGAAAACCTTGTTCTGATGCTCCTTCTATCTACAGTATGGACAGATGAGTAAAAAACATGGATTAAAAATAAATAAATAATAGGGGAAACAAATGCTAAATTGGGTAGAGGGAAATACTAGTGCTCAATGAGAGGGAGGGGTAAGGGGTATGATATGTATGAGTTTTTTTCTTTTTATTTCTTTTCCTAGAGTTATGTGTTTTGAGGAATGATGATGGTGATAAATACATAACTATGTTATGATATTGTAAGCCACTGATTGCACACCAAGTATGGAATATTCAGACACTAAGAATATTTGCATTGTATGCTGATTGGTTTTATTACTAAATTTTTTTTTGAAAAAGAAGACACTGGGGCAGGCCACAGTGGCTCAGCAGGCAAGAATGCTCACCTGCCATGCCAGAGGACCCGGGTTTGATTTCCAGTACCTGCCCATGTTAAAAAAAAAAAAAAAAAAAAAAAAAACACTAGAGGAGCATAAAGAAGAATTTGAAAGAATAAATAGAAAAATGGTGGATCTCACAGAGATGAACGATACCACAGACCAAATTAAAAATATACTAGCAACACACAACAGCAGATCTGAAGAGGGAGAAGAAAGAATAAGTGAGCTAGAAGACAGGATGACTAACCTCAAACACACAAAAGAACATTGGCAAGAAAGATGGAAAAGATAGAACAGGATTTCTGTTCTATCTTTCAGGATTTCAGGTAAGTGACAGACAACATGAACAGCAAAAATGTAAGAATCATCAGGACCTTAGAAGGAGAATTGAAGAGTAAAGGGCTTGGAAGGTTAGTCTAAGAGATAAAGAGAGAGGCAGGGTAAGATGGTGTCATAATAAGGTAGGGAATTTAGCTTGCTCTCAAGGCAGCTAGGAAATAGCCAGGAACTATACGGAACAACTGTTTGGGGGATTTCAGTGACAGGACACACATCATACACCAGTCTGGAAAGGGTGGAATGGCTGAGATTCCATACAGAGCTGTTAAGTCTCCCAAGCTTTGGAGGTTGGCACCCCTCCCAGAATGGTTCCAGAGGGAAAAAGTAACAGACCCTACTAGGGGCAAGAAAGGTCGTAAAACCAAGCTTCAATTGTGGAATTAATTAACAAATCTGGATGGCTGAAAACGGGCACCAAGCAGATAAATTAGGAATAAGCACTAAGAAAACTGGGAATTGTCACACCTGCAAAGAGGGTGCGGGGCTGATGGAAAAAGATAAAAAAGAGGCTTTTTCAGTTGGACAGCACAAAACACTGGAACAGGACTGGGGCCCAAGAAAAGGGAGCACACAGAGCCTAGGGACACGTACAACTGTATATCAACTCCAGCTCTTGATTGACAAACACAGGGAGGTGGGGTCCTGCTCTGAAAAGGCTTTTTGTTTCTCAATCTCGATTTTTTTTTAACTTCTTAACAGGTCATTAGACAGAACTGCAAGCACTCTTAAGCTTCATCAGCACTGCCACAGCCAAGGGTGGAATTAAGACATGTTGAAGAGACAAAGTAACTAGTCAGGTGAATGGGGCCCAGCTCAAGTAGTGGCCCTCCTTCAGGGAATTCAGGCCCCAGAGGCTGGAAAACTGAAGCAACCTTAAGCCCACCTTCTACTTCAGCCTGTCTCAATCACACCACTGGCAGGGAGAGGTTGCTGAAAATTAAAGGCCCCACATCATTTTATACTGGTGGGAAGCTGCATGTTGACAAGTGCCAGAGGCTGGGTAGGATAGGAAAAGTGCAGAGTTTAGAGGCTTCATAGAGAAGTCTAAAATCTGCTGTGTCTCACCCTTAGGGAAAACTGATGCTGGTTACACCCTCCTCCTGAGATGTGGGGCTGTCTGGTCTGGGAAAATCTGACTAGGTTTGATAACATCCGAGGAGATCTTCCTCAAAAACGGTTCCACACAGGAAGAGCAAGAACCAGAAAAACAAGAGCTGAAAAATTCTGATCAGTTAAACAGAAGCTATGCTAGAGGTCTAAAACAAGTTAAACTGAATGCCAAAGAAGAGAAAAAGAACAAAGCCAAACAACAAGAAAATCCTTGATAAAACAGTGAAAATGATTCCAGAATAAACTAATTAAGACAATCAAATGCCTAGATGCCAGCAAAAAATAACAAGTCACACTACAAAAACTGAAGATATAGCCCCATGAAAGGAACAAACCAAAATTCACATGAGAAACAGGAAACAAAATAACTAACATGCAAAATCACATCAAAAATCAAATCAATGAATTGAGGGAAGATATGGCAAAAGAGATAAAGAATATAAAGAAGACATTGGGCAAACATAAAGAAGAACGTGAAAGCTTGAAAAAACAAATGACAGAACTTATGGAAAAGAAAGGTACAATACAGGAGATGAAAAAACAATGAAGATTACAACAACAGGTGTGAAGAGGCAGAAGAAGGATTAGTAAACTACAGGTCATGACATATGAAATCTTACATGCAAAAGAACAGAGGAAAAAGAATGGAAAATTATGAGCAGGGTCTCAGAAAACTGAATGACAACATGAAGAACACGAATATACATGTTATAGGAGTCCCAGAAGGAGAAGAAAATGGAAACAGGGCAGAAAGATTAATGGAGAAATAATCACTGAATATTTCCCACCTCTTACGAAAGACATAAAATTATACATCAAAGAAGCAGAGCGTACTGAACTAATGGGAAGATGGTGGAATGAGACAGGTTGAGTTCACCCCTGCTCCTAGAAACAGCTAGAGAAGTGATCACCCCAAGTACCTGAAGCCCGTCACCTGGCCTTGCAACGAGCTCCAAGCGTCCCTGCCCCACACCCATGCCCAGGGCACTTGTACATACCTGCCTTGCCTCTCCTAAGACCCACACACCTGCACTCAGCATGGAGACTGTCAACTCCCCCTCCCTAACCCTGCAGGTGGTCGCATGTGCATCTGGGCTGCGGGAGCTCACCTTCATCCCTATTCACATCCACCCCATAAAGTCATGCAACCCCAACTAGGCACCCCGAGCTCTCCGCATGCATATATCAGGGTCCGGCCCACCCAGATGCCTGTATGCACATGTGTGCACCCCCGCTACACATCCCTATTTCCGGGGGAGAGCTGACTTGTGGATCTGAGCCTCGTCCATGCAGGTGCAAACACAGCCCACTTCCCCTTAGCTCCACACATGCACTCACCAGTTCGCCATTCCCTAGACCTGTGCACATCAGGGTCCCACACCCCAGATCCACTCACAAAGACACATCTTCCCTGCTGGGCACCCACACATCCATGCACCAACCTTTTGACCCCTGCACCCCACCCCACTGCACCACACATGTGCACTCCGCAGCTCCATGCCTTAGCACAAGGCCCCTTGGCCCACACCTGGCAGGTGCTAATGTGCACATCTGTGCTACACAGTGCCAATCCTTCACACACATGCACCCGTGCCCCAATCCCCTTGCACCTGAGCACAGTGCCAGGGTACCACCCCACCCTAAGTGCAGCCCAAACCACCTCTCCTGAACCCCTACCAAGTACTGCCTCCCCCTCCCTGTTCCCAGCAGGCTGTTGCCAGCGCATAAAGGCTGCGGGCACTAACCTCCATACCCAGGCTACCCCTGATACCCTGCCCATAGTGTTGCACAGCCTCACCCCGCACCCCCCCCCCGAGCTCTACACATCAGTTTACGCCCTGCCTAGGCCACCCACACATGCGCTCGGGCCCCCAATCATGCCATTTATCTCTAGGAACAGCACTTTACAGCACTCCTAGAACCACACATGTGCACGGCCCTCAGCCACACTTCCCAGCTCTGAGAAAGGGCTGACCAATGAGCTGGTCACATCTGCCCCCAATCCACAAAGGGATAATGTCGTCCTGCTGCCATAGCTCTACACATGTGCACAAAGGGCACTGTGCCTTAGCCCAGTGCACACCAGGGTTACGTCCCTCAGACCAGTGCACCCATGCAACAATAATATCCTCCCTGGCCGTTGGGGGCCCATGTTCATAAGCATCAGTGTAGCATCCTCAACCTGTGCCTATACCTGCCCTGAAACAAATCACCACACTGAGTACTCCATCCGGTACCCTGCTGCCTGTTGTACAACCATTCCACAAAAACATAGCCTTAGACTATTAAAAGAAATCAACTCCCAAAGTAAATCAATCAAGGTATTTACAAGGCCATGAAGACAACAGAAGATCACTAAGTATATCACGGACAGATATACTCCTGTCTAATAACCAAATTAAAACACTAGATACAAGCAAATATTCTCCTAGAGACCAAGCAAGGTATTTTTTAAAGATAGAAGGTACAACCAATAAACAGGACATAATATTTACAAACATATATGTACCTAACAATAGCACCACAACATGCCACAGAACACATTAAGCAAAAACTGACAGAATTAAAGGGAGAAACATAATTCAACCAGAATAATTGGAGACTCCAATATCTATTTTCAATAATGGATAAAACACTAGACATAAGATAGACAAGGAAATAGAAGGCTTGAATAACACCATAAACCAGCTAACCTAACAGACAGACATAGAACGATTCCCCCAATAATAGGAGAATATACATTCTTCTCAGGTGCTGCTGGGGCCTTCACCAGGATAGACTGTATCTTAGGTGACAATTCATAATCTCATTAAACTTAATATGAAATCATATAAAATGTGTTCAAACTACAATAGAAAAAAATTAGAAATAAATAATGTAAGGAATTTGTGAAATCCAGAAATACTGGATATTAAGCAACACTTTAGATATTAAGTTATTTCTCAATAACTTTAGATATTAAGTTGTTTCTAAATAACTAATGAGTCAAAGAAGAAAACACAACAGAAATTAGATATTTTGAGATGAATAAAAAAAAAAACCCAAAACTTGTGAAACGCTGTAAAAGCAGTACTCAGAGGAAAACTGATGGATGTACATACCTGTCTTACAAAAGAAGAAAATTCTTAAATAACCTAACATTTCACCATAAAAAACTAGAAAATAAGGCAAACTAACCAAAAAATTATGAATGAAAGAACAAAGATTAGTATGAACATAAACGAAATCAAGAACAGAAAAATAATACAGAAAATGATGAAAGCAAAAATTGGTTCTTTGAAAAAAAATCAAGAAAATTGACAAACTTCTTGCTATATGTCTAAGAAAATAGGAGTGAAAGCTCAAATTACTGAAATCAGAATTGAAAGTTGTGAAAACAGTATCTACATTAGAGAAAATAAAAGGTTTGTAAGTGAATACATGAACAATTGTTTTCAAGTAAATTAGATACGTAGATGAAGTGGGTAAATTCCTAGAAACACACCAACTACTTAAACTAATTCAAGAAGAAATAGAAAATGTGAATGGATGCATATAAGGTAAAAATACTGAATTAGTAAGCTGAAGATTTCCCATAATGGAAAGCCTAGGTGAAGAATTTTTCCTTTTTGGATAATTCTACCACACATTTAAAGAAGAATTGATGCCAACTGTACACAATCTCTCATAAAAAGTAGAAAGGAGGGCTCACTTCCTAACTCGTTTTATGAGGTGAGTATCACATGGATACAAAAAAACAAAGTGTAGAAGAAAAATAAATACAAAAAAGACTCATGTGCTTACATACAAAAATCCTTAACAAAATATTAGCAAACTAAATCCAGCAACATATAAAAAGGATTCTACAACATGGCATCATGAGATTTATTTGAGAAACATAAGTTTGTTTCAACATATAAAATCATACAATGCAACACACCATATATTAATAGACAAAAAGAAAAAACCTCTTATCATCTCAAAAAGACTCAGGAAAAGAATTTAACAAAACCCAAGACCTTTTCATTATTAAAACACACACACACACACACACACACACATAACTAGGAATAAAAGGGAATTTCTCCAATGATGAAGGTCCCTTTATCAGGTTGAAGAAACTTGTTTCATATATGTCTTCATTTAATTCTTTGAACATATTTAAACCCATAATTTAAAGTATTTCTCTAATAACTTCAACATGGGGACTTTTAAGATATAGTCTATATTGACTGTTTTAAAATTATTTCTATGTTTTCTTAATTCTTTACATATCTTAAATTTTTTGTTGGAAACTTGCTATCTTAATACAATGTGTCTGTAAATGAGACAAACAACATACTTAATGATGAAAAAATGAAAGCATTCCCTTAAGAACAGGAATAAGGAAAAGATATCTGCTCACAACACTTCTATTTAAGATTATACTAGATATTAAAGCGATGGCAGTGAGGCAAGACAATAAATAAAAGGCATCCAGATCAGAAAATAATGAACAGAATTATCTCCATTAGAAAATGGCATCATCTTGTATATAGAAAATCCTAAGGTAATACAATAGAAAAGAAAAAAAAAACAGTTAATGAGTTCAGCGAGGTTAGAGTATGTAAGACTAATCTGAAAAAATCAATTCTATTTCTATACACTAGCAATGAAGAATCCAAAAATGAAATTAAGAAAACAGTACCATTTGTAATAGCTAACAGGATAAAATACTTAGGGATAAATTTAACAAAATACATGCAAAATTTGTACACTGAAAACTACCAAATATTATTGAAAAATATAAAGAAAAATAAATGGAAAGCTATCCCATATTCATGGTTTGGAAAAGTTAATATTAAGACGACAATACTGCCCATAGTGACCTAATAATTCAATACAATTGCTGTCAAAATCCCAGCTCCCATGTTTGCATAAATAGACAGGCTGATCCGAACTTTCATATGGAGAGGCAAGGGATCCCAAACAGCCAAATCAAACTTAAAAAGAACTAACTTGTAGAACTCAAAAAAAAAAAAAACACTAAAGGAGCCAGAGAGCTTAGAACAACTAATCAGAGATGTGCATACAACTCTACTTAATAAAATAAGTGGGACAGCAAATGACATAAAGGAGATCAAGAAGAGAGTAGAAGAGCATAAAGAGGAATTTGAAAGAATAAATAGAAAGATAGCGCATAGCACACAGAATAAAGATTCTGTTGATCAAATAAAAAACATACTAGAGGCACACAACATCTGATCTGAAGAGATAGAAGAAAGAATAAGCGATACAGAGGACAGGATAACTGACTTCGAAGACTCAAAACAGCTAACGGCAAACAAGATGGAAAAAACTAAATGGGAACTTAGGGAAATGATAGACAAACCAAAGCACACAAATATAAGAATCCAGAAGGAGTAAAGAGGAGTAAAGGGCTAGGAAGAGTGGTTGAAGATATAATTGGGCAAACTTTCCAACCATCATAAAGGACATAACTATACAAGTCAAAGAAGCCCAAAGAACTGCAAACAGAATAAATCCAAATAGGTCTTTCCCAAGGCACATATTAATAAATCTGTTAAGTGTTGATGAGAAGCAGAAAATCCTGAAAGCGGTAAGAGAAAAACAATCTATTACAAACAAGGGAAACCAAATAAGACTAAGTTCAGACTACTCAACTAGGATCCAGGAGGCAAGAAGGCAATGGTATGATATATTCAAGATCCTGAAAGAGAAAGCATTCCAGACAAGAATACTCTATCCAACCAAACTGTCCTGAGGGAGAGATTAAAGTTTTCACAGACAAAGAAATCCTGAAAGAATCTGTCAATGACAGACTGGCCCTACAAGAAAATACTAAAAGGAATTCTGCTGGCTGAAAAAAAAAAGAAAAAAGGACAGGAGAGGAAGATCTGGAGGAAGGCACAGAACTGAAGAGTACCACTAAGGATAATTTAAAGAATACAAAGAGAAAGAGGGAAAAGAATATATGGATCTGACATATAAAATAAAAAAGATAAGATGGTGGATTCAAGAAAGGCCTTCTCACTAATAACTTTGAATGTTAACAAACTAAATTTACGAATTAAAAGATACAGATTGTCAGAATGGATTAAGAAACATAATCCAGTGATATGCTGCTTACAAGAGACTCATCTTAGACAAAAGGATACAAATGGATTGAAAGTGAAAGGGTGGAAAAAGATTTTCCACGCAAGCTGTAACCAAAGGAAAGCAGAAATAGCTATACCAATATCAGACAAAAGAGACTTTCAATGTAAAGACATCATAAGAGACAAAGAAGGACACTATATACTAATTAAAGGGTCAATTCACCAAGAAGAAATAATCATAAATGTCTATGCTCCCAATCAAAGACCTTCAAAGTACATGGCAAAGACATTGGCAAAACTGAAGGGAGGAACAGACGTTTCAACAATAATATTAAGAGACTTCAATACAACACTCTCTTTCATAGACAAAACAACTAAACAGAAGAGCAACAAGGAAACAGAGAAGTTAAATAACTTGATAAATGAATTAGATCTAACAGACATATATAGGTCATTGTATCCCAAAGCACAAGGACAAATATTCTTCTCCAGTGCTCATGGAACATTCTCCAGGATAGATCATATGCTAGGGCTCAAAACAAGTTTTTATGAATTGAAAAACACTGAAATTATTCGAAGCACTTTGTCTGATCACAATGGGATGATGCTGGAGCTCAATTATCACCAAAGAACGAGAACACTCACAAATATAGGGAGATTAAATAACACACTCTCAAATAACCAGAGGGTCAAAGAAGAAATTGCTAGAGAAATCAGTAGCTACGTGGAGATGAATGAAAACAAGAATACAATGCATCAGAATTCATGGGATGCAGCAAAGGCTGTGCTGAGAGGGAAATTTATTGCCCTAAATGCTTATATTAATAAACAAGAAAGAGCAAAAACTGAGGACTTAACAGCACACCTGGAAGAACTTGAGAAAGAACAGCAAACTAACCCCAAAGCAAACAGAAGAGAAATAACACAGATTAAAGCACACACAAATGAAAGGGGGAACAAAAGAACAATAGAAAGAATCAACAAAACCAAAAGTTGGTTCTTTGAGAAAATCAATAAAATTGATTGGTCACTAACAAGACTAACAAAGAAAAAAGAGAAAGGACGCAAATAAATAAACTCAGAATCGAGAAGAAGTGCTTTAACAAAGACCCTGAAGAAACAAAGGAAATCATAATAGGATACTATGAACAACTATACATCAACAAGCTAACAACTAGACAGATTAGATGAAACAGACAAATTCATGGAGACACGCAAACAAGCTACACTGACTCAGGAAGAAATAGAAGACCTCAACAAACCAATCACAAGTAAAGAGATTCACTCAGTCATCAAAAATCTTTCTACAAAGAAAAGCCCAGGGCCAGATGGCTTCACAGGAAATTTTCTCAAACATTTCAAAAAGAACTACACAAACTGGCTCAAACTTTTCCAAAAAACTAAGGAAAAAGGAACTCAACCTAACTCATTTTATGAAGCTAATATCATTTTAATACCAAAACTGGGTAAAGATGATATAAGAAAGGGAAACTACAGGCCAATCTCCCTAGAACACAGAACAAAAATTCTCAATAAAATATTAGCAAATGGTGTTACAAAATTTATATTTTAACTAGTGCACTTCCTAATATAACTTATGCAGATAGTCTGATTGAACGCCATAAGTACTTGGAATCTCAGGTAGGACATGAGATTTTGTTGGTTTGTCCAGAGTGATGCCCCGATGAATCCCAGAGTGATTTGATCAGTGAGTGGAAAAGTATTTGCAAAGCGCCCTTCGGGGAATGGTGAGAGCGGGGACAAATTCAACTTCCCCAAGTTGAATTCTTGATATTCTCACAAGCAGTGTGGACAATCAAAGCTGCAGGCTGAGCCCACGGTCTTGGGGTTTGTTCATATGAAACTTAACCCCACAAAGGATAGGTCAAGTCTACTAAAATTTAGGCCTAAGAGTCACCCCCAAGAGAGCCTCTTTTGTTGCTCAGATGTGGCCTCTCTCTCCAGCCAACACGATGAGCAGTCTCACCACCCTCCCCCTCTCTGCATGGGACATGACTCCCAGGGGTGTGGACCTTCCTGGCAACGTGGGACAGAGATCCTGGAATGAGCTGAGACTCAGCATCAAGGGATTGAGAGACCGTTCTCGACCAAACGGGGGAAGAGTGAAATGAGACTAAGTGTCAATGGCTGAGAGATTCCAAACAGAGTTGAGAGGTTATCCTGGAGGTTATTCTTATGCATTAAGTAGATATCACCTTGTAATTCAAGATGTAGTGGAGAGGCTGGAGGGAACTACCTGAAAATGTAGAGCTGTGTTCCAGTAGCCATGTTTCTTGAGCATGATTAAATAATGATACGGTTGTCACAATGTGACTGTGGGATTGTGAAAACCTTGTGTCTGATGCTCTTTTTATCTACCATATCAACAGAAGAGTAGAACATATGGAATAAAAATAAATAATAGGGGGAACAAATGTTAAAATAAATTTAGTTTGAAATGCTAGTGATAAATGAAAGCAAAGGGTAAGGGGTATGGTATGTATAATCTTTTTTTTTCTCTGTTATTTTATTTCTTTTTCTGTTGTCTTTTTATTTCTTTTTCTAAATCAATGCAAATGTTCTAAGAAATGATGAATATGCAACTATGTGATGATATTAAGAATTACTGATTATATATGTAGAATGGAATGATATCTTAATGTTTGTTTGTTAATTTTTTAAATTAATAGATAAAAATGATCATAAAAATATTAGCAAATCAAATCAAAGGACAAATTAGCAAATTCTTTTAGCATGTTAAAAGAATTATACACCATGACCAAGCAGGGCTTATACCAGGAATGCAAGGATGGTTCAACACAAGAAAATCAATTAATGTAATACAGCACATTAACAAAATGAAAGGGAAAAATCACATGATCATCTTGATTGATGCTGAAAAAAGCATTCAACAAAATTCAGCATTCTTTTCTGATAAAAACACTCCAAAAGATAGGAATCAAAGGAAACTACCTCAATATGATATAAGGAATATATAAAAAACCAAAAGCCAGCATCATACTCAAAGTAGAGAGACTGAAAGTTTGCTCCCTAAGATCAGGAACAAGACAAGGATGACCACTGTCATGAATATTATTCAACATTATGCTGAAAGTTCTAGCTAGAGCAATCAGGCAGGACAAAGAAATAAAAGGCATCCAAATTGGAAAGGAAGAAGTGAAACTCTCATTATTTGCAGATGACATGATACTATATTTGGAAGATCCTGAGAAATCTACAGCAAAGTTACTTCAGCTAATAAATTAAACAAGGTGGTAGGATATAAAATTAATGTGCTAAAATCAGTAACACTTCTATACGCAAGCAATGAGCTAACTGAGGTGTCAGTTAAGGAAAAAATTCCATTCAAAATAGCAACTAAAAGAAATAAGTACTTAGGAAAGAATTTAACCAGGGATGTAAAGGACCGGTACACAGAAAACTATAAAACATTGCTAAAAGAAATCAAAGGAGATCTAAATAGGTGGAAAGACATTCTCTGCTCATGGATAGGAAGGCTAAATAGAGTTAAGATGTCGACTCTCCCCAAACTGATCTACAGATTCAACACAATACCAATCAAAATTCCAACAACATATTTTGAAGATTTGGAAAAGCTAACGACCAAATTCATCTGGAAGGGAAAGAGACCCCAAATAGCTAAAAGCATCCTAAAAAAAGAAGAACAAAGTGGGAGGATTAACACTCCCTGACTTGAAAATCTACTATAAAGCCACAGTAGTCAAAACAACATGGTACTGGCACAAACACAGAAGTACTGACCAAGAGAATCAAACTGAGAGTGCAGAAATAGACCACCTAGTCTCAGGTCAACTGATTTTTGACAAGGCCCCCAAATCCTCTAAACTGGTAAAAAATAATCTTTTCAATAATTGGGCATGGAAGAACTGGATATCAATAGCCAAAAGAATGAACAAGGTCACCTATGTTACACCCTACACAAAATTAACTCAAAGTGGATCAAACACCTAAATTTAAGACTTAGCATCATAAAGCTTCTAGAAGGAAATGCAGGGAAACATCTTCAAGACCTAGTAATAGGAGGTAGTTTCCTAAACTTTACACCCAAAGCACAAACCACAAAAGAAAAAAATAGATAAATGCGAACTCCTCAAAATCAAATGCTTCTATACCTCAAAAGACTGTCAAAAAGGTGAGGAGGCAGCCAAGTCAATGGGAGAAGATATTTGTAAATCAAACATCAGACAAAGATTTGATTTCCTGTATATACAAAGAAATAATACAACTCAACAAGAAAAGAACAAACAATACAATTATAGAATGGGCTAAAGATATGAATAGGCATTCTTCTCAAGAGCAAATACAGAGGGACCAAAAGCACATGAAGATATGCTCATTTTCACTGGCTGTAAGGGAAATGCAGATCAAGACTACAATGAGATACCACCTCACACCTATAAGAATGGTTGCTATTAAACAAACAAGAAACTAAATGTTGGAGAGGATGTGGAGAAATTGGGACACATAAGTGCTGGTGGGAATGTATAATGGTGAAGCCACTAAGGAAGACTGTTTGGCGAAACCTTAGGAAACTGAATATCGAGTTGCCCTGTGACCCAGCCATAGCACTACTTGGTATATACCCAAAAGAGCTGAAAGCAATGACACAGACATTTGCACACCGATGTTCACAGCACCATTATTCACAATCGCCAAAAGATGGAAACAAACCCAATGCCCAGCAACAGATGAGTGGATCAACAAAATGTGGTATATGTACGAAAGAATATTATGCAGCAGTAAAGCAAAATGATGTCCTGAAGCACAGCACATGATGAGATGGATGAGCCTTGAGGACCTAATTCTGAGCTACATTAGCCAGATACAAAAGGATAGATACTGTATGATTCCACTTTTATGATCAGCACAAAGGTATAATCAGAGGCTTATAATACAGAATACAGGGGACTCAGAGATACATAGAAGCTAAAGATGGGTGAATGTTTAGCTAATGAGGTTGAACTCCAATGTAGGGGAATAGATAGGAGTGAAGGTGGTTCTCTAGTGCGTCTATACATAATAGTACCATATTGAAGATAAACAAGATTGAAAGTGGTTGTATAGACCTACATGTCCCACTGATTAACACTAGAAATATGAATTATTTTTCCACAAGAATTACTTCAAAGATATGATTCTTGTATAAAGCGTGTTTAAGTCCAGGATACGGAAAACTGCTATTGCATGCTATGAATTATGTTCAGAAGGAAACCATCAGCATTACCACAATAACACCAGAGGTAAACAATGGGGGAGGGAAAGAGTTAAGAGGAGGTTTAGATTTCCTACTTGGTAAAGGTGTGTTTATTGGTTTTCTTACTCTTGGGAACAATGAAATTACCTAAAATTGAGAATGCTGATGGACTGTGAACTTTGGGCCCTCTATATGATGTGCAACGAATGCAGTTGGCTTAAGGATGCACCAGCAGAGGAGCTAGGCAAATGATGGTGTACACTTATGAACAAAGGTTTGCTGCTACAAAAAGGAACAAAGTCGTGAGGCATCCAACAATGTGACTGAAAAGGCAGGACATTTGGTGAGAAAAAAAAGCTAGAAACTAAAGAACAAGAATGATACGGTTAACTTTAGAAAATGCTTTTAAGAAAGCAGGGGCATAGATTATAAGCTTTTAGAGCAAACACATTAAGTTCAGAGTGGTGATTATTATTTCTGGATTTTGAGAGGCTGTTTTATACATATAACCTGATACTTAGAGATAAGAACAAAGCCGAACAGGTTGGGATTAAAGTAATTCAGAACATAGGGGTAAGGAATACAGTGTCCATATTTTAGAACCATACATATTCTTTGACACCAATGGAAGAAAGGTTTATCTGGTCTGGAACTGAAATTTACTGCAGTGCATAATCTAATTAAACCTATCTGCATAGCTCATTTGAACAACTGAAACACAGGGAATACAGAATAAGAAACAGGTCTTTAATCCTGTATAGATTATTATAATGCCTGGATAAGCCTAGAGTATATTAAGCAGATAATCAAAAACTATCAGCAAAATCCCCTGAGGGATAGGAGAAAGAATATGGAACTATTCAACCTTACCATCAGGGAATCCCTTGATACGGTGTCAAATGTTAGTGACACCCAAATCAACAGGCCATGCCCTCAATCATGAGGTTTACTCTTGTGACGTTATGTAGGTAGCGGAAAAGATGAGACTACCCATAGGCATGCCTCAGAGTTACTTCTGGAGGATCTCTGTTCCACAGATGAGGCCTCAGTGTCTCTAAGCACAACTCTGCAAGTGAACTCATTGCCCTACTCCCTATGTGGGACATGACATTCAGGGGTGAAAGTCTCCCTGGCGATGTGGGAGATGACTCCCAGGGATGAATCCAGACCTGGCACCGTGGGATCAACAATTCCATCCTGACCAAAAGGGGGAAAAGAAGTGTAATTATAAAGTATCAGTGGCACAGCGTTCAAAAAGAATGGAGAAGCTACTCTGGAGGTTGCTCTTATGCAAGCTTCAGGCAGACCTTGCTACCTGCCAACCCCCAACCAGTACCATTCTAACCAATCCTAAAGGACACCTAGGGCAATATATAAGATTCTACAAGGGTTCCATGCACTAGTGTAACTTTTCAGAAACCTACAACCTCCAGATGGGTTCCTGGTCCAGATAAGTCCTGAAACCTAGCCTAACCTCTCCAGAACATCTGATAGTTCCATCTCCCTGCCCCACATTAGTGATAGACCTTTCCAATATGAAAAATTTTGAATTGCCATAGCCCAAACACCCCTAAAAAAGAAATAAGGAAAAATTAAAGTTGATGGTGGAGTTACACATAGAAGAAAGGATTTAACAAATGAATATGAATGCTGAATCATTAAACTGACATCTCTTTTAGTCTCCCATATTTTAGAGTAGCTAGAAGTATAAAACCTAAAATTGTGAAATTGTAACCCATGTCACAGTCTGAAATATGTTCTACAACTAATTGAGGTGCGTGCTTTGAAATTTAGATTTTTGTATGTTATGTTCTGAAAAAAAAACAAAGGAAGAAAAGTCAATTGTGATGATAAAAAAAAAATTTAAGTCCTCTAGCCTCCTATATTCTAGAGCAGCTAGAGGGAAAAATATGAGAGAATCCTATGGTATTCCATGACAAATTCTGGGATCTGTCCTGTAACTACTTGTTGAAGAGTGCTGTCCTGGTAGTTACGTTCAGGTGTCAACTTGGCCAGGTGAAGGTGCCTAGTTCTATTGCTGTGGACATGAGCCAATGGCATGTGAACCTCATCTGTTGCTGATTACATCTGCAGTCGGTAAGGAGTTATGCCTGCTGCAATGAATGATGTTTGATTTAACTGGCTGGTGCTTAAATGAGAGAGTTCAACGTAGCACAGCAAAAGCAGCTCAGCATACCTCATCTCAGCACTTGCAGCTCAGCACAGGCCTTTGGAGATACAGAAAGGAATCACCCTGGGGAAAGTTACTGGAACCTAGAGGCCTGGAGAGAAGGCCAGCAGAGATCGCCCTGTGCCTTCCCGAGTAAGAAAAAACCTCAGCTGAAAGTTAGCTGCCTATCCTCTGAAGAACTAGACATCAAATAAATAAATCCAATTTTATTGAAAGCCAATATCCGTCTCTGCTGTGTTGCATTCTGGCAGCTAGCAAACTAGAACAGCTTTGAAAACTATTGCTTTTTTATTTCTTTCTTTGTATATATGCTATACTATACAATACAAAAAATCAAAAAGAAAAAAATTTAAAAAAAAAACACAAGCAATGACCTAACTGAGGAGTCAGTTACGGAGAAAATTCCATTCAAAATAGCAACTAAAAGAATCAAGTACCGGGACTTCCGGAGAAGATGGCGGCTTAGTAAGACACACGGATCTTAGTTTCTCCTCCAGGACAGCTAGTAGGGGAATAGAAATGATACAGAACAGCTCCCAAAGCCACGACAGAGATAAAAAAGACAGCGTACCCATCCTGGAACGGCTGGCTGGCTGAGAGAACCCGCTCTGGTGAGATCGCCGAGGGGCGCGGGCTTCACCGGGAGGGGCAGCAAGCGGCCGGAGTCACTCCCTTCCCCCTCCCCGGGCCGGCTGGGAGAATTGGACAGGCGGTCCCCTCAAACCGCAGCGGCTGGCGCCCACACTACGTGCGGCGCCCCGGACCAACTGAGAGAATTGGAGAACGGCGACGGGGGGGGCCCTTCCAAACCCGTGACTCCCCGGTAACGTGCACTCTCCCGGGCGGGCCGCTGCGGCTGGCGCCCTCCTGCCAAGCTTGGTGCCCCGGGCGGACTAGGAAATTCGGACGGGCGCTTTCCCGGGCTGCGGCGGCCAGCGACCCTCCGCGTGTTCGGACCCCAGGCCGGCTGGCACTCTTCCAAGCCGCTTCGGCTAGCGAACCTCCCGGACGGCGAGAGTTTTCCAAAGTTAAAGGACCCACAGCACCTTTTACTGGTGGGACCCGCAGACAAACGTGTGCCACGAGCGCCACCTACTGGGCACGATAAGAAAAACAGAACGCAGAGATTTCACAGAAATATCTTACAACCTTGTTGGGTCTGACACCCAGGGAAATCTGACTAAATGCCCAGACGCCAGCAGCAGAACATAACTGTCCACGCTCACAAGCTTGAGAATATGGCCCAGTCAAAGGAACAAACCAATAGTTCAAATGAGATACAAGAGCTGAGACAACTAATGCTGAATATACGAACAGATATGGAAAACCTCTTCAAAAATGAAATCGATAAATTGAGGGAGGACATGAAGAGGACATGGGCTGAACATAAAGAAGAAATAGAAAAACTGAAAAAACAAATCACAGAACTTATGGAAGTGAAGGATAAAGTAGAAAAGATGGAAAAAACAATGGATACCTACAATGATAGATTTAAAGACACAGAAGATAGAATTAGTGATTTGGAGGATGGAACATCTGAATTTCAAAATGAAACAGAAACTATCGGGAAAAGAATGGAAAAATTTGAACAGGGTATCAGGGAACTCAAGGACAATATGAACCGCACAAATATACGTGTCGTGGGTGTCCCAGAAGGAGAAGAGAAGGGAAAAGGAGGAGAAAAACTAATGGAAGAAATTATCACTGAAAATTTCCCAACTCTTATGAAAGACCTAAAATTACAGATCCAAGAAGTGCAGCGCACCCCAAAGAGATTAGACCCAAATAGGCGTTCTCCAAGACACTAGTTAGAATGTCAGAGGTCAAAGAGAAAGAGAGGATCTTGAAAGCAGCAAGAGAAAAACAACCCATCACATACAAGGGAAACCCAATAAGACTATGTGTAGATTTCTCAGCAGAAACCATGGAAGCTAGAAGACAGTGGGATGATATATTTAAATTACTAAAAGAGAAAAACTGCCAACCAAGACTCCTATATCCAGCAAAATTATCCTTCAAAAATGAGGGAGAAATTAAAACATTCTCAGACAAAAAGTCACTGAGAGAATTTGTGACCAAGAGACCAGCTCTGCAAGAAATACTAAAGGGAGCACTAGAGTCAGATACAAAAAGACAGAAGAGAGAGGTATGGAGAAGAGTGTAGAAAGAAGGAAAATCAGATATGATATATATAATACAAAAGGCAAAATGTTAGAGGAAAATATTATCCAAACAGTAATAACACTAAATGTCAATGGACTGAATTTCCCAATCAAAAGACATAGATTGGCAGAATGGATTAAAAAACAGGATCCTTCTATATGCTGTCTACAGGAAACACATCTTAGATCCAAAGATAAACATAGGTTGAAAGTGAAAGGTTGGGAAAAGATATTTCATGCAAATAACAACCAGAAAAGAGCAGGAGTGGCTACACTAATATCCAACAAATTAGACTTCAAATGTAAAGCAGTTAAAAGAGACAAAGAAAGACACTATCTACTAATAAAAGGAACAATTAAACAAGAAGACATAACAATCATAAATATTTATGCACCGAACCAAAATGCCCCAAAATACATGAGGAATACACTGCAAACACTGAAAAGGGAAATAGACTCATATACCATAATAGTTGGTGACTTCAATTCACCACTCTCATCAATGGACAGAACATCTAGACAGAGGATCAATAAAGAAATAGAGAATCTGAATATTACTATAAATAAGCTAGACTTAACAGACATTTATAGGACATTACATCCCACAACAGCAGGATACACCTTTTTCTCAAGTGCTCATGGATCATTCTCAAAGATAGACCATATGCTGGGTCACAAAGCAAGTCTTAACAAATTTAAAAAGATTGAAATCATACACAACACTTTCTCGGATCATAAAGGAATGAAGTTGGAAATCAATAATAGGCGGAGTACCAGAAAATTCACAAATACGTGGAGGCTCAACAACACACTCCTAAACAACGACTGGGTCAAAGAAGAAATTGCTAGAGAAATTAGCAAATACCTCGAGGCGAATGAAAATGAAAACACAACATATCAAAACTTATGGGACGCAGCAAAGGCAGTGCTAAGAGGGAAATTTATTGTCCTAAATGCCTATATCAGAAAAGAAGAAAAGGCAAAAATTCAGGAATTAACTATCCATTTGGAAGAACTGGAGAAAGAACAGCAAACCAATCCCAAAGCAAGCAAAAGGAAAGAAATAACAAAGATTAGAGCAGAAATAAATTAAATTGAAAACATGAAAACAATAGAGAAAATCAATAAGGCCAGAAGTTGGTTCTATGAGAAAATCAATAAGATTGATGGGCCCTTAGCAAGATTGACAAAAAGAAGAAGAGAGAGGATGCAAATAAATAAGATCAGTTATTTATTTGCATCTATTTATTTGCATTTATTCCCGAAATAGAAGAGGAGACATAACTACTGACCTCACAGAAATAAAGGAGGTAATAACAGGATACTATGAACAACTTTACGCTAATAAATACAACAACTTAGAGGAAATGGACGGGTTCCTGGAAAGACATGAACAACCAACTTTGACTCAAGAAGACATAGATGACCTCAACAAACCAATCACAAGTAAAGATATTGAATCAGTCATTCAAAAGCTTCCTAAAAAGAAAAGTCCAGGACCAGACGGCTTCACATCTGAATTCTATCAAACATTCCAGAAAGAATTAGTACCAACTCTCCTCAAACTCTTCAAAAAAATCGAAGCGGAGGGAAAACTACCTAATTCATTCTATGAAGCCAACATCACCCTCATACCAAAACCAGGCAAAGACATTACAAAAAAAGAAAACTACAGGCCAATCTCTCTAATGAATATAGATGCAAAAATCCTCAATAAAATTCTAGCAAATCGTATCCAACAACACATTAAAAGAATTATACATCATGACCAAGTAGGATTCATCCCAGGTATGCAAGGATGGTTCAACATAAGAAAATCATTAATGTAATACACCATATCAACAAATCAAAGCAGAAAAATCACATGATCATCTCAATTGATGCAGAGAAGGCATTTGACAAGATTCAACATCCTTTCCTGTTGAAAACACTTCAAAGGATAGGAATACAAGGGAACTTCCTTAAAATGATAGAGGGAATATATGAAAAACCCACAGCTAATATCATCCTCAATGGGGAAAAATTGAAAACTTTCCCCCTAAGATCAGGAACAAGACAAGGATGTCCACTATCACCACTATTATTCAACATTGTGTTGGAGGTTCTAGCCAGAGAAATTAGACAAGAAAAAGAAATACAAGGCATCAAAATTGGAAAGGAAGAAGTAAAACTATCACTGTTTGCAGACGATATGATACCATACGTCGAAAACCCGGAAAAATCCACAACAAAACTACTAGAGCTAATAAATGAGTACAGCAAAGTAGTAGGTTACAAGATCAACATTCAAAAATCTGTAGCATTTCTATACACTAGCAATGAACAAGTGGAGGGGGAAATCAAGAAACGAATCCCATTTACAATTGCAACTAAAAGAATAAAATACCTAGGAATAAATTTAACTAAAGAGACAAAAAACCTATATAAAGAAAACTACAAAAAAACTGCTAAAAGAAATCACAGAAGACCTAAATAGATGGAAGGGCATACCGTGTTCATGGATTGGAAGACTAAATATAGTTAAGATGTCAATCCTACCTAAATTGATTTACAGATTCAATGCAATACCAATCAAAATCCCAACAACTTATTTTTCAGAAATAGAAAAACCAATAAGCAAATTTATCTGGAAGGGCAGGGTGCCCCGAATTGCTAAAAACATCTTGAGGAAAAAAAACAAAGCTGGAGGTCTTGCACTGCCTGACTTTAAGGCATATTATGAAGCCACAGTGGTCAAAACAGCATGGTATTGGCATAAAGATAGATATATCGACCAATGGGATCGAATAGAGTGCTCAGATATAGACCCTCTCATCTATGGACATTTGATCTTTGATAAGGCAGTCAAGCCAACTCACCTGGGACAGAACAGTCTCTTCAACAAATGGTGCATAGAGAACTGGATATCCATATGCAAAAGAATGAAAGAAGACCCATATCTCACACCCTACACAAAAGTTAACTCAAAATGGATCAAAGATCCAAACATTAGGTCTAAGACCATAAAACAGTTAGAGGAAAATGTAGGGAGATATCTTATGATTCTTACAATTGGAGGCAGTTTTATGGACCTTAAACCTAAAGCAAGAGCACTGAAGAAGGAAATAAATAAATGGGAACTTCTCAAAATTAAACACTTTTGTGCATCAAAGAACTTCATCAAGAAAGTAGAAAGACAGCCTACACAATGGGAATCAATATTTGGAAACGACATATCAGATAAAGGTCTAGTATCCAGAATTTATAATGAGATTGTTCAACTCAACAACAAAAAGACAGCCAACCCAATTACAAAATGGGAAAAAGACTTGAATAGACACCTCTCAGAGGAGGAAATACAAATGGCCAAAAGGCACATGAAGAGATGCTCAATGTCCCTGGCCATTAGAGAAATGCAAATCAAAACCACAATGAGATATCATCTCACACCCACCAGAATGGCCATTATCAACAAAACAGAAAATGACAAGTGCTGGAGAGGATGCGGTGAAAGAGGCACACTTATCCACTGTTGGTGGGAATGTCAAATGGTGCAACCACTGTGGAAGGCAGTTTGGCGGTTCCTCAAAAAGCTGAATATAGAATTGCCATACGACCCAGCAATACCATTGCTGGGAATCTACTCAAAGGAACGAAGGGCAAAAACTCAAACGGACATTTGCACACCAATGTTTATAGCAGCGTTATTTACAATTACAAAGAGATGGAAACAGCCAAAATGTCCATCAACAGATGAGTGGCTAAACAAACTGTGGTATATACATACGATGGAATATTATGCAGCTTTAAGGCAGGATAAACTTATGAAGCATGTAATAACATGGATGGACCTAGAGAACATTATGCTGAGTGAGTCTAGTCAAAAACTAAAAGACAAATACTGTATGGTCCCAATGATGTCAATCGACACTCAAGAATAAACTTGGAATATGTCATTGGTAACAGAGTTCAGCAGGAGTTAGAAACAGGGCAAGATAATGGGTAATTGGAGCTGATGGGATACAGACTGTGCAATAGGACTAGATACAAAAACTCAAAAATGGACAGCACAATAATACCTAATTGTAAAGTAATCATGTTAAAACACTGAATGAAGCTGCATCCGAGCTATAGGTTTTTGTTTTGTTTTGTTTTGTTTTGTTCTTACTATTATTACTTTTATTTTTTTTCTCTATATTAACATTCTGTATCTTTTTCAGTTATATTGCTAGTTCTTCTAAACCGATGCAAATGTACTGAGAAACGATGATCATGCATCTATATGATGATGTTAAGAATTACTGATTGCATATGTAGAATGGTATGATTTCTAAAAAAAAAAAAAATGGACAGCACAATACTACCTAATTGTAATGCAATTATGTTAAAACACTGAATGAAGCTGCATCTGAGCCATAGTTGTTTTTTTCTTATATATTTTTGTATTTTTTATTTTTACTTTTATTTTTTCTCTATATTATCATTTTATTTCTTTTTCTGTTGTCTTGTTATTTCTTTTTCTAAATCGATGCATATGTACTAAGAAATGATGATCATACATCTATGTGATGATATTAAGAATTACTGATTGCATATGTAGAATGGAATGATTTCTAAATGTTGTGTTAGTTAATTTTTTTTAATTAATAAAAAAAAAAGAATCAAGTACCTAGGAATGACCTTAACTAGGAATGGAAAGGACTCATATAGAGAAAATTATAGCATTGCTAAGACATCAAAGAAGAGCTAAAAATGTGGAAAGACTTTCCCTGCTCATGGATAGCAAGGTTAAATGCAGATGTCAATTCTACACAAATTGATTCACAGATTCAATGCAGTACAAAGCAAAATTCCAACAACCTACTATGAAGACTTGGAAAAGCTATTTACCAAATTCATCTGGAATGCAAAGACACCCCGAATAACTAAAAACATCCTGAAAATAAGAACGAAGTGGTAGGATTAACACTGCCTGATTCAAAAATTTACAACAAAGCCACAGTGGTCAAAACAGCATGGTACTGGCACAAAGATAGAAGCATTGACGAATGGAATGAAATTGCAGAACCAGACCACCATATCTATGGTCAAGGGATCTTCAGCAAGGATCCCAAATCCACTTAACTGGGACAAAATAGTCTTTTTGAAAAATGGGTATGGGATAGCTGAATATCAACAGCCAAAAGAATGAAAGAGGACACTTACCTTACATGCTACACAAAGATTAATGCAAAGTTCTTCTAAACATAAGAACTTCTACCATAAAGGTCCTAGAAGAAAATTCAGGGAAACATCTTCAAGACCTAGTAATAGGAGATAGCTTCCTAAATTTTATGCCCAGAGCAGAAGCATCAAAAGAAAAAATAGATAAATGGGAAATCCCAAAATCAAATGGTTTTGTGCTTCAAAAGACTGTCAAAAAGTGAAGAAGCAACCAACTCAATGGAAGAAAACATCCGGAAATCACACATCAGATAAAGGTCTGATATCTTTACCTATATTTTCTATTGCTTGTCTGATTTCAGATGTCCTGTCCTCCAGATGGCTAATCCTATATTCTGCCTCTTGAAATCTAACATTGTAGGCTTCCACTGTTTTTTTCATCTCTTCTACTGTGGCTTTCATTTCATAAGTTTTTTGTTTTAAATTTTTTTTTTAAATATAACATACAAACACAAACATTCTTACCATATGACCATGCCATTCTTGGTATATAATCAAAAACTCACAATATCATCACCATGATCATTTCTTAGAACATTTGCATCAATTCAGAAAAAGAAATAAAAAGAAAAAAGAAAAACACTCATACACACCATACCTCTTACTCCTCCCTCTTATTGAATGCTTGTATTTCTAGCTACCCAATATATTTCAGCCTTTCTTTCTCCTATTTTTTCGATACCCCTAACCACTCCCTTTCATTGATCACTAAAATCTGAATCTACTAAATTTACTTTTAACATTTGTTCCCCCTATTATTTATTCATTTTTAAAAAATTTATTTAAAAAAATTAACAAACGAACTAAAACATCAACATCTATGATCAGTAATTCACAATATCATCACTTAGTTGCATATTCATCATTTCTTAGAACATTTGCATCAATTCAGAAAAAGAAATAAAAAGACAACAGAAAAATAAAACGAAAACAGAAAAAAAAAGATTATACATACCATACCCCTTACCCATCGCTTTCATTAGCATTTCATACTAAATTTATTTTAACATTTGTTCCCCATATTATTTATTTTTATTCCATATGTTCTACTCATCTGTTCACAAGGTAGAAAAAAGGAGCATCAGACACAAGGTTTTCACAATCACAGTCACATTGGGAAAGCTATATCATTATTCAATCATGCTCAAGAAACATGGCTACTGGAACACAGCTCTACATTTTCAGGCAGTTCCCTCCAGCCTCTCCACTACATCTTGAACAACAGGGTGATATCTACTTAATGCATAAGAATAACCTCCAGGATAACCTCTCGACTCTGTTTGGAATCTCTCAGCCACTGCCACTTTGTCTCATTTCACTCTTCTCCCTGTTGGTCAAGAAGGTTTTCTCAATCTCTTGATGCTGAGTCTCAGCTCATTCTAAGATTTCTGTCCCATGTTGCCAGGAAGGTCCACACCCCTGGGAGTCATGTTCCACGTAGACGGGGGAGGGTGGTGAGATCGCTTGTTGTGCTGGCTAGAGGAAAGGTCACATCTGACCAAAAAAAAAGAGGCTCTCTTGGGGGTGACTCTTAGGCCTAAATCTTAAGTAGACTTGACCTATCCTTTGTGGGGTTACGTTTCATATGAACAAACCCCAAGACCGGGGGCTCAGCCTGTAGCTTTGGTTGTCCACACTGCTTGGGAGAATACCAAGAATTCAACTTGGGGAAGCTGAATTTCTCCCTTTTCTCATCATTTCCTGAAGGGGACTTTGCCAATACTGTTCCACTCACTGATCGAATCACTCTGGGATTCATCCGGGCATCACTCTGGACAAACCAACAAAATCTCATGTCCTACCTGAGATTCCAAGTACTTAAGGTGTTCAATCAAACTATCTACATAAGTTACATTAGGAAGTGCACTAGTCAAAACATAAATTTTGTACCAAATAACCATTTTTTTGCTTTAGTCTCACACATAAGGTGAGATTTTAAAATATTAATTACCGTCTATTTTCAGCACCCTGCAGTAATGACATTCCTTTGTTCTTCCTTAGCAAAAACATTTCTAAAATTTGTAAATTTAGTCATTATTATTATACGCCCTAGGCATTCCTAGATTATACCGTCTCAATCTTTAACATCCATCTTTCTTTCTGATTTCATTTATGCCCCCAACCCTCCTCCCTCTACCATTCTCACATGCAGCTTCATTCAGTGTTTTAACATCATTGTATTACAGTTAGGTAGTGCTGTGCTGCCCATTTCTGAGTATTTATATTCAGTCCTGTTGCACAATCTGTATCCCTTCAGCTCCAATTACCCAGTATCTTACCCTATTTCTATCTCCTGGTGGTTTCTGATACCAACAAAATATTCCAAGTTTATTTGCTAATGTCAGTTCATATCAGTGAGACCATACAGTATTTGTCCTTTTGTTTCTGGCTAATCTCACTCAGCAAAATGTCCTCAAGATGAATCCATGTTGTTACATACTTCATAACTTCATTCTGTCTTAAAGCTGCATAATATTCCACCGTATGTATATACCATACATATATAGTATGTATATACGTACATTTGTCTACCCACTCGTCTGTTGATGGACATTTTGGCTGTTTCCATCTCTTTGCAACTGTAAATAATGCTGCTATAAACACTGGTATGCAAATGTCTGTTTGTGTCTTTGCCCTTACGTTCTTTGAGTAGATACCTAGCAATGGCATGGCTGGGTCATATGGCAATTCTATATTCAGCTTTTTGAGGAACCGCCAAACTGCCTTCCATAGTGGTTGCACCATCTGACATTCCCACTAACAGTGAATAAGTGTGCCTCTTTCTCCACATCCTCTCCAGCACTTGTCATTTTCTGTTTTGTTGATAATGGCCATTCTGGTGGGTGTGAGATGATATTTCATTGTGGTTTTGATTTGCATTTCTCTAATGGCCAGGGAAGTTGAGCATCTCTTCATGTGCCTTTTGGCCATTTGTATTTCCTCTTCTCAGAAATGTCTGTTCAAGTCTTTTGCCCATTTTGTAACTGGGTTGGCTGTCTTTTTGTTGTTGAGTTGAACAATCCCTTTATAAATTCTGGATACTAGACCTTTATCTGATACGTAGTTTCCAAATATTGTCTCCCATTGTGTAGGCTGTCTTTTTACTTTCTTGATGAAATTCTTTGATGCACAAAAGTGTTTAATTTTGAGGAGTTCCCATTTCTTTCTTTCTTTCTTCAGTGCTCTTGCTTTGGGTGTAGGGTGTATAAAACTGTCTCCAAGTATAAGATTTATAAGATATTTCCCTACATTTTCTTCTAACTGTTTTATGGTCTTAGATCTAATGTTTAGGTCTTTGATCCATTTTGAGTTAACTTCTGTATAGGGTGTGAGATATGGGTCCTCTTTCATTCCTTTGCATATGGATATCCAGTTCTCTAGGCACTATTTATTGAAGAGACTGTTCTGTCCCAGGTGAGTTGCTTTGACAGCCTTATCAAAGATCAATTGTCCAGAGATGAGAAGGTCTATATCTGAACACTCTATTCGATTCCCTTGGTCAATATATCTATCTTTGTGCCAGTATCATGCTGTTTTGACCACGCAACTTCATAATATGCCTTAAAGTCAGGCAGCATGAGAACTCTGACTTCATTTTTTTTCCTTCAGGATACTTGTTGCTATTTGGGCGACCCTGCCCTGCGAGATAAATTTGCTTATTGGTTTTTCTACTTCTGAAAATAAGTTGCTGGGATTTTGATTGGTATTGCATTGAATCTGTAAATCAATTTAGGCAGAATTGACATCTTAACTATATTTAATCTTCCAATCCATGAACACGGTATGCCCTTCCATCTATTTAGGTCTCCTGTGATTTCTTTTAACAATTTATTGTAGTTTTCTTTGTATAGGTCTTTTGTCTCTTTAGTTAAATTTATTCCTAAGTATCTTATTCTTTTGGTTGCAATTGCAAATGGAATTCGTTTCTTGATTTCCCCCTCAGATTGTTCATTATTAGTGTATAGAAACACTACAGACTTTTGAATGTTGATCTTGTACCCTGCCACTTTGCTGTACTCATTTATTAGCTCTAGTAGTCTTGCTGTGGATTTTTCAGGGTTTTCGACATATAGTATCATATCATCTGCAAACAGTGATAGTTTTACTTCTTCCTTTCCAATTTTGATGCCCTGTATTTCTTTTTCTTGCCTAACTGCTCTGGCTAGAAGTTCCAACACGATGTTGAATAACAACGGTGATAGTGGATTTCCTTGTCTTGTTCCTGATCTGGGGAAAGTTTTCAGTTTTTCCCCATTGAAGATGATATTAGCTGTGGGTTTTTCATATATTCCCTTTATCATTTTAAGGAAGTTTCCTTCTATTCCTATTCTTTGAAGTGTTTTCAACAGGAAAGAATGTTGAATTTTGTCAAATGCCTTTTCTACATCAATCGAGATGATCCTGTGGTTTTTCTGCTTTGATATGTTGATATGGTGTATTACATTAATTGATTTTCTTATGTTGAATCATCCTTGCATACCTAGGATGAATCCTACTTGGTCATGATGTATGATTCTTTTAAGGTATTGCTGGATTCGATTTGCTAGAAATTTGTTGAGGATTTTTGCATCTATATTCATTAGAGAGATTGGTCTGTAGTTTTCTTTTTTTGTAATATCTTTACCTAGCTTTGGTATCAGGGTGATGTTGGCTTCGTAGGATGAATTAGGTAGCTTTCCCTCCACTTCGATTTTTTTTTGAAGAATTTGAGCAGGACTGGTACTAATTCTTTCTGGAATGTTTGGTAGAATTCACAAGTGAAGCCATCTGGTTCTAGACTTTTCTTTTTGGGGAGCTTTTGAATGACTGATTCAATTTCTTTACTTGTGATTGGTTTGTTGAGGTCGTCTATTTCTTCTCGAGTCAAAGTTGGTTGTTCATGCCTTTCTAGGAAGTTGTCCATTTCTTTACATTGTTGTATTTATTAGCGTAAAGTTGTTCATAGTATCCTGTCATTACTTCATTTCTGTGGGGTCAGTGGTTATGTCTCCTCTTCCACTTCTGATCTTATTTATTTGCATCCTCTCTCTTCTTCTTTTTCTCAGTCTTGCTAAGGATCCATCGATCTTATTGATTTTCTCATAAAACCAGCTTTGAGCTTTACTGATTTTCTCAATTGTTTTCATGTTCTCAATTTCAATTATTTCTGTTTTAATCTTTGTTATTTTTTTCCATTTGCTTGCTTTGCGGTTAGTTTGCTGTTCTTTTTGTAGTTCTTCCAAGTGGACAGTTAATTCCTCGATTTTTGCCCTTTCTTCTTTTTTGATATAGGCATTTAGGGCAATAAATTTCCCTCTTAGCACTGCCTTTGCTGCGTCCCATAAGTTTTGATATGTTATGTTTTCATTTTCATTTGCCTTGAGATATTTACTGATTTCTCTTATAATTTCTTCCTTGACCCACCGGTTGTTTAACAGTGTGTTGTTGAGTCTCCACATATTTATGAATTTTCTGGCATTGTGCCCATTATTGATTTCCAACTTCTTTTCTTTATGATCTGAGAAAGTGTTCTGTATGATTTCAATCTTTTTAAATTTATTGAGACTTGCTTTGTGACCCATCATATGGTCTATCCTCAAGAATGATCCATGACAGCACAATACTACCTAACTGTAATATAATTATGTTAAAACACTGAATGAAGCTGCATGTGAGAATGATAGAGGGAGGAGGGCTGAGGACATAAATGAAATCAGAAAGAAAGATAGATGTTAAAGATTGAGATGGTATAATCTAGGAATGCCTAGAGTGTATAATAATAGTGAAATGTACAAGGTACAATTTTAAAAATGTTTTTGCATGAGGAAGAACAAAGGAATGTCATTATTGCAGGGTACTGAAACTAGATGGTAATTAATATTTTAAAATCTCACCTTACGTGTGAGACTAAAGCAAAAAATGTTTTTTTGTTAAAAAAATTTATATTTTGACTAGTGCATTTCCTAATATAACTTATGTAGATAGTTTGACTGAACGCCATCAGTACTTGGAATCTCAGGTAGGATATGAGATTTTTCTGGTTTATCCAGAGTGATGCCCCGATGAATCCCAGAGTGATTCGATCAGTGAGTGGAAAAGTATCTGCAAAGCCCCCTTCGGGGAGTGGTGAGAATGGGGAGAAATTCAACTTTCCCAAGTTGAATTCTTGATATTCTCACAAGCAGTGTGGACAACCAAAGCTATAGGCTGAGCCCCCAGTCTTGGGGTGTGTTCATATGAAACATAACCCCGCAAAGGATAGGTCAAGTCTACTTAAAATTTAGGCCTAACAGTCACCCCCAAGAGAGCCTCTTTTGTTGCTCAGATGTGGCCCCTCTCTTCAGCCAACACAATGAGCAGTTTCACTACCCTACCCCTCTCTACGTGGGACATGATTCCCAGGGGTGTGGACCTTCCTGGCAACATTGGACGGAGAGCTTGGAATGAACGGAGACTCAGCATCAAGGGACTAAGAAAACCTTCTTGACCAAAAGGGGGAAGAGGGAAATGAGACAAAGTGCCAATGACTGAGAGATTCCAAACAGAGTTGAGAGGTTATCCTGGAGGTTATTCTTACGCATCAAGTAGATATCATCTTGTTATTCAAGATGTAACGGAGAGGCTGGAGGGAACTTCCTGAAAATGTAGAGCTGTGTTCCAGTAGCCATGTTTCTTGAGGATGATTAAATAATGATACAGTTGTCACAATGTGACTGTGTGATTGTGAAAACCTTGTGTCTGATGCTTCTTTTATCTACCTTGTCAACAAAGGAGAACATATGGAATAAAAATAAATAATAGGGGGAACAAATGCTAAAATAAATTTAGTTTAAATGCTAGTGATCAATGACAGCGAGGAATAAGGGATATGGTCTGTATAACCTTTTTTTCTCTGTTATCATTTTATTTCTTTTTCTGTTATCTTTTTATTTCTTTTTCTAAATCGATGCAAATGTACTAAGAAATGATGAATATGCAACTAAGTGATGATACTGTGAATTACTGATTATGTATGTTGCTTTATTTTATTTTTTTAATTAATAAATTAAAAAAAAAAGAATGATCCATGAGCACTTGAATAAAAGGTGTATCCTGCTGTTGTGGGGTGTAACGTTCTATAAATGTCTGCTAAGTCTAACTCACTTATTGTACTATTCAACTTCTCTGTTTCTCTGTTGATCCTCTCTCTAGATGTTCTGTCCATTGATGAGAGTGGGGAATCGAAGTCTCCAATTATCATGGTAGATATGTCTATTTCTCTTCTCAGTGTTTTCAATATGTATTTTGGAGCATTCTGGTTCAGTGCATAAATATTTATGATCGCTACATCTTCATGCTGAATTGTTCCTTTTATTAATACATAGTGTTCTTCTTTGTCTCTTTTAAGTGTTTTACATTTGAAGTCTAATTTGTTGGATATTGGTAAAGCTACTCCTGCTCTTTTCTGATTGTTATTTGCATGAAATATCTTTTCCCGACCTTTCACTTTCAACCTATGTTTATCCTTGGGTCTAAGATGTGTTTCCTGTAGACAGCATATAGATGGATCCTGTTTTTTAATCCATTCTGCCGGTCTATGTGTTTTGATTGGGGAGTTTGATCCATTAACATTTAGTGTTATTACTGTACGGGTAGCACTTTCTTCTACCATTTTGCTTTTTGGATTTTATATGTCATATCTAATTCTTCTTCTTTTTACCTTTACTGATAGTCTTCCTTTCTACACTCTTCTCCATACCTCTCTCTTCTGTCTTTGTATCTGTCTCTAGTGCTCCCTTTAGTATTTCTTGCAGAGTTGGTCTCTTGGTCACAAATTCTCTCAGTGATTTTTTTGTCTGAGAATGTTTTAATTTCTCTCTCATTTTTGAAGGATAATTTTGCTGGATATAGAATTCTTGGTTGGCAGTTTTTCTTTTTTAATAATTTAAATATATTATCACACTGTCTTCTTGCCTCCATGGTGTCTGCTGAGAAATCTACAGATATTCTTATTGGGTTTCCCTTGTAAGTGATGGATTGCTTTTGTCTTGCTGCTTTCAAGGTTCTCTCTTTCTCTTTGATCTCTGACATTCTGATTAATAAGTGTCTTGGAGAACGTCTATTGGATCTATTCTCTTTGGGGTATGCTGCATTTCTTGGATCTCAAATTTTAAGTCTTTCATAAGAGTTGGGAAATTTTCAGTGATAATTTCCTCCATTAGTTTTTCACCTCCAATTCCCTTCTCTTCTCCTTCTTGGACACCCACAACACGTATATTTGTGCGCTTCATATTGTCATTCAATTCCCTGAGTCCCTGCTCAAATTTTTCCATTTTTTCCCCTTCAGTTTCTATTTCTTGTCAGATTAGATGTTCTGTCCTCCCGTTCACTAATACTATTTTCTGCCTCTTGAAATCTACCATTGTAGGTTTCCATTGTTTTTTTCATCTCTTCTACTGTGTCTTTCGTGCCCATAAGTTCTGTGATTTGTTTTTTCAGACTTTCCATTTCTTGTTTTTGTTCATTCCTTGCCTTATTTATATCCTCCATCAATTCACTGATTTGTTTTTTGATGAGGTTCTCCATGTTTGTTCATATATTCTGAATTAACTGTTTCAGCTCCTGTATCTCATTTGAATTGTTGGTTTGTTCCTTTGATTAGGTCATATCTTCAATTTTCCTGGGGTGATTTGTTATTTTTTGCTGGCATCTAGACATTTAATTACCTTAACTAGTTTAATCTGGAGATTGCTTTCACTTCCTTTACCTAGGGTTTTCTTGCTGGATGGATTTGTTGTCTATCTGTTCTTTGAAACTCAATTCAGCTTATTCTGGACCTCTAGCTTAGGTTTTGTTCAACAGAGAATTTTTCAGTTCTTATTTTCTTGTTTCTTGCCCTGTATGTTGCCCTTTTTGCCCCACCCTTAGGAGGGTCTGCCTTAGTATTACAGACCCCAGCTAGATTTTCCCATGCCAAACTGGCCTCCTATCAGGAGGAAAGAGTTACCTGCATCGGTTTTCCCTGAGGGTGAGGCCCAGCAGGTTGAAAGACTTTCCTATGGAGTCTCTGGCCTCTGTGTTTTTCCTTTCCTGCCCAGTAGGTGGCGCTTTTCTGCCTGCGGATCCCACCAGCATAAGATGATGCAGTACCTTTAACTTTGGCAGACTCTCCCTGCTGGGGGCATGATTGAGACAGAGGAGAGGTTGTAGGCTGGTTTTAATGGCTTCAAATTACCAAGTCCTGGTGTCTGGGTTACTCTTAAGGAGGGATTCCACCTGAGTCAGGCTTCACCCCTCCCCTGGGGAAGGCAGAGGTTCCAGACAAGCCCTCAAATGAGCTTGTTTCTGCCTATGCCTGGAGCAGTTGCAGCCTGAGAAGTCCTGCCGCTGAATCCAAAGGCAGCCAAGCCTTTGTAGAAACATAGCCACAAAAACCTCTGTTTCCTTTTTTTTTTTCTGTCATCCCTGCCCCCCTTGGCGCTGGGGCAAAAATGAGCGACCGCTGCTTTGATCAGGTTCACCTGAGCTGGGGGCCTATTTTTAGTAGTCAGCATTTGTTAATTAATGCCACAATTGGTGTATGATTGGGCTTAGCCCTTGCTGCTGTTAAAGTCTCTTTCCTTTCCTCTGGGAAGCAGCCTGTTGGGGACGGGCGCCGGCCACCGCGGTTTGGGGAATTCCCGGTTCTGGGGAGGCTCACAGCTGGTCCAGCTGGTCCAGACTGGTATACGCTGTGTGTTCGGTCACTGACGTGGCCCCATGAGCTGTTCTGTACTGTTTCTGGTTATTTAGTAGTTGTTCTGGAGGACGAACTAAAATGCACGCATTGCTAAGCCGCCATCTTGGCCCGGATCTCCAGTAGTCATCTTTTTTTACCCTATTTATTCATTTTTAATCCATTTGTTTTGCTCATGTGTCCATACCATGGACAAAAGGAGCATCAGATACAGGTTTTTCACAATCACACAATCACATTGTTAAAAGCTATATTATGCAATTATCTTTAAGATGTATGGCCACTGGAACACAGCTCTACATTTTCAGGCACTTCCCTCCAGCATTTCCATTATACCTTAACTTAAAAGGAGATATGTATATAATGTGTAAGATTGAGCTCCAGGATAACCTCTGGACTCTGTTTAAATCTCTGAGCCACTGACACTTCTTTCTGTCTCATTCCCTTCTTCGCCCTTTTGGTCTAGAAGGTTTTCTCAATCCCTTGATACTGAGTCCCAGCTCATTCTAGGATTTCTGTCCCTCGTTACCAGGAAGGTTTATACCCCTCGGTGTCATGTCCTATGTAAAGAGGGGGAGGATAGTGAGTTTGCTTGTCATGTTGGCCGAGAGAGGCCACATCTGAGCAGAGATTCTCTGGGGGTGACTCTAAGGCCTAATTTTAAGTAACCTTAGCCTATCCTTAGCAGGGATAAGTTTCATATGAACAAACCCCAAGACTGAGGGCTCAGCCTACTGATTTCTTTGTCCCCAAAGCTTGTGAGAATATCAGGAATTCTCCACATGGGGAACTTGAATTTTACCCCTTTCCCACCATTCCCCCAAGGGGAATTTGCAAATACTGTTTTAATTCACTTTTCAAATCACTCTGGAATTTATCGGGGCATCACTTTGGACAAACCTACAAAATCTCATGCCCTACTCAAGGTTCTATGTACTTATGGTGTTTAATTAAACTGTCCACAGAAACCCTGGTATGCACGTGTCCATTTCCATCCTTGCCCTCACGTCCTCTGAGTACATACCTAGCAATGGTAATCCCGGATCAAATGGCAATTCTATATTTAGCTTCCTGAGGAACTGCCAAACTGCCTTCCACAGTGGTTGTACCATTTTACATCCCCACCAATAGTGGATAAGTGTGCCTCTTTCTCCACATCCTCTTCAGCAATTGTTGTTTTCTGTTTTATTCATAACAGTCATTCTGTTGGGTGTGAGATGGTATCTCATTGTGGCTTTTATTTGCATTTCCCTAATAGCTGGGAAAGTTGAGCATCTTTTCATGTGCTTTTTGGCCACTTGTATTTCCTCTTCTGAGAAGTGTTTATTATGTCTTTTGCCATTTTGTAATTCAGTTGTTTGCCTTTTTGTTGTTGAGTTGAACAATCTCTTTATATAGTCTGCATACTAGACCTTTATCTGATATATCATTACCAAATACTGTCTCCTATTGTGTAGGCTGTCTTTTTACTTTCTTGACAAAGTTCTTTGATGCACAAAAGTGTTTAATTTTGAGAAGTTCCCATTTATTTATTTCTTCAATGCTCATATTTGGGTGTAAGATCTAGGAAACCGCCTCCTAGTATAAGATTTATAAGATATTTCCCTACATTTTCTTCTAAAAGTTTTATGGTCTTACAACTAATATTTAGGTCTTTCATTCTTCTGCATGTGGATATCCAGTTGTCTGGGCACTATTTTTTGAAGAGACTGTTCTGTTCCACGCGAGTTGGCTTCACTGCCTTATCAAAGATCAATTCTCCATAGATGAGAGGATCTATATTTGAACACTCTATTCGGTTCCATTGGTCAGTTCATCTATCTTTATGCCAGTACCATGCTGTGTTGACCAGTGCAGCTTCCTAATATGCTTTAAATTCAGGTAGTGTGAGACCTCCGACTTCACTTTCTCAGGATATTTTTTGCTATTTGGGGCACACTGCCCTACCAGATAATTTTGGTTATTGGTTTTTATATTTCTGAGAAGTACAGTTTTGGGATTTTAACTGGTAATGCATTTAATCTATAAATCAATTTAGGTAGAACTGACATCTTAACTATATTTGTTTCTAATCCATGGACATGGTATGCCCTTTCATTTATTTAGGTCTTCCATGATTTCTTTTAGCAACTTTTTGTAGAATTCTTTGTATAGGTCTTTTGTATCCATAGTTAAATTTATTCCTATATATTTTATTCTTTTGGCTGCAATTGTAAGTGGAATTTCTTTCTTGAATTTCCTGACATTGTTCATTACTAGTATATAGAAACACTACAGATTTTTGAGTGCTGATCTTGTAACCTGCCACTTTGCTATACTCATTTATTAGCTTTAGTAGTTTTGATGTGGATTTTTCGACATATAGTATCATATCTCCTGTAGACAGTGAGAGCTTTGTTTCTTCTTTTCCAATTTGGATGCCCTGTATTTCTTTTTCTTGTCTAATTGCTCTGGCTAGAACCTCCAACACAATGTTGAATAAGAACAGTGATAGTGGACATTCTTGTCTTTTTCCTGATATTAGGGGGAAGGTTTTCAGTTTTTTCCAATTGTGGATGATGTTAACTGTGGGTTTTTCATATATTCCCTTTATCATGTTGAAGAAGTTCCCTTCTATTTCTATCCTTTGAAGTGTTTCCAACAGGAAACGATGTTGAATTTTGTCAAATGCCTTTTCTGCATCAATCGAGATGATCATGTGGTGTGTCTGCTTTGAGTTGTTGATATGGGGCATGACATTAATTTATTTTCTTATGTTGAACCATCCTTCCATACCTGTGATAAATCCTACTTGCTCATGGCATATAATTCTTTTAATGTGTTGCTGGATTCAATTTGCAAGAATTTTGTTGAGGATTTTTGCATCTATATTCATTAGAGAGATTGGTTTGTAGTTTTCTTTTCTTGCAATACCTCCATGTGGCTTTTGTATGAGCCTGATGTTGGCTTTGTAGAATGAGTTAAGTAGCCTTCCCTCCTCTTCAGTTTTTTTTGAAGAGTTTGAGCAGGTTTGGTACTAATTCTTGAATTTTTGGTAGAATTCACATGTGAAGCCATCTGGTCCTGGACTTTTCTTTTGGGGGAGCTTCTTAATGACTGATTCAATTTCTTTACTTGTGATTGGCTTCTTGAGGTCGTCTATTTCTTCTCGAGTCGATGTTGGCTGTTCATGCCTTTCTAGGAAGTTGTCCATTTCATCTACATTGTCCAGTTTATTGGCATAAAGTTGCTCATAGTATCCTCTCATTAACTCTTTAATTTCTGTGGGGTCAGTGGTTATGTCTCCTCTTCCATTTCTGATTTTATTTACATCCTCTTCTTCTTTTTTTTGTCAACCTTCTTGATGGTCCATCATTCTTACTGATTTTCTCATGAGACCAAGTTCTGGTTTTGCTGATTTTTTCAATCATTTTCATGTTCTTGATTTCATTTATTTCTGCTCTAATCTTCGTTATTTCTCTTCATTTGCTTGCTTTGGGGTTAGTTTGCTGTTCTTTCTCTAGTTCTTCCAAGTGGACAGTTAATGCCTCAGTTTTTGTTCTTTCTTCCTTTTTGATATAGGCATTTAAGCAATAAATTTTTCTCTTAGCACTGCCTTTGCTGCATCCCATTACTTTTGATATATTGTGTTTTCATTTTCACTTGCCTTGAGATATTTACTGATTTCTCTCACAACTTCTTCCTTGACCCACTGGTTGTTTAAGAGTGTGTTGCTGAGCCTCCATATATTTGTGAATTTTCTGGTACTATACTTATGACTGATTTCCAACTTCATTCCTTTATGAGCTGAGAAAGTGTTTTGTATGATTTCAATCTTTTAAAATTTACTGAGACTTGCTTTGTGACCCAGCATATGGTCTCTCCTTGAGAATGATCTATGAGCACTTGAGAAAAAGGTGTATCCTGCTGTTGTGGGGTGTAACGTTCTATAAATGTCTGTTAAGTCTAGTTCATTTATTGTATTATTCAAATTCTCTGTTTCTGTACTGATCCTCTGTTTAGATGTTTTGTCTTTAAACTGCTTTACATTTGAAGTCTAATTTGTTGGATATCAGTATAGCTACTCCTGCTCTTTTCTGATTGCTGTTTGCATGAAATAGCTTTTCTCAACCTTTCATTTTCAACCTATGTTTATGCTTGTGTCTAAAAACCTGTCTCATGTAGACAGCATATAGATGGGTCCTATTGTTTAATCCATTCTGCCATTCTATGTTTTTTGATTGGGAATTTTAACCCATTAACCTTTAGTGTTATTACTGAAAGGGCAGTACTTTCTTCTACCATTTTGCCTTTTGGATTTTATATGTCACATCTAATTTTTCTTCTTTTTACCTTTACTGATAGTCTTCATTTCTACTCTTTTCTACACCTCTCTCTCCTGTCTTTTCCTATGTCTCTAGTGCTCCCTTAAGTATTTTTTGCGGAGGCAGTCTCTTGGTCACAAATTCTCTCAGTGTTTTTTTTTTTTTTTTGTCTGAAAACGTTTTAATATCTCCTCATTTCTGAAGGACAATTTTGCTGGATATAGAAAGCTTGGTTGGCAGTTTTTCTCTTTTAGTAACTTAAATATATCATTCCACTGTCTTCTCGCCTCCAAGGTTTCTGCTGAGAAATCTACGCAGTCTTATTGGGCCTCCTTTGTATGTGATAGATGGTTTTTCTCTTGCTGCTTTCAAAATTCTTTCTTTCTCTTTTACATCTGACATTCTGATTAGTAAGTGTCTTGGAGCACATCCATTTGGATCTATTCTGTTTGGGGTAAGCTGTACTTCTTGGATCTGTAATTTTAAGTCTTTATTAGGAGTTGGGAAATTTTCAGTGATAATTTCCTCCATTAGTTTTTTGTTGTTGTTGTTGTTGTTTTTGAGTGCATGGTCTGGGAATTGAACAAGGGTCTCCAGTATGGAAGGCAGGCATTCTAACCACTAAACTACCCATGCACCCGTCCTCCATTAGTTTTTCTCCTCCTTTTCCTTTCTCTTCACCTTCTGGGAGATCCACAACACATATACTCGTAAGCTTCACGCTGTCATTTAATTCTGAGTTCCTGCTAATATTTTTCCATTCTTTTCCCTATATTTTCTTTTGCTTGTCAGATTTAGCTGTCCTGTCCTCCAGTTTACTAATCCTATCTTCTGGAAATTTAACATTGCAGGTTTCCATTGTTTTTTCATCTCTTCTACTGTCTTTCATTCCCATAAGTTCTGTGATTTGTTTTTTCAGACTTTCAGTTTCTTCTTTCTGTTCATTCCTTGTCTTCTTTATATTTCCCCTCAATTCATTGATTTGATTTTTGATGAGGTTTTCCATGTCTATTCAAACATTCTAAATTAATTGTTTCAACTCGTGTATCTCATTTGCATTGTTGCTTTTTTGTTCCTTTGACTGGGCCATATCTTCAATTTTCCTAGTTTGATTCGTTATTTTTTGTTGGCATATAGCATTTAACTTCCTTAATTAGTTTATTCTGGAGATTTATTTCTCTTTTTTTACCTAGGATTTTCCTGCTGGATACCTTTGCGTCTATCTGTTCTTTGACATTCAGTTCAGCTTATTCTAGACCCCTAGCTTAGGTTTTAACAGATCAGAATTTTTCAGTTCTTGTTTTTTTGTTTCTTGCCCTGCCTGTATGGTGCCTTTTTTTTCCTTAGGAGGGTTTACTTAGGTATTATAGACCCCAGTCAGATTTTCCCAGACCATACTTGCCTCCTATCAGGAGGAAAGAGTTACCTGCATCAGTTTCTCTGAGGGTGAGACACTTGAGGTTGAAAGACTTTCCTATGTAGCCTCTAGACTTTGTGTTTTTCCTATCTTGCCCAGTATGTCGTGCTCGTCTGCCTGAGAGTCCCACCATCATAAGGTGATGTGGTACCTTTAACTTCAGCAGACTTTCCCTGCTGGGGATGTAGTTGAGACAGAGGAGGGGTTATATCTTGGCTTTAATGGGTTCAGTTTTCCAGTCCCTGGGTTCTGAATTTCTTGAGGGAGGGATTCCACCTGAGCTGGGCTCCACCCATCTCCTGTGGAACGTACAGCCTACAGGGTATTACTTCCTTTCACCTGACCAGCCTCTTTGTCTCTCAGACAAGCTTAATTCCTCCCTTTCCTGGGGCAATTGGAGCCTGAGAAGCAGTTCTGGGTGAGATTGCAGCTGGTCTAGCTTATCCAGACTGGTGTATGCTGTGTGTCCAGTCACTGATGTGGCCCCAGCAATTCTGTACTGTTCCTGGTTATTTACTAGATGCTCTGGAGGACGAACTAAATTCTACACCTCACTAAGCCACCATTTTGCCTGATATCCTTTTCTTTCTTTTTTTCTATTGTATAGTATAACAAATATATAAAGCAAGTTTTCAAAGCACTCAACAAGTAGTTACAGGACAGATACCAGAGTTTGTCATGGGCTACCACACAATCTTCCCAGATTTTTCCTTCTAGCTGCTCCAGAATAGAGTAGGCTAGAGGGCTTAAATATTTTTTTAGCATCACAATTGACTCTTCTTCCTTCTTTGTGAAAAATAACATATATACAAAAACAGGTATAAAGTATAAAGCAGAGCACCACAATTAGTTACAGAACACATTTCAGAGTTTGACATGGGTTACATTTTCACAATTTTAGGTTTTTACTTCAAGCTGCTCTAAAATATTAGAGACTAAAAGAGATACCAATTTAATGATTCGGCATTCATATTCATTTGTTAAATCCTATCTTCTCCATATAACTCCACCATCAACTTTGATCTTTCCATCCCTCTCTTTAGGGGTGTTTGGGCTATGGCAATTCAAAATTTATGATATTGGAAGAGTCTGTCACTAAAATGGGGTAGGGAGATGCAACTATCTGATGTTCTGGAGAGGCTGGGCTAGGTTTCAGGACTTATATGGACCACGGACCCATCTGGAGGTTGTAGGTTTCTGGAAAGTTACTCTAGTGCAAGGAACCTCTATGGAATCTTCTTGCCCAGGTGTTCTTTAGGATTGGCTGGACAGGTACTGGTTGGGGGTTGGCAGAGTATGATAGGTAGCAAGGTTCAGCTGAAGCTTGTGTAAGAACAACCTCCAGAGTAGCCTCTCAATTCTATTTGAACTCTCTATGCACTGATACTTTATTAGTTACACTTCTTTTTCCTCCTTTGGTCAGGATAGAATTCGTGAGTCCACGGTGCCAGCTCTGAATTCATTCCTGGGAGTCATCTCTCATGTCGCCAGGGAGACTTTCACCCCCAAATGTTATGTCCCACATAGCGGGGAGGGCAATGATTTGACTGGCAGAGTTGGGCTTAGAGAGACTGAGGCCACATGCAAACAACAAAAGAGGCCCTCCAGAAGTAACTCTTAGGCATGTCTATAGGTAGTCTAAGCTATACATGCATGTCCTATTGATTTGGGTGTCCCTAACATCTGATACAGTGTCAGGGTATTCCCTAATGGTAAGGTTTAATAGTTCCATATTCTTTCTCCCCTCCCTCAGGGGACTTTGCCAATACTCCTTGATTATCTACTTAATATACTCTAGGATGTATACAGGCATTATAATAATCGATGTAGGATTAAAGGACCTCTTTCTTATTCTGTGCTCCCTATGTTTCGATTATTCAAATGAGCTATACAGGTAGGTTGAATTAGATTATGCACTACAGAAAATTTCAATTACAGACCAAATAAAACTCTCTTCCAATGGTCTCAAAGAGTATGTGTGGTTCTAAAATATAGAGACTGTCTTCCTTATCCCTATGTTCTGAATTATTTTAACCCCAACCTGTTTAGCTTTGTTCTTATCTCTTAATATCAGGTTATATATATAAGACAGCCTCTCAAAATCCAGAAATAATAATCACCACTCTGGATTTAACGTGTCTGCTCTAAAAGCTTACAATCTAGGCCCCTACTATCTTATAAGCATTTTCTAAAGTTGACCATACCATTCTTGTTCTTTTGTTTCATTGCCTGATATCCTTAAACATAACAAAATCATACAACCGAAAAACAAAAGAACACACAAACCAATTATTAAATCAGCTAAAGATACGAATAGGCATTTTTCTGAAGAACAAATCCAGATGACTGAAAAGCAGATGAAGAGATGCTCATTTTCATTAGTTATAATGTAAATCAAGACTACAATCAGGTACCACATCACACCTATAAGAATGGCTGCTAATAAACAGGAAACTGCAAATGCTGGAGAAACTGGGACACTTATGCACTCCTGGTGAGAATGTAATGGTACAGCCAATATGGCAGGCAGTTTGGTGGTCCTTTAGGAATCTAATTATTGGCCCTATGACTTGGTAATAACACTATCTGGTATATTCACAGAAGAGCAGAAAGTAGTAAGTAGTGACACAGACATGTGCACACCAATTTTCATGGCAGCATTATTCACAGTCACCAAAAGACAGAAATAATCCAAGTGCCCATCAACAGACAGGTGGATTAACAAAATGTGGTATATACATACGATGGAATATTATGCAGCATTAAGATGAAATGATGTCCTAAAGTGCATGATAAGATGGATGAGCCTTGAGGACATGTGTGTGAGAGAACTAAATTACACATCAATGGACAGATACTGAATGAGTTCACTCTGATGACCACTGTAAAGGTAAAAAATAATCAGAGGCTTATAATACAAAATATAGGGGACCTAGAGATATACGGAAGCTAGAGTTAGTTGAACTGTTAGCTAATAAGGTTGAACTTAAATGTAAGGGAACAGATAGAAGTGAATCAGGTTCATAGTGGTTCTATAAGTAACACTGCCACATTGAAGGTGAACATGATTGTGCTGGTTTAAAAGGATAATGTCCCCCCCTAGAAAAGCCATGTTTTAATCAAAATCCCATTTCATAAAGGTAGAATAATCCCTATTCAATACTGTATGTTTGAAACTGTAATCGGATCACCTCCCTGGGTGATGTGATTTAGTTAAGAGTGGTTGTTAAACTAGATTAGGTGATGACATGTCTCCACCCATCTGGGTGGGTCTTGATTGGTTTATTGGAGTTTTATAAAAGAGGAAACGTTTTGCAGAATGGGAGATTCAGAGAGAGCCAGAGAAGAATGACATAGCCAAGAGAGCCCACAAGCCAGCAACCTTTGGAGATGAAGAAGAAAAACGCCTCCTGAGGAGCTTCATGAAACAGGAATCCAGAAGAGAAAGCTAGCAGATGATGCCTTGCTCCCCATGTGCCTTTTCAGCTGAGAGAGAAACCGTGACTATGTTCACCATGTGCCTTCTCGGATGAGAGAGAGACTCTGAACTTATCGGCCTTCTTGAACCAAGGTATCTTTCCCTGGATACCTCTGATTGGACATTTCTATACACTTGTTTTAATTGGGACATTTTCTCAGCCTTAGAATTGTAAACTAGCAACTCCTTAAATTCCGCCTTTTAAAAAGCCATTCCATTTCTGGTATATTGCATTCCAGCAGCTAGCAAACTAGAACAATGACTGAAAGGAGTTGTAGAGATCCATGTGTCCCAGTGATTAACACTACAAATATAAATAAGTTCTTGCATGAACTACTGCAAATGTATCAATCTTGTAGAAAGAGTGTATAAGTGCAAAACTGCTACTGCATATGATGGGCTATGTTTAACAGGAAAACATCAACAGTAACACAGCAACACCAGGGGTAAATAATAGGAGGAGGGCCAACAGTTAAGGGGAGGTTTGGATTTTCTTTTTGGTGAGGGTGTGTTTACTGGTTATCTGTCTCTTGAGACCAAAAAAATTATCTAAAATTGAGAGTGTTGATGGACTGTTAACTTTCGACATTATATACGATGTCCAAGGAATGGAGGTGTCTGAAGGACACACAGACAGAGAAATAGACTGGCAAATGATGCTGTATATGTATGCTCAAATACTGTGCTGCTACAAAAAGGAATGAAGTTGTGAGGCATGCAACATTGTAAGTGAACCTGTGGGACATTTGGTGAGGGCAAAATAAGTCAGAAACAAAAGAGCAAGTATTATGTGGTCTCTGATAAATCCCAGAGTGATCGGAACAGTGAATGAAGAAGTGTTTGCAGCATCCACTTGGGAGAATGGGGAGAAAGGGGGAAAGGTTTGGTTTCCCCATTTGGAGAGGTCCTAATATTCTCACAAGCAGTGGGGACAACCAGGTCAATGGGCTGAGCCCTCCATCCTGGGGTTTGCCCTTATGTAACTTATCTCTACAAAGAATAGGCTAAGCCTACTTAAAATTAGGCCTAACAGTCACCCCCAGAGAACCTCTTTTGCTGCTCAGATGTGGCCTCTCCCTTTCTCAGCCAACAGGGCAAGAGAACTCACTGCCCTCCCCCTTCTACGTGGGACATGACTCCCAGGGGTGTAATCCTCCCTGGCAACGTGGGACAGAAATCCTAGGATGAGCAGGGACTTGGCATCAAAGGACTGAGAAAAGCTTCTTGACCAAAAGAGGGAAGAGAGAAATGAGACAAAATAAAGTGTCAGTGGCTAAGAGATTTCAGACAGAGTCATGAGGTTATCCTGGAGGTTACTCTTACACATTATAGAGATATCCCCTTTTTAGTTTATGGTATATTGGAGTGTCTAGAGGGAAGTGCCTGAGGGTGTGGAACTGTGTTCCACTGGCCATGTTTCTTGGGGATGACTGTGTAGTGGTATAGCTTTTGCAGTGTGACTGTGTGATTGTGGAAGCCCTGTGCCTGATGCTCCTTTTGTCTATAGTATGGACAGATGAGTAAAAAATATGGATAAGAAGTAAACAAATAATGGGGGAACAAGGGTTGGAATGAATTGGGTGGACTGAAATGCTGGTGGTCAGTGAGAGGGAGGGGTGAAGGGTGTGGCACGTATGAGTATTTCTTTTTTCTTTTTTCTTTCTTTTACTGGAGGTGCAGGTGTTCAAAGATGTGATCATGATGATGAATACACAACTATGTGATGATGTTGTGAGTCACTGATTGTAACCATGCCAAAAATGTTTGTATGTCAAGGAAGTTTGTATGTTTGTGTTGTTTATAATAAAAATATTTTAAAAATTAGAAAATACTTATAAGAAAACAGGGGCCTAGACAATAAGCTCTTATAACAGTCACATTTAGTCCAGAGTGGTAACAGTTATTTCTGGATTCTGAGAGGCTATTTTATATATGTATAAACTGCTATTTAGAGATAAGAACAAAGCCGATGAGGTTGAGATTAAGGTAATTCAGATTACAGGAGTAAGGAAGACACTGTCGGTATTTTAGAGCCTCATCTACTCTTTGAGACCAAAGGAAGAAAGGTTTATTTTGTCTGGAACCTAAATTTTCTGTAGCAAATAATCTAACTCAAACTGTCTGCATAGATCATTTAAACAATTCAAACACAGGGAGCCCAGAATAAGAATGAGGTTCTTTAATCGTGTATCACTTAATTTAATGCTTGGATAAATCCCAGAGTATAGTAAGGAGATAATGAAAAATTATTGGCAAAGTCCCTTGAGGGATGGAGAAAAATTATGGAACTGTTAAACTTTACGAGGGAAACCCCTGATACAGTGTCAAATATTAGAGACACCCAAATCAATAGGTGAAGCTCTGGATCTTGAGGCTTGCTCTTGTGAAGCATATGTACGTAGCAGAGAAGCTTAGCCTACCTATAGGTATACCTAAGAGTTACTTCTGGAGGACCTGTTGTGTTGCTGAGATGTGGCTCTCTAAGCTCAACTCTGCAAGTGAAATCATTACACTCCCTGCTACGTGGGACATGACGTCCAGGAGTGAAAGTCTCCCTGGCAGCGTGGGAGATGACTCCCAGGGATGAGTCTGACCCTGGCACCCTGGCACCATGGGATCAACAATGCCATCCAGACCAAAAGGGGGAAAAGAAATGTAAATAATAAAATCAGTGGCTGGGAGAGTTGAAATAGAGTTGAGAGGCTATTCTGGAGATCACTCTTATGCAAGCTTCAGTTAGACATTGCTACCTATTATAACTTGCCAAACCCCAACCAAAATCAGTCCAGCCAATCCTAAAGAACACCTAAGGCAATATATTTTCTACAAAGGTTCCACGCACTAGGTTAACTTTCCAGAAACCTACAACCTCCAGATGAGTCCCTGGACCAGATAATTCCTGAAACCTAGAGAGCCCAGCCTCTCCAAAACACCAGATAGTTTCATCTCCCTACCCCGTATTACTGACAGCCCCTTCCAACATGAAAAAGTGAGACGAGCCATAGCCCAAATACCCCCAAAGAGAGGGACAGAAAGATCAAAGGTAATGGTGGAGTTATACAGAGAAGATATGGTTTAGCAAATGAGTATGATTGCTGAATCATTATATTGATATTTTAGCCTCCAGTATCTTAGAGCAGCTAGAAGTAAAAACCTAAAATTGTGGAACTGTAACCCATCAAACTCTGAAATCTGTTCTACAACTAACTGTTGTGATGTCCTTTGAAATTTACTGCTTTTTTGCATATATGTTATTTTTCACAAAAAGGAAAATAAAGTGATGATAAAATATATATATATTCCTTCTAGCCTCCAATGTTCTGGAGCAGCTAGAAGACAAATTCTGAGATGATAATATGGTAGTCCATGACAAACTCTGGGATCTGTCCTATAACTACTTGTTGAAGACTGCTTTGAAAACTATTGCTTTTTTCTTTCTTTGATTTGTATGTATGTTATATTATACGATAAGAAAAGTCGAAAAAAATATTCAGTAAACTGCATTGTAAACAGATGTACTGCCATCAGACTTTGCTTTCTCGTTTACAGAGCACAGGCAGAGTGGATTTAGCATAATTCTTAAGGGTCCTAGATTTTCAGAATGGTAAATGAGCAGTGGCTTCAATTTAAAAATCACCAGCCGCATTAGCCCCTAACGAGAGTAAGCCTATCCTTTGAAACACTGAAGCAAGGCTCTGACTTCTCTCTAGGTATGAAAAACCTAGATAGCATCTACTTCCTTCAAGGACTTTTCCTTTGTCTTTCACAACTCGGCTGTTTGGTGAAAAAGGCCTCGTTTTTAGCCTATCCCAACTTTCGATATGTCTTCCTCCATCATGTCTAGCTTTTGATTTAAAGTGAAAAATATGCACCTCTCCTTTCACTTGAACACTTACAAGCCAACGTAGGATTATTAATTGGCCTAATTTCAATATCATTGTCTCTTAGGAAATGAGGAGGTCCAAGAAGAGGGAGAGGAGAACAGCTGGTGGGTGGAGCAGTAAGAACACACACATTTATCATTGAAGTTTGCCATCTTAAATGGGTGCAGTTCATGGCACACCAAAACAACCACGATAGTAACATCAATGATCACGGATCACCATATAGATGCACTAATAATGAAAAAGCTTGAAATAATATGAGAATTACTAAAATGTGACCCAGAAACATGAAGTGAGCATGTTTGTTTCACTGTTCTTTCTTTTACCCCTCTTCCCTTTTAATTTCTCTATTGCTTTTTAGCTATGTCTCTTTGCATTATACTTTTAAGTGGTTGCTCTAGGGAATACAATATTCATCCTTAACTTTCAAGTCTTCTTAGAGTTAATATTGTATCAGGTGGTAGGCAGCCTTGCATGATCATGCCTATTGGTATTCATATCCTTATACAGTCCTTTCTCACAATGTATCAGGGTTGGTCCATGTGATGAACAAAATGCGGCAGAAGTGATGGTATGGGACGTCACTTCCAATGCTAGGTTATAAAGGGCATGAATCTGTTTGTGTTTCACAAAATTTGGAAGATTTTCAGCCATCATTACTGCAAGTTTTTTTTTTTTGGCCCCTTCTCCCTCTGCTCTTTCTGGTACTCCAATTTCATATATGTTAGGCCTTTTAATATTGTTCCTTGGGTCACTGAAACTACTCACTTTTCCCCAATCTTTTTTTTATTTCTCAGGTTGGATAACTTTTACTGATCTATCTTCAAGTTAACTTACACTTCCTTTTGTCATTGCCAATCTGCTAGTAAGCCCATCCAGTTATTTAGTATTTCAAATATTGTATTTTATCAGTTCTAGAAATTTTTTCACGTGTAAGTTTCTACTTTCTCTGCAGAAACAGGATTATAAGCATACATCCCTTTCCTTCCTTGATCAGTTACAATAGCTGCTTTAAAGTCCTTGTCTGCTAATTCCAACATCTCAGTCATCTCAGTTTCCAGAGACTGTCTTTCCTCTTGAGTATGAGCCACATTTTCCTGTTTTGTTTTTTACCACTACATCTCTAGTAATTTAGGACTGCATTCTGGACACTGTGCGAATGTTGTAGAGATTCTGGATTTTGTTTTGTTCCTCTGGAGTACTGTTTTTTCATTTTAGCAAGCAGTTAACTTGGCTGAAATCTAAACTCCAATATCTGTCTCCCCTGCATAACTCCATTCAGTTAAGTGAGCTTAATAACTTAATAGGGTGCTTGCAGACTGTCTTGTACATGCAGTTTAGGGGCCAGCCAGAGATTTGGACAAAGTAGGGCTCCCCTTCTGTGGCTCTCTCCTTTCTGAGATATCATCTCTAACTTTCACTCCTGCAGTCATCCCCAACTCAGTTCTCTCGGTATTCAACCAATAAGTCTGAAAGCTTCTATACAAATTTTAGCTACCCCACGTCAAAGCAATTGCAGTCTGTTCACAGATGAAAAACTACAGGAAACCTGCAAATTACCACTCTTCTGTTTTGTACTATAGTGAAAACAGGACTGGAACTTGGAATTTTAAGACCCGAATTTAAATTCTAGCCTGGCCACTTTCTAGCTTCGAACAGGTCAGTTCTCAGAGCCCATTTCCTCATCCTAAAGCAGGGATAAGAATGTTGGCTTCATGGAGTTGTTAAATGCTGAAATAATACAACTGATAAGGAAACTGAGGCTCAGAGGGCCTAGATGATGCTCCATCTACTAAGTGGCAGAATTTGGGTCGGTCATCCCAGGACTGCCTGACTCAAAAGTTCATACTTTTTCTGCTATATTGTATTGCTTCCATATTTCTGAAACCACTCTCTTCATCTGTCCCTTCCAAAGATGCTTTAGAGTACTCACCTATGATCTAATGACCAAGCTAGGCACCAGAAATGGAACTGCTATACATGGATTTTTGGTTTTGCTATCTAGCTACACTGTCCATTTTTATGTGGGGATCTGGAGAGATTAAAAAACTATGCTGCTTCACTGCTCACTCTGTGTATGCCTGTGTATGCATATATCCCTTATTATTAGCTTTTTTTCCTGGACTTTTGGAGAGCCAACTGCAGGTACCAAGTCCCATCACTACTAAACCAAACAGGAACACTGTGCTACATAGCCAGCAAACAACCTTCCAAATCAGGAAATCAGTATTGGTACAACACTACCATGCAATACAAAGAGCCCATATCAATTTTGCCCACTGCCCATTGTTTCTTTCAGGTCTAGAATGCTCTCCAGGAACATGTATTGCATTTAGTTGTCGTAAATCTTCAGACTCCTTTGACCTGGAACAGTTTCCAGGCTTTCATGTCCTTGACAGTATCAAAGAGTTGAGGCCTTATATTCTAAGGGTAACTGGCACCTGGATCCCTCTAACAACAGGAATACCACAAAAAGGATGTTTCACTTTTCTCAGTGCATCTCACCAGAAGGAACACAATATAAAAAACAAAATAAAGCAAAACATGCTGCCACTGCTCCTATTCTCCCAGAATCTTCTATCTATTTTAATAATAAGTATAATACTGCCTACAATCTTTCCATTACTCAGAATCTTATTCCAGACTACTTTTTCTTCTAAAACGCAACAATAGATTGGTCTGAATTTACTCGCTAAGGAGTAGGTTACCAGTAGTATAACTACCTTCCTCCTAGCACTTTTTACCTGGTGTCGTCTTGGCTACTCCCTGATCTGGTAATGCTCCATATTTCCGACGCTGATCATACCAGTCATTCACTGTCATGGTTGCCAGACTTGGATAACCAGCTCCAAACACCCTAAAAGAATCACATCACAGTTAAGAAAATTAAACATAAATAGCACCATTACCAAACCTCTTCTGTTTAGTTAACAAGAACTGTATCTGTTTTCATCCTTATTTCCCTATTTGGCTACTCCTGAGGAGTTGCACAAACTCCTGTGAGAATATGTAAAAACAGGCATCCAGAAAGAGGCACTGAAGCCCCTTGAGAATGAAAATGAGAACAGAGATAGCCCAGGATCATCTCCCAATAATCAATTCCAGACGCGATGTCTCACAGAGCAGTGATGACACTGTGAAAGGGGTCTGTACAGTCAGTGGGTCTAAAAGGTACAGAAAGGACGGAGACTCTCCAGCTACCCTATGGGAAAGCATCTCAAGCGCTCAGAATTAAATCTCAGATAGGTAAATACATCCTTCTGAGAATAGTAGCTGAAGGTAGAAAGGGTGGCATTAAAGGAAAAAAACATTAAGTATACAATTCTCCACTTAAATTGCTTTCTTTCTTTCTTGGTTTCCTTTTAGGCCTGTTTTTAAGCTCAAGTTTGAAAAGGAAATGTCTGATAAAGTCAGACATGGAAAAAGTATCATGAGGAATGACAACTATCCCCTTAATGAAAAAACAGTCTCCGTAAATGAATCATAATCTTTCAATAATACCCATTCTGTCTTTTATTCATGCACTGTAAGTAAATCATAAAAGCAAGGGGCCTGTAAAGGCAACTTACTTTCTAGTACTACCTACTTGGCTTGGGCCACGTCCCGAGTGAGAATGAAGGGTTTCATTGGTGGTCTGTCCTGAAGAGAGGAGCAAGAAGTTGATGCCTAAAACAGAAATTAATTATCAGAGGTGTACTACCATTTTGTCCACCCCATTATGCAGGCTCTCAATTCTTCAGGCACTTGAAAAGTGCTGGTTTCAATCTCTAAGAAACAATAGCAGAATATTAATGGTGTAGGTTACTTAGCTCTTCTGAGGACACCGCAGCACACTGCTAAAAAAGGGAGAAAGAGAAAGCTCTCCCAGGAAGCATCTCACCATTAGTAAAAAATTACTTGGTTTTTAAAATATCCCCTTCCACTATCATAACCTGCCAACCCCCAACCAGGACCATTTCAGCCAATCCTAAAGAACACCTAGGGCAATATATAAGATTCCACAAGGGTTCCAGGCACTAGAGTAACTTTCCAGAAATCTACAACCTCCAGATGGGTTTCTGGTCCAGATAAGTCCTGAAACCTAGCCCAGCCTCTCCAGAACATCAGATCGTTCCATCTCCCTACCCCATATTAGTGACAGACCCTTCCAATACAAAAAATTTAGAATTCCATAGCCCAAACACCACTAAAGAGAAGGATGGAAAGATCAAACGTGGTGGTGGAATTATATACAGTAGATAGGATTTAACAAATGAATATGAATGCTGAATCATTAAATTGATATCTCTTTTAGTCTCCAGGATTTTAGATTAACTAAGGAATTGTAACCCATGCCAAACTCTAAAATATGTTCTACAACTAATTGTGGTGCTGTGTTTCGAAATTTATAACTTTTTTATAAAAGTTATAAAAAAGAAATGTTATTTTCACACACACACAAAAAAGGACAAAAAGCTGATTGTGACAATAAAAACAATACTTTAGCCCTCTAGCCTCCTATACTCTGGAGCAGCTAGAAAGAAAAACCTGAGAGGGTCGTATGGTAGGCCATGACAAACCCTGGGATCTATCCTGTAACTACTTGTTGAAGAGTGCTTTGAAAACTATTGCTTTTTTCTTTGCTTTGTATATATGTTATACTATACAATAAAAAAGTTTTAAAACAAAACTACACAAATCCAATAGCACATTAAAATAATTAAATATATATATATATAATGGTGTAGGTTACTTATATATATAATAATATATATATATTATTATATATAATATATATATATAATATATATATATATTAATGGTGTATATATATATATTAATGGTATATATATATATATATAATGGCATATATATATATGCCCTTTCAAAGAAGGAGATTCTACAGCCTTCTACCATGCTCCATCTAAATTCCGTAAGCTGAATTTGAGCCCCTTTCTTCAGTCTGGCCTTCAGTGGAAATGCTGAATGTAATAATGCTATTAATTATCAAGACCCCTAAGATGTCTTAAAAGTAGATTATCCTAAATGCAAAGGGGAAGAACAGGTTAGTAGTTTTCATATGGTGTGTATGGAAATGTATCAGGGGGCATACTAAAACAAAGTATCATCAAAGAAAAGGTGTTTGCTTGGTTGTAGTTCTATCACTTCCAGGTCAATCCCAATACTACATGAGAGAGCATTAAAAGTAAAAAAAGAAGATGAAGGGGGATGGGTAGGAAGCAATGATCCCAGCCTTAAATTTTTGAAAACCATTTACCTAAATAAGCTCAAAAGGCCTTATGACCTTAGAATACTAATTGCTCATTCTTTGATCCTTGAACATAGAGAAACTACACTGATATTGCCCTGAGGTAGGAGCTCCTGGGCTAATCAGTACAAGCAAAATTAGAAAGAGGTTTCTCTGAGGACTTAAACAAACAAATGCCTGTGACTAACAGATAAATTTAATTCAATTCATGCTACATCCTGAACCAAAGAGCAAGTGGTAGTAGAACCTATTCTTTTGAAGCAGCAGCTCCCAAACAGGGTAATAATGTTCATTACCAACCAAAGCTATGTCTCCCCAGGGTTTCTCTACCAGTATACCTGACCTTTTATGCAGGGAGATGTCCTTGCTGTGCGTCATACTTGGATGATCTAAAGATGTGTCAGTACATTGTTGAGTAAAGTTAAATTCTGATCCCTCCCCCAACCTAAACATATTCTCTGGTCTTTCATTTTATCTTCTTCTTACTAATCTGTTCTCTCTCCTCCAATTCTACTTTATTCTCCCCTCCCACCCTATTACTCTTCCTCTTTATTATTTTAGTCAAGCACAGAATTTTTAAAGACTTACCTCACTATGCTTTCCTATAGCAATCACGACTTTCCACAGCCAAAACTAATTTTTATTTCAGAGAAGTCTCCTTCCCTCATGACATGTCAAAAAAACAACCACACACAAATGACTAGAAGTGTGTGACAGCTGAGAAAAGACTGGGAAGCACTACTACAAGCTAAAGAGAATGCTATCCTACTGGATTTTCAGCCTACTCCCACTAATCTTAATAACAATGATTTTATGGAGACAAATAAATTTAAATAAAAGCAAATTAAGAATTTTAATCTGATTACTTTTCTGTAGAATATTCCATTCTTCTGACAGTAGCTTTTTCTGAATTATATGGGCAGTGACCAGGCTTACCTCTTTTGAGGAATCTTTTTCTCTTAGGATTTTTATTTCCTGATCAATACTCTCAATCTCTTCCAAGCTGATACCAATCCACTTCTGAAGATGAAGGCGATAATATTCCCGAACACGCTCATCATCTGCTTCACCACTTTCCACAGAAGATTTCAGTGTAGATAATCTATGTTCCACCTCCTTCTTCTGCTTGTATCTGTTCCACAGAAATGCATTACCCATGAAAAATAAAGAGGCATTCCTTCAAACGAAGGCTGCAGAAAGATTTTACCTTTTCAAATGACAAAACAGAAAATATGCTCATTTTCATCTTGGCAGGAATATAGAGTCTATACCCCAGAATTTGTTACCAGGCAGTTCCCTCAGACTACCAGGCAAAGAAGGGACCAGCAGAGGTTGAGATACATTTTGAAGACAGAAAAATATAGAAGTAATCTGGTCTGGGCAATTCCTGCCGTTATCTTTAGGTATGGGAGTTGCCTTAGTTTATTACATCAATACTTATCAGGCTGGGTGATTTGTATCAACACGATTCTTCTGTTTGAGAGTTAGATTTTCAAGGAATCAAAGAATCTTATTGAGTACCTATTGGGATAGGCATTGTTCTCATTGCTGGAGACACAGCAGTGTATAAAACAAAGTCCTCGCTCTCATAAAGCTTTCATTCTAATGGGAGACAACAGACAAAAAGAAGCAGATGATTATTCAGGTGGTGATTAATGCTATAAAGAAGCAAAACACAAGGTAAGATGAATGAGCCTTGAGGACAGTTTGTTGACTGAAATGTCAGAAACATAAAGACATGTATTATCATGCCTCACTCCTATGCAGTAACTAGAATATACAAACTTGGAGAATTAAAGTCAAGAGAGCATGGGTTATGAGGTTGGGGCCTACTGTAAAGGGTCCTAGATTGTAAGCTCTTACAGCTGTCACAACTATCCTGGAGTTGTAACTGTTATTTCTAAATTAGAATATACTGAGCTGTTTGTATATAACATGGTCTTTCCCAAAAATTCAGGTATTTATGTGACACCTAAGACTCAGAGTTAGTGCTCTAAAGCTATGAAAGTAAGCATTATCCCATATAGCAACTGTTTAAAAAGTTGAAAAAGTAAACAGACATTGACTAGAGATATGAATGAAGCTGAACTGGGCAGGACTAAGGTAAATCAAAATACAGAGTAAAGGATGATGTAGTTCATATTTAAAACTTCAACTGTGTGAGACCAAAGTAAGAGATGTTTATTTGCTGCAAATTTTATATTTTGGGTAGCGTATCATCTAATTTGTTATAGTCAGTTTATTTGTACACCATAATTACATGGAATCTAGAATAGGGCGGGAGATTTTCTTGGTTTGTTCAGGTTAGTGTGATGCCCCAATACATCCCAGAGTAATGCGGGCAGAGAATAAGGAAGTATTTGCAAAGTTCCCTTAGGGGATTCAGGAGAAAGGAGTTGAAATATTAAACTTCACTATCTGGGAAAGTCTCACAAGCAGTGGGGACAACCAATTCAAAAGGCTGAGCCCTTGATCATGGGGTTCACCCCTATGAAACTTATTCCTGCAAAGGAAAAGCTAAGCCTACTTATAATTATGCCTAAGAGTCACCCCAGAGAACTTCTTTTGTTGCTCAGATGTGGCCTCTGTTTAAGCCAAGTCTGCAGGTGAATTCACTGCCCTCCCTGCTATGTGGGACATGACTCCCAGGGGTGTAAATCTCCCTGGTAAAATGAGACAGGACTCCCTAGGATGAGACAGGAATCAGCATCACGGAACAGAGAAAGTCTTCTTGACCAAAAAGGGGAAGAGAGAAATGAGACAAAATGAAGTTTCAGTGGCTGAGAGAGTTCAGAGTCAAGAGGTTATCCTTACGCATTACTATAGATATCCCTTTTAAGTTTATGGTATATTGGAGTGGCTAGAGGGAAGTATCTGAAACTGCTGAACTGCATCCTAGTAGTCTTGATTCTTGAAGACAAGTGTATAACTATATAGCTTTTACAATGTGACCGTGTAATTGTGAAAACCTTGTTTCTCATGCTCCCTTTATCCAGGGTATGGACAGATGAGTAAAAAAGATAAGGACAAAAAATAAATAAATGATGGGGGGTAATAAGGGGTTAAAAAATTGGGGTAGACTGACATACTAGTGGTAAATGAGAGGGAGGGGTAAGGGGTATGGGTTGTATTAGTCGTTTTTTAAATTTCTTTTTGTGGAGTAAATGCAAGTTTCTAGTTCCATTTGAAACCCTGGCTTTATTGATGATGAATGATGATGATGATGATGAATACATGATGATGAATGAATCATCCTGAGGATGAATACATGACTATGTGATGGTATTGTGAGTAACTGACTGTATACTTTGGATGGACTGTATGTATGTGAAGATATCTCAATAAAAATATTTTTTTAAAAAACAAGGTAAAGTGGATAAAGTGATGACATTTGAGTGAAGAATTAAAGGAAATAAAGAAGCACACTGTGCAGATATCTGGAAGACTTTTAAGAAGAAGGGGAAAAAAGGAAATACAAAGGTCCTGGGGTAGGAGAGTGCCTGGCCTGATGTGTTTGAGAAATAGCAAGGATGACAGAATGACAGTAAAGAAGTAAAGAAGAATGATAAGAAACGAGGTCAGAAGAGACAGCCAGGGCCACAAGTTGCAGGCCACAATACCCAAAATATCAAATACAATGGTATTTTGTGTCAGATGGGAAAGCCACTGGAGGCTTCTGAATAGATATTTTACATGAATAGAACAGAGTGACATAAAGAGACTTTCTAAAAAAAATAAGGGCCACTCTGGCTGTTGTGTAGACTTTGGGTGTTGGGAGGCAAGAGTGGAAGCAGGGAAAGCAATTAAGAGGCTATTGCCATAACCCAGGTGGAGATGGTAACTTGAAATAGGGAGGTAGTGATGGAGGTGGTGAGGTATGGATATACTAAAAATATAAAACAGAAGGTATCTGCTGATTATCAGTTGTAACAGTGCAAAGGAAAGAGAGGAGTCCAAGATTCTTGGCCTGAGCAACTGTCAGAATGGAGTTGCTATCTACTAAGATGGAGGAAGACTAGAAGAAAATCAGGCTTGCTGGGTGGTGGGAGTAGAAGGACTCACGAATCAAAGGTTCAATGATGAAAATTAACTCTAAGATGTCTGCTAGAACCCAGGATTGATGTCAAATTAGCTTAGTGAAGAAGTCAGGGTTTGAAATGGGACTAGAGAACATTACCCAGGAAGTACAGAGAAGAGGACAAAAAATTGAGTCCTGGATAAACTTTGACTTTACCTATGAGAAAATAGATTTCCAGGCTGACACCCTAACAGAAGGACCTATAGGACTCAGGTGTAGGGTTGTTGAAGTAAACAGTTCCTCAGATGCTTGGAACAAATGGGAAACTGTTTTATCAGCCCTGCTAAGGTGAGCCACTCCATTCCCAACTCAGTCTGCTAAATGTTTCTTATCCCCAGAGGCATTTCCAAAGCCAAAGAGACTATGCTGCTTACATAAGCTCATGAGGCTAATCATGAGCACCTACCTTCCAAAGGATCTTTTTGAAAGACTGTTCCCATCCCTTGTGCACAACAGTCCAGCCACTTCTCTGCAACATAAATTATTTTCTAATAGCTAAATACAAGTACTGTCTGAAGAAAATGTCTAGGCTTTGAAAAATTAAGCCATATAGATTCCCAAACTTCCTCAACATTCACTCTAGGACAGTGGTTCTTAACCAGTGGTACACATCAAAATCACCAAAAGAAGTTTCTCAAAATATCTATGCCTAGAATCCAACTTGAGAGACCTCCAGAATCAGATTCTCTGTAGCTATTCACCCACAGAGCTCTTAATATGAAATCCATGGATAGATTTCAGGGGGATGTTTTTGAAACCCTGAAATTCTAAAAAAACCTTTACATATATGCACTCTTTTGCTGGGGAGAGACTCCATAGTTTTTAATCAAGTTATCAAAGGGGCCCATGGAGTCAAAGAACCACTGCTCTGGAAATACCTTTTATTATAAAGACTTTTAGTCCCTTCTGCTCCTTTTAACCGACAAGTAAGCATTTTATATAACGTTACAAATGACTGTTACACCAACATCATGGGTAGCCTTCTGAATAAAACATACAAAAGTCAATGCCTTGCTCATGAATACTATTAAGAGATATTACTTGGTATCATTTAACCTCAGTCCCACTCCTACCTCTACCTTCTTTCCTGGATATATCTAAGTCATAGAAAAAAAAAACAAAACACTAGGGCTTTGGGATGTATATAACCAAAGTTAAATTCTGGGTTAGTCTAGTGCTCTTTCGAATAAAGTTCTTTCACTTTTCTTCACATTCTTAGCATGCATATAGTTTAACTGCACACTGGTCCTTCCTGTTTTCTTAATTTCTTGCCCCTACTGATTTTGCTTTGTCATCTTTGGGACTTCTAACTCCTCAAGTCTTTTAGGTCAGTGTTTTTATAAACCTTTTTGTCTTAGCAGAAGAAAAGAACCCTTTCTTGTAATGAAAGCTTATATGGTACCCTAATAAATAATAACCAGATAACTTCCTTCTCGGTTAAATCCAATGAAGGTTCCTCACACCCCCTACCCATACACTGGTAGAATCCCAGAACTCCAAGGAACATATTGAGAGTTGCTGTCATAAACCTTCATTACTGCTTTCTAATTCCATGTTGAGCTATTACATAGAAATACTCCCTATCACTCTAGATTTCCTACCCTATGACCCTTTGGAGTCTGGGTAACTTTCACAATTCCCTTTTCCTGTTCAGCAAGCTGCTGAAGAAAGTTAAAAAAAAATCACAACTTCGTGCCAAATAGGTCAACTATAAATCCATGTTATCAAACTTTGGCTGAGCAGTCACTCTTGCTCAGCCATCCTTTTGTTCATCTTTCGTGGACTCCCATCACCCTCACCAAATGACTAGTTAATATAGAATTCAATTTCCTTCTCCAGTTTAAAATTGCTGTAGCTTTGCCCTTCTTCCTTTACTCTTGTCTTTAAGGAGCTAATGCTGCTTTTACCAAGGGTAATCCATTCCACTTTTACTGTTAACTATCATGCCAGTTTCCACCCACAGTCTTCCAGTTATCACTCTACAATCATCCTCCCTGTGATTAGCAGCCATAATTCTTCACTCTAATGGTGTCTTTCCCGTATCCTAGAAACACCTTTCCTCAACCCATGTTTCTAATTTTCAATTTACCACTCTTCTGTTCTTATGCTATAGTGGAAACAGCATGAAAACTGGGAATTTAAAGACCTGAACTTAAATTGTAGACTGGGTACCTACTAATTTTCGGCAAGTAAATTCTCAGAGCCCATTTCCTTATCTTGAAAATGGAGAGAATAACTACTTTATGGAGTTTAACAACAGAGGATCGAATGAAATAATACACGTGAAAGTGTTTTGTATTTGTCAATACAATGCAAATATTGTTGGCTGATGAGGAGACTGGGGCCCTGAGGGTCTAGATATCTTAAGTGGCAGAGATTGGTCTGGTCATCCCAGGTCTGCCTGACTTAAAAGTCTGTAATTTTCTGCTGCACCAAATTGCTTACAAGTTTCTGATGTCCTCTCCCTCCAACTATCCATCCCAAAGACATGGACAAATACCTACAATGATTCAATTACTGGATTAGGCAACAAGGACACAATGATACAATTAGGATATGGAGGATATAATTAGTCAAGGTCTCTGACCTTGAGGAGTTCCAAGTCTAAAGACAAACAGTTATGCCATGATAAGTAACATGAACTGAGTAGTAGAGTATCTGGGAGGGAGGACAGGTAGGGAAAAGCTTCACAGAGAACATGACATTTGCTCTCTCTTTCCCAGGTACTTATATTTGTACCTTGTTGTTTTTCATACTTCCGATTCCTCCTTCCTTTCTCTTTTTTATTTCTTAAAATGGGCTGTCCCCAAGGTTATACTTGGCTTTTTCCCTCTCTACATAGTTTTCCTTGGTAAACTTATCCATATTCTCAAAGGAGAGGGGTCCAAAATTCTTAGCACTAGCTCCAAAACTGTCTCATAAGTTTTTAGTTGCATATTTCCATGACATGGCTCTCCAGCTGTCACTTTAGGACATAAATTCAGCAAATTCACAACTTGTATTATTACTTACCCAGCTCTCACTTGTTACTGCTCTATTTCTTTCAAAAGAATAGAAGCATAGTTAATCAGCTGGGCTCACTCTTATTCTTCAAAGATGGGAATGAAGGCAGAGAACGTAGGTGAAGAAACAGGTTTTGAAAGGGGAAGGACGTACATTTAGGTATTTCGTGTAGGACAGCCTCAGCAGGTTGTCATGAAGAGGGACTTACAGAAAGCAAATAAGGAGCTAAACAATCTGTTTTCAAATCATATAAATGCTTCTTGCAAAATACTTCTGTCAGATAAAACTTGCTTCACTTTTATCATTTCATCCTATCTGTAGTAGCACTATCATAACATGCTAATTCGTCTTACTGCCTCTGGTCCTCTTCCTTTTCAACACCCTAAATATACATACTACTCTTAGCTTCTGTCAAACCAGACTATTTTTCTCTCCCTATACATGTCTCAAACTACCCTGCTTTTGAGCTTTTGCTTGTTGTAGTTCCTCCTGACTAACAACAATAAATATTTCTTGAGCATCTTCTATATGTCAGGCCCTGTGCTAGGCACACCACAGTGAACAAGAGGAAAATGGCTCCTGCCCTCATGGAACACACATTATAATAGGGGAGAGCCAGAAAAATCAGAAAGACAGATAAATGAAATAACTGCAAATGAAATAAATGCCATGAAAGAAATAACCACGAGGCTAAGAGAGAGAATGACAGATATAAACCACTTAAGGAGACAGCGCGGGAAAGGCCTGTGGAATGCACTGAAGCTGAGACCTAAAGGATAAAAGAATTAGCTATGTGGAATGTGGGACATGACTCCCAGGGATGAGTCTAGCCCTGGTATCCTAGAACTGAGAATGCCTGATTGACAAAAGGGGGCAAAGAAATGTAACAAATTAAGGTTTCAGAGTCAAGAGGTTATTCTGGAGGTTTCTCTCATACAAGCTTCAGCCAGATATTACAAATTGTCACAGTATGCCAAGCCCAACCAACAGTATTCCTGAAAACCCTAAAGAAAACCCAGGGCTCTATCTAAGACTTATATATGAAAGTTTTACTTAAGTTTATTTTTCAGAAAATTAAAACCTCCCGACTGTTCCTATGCCAGATAAGCCATGACACTTAGATGTATCACTCACTCTTTAGCATAAAGAAAGTATTATCTCACCTGTCGGGCATGTTAAACAAACTTTCAAAGATCAAATTTGCTAGGCAAAAAAATGCAAATCAAAACAAGGTATCTTTTTTTGTTTACAAAACGGACTTTCTAAGTAATAACATTTCAGAGAGTGTAGTGGGACAGAATGCAACTTTGTTATTGTAGAAACTATGATTTTGATATATAGTGCTTCACAGAGCCTTAAAATATTCAAACCCTTCCACCCAGTCACAAGTTTTTCTAAAACTCTATCCTAAGGAAACAATGAGACGTAATTAAAGTTCTTTGTTCATCACATTACTTGGAATAGCAAAACACCATAAAGAGTTTCAGTATTTGACAATAATACATTAGTTTAAGTAACTATGGCACAACCATAGGATGGAATATTATGTTAACATTAAATACCACAGTTTCAAAAATTTTATTAAGACATGGGGAAATGCTCACAACACATAACATTAGGTTAGACAAATAGGATAGAAACCTCCATTTATAGTATTATTCCAAGTTTATTCACTAAAATAACTATATATCTGGAAGGAAATACATCAGAAAGGTTATTATGTCTGAGTCTAGGATTAAGGCTTGCTTTCAATCTCTTCATATATTTTTGTTTTCCAAATGTCTACAATGACTTACTTTTACACTCAGAAAAATCAGTAATTACTATTTCTAGCCATCCTTCATGGCCCATCTCAAATGCCAGCACATTCTGAAACTTTTTCCTCATCTCTACAATCAGATATAATTATGTCTTTATCTTTCTCTACACTGCTGTATCTATGACATTTATAGTCTTTTTTCCCATATATTATCATCTGGATACTAAACTCATGCCTTAAACCACCTGTTATATGTCGAAGGGCTACCTCCACTTTCTTACAGAGGATATGAGGCTGAATTTCATTCATATCAGTCTATCTCATATCCTCGAAAATCATCCGTTGTCATTCTCTATCCCCTAACCACAATTCATTGTTCCTCATAGCCCTTACCACCTAAAATTGCATTATTATTTACTAGTTTACTGTCTGTCTCTTCCACCATAATAAATGCTCCATGAGGGCATGGATTCTGTCTGGTTCTCCAGTGTCTGGTGCCTGGCACACAGGGAGGGCTCAATAAATATTTGTGGAATAAATGAATCAAATTTATAGCTCTCTAGATGAGGCCTCTCCTCTGAGCTTCCTGTTACCAGTCTGCTCTACTTGAATGTCTCCTAGTCACCCTCAAGTTAATATGTCTCAATACTGAATTCATTCTCACCCCCATCCTCTGATCTGCCCTCTCATCTCCTCTATTTCCCATCTCAGTAAATGAACAGCCAACGACCTAAGTCAGAAACATTGGGCATACTCCTTGCTCCTTCCTTCGACCCCACATCCCACAACCAACCGATCACAGGTTTTCTGCAGATTCAATCTCCCTAAATAAATATATCTTCCCCATGCTATTGCCATTGCCCTAGTTGAGCCTTCATCACCTCTGTGAAAGGGGTCTAATCTTCCTCCTCACCACGTTTCCTAATTGTTGCCAGAGTGTGCTAGCTAAAAGGCAAATATGACCACGCTACTCTTTAAAAAACCCTTCAGTGTACTCCATCATCAACCAAAGCCCAAGTTATTTAACATGGCTTAATAATAATAATAACTAACATTTATAGACTTACTCTGTGCCAGACACTGTGCTAAGTGTTTCTTGTGCTTTTATCTCATTTACTTTTAACCCTATAAGACAGGCACCATTCTTATTTAGATTTCACAAATCAGGAAACCTGAGGTTCAGATAGATTAAATAACTTACCCAAAGTTAATCAAGCTGGGACTCAAACCCAGGTCCCTGACTCCACCACACATCTCTTAGCCACAAAGATATAATAAGAGGTGACTTTGAGTGCCCACTATAGATGAGGAACTGTACTAAGTGCTTTATATGTGTTTCTCTTTTAATCTTCATAACTACTTCATGAGGAATGGCCTATTATTATCCCAATTTGTAGATGGGAATATTGAGGCAAAGAGAAATTAAGTAACTTACCCCAAACCACAGTGATTAAATGGTGGAGCTGGAATTTAACCCCTTCTCAGGCTCTCAGCAATAAGGTTATACTCCTTCACTTACATCACAAACTCTCCTTGGTCCAGACCCTACAATGTTCTTCAGCATCACCCCTTCCCCCATATTCTAGCATCACCTACCTGCTTATAGTTGCTGTTTCTCTCACACACATCCCACCCCAAGTACTGTGCTCTTTAACATCCCTGTGATTTTATGAATGCCATTGCCTCTACTGGCTAATGCCTTCCTCTCCTCATCCTCTGGATAATACTACTATTCATCCTTTAAAAACTCAGCACAGGAGCCACCTCTTCCAGGGACCCCTCTCCCTTTTCTCACCATCTGCTTTCATAGTATTTTGTGCATCTATCACATTACTTTATACCATTTTCTATGCTTGTTTTCCTTACCAGTCTACATGCTCCTCCAAGGCACAGGCCACCGTACTCAAACTAACACTTATACTCACACGCTTATATTCAAATATCTGTACAGTTTGTATCCCTAGTGCCTGGTACAGTTCTTACACACTGTAAACAATAAATGTTTTAAAACTAAAGAGACTAAGTAACTTGTTCAAGGACACAAAATAAAGCTGTGGCAGGACTAAGATCAATTCAGGACACTACACACCTGTTCCAGTGCTCTATTAGACCAGAGGGTCTCAATCAACAGATGATAAATGGATTACAGCTGCAAGTTATTGTGCTCTTCAGTGATAGTAACCCCACTGTACCATGTGAAAATTATCATACTGTGGCGTGGAAAAGGTTGGGATACACTTGGCTAAACTACGTTGCTGCTGTGTTAGCAATCATACGGTAGTAGGGATCCGACAGCTATGTATGATGCCCTCAACAAAAGCAGAGGCTTCTTGAAAAAGTTAGGAAAGTTTGCTCGCACCAAGACCTAGACTCAGAAAGAACCAAGAGAGTGGCATACACCATTCTGTTTCCCGAAAAGACCTGCACACCCTCCCTCAATGGCACTGCCATGGGGCAGCCCTGGAATTATATTTACTGACCTACCTCTGTATCTTAGCCTGTCTTTGAGATGCCATAGCAACAAGGTTAGGATAGGCCATGGAGGAGCTTGCATGGTTATTTTCAGCAGTATCGTTCTTGATTTGGGGCAGCTCAAATTCTGCCACATGATAGTAATGACACTGAGTTAAGTAGTTTAGAAAGTGTTCTCGAGCCTGCTGCAAATGATCTAGACGCTTGGCGGTGTTGACTTGTTTCATGGTGAGAGCTCCTTGAAATGCTGGCACCATCAGGTACTTCAGGTCGGTGGAAGCAATCTCTTCAAGGTCTTCATTTCGGCTGGAAAGCGCAAAGAGGAGGCCGTGAAGCCTAAGTGGGCATTCAAACTATGACTTTTGCTTCCTGGGTGAAGGGAGGGCTGGGGTAGGAATGGGGGAAAGGGATGAGGCAAAGAGAACAACAGTCTGTTTCTCTGTTAAAGAAAGTGGCTGACACTCACACCCAATGCCCACAGTCAGCCCGACACTAGGGAGCAGAGTCGAAGGATATTAACCATCCTGGAAGAGAGGTGGAAAATGTAAACAATGTACCAAAAACCGGAATGAGAGAGAAGGATGAAAGGTGCCTAGTCTCAAAGGCCTCCTCCACCAAGGCTCAATGGCTCCTTGGTAACCATTGTTACCTTCGTTCTCAGCTGTTACTACCCTCTTCCCCCATACCTGAACAAGTCCAGCTGCGATATCATTTCGGCAGCCTTCTCAAGGAGATTCAGACCCTTGAACACCTTATCCTGTACTATCCGGGAACCAGTGGGTTCAGTAGTTACTTCCACTTCCTCCAGAAGCTGCTTGCTGGTTTCGAATAGCTCTGGGAGCCGCGGCAGCAGTAACTCATCCTCTGCTGCTGCCATCTTGGGGAAGGGAGGAACCCGGAAAACCTCACTTCCGGCGTCAAAGGCAACCTTGGAAAAGGAGAACACGGAGAGACGGAACGAAACCGGAAGGGGTGTCGCATTGGTCCAGTCGCCTCATTGATACCAAAGCGTCCAAGGACTTCCGGAAGCAGCTGATTGCCGACCCTGGCAACCGTTTCCATAAACTCACCTTACCAGGCAGCCTTTCACAAGTCGCAGGCATTTGTAAAACACAAACAAGTAAAACCCTAGGCGCTGTTTTTTGATGTGTTCCTCTTCGCTGGCTGTGGGCTTGGAAGTCCGGTGGGATCTGAGGTCTGCCTGTGGCAAGGTTGAAAAAGGAGCGAGCGAGCGCTTTAGGAGCCCACCAGGCACTCGCCTTACCTGTCCAGACCGTCCGCAGTTTGGAGAAGTCCCGCTAGCCAGGGACTCAGTCTCCGGGTGAGCGGGTTAGTGGAAGTAGCGCCCCATTAAGGCGTTCGTCTACCCAGCAGACGTAGCTCGGGGTTCCTCACAGCCAATCCCCGCCCGCCCTCTTCCCCTGCTCACCACCTAACTTCGCCGCACACACGCTCCTACGTCTTTTCAAGCTAGTGCCCCGTGGAGCCTCTCTCCTTGGTCCAAATAATTTGGTAACCTGCATCTCCGGACACCCCCAGCAGGCCACCTGGTGTCCAAGTCAAATGGTATGTTCTCTGTTAAACCTTCCTTGACCACTATCCCCGCCCCAGCCCCCACCACTGCCAAGTTCGGATTTCCTCTGCATGCCTGTCAAAACACCTACTACACAGTATTAGAGCTGGTGATTTGCAAATTTGTCTCCCTTACCAGAATGAACTTTATTCCTCTTTGTATCCGTTAGCTAACCCAATGCCTGATACTTACTAAGTGCTCCACTGCATTATATAATTAGAGAAATAATCAGTTTGGAAAGCAAACAAATTATGCAGAACTGCGCTGTTCAGTACAGCTATTGAGCACTTGAATGTGACTATTTTGAATTGAGATGTGCTGTTAGTGTAAAATACACAAGGGATTTAAAAGTTTTATGAAAAAAAGAATGCAAACTATCTCTAATTTTTATATTGACCACATTGAAATAAGTTTCAGATATACTAAGTTATTATTGAAATTGAATTCACCTGCTTTTTTACTTTTTAATGTATCTACTAGAAAATCTAAAATTTCCTATATAATGCACATTTGTGGTTCATACTGGACAGCACTGGTGTACAATAAAATTCCCAGGTCTTTGAAAGAGAAATCATCACTGCTTTAAAGAAATCAACATAAATATATACCAAGAGTTGTCCTAGGAGATTTAAGTTAAGTGGAAGGCACGTGGCCTGACCCCCAAAACAAACTTGTATTTATTTTAAGATAAATACCGTTGAGAAGAAAAAATCCATATAAGAAACAACCAAAGGCAATGGAGGACAGCTTATAATTAGGTTATATACTGTTGTACTCTACCAGCTATAGGAAGTCAAGGAAAGAAGAAGTCATTCTATGTTGGTAGTAGTATGGGAGGTTTCTTAGACATGGCATGCTGTCAATTCAAGACTGGAAGAGAACCTCAAAAATTAGAGGCAAAAACGGAGACCTGTTTGTGATAGATTTGTCCAACCAGTTTGTGATTAAGCCAGTGTCTTCTGAGTTCAATTGTTTCTATTTCACCAATTTTGGATTGAGTACAATTTTAAAAGGTAGAAAAGGCTTTTATGTGGGACCAAATGAAGCCCCCAGCTAGGAGAGTTCTTTTCAAGCAGAAGAAGGAGAGTGGGGCATAAGTTTAGGTTGAAAAAGCATCGGTACAGGTAGTTCTAATAGATCTCCCCTTGCAACCTTTCCCCTAGAAGCTAAGGAGGAAGTGAGGGTCCTGCAAATTAACTATTTGATTTGTCTGGCAGCTCTACTGACCCTAGTAAACTGAACTTTCTGGTGGTCCATGGCCAGGAATATGAAGAAGAATGATAGGATTTAGGGAGGATACCTGGAAGCTGAATAATTATGAGATTAAAGAAATTTGTTCCTTGCTGTGCCAGTTTGAAACTGTCATGTACCCTAGAAAAAGCCATGCATTTTTTTTTGCATTTACTACCCACAAGGCAGATTTTTTCTTTTTCTCTTTTTTTAATACAAAAAACCCAAATAAATGCAAACATTCCTATTTTGATCATTCCGTTCTACATATATAACCAGTAATTCACAATTATCATCACATAGTTGCATGCTCATCATCATGATCATTTCTTAGAACATTTGCATCAATTCAGAAAAAAATGAAAAGACAACAGAAAAAGAAATAAAACGAAAACAGAAAAAAAAATTATCATACCATACCCCTTACCCCTCCTTTTCACTGATCGCTAGCATTTCAAACTAAATTTATTTTGACATTTGTTCCCTCTACTATTTATTTTTATTCCATATGTCCTACTTGTTTGTTGACAAGGTAGATAAAAGGAGCATCAGACACAAGGTTTTCACAAAGCCATGCATTTTAATCCTCATTCAGTATTGCTGGGTGGGATCTTTTTTATTGTTTCCATGCAGATGTGACCCACCCAATTGTGGGTGGTAACACTTGATTAGATGGTTTCCATGGAGATGTTTCTCCACCCATTCAAGGTGGGGTTGCTTACTGGAGCCCTTTAAGAGGGAATCATTTTGGAAACAGCTCAAGTGCAAACAATACCCACACACCAGAGACCTTTGGAGATAAAGGAAAATGCTCCCAGGGAAAGCCATTGAAGAAACTGAGAGAGAGCTAGCAGACGGGTTGTGGACAGCATCAGTTTTTCCTGAGTGAAGGTAACCTCTGGTTGGAGCCTTAATTTGGACATTTTCATGGCCTTAGAACTGTAAGCTTGTAACTTAGTAAATTCCCTTTTAAAAAGCCATCCCAATTATGGTATATTGCATTCCAGCAGCTTAACAAACTAAAACATTTTGCTTGGAATTAGACATATCCAAGCATTTGCTTGGAATTAGACATATCTTTCCTATCACCTAGAGGAAAAAAGTAAGGCAAATTTGAGTTTGGTTCTGAACTTTGTAAGCCATTTTCTATGGCTTTAAAACTGACAATCTATGGGAGTAGTCAATTACTTTCAGAGTACATATTACATACTAGGATTGTTGTTTTAAGTACTATACTGCATCTTATTTTGAGATAATACCATGTTATAGTTTGCTAGCTGCTGGAATGCAATATACCAGAAACAGAATTGGCTTTTAAAAAGGGAAGTTTAAAAAGTTGCTAGTTTACAGTTCTTAAGGCCGAGAAAATGTCCCAATTAAAACAAGTCTATAGAAATGTCCAATCAAAGGCATCCAGGGAAAGATACCTTGGTTCAAGAAGGCCGATGAAGTTCAGGGTTTCTTCTCAAGTGAGAAGGTACATGGTGAATACAGTCAGGGTTTCTCTCTCATTTGGAAAGGCACATGGCGAACATGGCATCATCTGCTAGCTTTCTCTCCTGGCTTCCTGTTTCATGAAGCTCCCTGGGAGGCATTTTCCTTCTTCATCTCCAAAGGTTGCTGGCTGGTAGACTCTCTGCTTCTTGTGGCTATGTCATTCTTTGCTCTCTCAGAATCTCTCACATTCTCCAAAATGTTTCCTCTTTCATAGGATTCCAGTAAAAGTAATCAAGACCCACCCAAATGAGTGGAGACACGCCTCCACTTAATCCAGTTTAACAACCACTCTTGATTAGACCACATCTCCAGGGAGATGATCTAATTACAGTTTCAAACATACAATACTGAATGAATAGGGATTAAAAGAAACGGCTGCCTTTACAAAAAGGGATTAGGATTAAAACATGGCTTTTCTAGGGTACATACATCATTTCAAACCAGCACATACCAAGATTAAAAAAAAAACTGGTTAGAAAAAAGTGATATGTAAAACTAGCCGCTTACTGTGTTTCTGTGTGTAAACAAATACTTTATCTCATTAAACTTCTGTTGTACATAGGAGACTTTTAAAAATCCTTGTTTGGGGGAACAAGAAGGGCCCTAAGAAATCATTAAAATACAATAATACTTAAACTTTTTAGTAGCAGAATTCTTTTCTCGAAACCAAAGTTTAGGCAGGACTATAACTTCTAAAGGGGATAAAAGTAGAGCTGCTATGTTTGAAGTGTACGCAGAATCCTGCGACCTCAGCCCCCGTCTGTCCTCTCCCCAACCTGCTCAGTAGCACCTGGGGCCCCTCTGAGAAACGTGAGGGCTCTAAGTAACAGAGTATAAATGGCGCTGATCTAGCACAACCCATCATTCTGCAAATGAGGGAACCTGAGAAGTTAGACAGCACAGACATCTAGGATTAGACAGCTGAGGTTACACAGATAAGGAGATTCACTGGGAAACTGTATAGAGGTGAGTTGGAATGGGAGAGAAATAGTCCAGGAAAATAGTAGAAAGCATTTTAAGTAATCTATGCATACCTCCCTGATAGAGATGATGGATGATGGATGTCCATTTGTTATGTTTAAATCTTAACACCAATTTCTTATCTTCGCTAAAAATAAATGTGTGATTCATCAAAGAACTGTTAAAGTAGATCTTAGACATTTTCCTGCTGAACTGATGTGCTTGGCACTTTAGATCTTCTTTGGCCTGTGTTAGAGGATCCACTAATGTTTGTTTTGAGTGGGCTATAATCTACTGATATTCATACCTGTAACTGCTGTCAAAGCACTAGGTGAGATCCAATAGTGTATAGTGGAAAGCCAAAAATTATTTTTTGAATGATTACTTAATTCCTGGGGTTCAAACTACCTTCACCAAGTATTTTTGGTATATGAATTTGCCTGAAACTTCATTAAGACATGAAAGGAAAACTCTAATGCAATGATGATTGCATTCAGTGAGATTTCAATTCCTACTTCTATATCCAACTTTGAGGAATATGATAAAGCACTGCAACATACTGCTTGGTGCCCTTACATCTGCTACTAAATAGCTGTGTGATCTTCAAGAAGTCCCTTCCTTCCCTCTTTCCTGTGCCAGGCACAGGGAATTCTACTAAGAACAAGATGCAGAATTTGAGCCCTTAAAGGACCTATAGTTCAACACAAGAGACAGGTAAACAAATAATCAAATTGCAATTCGATAAGTATTATAATGAAGGTTTGTGCAAGGTGTTAGAAGAATGGAGGAAATAACTTTGGTACTGAGGGACATTCTGTTAAAAGTCAAACTCCAAAATGTGAGTGAGAAGGTCTTTTCTTACTTGCCTCCTGACATCCTTTTCATTCTGTTTATGTATGAATCCTAAGCTCCACCTTTAGGGAACCCTCCTATGTTCTCCAAACGTATCAGGTTCTCTTAGGCCTTCATGCATTTACATAGATCATAACTTCTGCCTGGGATGCCCTTTTGTCCCTTGTCTGCCTGGAAAATTTCTGTTCATTACTCATGAACAAGGATCACTTCCTCCGTAGCTCTTATAGCTCTTATAGCTCTTATGACACTTATTTCATCTCTCTTTTGACAATGTTAAATTTTACTAAGCCCTTTAATTCTGGAAAACAGTGAAGGTTAAGAAATCTCCCCCATCCTTCATATTCTGGAAATTGGTTTACTGTAAAGAACCACCTTTCCCCATATGATTTAGATAAGACTCAAGGATGCACTCCCCACCCCACCCCCAACCCAGGTTTACCTATGACAAGGTCAGACACAGATCCAAGTTCCCATTTGCCTCATAAATGATTAGCCAATCTCCTTGTCCCCACCGATCAATGGGAACAAAATGCTTTTCAACCAAACTTTGGTTAAGCTTCTCTCTTACGTTCAGATCCCTGAACTTTAAGGGTGCCTCCCATAAAATAGGCTGCTTTAGTATAATATTCTCAGATCTACTGTCTGACTGTGCCAACCTTTCACCCCACTTCCCTACACCTGGTTCTTTCCTGTCTATAAAAGAAAAACCCCTTTTGCCTAACTCTAGAGATGCTTGCAGACCTTATGGTCACAGTGTTCTGTCTATTCTGATAGCCCCCTCCCTCTACTGCAATAGTTCCTTCCCCCCTTACAATAATCCTTTTGAATAAAGTCTGTCCTTACCAAGTTCAGATTTGTTTTTATTTGACGCTATGACAATACTATACTATGGTTATCTGTATCCACACCTGTCTTTTTTAAAATTTTGATTAATTTCTTTAATCCAATTGCTAGGAGTGGTGAACAGTGATAGATAAGGGCATTCCTGAAATTTATATTCCCTGAACTACTTACAGCTTGGCAAGATGAGGTAAACCTTGGAAAGAGTAGGCAGGAGTTGACATATATAATCAGGTTGCCTGCTAAGATTAGATAAGATTGCCTGAATCTCCAATTCCACAGTGAAGTCCAAATCCTTCACATTTTTTCTGCCAACTTTGGGAGCTTATACTTTGATAGGCTTCTTTGCTTTCTGGCTCTTTGTTTATTTTTATTATTTTAAATACAAGCTTATTGAGATATATTCACACACACCATACAAACCATACCCAAAGTATACAATCTCAGGTTCATAGTATCCTCACATAGCTGTGCATACGTCCCCATGATCAATTTTAGAACATTTTCATTACTCCAGAAAAGAAATAGAAGTGAAAAAAGATAACCAAATCCTCCTATACCCCTTATCCATCCCCCCTTTACTGCCCCATTATTGACCAATGGTATTACTGTAGTACATTTGTTACTTTTAATGAAAACATATTAAAATATTACTGTTAACTATAGTCCATAGTTTCCATAGGTACTATTTTTTCCATATACAACTCTATTAACTCTTTGTAATAGTGGTATACATTTGTTCTGGTTTATGAAAGAACTATATTTGTGCAATTAATCACAGACATTGTCTACCATAAGATTCCTGTGTTATACACATTCCCATGTTTTAACCTCAAACTTTCCTTCTGTTGACATACAAGACTCTAAACTTCCCCTTTCCACTGCACTCACACACCATTCAGTACTGTTAATCATTCTCACAATAACATACTACTATCACCTTTACCCATTTCCAAACATTTAAGTTTAACCTAGTTACATACCTGCCCTTCACTAGACTGAGAGCTCCTTGACCCAGGGAGAATGTCTATTCATCTTTGTTTACCACAGAGCAGCACCTCAAATCTGTTAGGTAAGGACTGGATGGTGAATGAATACGATTGCATAAGCATAATGCTTAACCTCTGTGTTCTGGTTTGCTAGGTGCCGGAATGCAACACACCAGAGACGGACTGGCTTTTAATAAAAGGGGATTTATTTTGTTGGTTCTTCAGAGGAAAGGCAGCTAACTTTCCACTGAGGTTCTTTCTTACGTGGAAGGCACAAGATGGTCTCTGCTGGTCTTCTCTCCAGGCCCCTGGGTTCTGACAACTTTCCCCAGGGTTACTTCTTTCTGCATTTCCAAAGGCCTGGGCTGAGCTGCAAGTGCTGAGATGAGGAATGCCGAGCTGCTAGGCTGTGCTACATTGCGTTCTCTCATTTAAGCACCAGCCAATTAAGTCAAACGTCACTCATTGCAGCAGACACGCCTCCTAGCCGACTGCAGATGTAATTAGCAATAGATGAGATTCACGTACCATTGGTTTGTGTCTGCAGCAACAGAAATAGGTATGCTCACCTGGCCAAGTTGACAACTGAATCTAACTAACACACTCTGAGTGCTCACTTCCTACCATGTGACTATGCTAAGTACATTACGTGCATCTTCTCAACTAATCCTCACAACCTCCATAGGAAAAAATTGGTAGTTATGCCTGTTTTAGAGGTGAGTAAACTTTTTCTTCAGTGATGTTAACTTGCCTAATATTGTTACCTTAAGCTGAGAATTAAGCCCAACTCCATTGAATCCAGACCTGATTCCAGAGTCCATGCTCTTAACCTCTATACTATTCTACAGAAGGAGTTCTGGGATTACAGACCTAGTGACAGTCAGAAGAGGAAATGAACAGGAATAGATTTGGGCTAGGAAACAAAAGGGAGTAAAATTGACTCAGTAGGCCAGCCCATATTATGGTGGGTGCATAGTCAGCCAAGAGTGTAGACTGGAGGTACTATAAGCAAGAGGGAGGCATTTAGTTCGATTCAGTATTTGTGGAGGCCCTATTATCTGCCAGACAATGGGCTAGCTACTGGGCTATAAATATGCATAGTCTTTGACCCTGAGTTCTAACAGCCCTGCAAAGGAGACAAATCATTTCAAGATATTGTGGTGATATCTTGAATGGTGATAACAGGTGCAAGGAACTTGAAATATTTCAGTATTATTGGAGCTTACAGTTGGAGGCAACAATAGGTAGGTGATTCATTCATTCAAGATATATTTACTGACTGCCTGCCAAGTGCAAGACACTGTTCCAGGCATTGCAGTGAATGAGACAGACTAATCCCTGGCCTCTTGGATCTTTAAAGGCAAGGAGGGGCTACTGTATGCCCACCCCCATTTGTATAGCACTTATTTCCAAAGAAATTAGATGAGCAATGAATGTCTCAACTGTTCCCCACAATACCTCTGAGAGAGATTATAGTAGATACGCTGGTCTAGCCTTTCCCAAAGGGTAGAGGCATTCTAGTGATTTGAGAGATGATGGGTACATAGAGGAGCATTTTTTAAATTTAAATAGGTCTAACTAAGTAAACCTCTAATGGTTTTCTTGCATCCAACAGAAAGCTTCACCCAGCTGTTTCCTGGGTGACACCACTCTTCCCCCACCTGTTGCCATGGAGATGAGCTGCTTCATTTTTCCAACCGCCCTGCCCCCACCCCAAGGTGAGTCTCAGTGAGCCCCTTCCCCATCTCCAGAAAAAGAATGCCTAGCTCCCTTCCAAGTCTCATGGCTGTCACCATAGAAAGAGACTGCCTTGCCCTCCCTCCCCTAGTCACTTCTTTGGTGACCCTCAGCCACACCCGCAGGATATCACCAAGATCAATCTCTTCTAGAGGTCTAGGAACTCAGGTAGGGCTGGAAGGCCAGGGTGACTCCCCACTATGTTTGCAGTGAGTTTCTGTCCCTTCCAATGCTGAAGGCCTGGCAGCTCCTCTCTCAACAAAGGAGATAAAAAAAAAAAACAAAACTACAGTTTATAGAGCACTAATTATGTACCAGGCTCTGGTTAGGTACTTTATATAGTGTGCTAGTTTGAATCAATTGTGTACCCCAGAAAAGCTATGTCCTTTAATCCTCATTCAATATTGCTGAGTGGGACCTTTCTAATAGTTTTCATGGAGATGGACCCACCCAATTATGGGTGGTAACTTTTCATTAGATGGTTTCCATGGAGATGTGTCTCAACCCATTCAAGGTGGAGTTGCTTATAGGACCCCTTTAAGAGGGAACAATCTTGGAAAAAGCTACAGAGCCCACTGCAGCCAGAGACCTTTGAAGATGAAGAAGGAAAACACCCCCGGGGAAGCTTCATGAAACAAGAAGCCTGGAGAGAAAGCTTGCACAAGTTGCCATATTCACCATATGCCTTTCCAGTTGAGAGAGAAACCCTGAAAGTCATCTGCCTTCTTGAACCAAGGTATCTTTCCCTGGATGCCTTAGATTGGACATTTCTATAACATTCCTTTAATTCGGACATTTTCACAGCCTTAGAGCTGTAAATTTGCAACTTATTAAATACCCCTTTGTAAAAGCTGTTCCGTTTCTGGTATATCGCATTCCAGCAACTTTCAAACTAGAACACATAGTAAAACTCATAATCGGCCATTTTACAGAGTTGATGGAAGAGAGACTTGCAAAGGTGAAGGCACTTGACCTCGTTCTACCCCCACCCTCAGCTTCATATCACCTTCACTGAAAATGGAAACCAAGAGGATTTTATTTCTACCCATTATCCTTTGTTGTATGACCTGAGACAAGTAGCCTCATTTTCTCCAACTATAGAATAAGAGTATCAGACTGAGTCATCCTGAATATCTCCTTGTTAATGCCAGATTATAAACAGTTCTGATCTTCTCAGTGAGGAACAGATTATAAATTACAAATGCTAGTAAATCCCATAAGGTTTTTTTTTTTTTTAACCAACCAAGTATTTGTGATCTAACACCCTAAGTTTATTGTTTAAAATAACTCATCATTTCTTCTAGGGTGTTTTGTTTTCTTTTTAAATTTTTATTTTGAAATAATTCACAGGAAGTTGCAGGGAAGTCTGGGGCACCATTCATCCCACCTGCGTCAATGTTGGTATCTTGCATAACTACAGCACAATGACAAAACTAATTAATTCGCACTGGTACACTCTGCACAGCTTATTCGGATTTCACCAGTTTTGCCTGCACTCATTTGTATAGTTCTATGCAATTTTATCACAAGTGGAGAATCATGTACTCACCACCACAGTACAAGACACAAAACTGTTCAACTGTTCAACTGCCACAAAGATTCCTTGTGCTGTCCTTTTTTTTTACATAATTGTATTGTGATATCTTCACACAATACAATCCATCCAAAGTATAAAATCAATAGTTCACAATATCATCACATAGTTGTGTATTCATCACCATGAACATTTTTAGAATATTTGTATTACTCCAGAAAAAGAAATTACGAGAAAAACCCTATACATCTCATACCCCTTACCCCTCCTTCTTATTGACTGTATTGCAGTCTACCCAATTTTAAAACTTATAATAGAGGTTGGTTAGCTAAGAAAGTGTAGTACTGACAGATATAAAATTAGTAGAATACAACAAAATGTGTTGTCCTTTTATAACCACTCCCACCCACCTCCCTCCCCTCATCCCTCAACCCTGGCACCACAAATCTTCATCTCTGTAATTTTCACTGAGCAAGTTTTTAATGTTGATAAAGTCCAATTTTATCACTTTTTCCTTTTATGGTTTGTCCGTTTGGTGTCAAGACTAAGAAGTCTGCCTACCCCCAGAGATTTTCTACTATTTTGTCTTCTAAAAGTTTTATAATTTTACATTTAAGTCCATGATTTTCAGTTCATTTTCATATTAAGTGTGAGGTTTAAGTTGAGGTTCATTTTTTGGCTTATGCTTATCTAATTGCTCTAACACCATTTGTTGGAAAGACTATCCTTCCACTGAATTGCTTTTGCACCTTTTTCAAAAGTCAATTGGGTGGAGTTATACAGAGAAGATAGGATTTAACAAATGAATATGAAGTAAAAACCCAAAATTGTGGAATTGTAACCCATGTCAAACACTGCAATATGTTCTACAACTAATTGTGGTGCTGTGCTTTATAATATATTGCTTTTGTGTGTATATGTTATTATTCGCAAAAACGGAGGAAAAAAAGTCAATTGTGATGGTAAAAAAAAATATTTAAGCCTTCTAGCCTCCTATATTCTGGAGCAGCTAGAAGGAAAAAAATCTGAGGTTCATATGGTAGGCCCATGACAAACTCTGGGATCTGTCCTCTAACTACTTGTTGAAGAGTGCTTTGAAAACTATTGCTTTTTTATTTCTTTGCTTTGTATATATGTTATACAATACAATAAAAAAAGTTAAAAAAATAAAAATAAAAGTAAAAGTCAATTAGGCAGATTTGTGGCGCTTATTTCTAGGTTCTCTATTATTTTGTTCCACTGGTTTATGTGTGTCTTAGGTTTATGAGAGCCACTGTCACAAATACCAAAACTGGTTTGGTTTAAACAACAAGTATTTATTGGCTCACAGTTTCAGAGGCCAGAAGTCCAAATCAAGGTGTTGGCCAGACCATGCTTTCTCTCAAGGTCAGTAGTATTCTGGGGCCAGCTGCCTCCCGTTACACAGTGTTGTCCTATCCTTTCTCAATTCTGTGACTTCCAGGTCCTCTTTATAAGGCCTCTAGTGATTCAGATTAAAGCCCACCCTCATTCAACTGAATCACACCTTAACTAAAATAGCATCTTTAAGAGGGCCTACTCACAATGAGTTCACACCCGCAGGAATGAGGATTAAGATTAAGAGCGTGTTTTTTCTAGGGTACATAATTCATTATACCATAATGTCTATGACAAAGCACAGGCTTTTGAGCCAGAATGCTTAGTGCCACTTGCTAGCATGAGTGACCCTGAACAAGTGACATAACCTCTCTGTGCTTCAGTTTTCTCCTGTGAAAAATGGTGACCATAGTACATTGTATGCTGTGTAGTATCTGGAACAGTGCCAGGCACAAACATAGCGGTAGTTCAATAAATGTTAACTATTGTCACTGTTTTGTTTTCGTTATATTTTTACTGCAGATCTATATGGTAAATAATAGTTTTCCTTTTATGGTAGTGGCTTTTTTTTAATAAACAACCAAAATGGTAAATAAATACATAGGAAAATATTAAGCAAACATCATTATATATATGGTATATACATATATGTGGTCAAAATCATGAAGGGATATTTGGATAATAGACGTTTGAGAAACATTGCGTGGGCCTAGAAATTGATTTGTAAACAAAAGTCTATCTACAATGACAATTAATAAACCCCATTAAGGAAAGATTTTAAAAAGTGTTGATGTATTGGAATTGCTTAATTACAAAGTATTTAAACATTTTAAAAAATTTTATGTTATGTGGATTTCACCTCAATGAAGTATTTAAGAAAAAGTAATACCTGTTTATGCTTAAAAAAAGAAAAAAAAACCTGCTACATGACAAATAATGAAAAACCAAAGTTTTCTACCCTATCACCACCCTCTCCCTACTCCCTTTCTCTAGAAACAATACTTCTCTTAAAGCAAAACTGTGCTGGTTTGATAGGATGTATGTACCCTAGAAAAGCCATGTTTTAATCCTAATCCTATTTTGTAAAGGCAGTCATTTCTTCTAATCCCTATTCAGTACTGTATGTTTGAAACTGTAATTAGATCATTCCCCTAGAGATGTGATTTAATCAAGAGTGGTTGTTAAACTGGATTAGGTGGAGGTGTGTCTCCACCCATTTGGTTGGGTTTTGATTAGTTTATTGGAATCCTATAAAAGAGGAAACATTTGGAGAAACCTAGAGATTTGGAGAGAGCAGAACGACATAGCCATGAGAAAATGCCTCCTAGGGAGCTTCATGAAGGGAAACCAGGAGAGAAAGCTAGCAGATGATTCTGTGTTCTCCACATGCTCTTCCAGATGAGAGAGAAACCCTGACCCTGTTTGCCATGTGCCTTCTCACTTGAGAGAGAGACACTAAACTTCAGTGGCCTTCTGAACCAAGGTATCTTTCCATGGATGCCTTTGATTGGACACTTCTATAGACTTGCTTTAATTGGGACATTATCTTGGCCTTAGAACTATAAACCAGCAACTGATTAAATTCCCCTTTTAAAAAGCCATTCCATTTCTGGTATATTGCATTCCAGCAGCTAGCAACCTAGAACAAATACCTTCAAGCATTTAGAGTTTTATACTTTCCATATTGTTTGGAATTATGCTTGTATTATTATATGCTTGTATCTCGTAGCAGATCCTGTTGGTTGCTTCTCTGACAACTATTCACCCCTCTTCCTCTTCACAGAATCCTGATTTGTTTTGCAAAATCTACCTCATTTTGATGTTATCTTGTCTGGATGTAATGTCAAAAACTGGTGCAGTCAACCTGGGAACTTAAGGAAATAAGTCTGAGGACCAAACTGATATGCTGAAGCTGGTAGGGTAAAAAGATGGAGAATGCCTGGGTCCTTGATGTCCTTGAGCCTCTGAAGCTGTCCGACCTTGGGGCTTCTCAATATGTTTGACAATAAAGTTTCCTCATTATTTAAGGCATTTTGAGTTTTTCAATACTTGTAACCAAAAGCTTTCTGAGACATCTCTACTTCTTTTTCTAACTTTAGACAGAATCTACTGACTTCCCACTTCAAAACAAGAGACATTCAGCTTACTTACACTATCCACCTCCTACCCATGAGATTTTTAAGGTCATCTTTAGGTTTTTTAAAAAATAGATTTTTTTATACCTTTATAACTTTAATATGCTTAAATTACCATTTCTTGTTCCATCAAATTTAAAAAAGAAGTTATTTTATCTTTTTGAACAGTTGGTAATATATGTCCACGGTACAAAATCCTCCCACCCTTGCCCCTTGGCCAATCAGTTTTTCTCTCTGAAGGCAACCACTGTTTACCAGGTTCTTATGTATCTATCCAGAGATATTCTAAACAAATACAAGCATATATGCATATAGAATCTTCTCTTTGTATACAAATGGTAGCATTTACACACTGTTCTCAATGCGCTTTTTTTTTTTTTTTTTTTTGCATGGGCAGGAACCAGGAAGTGAATCCAGGTCTCTGGCATGGCAGGCGAGAATTCTGCCGCTGAACCACCATAGTACCGCCCATCAACATACTTCTTTTTTATTTAACAATCTATCATGGTGATCACTGTATATCAAGACAAACAGATCTACCTCACATTTTTAAACAGCTGCATAATGTACCATTGTTTGAATATATCATAATTTATTTAACCTCTTCCCTATTGTGTTTCATCAACTTTACATCATATCTCTTGATTTCCTACAATATAAGATTAAGAAATGAATGCCTCTAGCAGAATGTTGACTGTTGATGTTGAATGTCCATGATACTATTCTGCTTGCTTCATGTTTGACATTTTCCATAATAAATTTTTTTTTAATAAAAGAAAAAAAGGAACCCACTGCCCTCTCCTCCTACATGGGACATCACTCCCATGGGTGTGAATCTCACTGGCAATGTGGGACAGAAATCCCAGGATGAGCTGGAACCCAGCATCAAGGGGCTGAGAAAACCTTCTTGACTAAAAGGGGGAAGAGAGAAATGAGAAAAAATAAAGTGTCAGTGACTGAGAGATTTCAAACAGAATCAAGAGGTTATCCTGGAGGTTATTCTTATGCATTATATAGATATCCCTTTTCAGCTTATGGTATATTTGCATGGCTGAAGGAAGTACCTGAAACTGTACAGCTGTGCTCCAGTAGCCTTGTTTTTTACAGATGATTGTATGACGATATAACGTTTACAATGTGACTGTGATTGTGAAAACCTTGTGCTTGATGTTCCCTTTATCTAGGGTATGGACACGAGTAAAAAATATGGATAAAAATAAATAATAGGAGGAACAAAGGTTAAAATATATTGGGAAGGTGGAAATACTAGTGGTCAATGAGAGGGAGGGGTATGTATGAGCTTTTTCTTTTTTTTAATTTCTTTTTCTGGAGTGATGCAAATGTTCTAAAAAATGATCAAGGTGATGAATATACAACTATGTGATGATACTGTGAGCCATTGATTTTACACCATGTTTGGAATGTTTATATGTTAAGAATGTTTGTGTTTGTTGTCTTGTCAATAAAAATATTAAAAATAAAAAAATAAAAATAAATAAATGAATGCCTATATACTACCCCAAATCTTAGCTATGCCATTACATATGTGATTCCTGGGCTTATGGATTTACATAGAGTACCACTGTTTGAATATATTATAATTTATTTAACCTCTCCCCTATTGTATTTCATCAACTTTACATGATATCTCTTGATTTCCCACAATATAAGATTAAGAAATGAATGCCTCTTCTATAGCTGCTTACCTGAGCAGCCTCTCAGCTACTCAGGTAAATGAAAGGCTTGTGCCAAGGCAGGACCCTAGGCCCATCCACATGCCTCTATAAGGCTGACCACCAGGTGGCAGCTGGAGCCTGAACGCCTGCCTCCTTTGTTCCAGCTTGCAAACTCCCAGCTGCCTGTCAGTCTTGCCCAGGACTTTTTGACTTTCTCTGCTTAGGCATAGCCAGGGATTTTGTATGAGCAATTGAAGTAGGTGACAGCAGTACTAGAAGACTTGAATCTTTTAGCTACCCTACTGTGGTCTCTGTTTCAGATGGGAGAAGACTCGGATACTGGCATTGGGCTGCCTGGAGGTCAATGGCCTCTAGGACAGGCACAGGCCCCTAGATAGATTTTGCCTCCATTTCTGCCCAGCTTCAGGAAGCCCCCCCCAGAGTTACTGTGCCCCTCAACTGGGTAAAGACTGGGCACTTTAGGGCAATGGTTAAACCTTTTGAGCCAGCCTGGATTTGAATCTTTACTATATCACTTATTAACCTTATGTCCTGGATGGTACTGGACAACTGACCTTGATTCTTCAAGCCTTTTTTTTCTCAGCTGTAAAATGGGGATATTAATGGTAGCAAACTCACTGGGCAGGTGTGAAGATTCAATGAGTTAAGATATGCACAACATCAGCAGAGTGACTGGTATAAAATAAGCCTCAATTCAAGAACTATCACGGTCAAGATATGGATAAATAAGATCAGACATGGCAGGAACCAGCCAGGAAGTATAGGGAGGGTACAGCCTAGATGACTAGAAGGCTGAAGCCAAGAAGTGGGAGATCAAAGAAAGCTTCACAAAAGAGACCATGTTTCAGCTGCAACTTGTAGGACAGGTCAAATTCTGCCAGATGACAAGGTGGAAAAGAGCATCCCAGAAAGAATGGTATGTGCAAATAAATAGAGGTATGAAACTGTGAGTATATTTCAATAACCAGAAGTAGTTAAGTATGACTGAAATATGTATTTCCTGCAGGAAAAGGACAAGAAATAAAGACAGACAAATAAGCCAGGGCAGATGACATGTACCAGGTAAAGGAGGCTGGACTTGATCTGGCAGGAGGTCCAGCTGCCTTAAAGAAGGGCCTGGAAGCAGATGACAAATGAACTGGGCTTAGAGAAGTTATAGTGAAGATGGAGATGAAGGATGAAAAGTCAATGGATTTTTTTTTCAAAAGAAAAAAAAAAGAGGAAGAAATAAGTGACCAAGCTTTTCTAAGAGCTTGGCTAAAAAAAGAGCAGGAAGGAAGTAGGGTCATGGTACCGCTTTTGTTTCTTAAATGTGGTTGAGACTCCTCTTCCCCGCAAGGCGTGTCACTAATTAATTAAGCAGAGGGAGAGGCACCTGGCACAATACCTGCCAAATGGTAGAGGCCTATCCCAGATTCAGCATGGCCACCATCCTCTGACTTCACTCTAGTCCCTGAGCCAAATTCCATAATATAGAGGATGGAGGCTGGCTTTTTTACTCAGAGCTTGGATTTTTCCTTCTGATGGAGGCGTTTCCCTATAACGACCCTCAGGGACTGAGGGGAACTTACAGGCCAGCCTGAAGAGGCATCCCTGTTTTTTCATTCCCTGGAACCCCAAGAAGTAACTCCTCATATAAAAGCCCAGCAACTCTCCTCTACCTATTTCCTTTTCACTTTCAAAGCAGACCCCCCTCCCCACCCCCAAATTCTCTTCTTTTCCTTACCTTTCCCTAGAAAGAATCACTGGTTCCTGCTTTTCCCATCCCATATTGGCACTTCCTGCCCTGACATTAGCCCACTTAAAAGCACCCAAGGCCCATGCCCAACAGCATGGCCCAACGAGAACTCAGCCTGCTCCTGGCTCGTTGTCTGCAGCCCATGGACCACAGTAGAAATTCTACCTTTCTGCTCTGAGACTTCTTTCAGGTAAAGACATTTTCCCTATGCTAGGGACTTTTGCTTCCCTGTACCAGTCTGGGATGAAAACATGGAGAGTTATGGTAGATAAGAAAGGGACAAATGAGTATTTATAGATTCGTACATTGTGTTAAGTGTACGAATCAGTCATTGCACTGAATCCCCACAATAATCCTGTGAGGTGGTTTTGGTATCATTATTTTACAGATGAGGAAACTGAGGCAAAGGGAAGTTACAGAATATGCCCAAGGTTATTATGCCAGGTAGTGGTAAAGTGAGGAAGTGAACCCATCTGTTTTATCTTAAAACCCATTTTTAGCCAGTAAGGTATGTTCCCTGGGGGCAATGGCGGGAGTGAAGGGATAGGGGTAGGGATGGGATGAGAACCTCCCTGTTTGATCCTTTTTCCAATAGAAAGGGCTATGAATAGGGGCCTGCTGTCTTGGGAGGGTGCCCATGTCCAAGGAAGAGTAACTGTGGGTAGCATCCACCCCCAAGGAATCCAGAAATGTATCCTTTGTTGACTCTCCCTCCTTTCCTCACCCCACCTGGTGAACTCCTGGGGCGGAGAGCAAGCACATAGACGCTCCCCTCTCTGAGCCTTTTGTTTCTCCAGCTATAAAATAAGAGAGTCATCGGAGAAAGGTGATCTCCAGGGTCTCTTCCAGGTCTAACATTCAAGGACTGTATTGTACTGAGTATCACCTGACACGGTATTATATTCTATCAACTTCTGTCTTCTTAATTCATTCAAGGATCGAAACAAATTTCCTGTTGCCATAGGGAGCAAGAGCATACATTTAAGTAGGTGAGATAAACAGTAGAAAGGAGCATGGGCTTTGAATCAGCCCTTTCTTTTTGAGTGAATGAGGTCAGCTTTTCCTCCCTAGCTCTACCCTGCTCTTTCACTAGCTCACAAGATATCCTTGTCTTTCATCCATCCTAAAGGCCAGAAGGAGTGTTTGCTGCCATGGCCTCCACTTCCAAACTTTTCTGGCAGGACTCCCCTGGAGCACAGAACAACTCGACCTCTTTCACAACCTTCTAAAAGCCCCAGAAGGATGGTGCAACAAAGGCTGGGCCAGGGCTTTTAATATTTGGACTTGTGAGAAAACCAGCTGGAGGTTCTGGCTTCAGAGGCCCTCTGCCGGCATCATTGGCTCTGCTCCCTCATCCTGGCATCCAGGCGCCTGGACCATAACAGTCTGGCCAATGGCAGGGCCCTCCAACTCTTGCATCACCTTTGGGTTCTGAACCTCTCAGCCAACTGTCTAAAAAGTTACATGGCTGCTTACTATGTGGCCAAAATTAGCTATCTTCAGAGCCTAAATCTCTGAGACTGAGACAACTACATGACTTGCCTGCACTGGGGCACCATCTTGGGTTCCCTTTGCAACAACTGCATTCTAGAAATTGAGCAAGGACTTTTGGTTGACTTGCCCTTGCTGTCAGAGCTCACCTTAACCAGGAATTATCTTAACTACACCTCTGCCTTTAGCCTCCCTAACCTATGGCAGCTGAACTTGAGCTCCAATGTCCTGCAGTTATTTGCACTCAGGATAGGGATGGGGCACCACCAGTTCCAGGGCCTATCCCCACTTCCCCACTTTCATCTTCCACCCAGGACATCTCCGGATCTCCAGGGGAATCTTTTTCAATTTTTGCCCAGCTGGTTCTTTAAGATTAAGCCCTGGATATTATGCACATACAGAAAGCTGTGGAAGGAGGACAACAGGTTGCACCTGTGTTAGAGGCAGGGCACATGGGAAAACAGCCCACAAAAGGCTCTCCCAGACCTGACCTCATCAAATAGCAGAGTGAGACCCTTAGACTCCATCCCCACAGAAGCTTGGAAGAACCAGCAAGAATTGGCAAAACAACTTTCTCAAAGGTCCAGAAAACAGTTAAAGTACTGCAGGAATAAGGTGAGTGCCAAATCAAGAAAAAGGCCACTTAAGTTTAGTAGTATCTCCTCGCACCCTGGCTGGCCCCTTCCTGAACCCTTACTGGCTTGGTGCAGAGCCAGCCTGTGTTCCTAGTGCACTTCTGGAGGGAATAGAGTAACCACTGTGTACATATTGGGAGCATGTATATCTAGCCCAATCTGCCTGGTGGTAGCTTCAGGGACTTGCCATCCCAGAACTTGCCCTGAAGGCAGGTTGCAGACTCTTGCATACCTACCGAAAGCTATGGGCAATCAATCCAGTTGTGCTGCCTGGAGCAAGGGATTGCAGGCTCTAGAACTTGCAATGCAGTATCCGAAACCATGAGGAAATCGTTTCCTAGAGAAGAAGAGGCAGTCAGAACCATGTAAACATGGAATTCCTAGGACCACATGCACATACCCAAGATAAGACAAGTGCACAGAAAGGACTAGAGAGGCACCAACGCTTTGCCCTGAGCTATTCTCTAAATTCACTGTACAGGTCAATCTGCAAAGACTGGGAAAGGTGTTTTTCCTTCTTCCTCTTTTTTTTTTTTCAGTTTGCTCTTGGCATTCAGGGAAACCTCTGTAATAACACCAGCTGTATACAAGCTTAAGGAACAGGTATTTCAGAGTCTAAATTCCAGCAATAACACATTAAAAAATCAAAATGTCCAGGTTTCAACAAAAGGTTACAAAACATGCAAAGAAACAGGAAGTGATGGTCCTGGCAAAGAAGATTAAAGTATTAGACACCATCAATGTGGAAGGCAAGACCTGGGACATACCAGACAAAGACTTTTTTAAATCGTCCCCCCCCCCAAAAAAAAAGAAAAGAAAAGAAAAAAAAATCGTCCTAAATATGCTCAAAGAACTAAAGGAAAACATGGACAAAGAACTAATGGAAATCAGGAAAATGACAGATGAACACAAAGAGAATATCAATAGGCAGATGGAAACTATGAAAAGGAACCAAACAGAGCTGAAGACCACAGTAACAGAAATAAAAAATTCCCTAGGGGGGTTCTACAGCAGACTAGAGTTGGCAGAAGAAATAAGTGAACCTGAAGATAAGACGATTGAAATCATCCAATCTGTGGAGCAAAAGAATGAAGGACAATAAAAAACCTGAAGAACCTGTGGAATACCATCAAGTGTACCAATATATGCATTGTGGGAGTCCCAGAAGGAGAAGAAAGAGAGAAGAGGACAGAGAGAATATTCAAGGAAATAATAGCTGAAAATTTCTCAAATTTAACAAAAGACATGAATATACATATCTAAGACACTCAACAAACTAAACAGGTTACATCTAAATAGGCCCACATGACAGCATAATTATAATCAAACTATCAAACTCCAAAGATAAAGAGAATTCTGAAAGCTGCTAGAGAGAAGCAATGTGTCACATATAAGGGAGCCTGAAAAAGGTTTAGTGCCAATCTCTCATCAGAAACCACAGAAGTAAGAAGGCAATGGGATGACAAATTTAATGTGTTGAAAGGAAAAAATATGCCTGGCATATATCTGGCAAAACTGTCTTTCAAAAATGAAGTGGTGATGAACACATTCCCTGATATACAAAAGCTGAGGGTGTTCATCACCACTAGATTGGCTCTACAAATGATGCTAAAGAGAATTTTACATGTTGAAAGGAAAGAAAAACAGAAAATAGATTCAAATCATATGAAGAAACAGAGATCTCCAGGGAGCATAATGGTATGTAGAAATATAAATGTCAGTACTCATGTATTTTGGTTTGTAACTCCACTTTTTAATTCTTACAGGATCTACAAGGCAAATGCGTAAAATGTGATGATAAATCAGTGGTTTGGAACTCATAATGTATAAACACGTCATTTGTGACAAGAACTACATAAAGGTGGGAGGAAGAGAGGATTAAGAACATAGCTCGCATATACTATTGAAGTTAAATTCATATCAAAGTAAAGGAGATGGTTATAGTTTTAGGATGCTAAATTTAAGCCCCATGGTAACCACAAAGAAAATACTGGAGAATATGCAAGTTCACGGAGACACAAAGTAGAGTACAAGTTGCCAGAGGTGGGGGAGGGCAAGGGAATGGGGAATTAATGCATAATAGTTTGTTTCAGTTTGAGGAGATGGGAAAGTTTTAGTAATGGAAGGTGGTTGAGGGTATTGCAGTATTGTGAATTTGATTAATCCCACTGAATTGTATTCTTGGGAGTGGAGGAGATGAGAGAGTTTATGTTGTATGTGTGTTCTACGATTTTTTTTAAAAAAGAAAGAGTAACTTAAGTGACAATGGCAATTAAATATGGTAAATGCTCCTGCATGGCATCTAGAAAAGCAGGAGAAAAGGCTCAAAGATGCATTACTGGGATACATGAAAACATTGGAATATAGACTGCAAGGTTTATATCAATAGTAAGTTTCTTGAATTTGATAACTGCACTTAAAGTAGTTACATAAATGAATATCCTTGTTCTTAGGAAATATCCACGGCAGTAGTAAGTGTTCAAGGAGCATGTACACAACCTACACTCAAGTGTTCAGAAAATGGATTGACAAATAGATATATAGATAGATAGATGGATAGATATATAGGATGATATGGCAAACGTGGCAAAATGCTAAAATTGGTGGACCTGAGTATTGGGGTGGGGGTAGTTGTAGGGAGTTCCCTGTATAGAGTTTGTATTCTTTTTTTAATAACTATCCTGGAAGTTTGAAAGTATTTAAACGTAAAAAGTTAATCAACAAAAACATCAAAGGCCCTCCCCTTCAGGGCAACCTTCCAACTGAAGCGTCTGATTCTTTAAAGGAACAAGCTCAAGGTCCTATGTTCAGTAATCTGTCCCTGCCACCCTGCATTCCCTGTATTTCTCTGGAAAAATAGGGTGATTTTCACCTCAGGATCTTCCCAGTTCTGGAGTTCTTCTTGCAGAAGCTCTCACTGGTAGGCAATAGCATAAAAAGCTTCCAGGCACAACTTCACTGCCTGAGGGAGTTCAGTGTCTTGGACCTCTCTGGCAACAAGCTAAGCAGTCTTCCCAAGGGCCTTGGATACTTCACCTGGCTGATATGGACCTTTGCTACAATAGCTTTGCAGGCTCTGACCAGAATAACCCTGAGGGCCACACCTGGCCATCTCACAAACTTGGTCATTTCTGGCGATCCCCTCCACTGCTGATCCTTGGGCTGGATGGATGCTTTGCTCAGGGCTAATATAAGTGTACCAGCCTTGGAGGAAAGCCAGTGTATGTATGTTAAAATTCAGGAAGGTTCTTGGGTCTATATGAGGCATGGGGGGCTATGGCAGTGTAGACCTTGCTGGTGGTGATTGGCCTGTTGGTCATCTGCTGTGGACTGACCACTCTACTGAGAAAGAGCCATTGCTTGGCTCTTGGACTTCAGTTCCACAGTAAAAAGATTAGGCCAGGGCCTGAGCAGGAAACTAGGGGTAAGTTGTGAGTGCTCCTTTTGCAAAACATGGCCCAGGGCCCCTTGGGAGGGGCAAGAGAAAGGAATCAAGAAATATGCGAGGGTGAGTCACTATGAGCAGATCACAGGGGCTTTGTACAGAGATGGCAGGTGATAAAGGATCCCCAGAGAACTTTAAAGGGGTCATATTTGGGTTATAAAGTCCATGTGCAGCCAGAAAATGTTGATGTACAGCCCCTCAGAACTATATGAGACCTTCAGGGACATCTTCCCCCCTCTCTTCCTGAGTGTTCATTCAGCCTCTATTAGACGTCTTCCTCCCTCTCTAGTCAGCCTGTTCTATTTACAGACAGTTCTGACCCCAAAGACATGATTCTTTCTTCTACTGAGTCCAAATCTGCTTCCACCCTTGGGTTTCACCTCTGCCCTCTGCAGCCACATACAAATACATCTGTTCTCTCTGACTCTTCCAGGCCAGACAAGCTTAGCTTTTTCAATCAGTTCTCATGGTAAACTGCTACCAAATGTAATCTCCCTATGTGCCTCAGTTTCCTCATCTATAATACGGGGTTTAAGCCAGGTAATAAATGCAAAAAGCTGAGAACAGGATGTGGCATAATGTAAGCATTCAACAAATACTATTATTAAACTCATATTTCTTGGTTTTGATCACTCAGTTGAGCTCTTTGAAGGCAAAAGGTTGTGCGCACGTGAGATCTGGTTGGTTTGTACAGGTTAGTGTGATGCCCTGATACATCCCAGAGTAGTTTGGGCAGAGAATAAAAGAGTATTTGCAAAGTCCCCTTGGGGGACTGGGGAGAAAGGAGGAAATATTAAACTTTCCCATCTGGGGAATTCTTGATATTCTTGCAAGCAGTGGGGACAACCAATTCAATAGGCTGAGCCCTCGATCTTGGGGTCTGCCCCTATGAAACTTATTCCTGCAAAGGAGAAGCCAAGTCTACTGATGATTATGGCTAAGAGTCACCCCCAGTAAATCCCTTTGGTTGCTCAGATGTGGCCTCTCTGTCTAAGCCAACTCAGCAGGCGAACTCACTGCTCTCCCCCCTACATGGAAGATGACACCCAGGGGTGTAAATCTTCTTGGCAACATGGAAAAGGACTCCCAGGGTGAGCCAGGACCTGGCATTATGGGATCCCTCTGTTACCAAAAGGGGGAAGAGAGATATGAGACAAAATAGTTTCAGTGGGAGAGATTTCAAACAGAGTCAAGAGGTTATCCTGGAATTTATTCCTACGCATTATTATAGATATCCCATTTTAGTTTATGGTGACTGGAGTGGCTAGAGGGAAGTACCTGAAACTGTTGAAGTGTATCCCAGTAGCCTTGATTCTTGAAAATAAGTGTATAACTATATAGATTTTACAATGTGACCATGTGATTGTGAAAGCCTTGTGTGTGATGTTCTTTTTATCCAGGGCATGGACAGATGAGTAAAAAAATAAGAACAAAAAATAAATGAATTATAAGGGATAAAAAATAAACTGGGTAAAAAAAATTAATAAACTGGGTAGATTGAAATACTAGTGGTCAATGAGAAGCAGGAGTAATGGGTATGGGATGTATGAGTTTTTTCTTTTTATTTCTTTTTCTGGAGTGATGTAAATGTTCTAAAAATGATCATATTGATGAATACACAACTATGTAATGATATTGTGAGCCACTGATTGTATACTTTGGACGGACTGTATGTGTATGAAGATATTGCAATAAAAATATTTTTTTAAAAAGAGGAAACTACAAAAATTAAGGCTGTGCCCAGTGCTTAGTTCAGTGTCTGACATACAGTAGACACTTAACCCGTGTTGACTGTGAAACAGTGACATTGTCCCCTGTTGCTGTTCCATCATATTCACTCTTCCATGGACATATTCTACTTTGTCCCCTTAATGTATGAGCCCAAGAACTGAACACTGTCTGGTTGTTTCAGGTCCAAGTGGGTCACAACTGTGAAAACTCAGAATCCCAGAATCTCATGTCAAGAACAGACTTTAAAGGCCATTCATCCACTCCATCTAGTCCATTTTCATCTCCCTCCTCCTCCATGTGATGCTAGAAACCCTAGAAAATTGTCATCCAACTCATAAATATCCCTGAGTCAAGTTCTGGGAGGACTGCAGTTTCTGTGGGGGCTAGGACCCTGTGACCTCAACACCCAGCAAAAGAGAAATTAAAGGGCATGGTTTAGCATCCCGACTGAGGCAGATATCTGTACACTGGGCCATTTCTTTTGTCTTAATTTCTAAGTGAAATTACCTTTTTAAATCTGTGGGTTTGTCAAAGGTCAAAAAAGAATGTTTCTGTATTTGGCCATATAGAGAGAGCAGTGATTAGAAAGTGAGAGGAGACACAGGCAAAGACATAGAGAGAGGAGAGAGAGGCAGAGAAGAGGGAATGAGAGAAAATCGAGAGATGGAGAAAAGAGTGAGAGAGGAAGGAAAGAGAGAAGGAAGAGATGGAGTGAGGAAAATTAAAGAAAGACAGGGAGAACAACAGGGGGCACACAAAGAGAGAGGAGAGAGAAAGGAGAAAAAGACTGAGATAGAGAGGGAAAGAGGAGAAAGAGAAACACGCAAGAAGAAAGAGACAGACAGACAGACACACACACACACACACACAGAGAAAGAGAGAGAGAGAGAGAAACAGAGACCAGAAAGAGTCAGAGAAAGACACCCAAATAAACAACAAAAACCGAGCCAGCAAGAGCAAGTGAGCATGATAGGTAGGCTGTCTGTGGAGCCTAGAGTCCTTTTCCACTTGCATTTTCGATTCTCCTGAAGTCTTTGAGGTAACCTAGACTCCTCAGTGATAAGAACTCCAAAAGACAGTTAGTCTTAGTTTAGCCAGCTTTGGGTCCCTATCTTATCAGCTGCCCCAATGTGGTTATGTTAGGTCTTGGTCAGTGGGCTGGGCATTACAGGGAGCACCCAGTCTGCCCTTTCTCTAGTCACTCTTGGCAGGAATATATATGTAGGCTTCTCTGGTGACTGATGTGTGCCAGTCTCCCAAACCAGAGTAAGGCTAAGTCACTTAGATCCACTGCACCTATGCCTAAAGTAAGGGGAAACTTGGACTCACTGCCATATAACTGCCTCAGCAGCAGCCACCTGCTTTGGAATATAGCTTTCTGAGTTATCATTGTCAAAGAACTCTTACTAACTATACAATGGGAGAATATATTCAGAAGCCACACATCCAATAAGGGTTTAATATTAAGAATATATAAAGAAAGCCTACAACTTAACAATACGAAGATAACTCAATTAAAAAATGGGTAATAGACTGGAACAGACATTTCTCCAAAGAACATACACAAATGGCCAAAATGCACATGAAAAGATGCTCAACATCATTATCCATCAGGCAAATGCCACTCAAAACCAAAATGAGATACCATTTCACACCCACTAGAATGGGTACTATTAAAATAAAAAAGAAAATTACAAGTGTTGGAGAGGATGTGGAGAAATAGAAATACTCATTCACTGTTTGTGGGAATGTAAAATGGTGCAGCCGCTGTGGAAGACAGTGTGACGGTTAAATATGGAATTACATATGATCCAGTGTGCCAGTTTAAAGGTGTTACATACCCCAGAAAAGCCATGTCCTTTATCCTGATCCAATCTTTTGGGAGCAGCCATGTTTGTTTGAATCCCAATTCAATATTTGTGGGGTGGAAACTTTGATTGGATAGTTTCCATGGCGATGTGAAACATCCAATTGTGGGTTGGCATTTGAATTGGAGATACGACTCCACCCATTCCAGGTGGGTCTTGATTAGTTTACTGGAATCCTTTAAAAGGGGAAACATTTTGGAGAAAACACAGTTGCTTCAGAGCCAACAGAGATGCAGACATTTGGAGATGCTTGGAGTGCCAACAGAGAGAGCAGTACCTAGAAAGGGACATTTGGACCTTCCCATGAGATGCTAAGCAAGCCAGAACCCAGAGTCATGTCCTGGAGGAGCTAAGTGAAGGCCCACAGACCTTTAGAGAGGAAACCACTGACATCAGAAGGTACAGTCAATGGAACTGGGAACAAGGACTAGCAGACACTAGTCATGTGCCTTCTCATATGACTGTATCCTAGTTTGCTAGCTGCTAGAATGCAATACACAAGAAACAGAATGGCTTTTAAAAGGGGAATTTAATAAGTTGCTAGTTTACAGTTCTAAGACCGAGATAATGTCCCAGTTAAAACAAGTCTATAGAAATGTCCAATCTAAGGTATCCAGGGAAAGATACCTTGGTTCATGAAGGCCAGTGATGTTCAGGGTTTCTCTCTTAGCTGCAAGGGCACATGGCAAAGTCTGCTAGCTTTCTCTTCAGGCCTCTTGTTTCATGAAGCTCCCTGGGAGGCATTTTCCTTCTTAATCTCCAAAAGTCGCTGGCTGATGGACTCTGCTTTGTGATTCTGTGGCGTTCTGTTCTCCTTCTCTGCTCTCTCAGAATCTCCAAAGATTGCTGGCTGGGGGACTCTGTGCTTCCTGGTTCTGCTGCATTCCGAAGCTTTCTCCAAAATGCTTCTTCTTTTAAAGGATTCCAGTAAACTAATCAAGACCCACCTGGAATGGGTGGAGACACATCTCCACCTAATCAAGTTTTATACCCACACCTGAGTGAGTCACATCTCCATGGAGATAATCTAATTAAGGCTTCCAACATACAGTGCTGAATAGGTATTACAAGAAATGGCTGCCTTTACAAAATGAGATTATGATTAAAGCATGGCTTTTCTAGGGTACATAAATCTTTTCAAACCAGCACAGACAGACATTGGCCTTTCTTGAGTCAAGGTATCTTTTTCTGGATGCCTTAGTTTGGACATTCTTATGGCCTTAGAACTGTCAACTTGTAACTTAATAAGTTCCTGTTTTAAAAGCCATTCCATTTCTGGTATATTGCATTCTGGCAGCATTTAGCAAACTGAAACACATGGCAAGCCCACTTCTAGGTATATACCCAGAAAAGATCTGAAAGCAGGGACTCAGATATTTGCACAATGATTGTTCATACAGGCATTATTCACAATTGCCAAAAGATGGAAGCAACCCAAGTGTCCATCAACCAATGACTGGTTATATAGACCCACGATGGAATATTATTCAGCTGTAACAAGAAATTAACTTCTGATACAAACAACACCCTTGAAGATGTCATGTTGAGTGAAATAAACCAGATACAAAACACAAAATATTTTATCAGTTCACTGATATGAAACAATTAGAATAAGCAAACTTACAGATCAGAATCTAGAATACAGATTACCAGAGAATTGGGTAGGGGTAGGGAATAGGGAGTTAAGGCTTAAAATGTACAGAGTTTCTATTTGGGACAACGGAAAAGTTTTATAATGCATGGTGGTGATGGTAGCACAATATTGTTAATGCAATTAACAGCACTGAATGATATATTTGAATGTAGTTAAAAGGAGGAAATTTCAGTTTGTATATATATTACTAGAATAAATTTCTTTTAAAATATCCATAGAACTGTACAAACAAATAGCAAACCATGGACTATTAATAGTACAATTGTAGAAATGTTCTCTAATCAACTGCAGCAAATGTTCCACAGTAATGCAAGATGTTAGTAATAGGGTGGTATATATGGGAACTAACACTTTATATATTCTGCAAGATTTTTCTGTAAACCCACAACTTTTGTAATTAAAAAAGTTTTTAAAAAATAACTCTTACTAAGCACCTGGGCAGAAGTGGGAGTGGGATGCATTCTGCCTGAAAGGAATACAAGGCCAGGTTGATGCTGACAGAGAGGTACTGGACTGAAACAGTGAAAAGGCTGCTCAGGCCAAAAGGGCATGTGAATAACTGACTGAACAGGCAACAAGGGCAGAAATAAACAATCGACAGGCACTTCTACATGATGTACAAAAATAAGGATAAATGCATACTGGACAGCAGAGAGCAATCAGAATAGGCAGGGCAAGCCAGTGAATTGGCCACTCTTCTAACCAATCAGGAAAGGCTCTCCGGATAAGGTGGAATTTCAGATTGCTGAGCATGTCTGCCCTCTCTGTAATGTGATTAAAATTGGTTTAGAAATTTGTGCTTTATTTCAAGTAAGTGCTGTGCTTAAAATGGAATTGCATTTGGCCGCATATTTGACATTCTTGAAATTAGAGCAGCTTGCATTCAATAAGGAAATTTGTCCAAAATGGAATTTGATTTTTAAGCCAACATATAGGAGAGCAGTCACAATCTAAGTCTCTCATGGATGGTTACTTCAGGGCTGCCTCTCCCAGGCTCTCTCTTTGCATTCCCCATTCATTCTGGAAATTTTCTCCAGCACTCAGCTGGAGGGAGGTTTCTTGACCCCCCAACTCCAGAAACCACATTTTTCCTAGCAGTCAAGTGAGAGCCATTGTCACTCCCCAATCTAGGACTCCTGCACACATCTGCCAGTCTCAGACTCTATGCCAGATTAGGACAGTTAGGGACTTCGTCTTTGTCACCCAGAATTTAGGACTTTGTTCTGGGATATGAAATCCTACTCCCACCCCCCTAGAGCTGGTGTCCTGGACAGCTCTCCTTTGTCAGAACCCCTGGCTAATTCTTCTTCTCCACTTGGAGGCTGGAATGACTGCTCAGGATTCTGTCATCAACTCAAAAGGGATGGCAATGAAAAAAAGAGAGAAAAAGGGAGGGGGCGATAAAAGAGATGTCACATTTTCAGAGCTACTATGAAACTGGCCCCAGGGTGTCCCAAAGCCTTCCCAGATTAGATTTTGGCTGATTAGCCATGGTCTTGCCTTTGGGGGTTATACAAAAGCAGGTTGCCTGTGTGATTCTAGAATTCGAGGGCTGAATGGGACCTCAGAGGTCAGCTGCTCAGTCAACTGACAAATATTTTGAGCACATACTGTTGTGCCAGGCACTGTGTTGGGTACTGCAGTTAACAGAGCTGAATGAAATAGGCATGGTCCCTCCCTCACTGAAACTTTTGATCTAGTGGGGGAAATAGTCATTACACAGAAATGTGCAATCGTTTCATCACCTTTAAGTGTGCAAAGTGCTGAGGCAAAATATAGGTGCCCAGCTGTGGTAGACTGAATTATGTACCCCACTTTAGACACGTTTTTGGTCTCATCCTGCATTCCTGTGGGTGTAAACCCACTGTAAATAGGATCTCTTGAAGATGTTATTCCTAGGTAAGGTGTGGAACAACTGAATGAGGGTGGGCTTTAATCTGGATTGCTGAAGTCCTTTATAAACAAAAGGAATTCAAACGTAATCAGAGAAAGCCACAGGAGGGAGATGGAAATCAATGGCACTAGGAAGAGAAAAAGAAGAGGATATTGCCATGTGATGGGAAAGCCAAGGAACCCAAGGACTTCTGGCCAGCCAGAATGCTACCAAATCTGGAGGGAAGCAAGCCTTCTAGCCAACACCTTGATTTGGACTATTGGCCTCTAAAACCGTGAGCCAATAAATTCCTGTTGTTTAAATCAACCCACTTCATGGTATTTGTCATAGCAGCCTGGCACACTGAGACACCAGCCTACTTTGGTGAACCTGGGAAAGCTTCCCTGCAGGAACAATATTTAAGCTGGGACTGGGAGGAAGAGAAGCTAGCCTGGTAAAGGGAGTAGGGGGATGGGGAAGGACCAAAGAATAAGAGTTGTGAAGGCTCAAGGTAGGAGGGAGCAAAGTCCAAAATACGTCATGGACTAATTAAAATGCAAAAAAAAAACTGTTCCTCAGGCCTGTTCTTGCGACTGCTTTTGGTCACAAGAAGACCAGATTGTGGAGGGGTTGGCATAGAGATATGACCACAAGGACGCAGACCAAAAGGACCAAAAGGATCAGCTTGGTATCTGACGGACAGCATACTGGCTATCAATTCCTGTCACACTGGCAGGTGGGCAGAGAAAAGTCTTATTTAACTTTCTGTTCTTATTTTCATTTCTTGGGTATGGCATCTAGAGGCCTCCAATTTGTCACAGAGAGGAAGGCCTCTCTGTATCTCAATTTTCCTCAGTAAACATATTCTGCCAAGCCAAGGGAAGAAAATAACAATTACTGAGCACATGCTGTATGCCAAGGGCTATTACACATGTCTCAGAAATCCTCACAATTCACATGAGAGGTAGGTATCTATTTATTTTATCAGATGGGAAACTGAGGCACAGAGAGGCAAAGTAACTTATTCAAGGTCACAGAGTTAGACAATGGCAGAGTAGGAATTCCAACCTAATCAGACTGACTCTCAAAGCAAGCTTTCCCTAAAGTCAAACAGTCCAATCTACTCTCTCTGAAATAGGTGTAATGTTCCTACCCAGCAGGCTGCCCAGGAGTAGACACCATGGGGGCCTGTTAGTTCTCCATCCTTGGGTTGCTCTCGCCATTCTCATCACACCTCTGGAGGACCAACCGTGGCCCCTCTACATTCAAATCAGACAAAGCCTTGACCCAGCACAGAGGTGAAATTTGTGGGGGAGGATGCTGTGAGATGGGCTTGTAGGGGTTCTCATTTGAGTCACTTCTGACAGAACAAATCCCTGGGGGGGGGGTAAGACCCAGCCATCTCCATCTCTGGCCATCCCTCCCTTCACCATCCACAGCACAGAGTGAGAGAGATAATATCCTGAAAAAGCAGGTTCTCAGAATCCTTTTCCTCCTTATGATCCTTGCTGTTTCCCACTCCTGGCTCCATTTGGCTCTATGCCCAGTCTGTATACCAGGACAGGCTACCCATTCTTGAAAGTCAGCACAATTCCTTCTGGGAAGGTATTTATGCTCCAATTATGACAGGGACCTACAGGGTATGAGATAATGAAACACAATATTCTGACTCTTCTGTAGAACAATCTGGGCTTCACTCTCCAATGCCAAGGGTACCAAGAGGGTTTGGGTACCAATTACTATAGACCTGTACTTACATCTTTTTCCCTACTGCTACTTTCCTCACAGGATAGGCCCCTTTTGTGGAAGGAACAATTCTTCCACCAAGCATTGTGACTTTCAGCACCTGACGCTGACAGTAGATATCAGGCCTTGAAATAAATAAAGGGCTCACACTTATTGAAGACTGATTTATGATCTATACCCAAGAACAGAGCTTTCCTGACAGGTAAAATTCCTCTTTGAGGGAGAAAGATCACTTGGGAAAATAAATGACAACTCATAAATCTGCTTGAGGAATAGAGCAGACATTGAAGCACTGCTGGGTGAGAGTGGCAAGCTGGACTAAATGGCATGCTCTAAGATCGCTTCCATCTGGGAGAGTCTAGGTTGCCAGGAGAGTCAGAGCAAAGGCAAATGTTCTCAGGGCTTCTTTCACAGAGCTTTAGTTGGTGTTTACAAAATCATCCTTTATTTTCCAAAGAAGGAGTTTCTCTTTCCCAAACTGGGGCCAGGGTACTGGATAGAATCAGGGCACTTTCTTCATGGCAAAATATTGGTTTGTCCATCTCTAAATCTCCTACCATTACCACAGCCCCTCTCTTTTTTAATTTCCCCCTTTGTTGGAAGAAGAACTAATATGTAGGCCTCTTCCGTGGTCCAGAGCCTAACTTTGGCCTTTGGAAAGTTCACCTTTAGCCCCACCAAACCTGGGGTTTGTCCTGTAGTCTACTGGCTAAAAATGATTGCAGTAAATCTTCTGTTCAAAGTATGTGTTTGTGTGTGTGTGTGTGTGTGTGGGTTGAATAGAAACGCCTCTGACTAATGGTTGATTGAAGAAAATTGAGCTCTTTGTTTTGAAGGGAGAAATTTAAGGAAAGTATCAAGGAAACATCCACTTGAGCTAAGTGAGGCAGGGGCAGGGGTGGTGGTGGTGGTTGCACTGAGAAACAGGGCCCAGGGAGTCCAGAGGTATTTGAATAGCAATGGTTTATCATTTGTTCACCTTTCAGAATGCCTAGGACCTCTTCAAACTGAGATTAAGATGAGGACATCTCACAAAGAATTAAACACATGCATATTCTGAGTGGATGAAGACTCACAGAGCTCCCAAACTGTTGACTCTACAGTGTCTACACTCTGCGATTGGTGTTATGTTCGGACACAACCAGACAGTTTAGAATTTATTATCTTACACCTGGCTGTCCTCACCCATTTATGTCACTGATGTGATCCTGACTGCAACCCTTATTACAACTCTGCCATGGCACAATGAATGATAATCACAATGATAACTGAAACTCCAACAGCAACCCTAATATTATTTGTATAGTCATTTAGAGCCTTAATACTCAAAGTGATCTATGAACCAGCAGCACTTGGGAGCTTGTTAGAAATGCAGAATCCCAGGACCCTGAATAAGAATCTGCATTTTTGAAAGATCCCCAGGTGATTCTTTGTACATTAAAGTTTGAGACACACTGGTTTAGTACACCATAGACAACTGCTGTGGGAACTTAATGAGAGTTCTCGGGCCTCTGGATTACCTGCCAATGTTTGTCGTTTTGTTACCTTCCATCAGTGATTATATATCCTATATCCTAAAGGGCCTATGGGATTTGTGCTGGTTTGAAAATACGTACCTCAGAAAAGCCATGTTTTAATCCTGGTACAATCTTGTGGGAACAGCCATTTCTTTAAATCATAATTCAATATTATATGGCAGAAACTGTGATTAAATTATCCCCACAGAGATGGGACACACCCAATTGTGGGGGTGACCTTTGATTAGATGGAGATGTGACTCCACCCATTCCAGGTGTGTCTTGATTAGTTTACTGAAAGCCTTTAAAAGAGGAAACATTTTGGAGAGAGCCAGAAACAACAGAAGCCAACAGAGAGAACAGATGTAGATGCTTGGAGAACAGTTGCTTCAGAGAACAGAGACATGGATGTTTGGAGATGCTTGGAGCCCAGCAGACATCACCATGAGATGTTAAACAAGTCAGAACCCAGAGAGAGCCAAGGGAAGCAAAGAGATGAAAGCCAGTTCTGGAGAAGCAAAGTGAGGGACCCCCCACAGGAACAGAGATTGAAAGCAGTGGGTCCCAGGAGCAAGGAACCAGTGTGCCTTCCAAGCTGACAGGTGTTCCCGATTCATGGACCTTTCTTGAATCAAGGTATCTTTCCCTGGATGCCTTAGTTTTGACATTTCCAAAGCCTTAGAACTGTAAACTTGTAACTTATTAAATTCTCCTTTTTAAAAGCCTTTCCATTTCTGGTATATCACATTCCAGCAGCTTGCAAACTAGCACACAGACCCAAACGCCTTTCTTTCTTTTTTTTTTTTATTTTAACATTTGTTCCCCCTATTATTTATTTTTATTCCATATGTTCTACTCATCTGTTGACAAGGTAGATGAAGGGAGCATCAGACACAAGGTTTTCACAATCACAGTCACATTGTGAAAGCTATATCATTATTCAATCATGTTCAAGAAACATGGCTACTGGAACACAGCTCTACATTTTCAGGCAGTTCCCTCCAGCCTCTCCATTAAATCTTGGTTAACAAGGTGATATCTACTTAATGTGTAAGAATAACCTCCAGGATAACCTCTCTAATCTGTTTGGAATCTCTCAGTCATTGACACTTTGTCTCATTTCACTCTTCCCCCATTTGGTCGAGAAGGTTTTCTCAATTCCTTGATGCTGGGTCTCACCTCATTCCAGAGTTTTTCTCAATCCCTTGATGCTGAATCTCACCTCATTCTGGGATTTCTGTCCCACGTTGCCAGGAGACCCACACCCCTGGGAGTCATGTCCCACATAGACAGGGGGAGGGTGGTGAGTTTGCTTACTATGTTGGCTGGAGAGAGAGGCCACATCTGAGCAACAAAAGAGGTTCTCTTGGGGGTGACTCTTAGGCCTAATTTTAAGTAAGCTTGACCTATCCCCTGTGGGGTTAAGTTTCATGTGAACAAACCCCAAGACTGGGGACTCAGCCTATAGCTTTGGTTGCCCACACTGCTTGTGAGAATATCAAGAATTCAACTTAGGGAAGTTGAGTTTTCCCCCGTTCTCACCATTCCCCGAAGGGGACTTTGCAAATACTTTTCCACTCACTGATCAAATCACTCTGGGATTCATCAGGGCATCATCTGGACAAACCAACAAAATCTCATGTCCTATACAAAGTTCCATGTACTTAAGGTGTTCAACCAACTATTCACATAAGTTATATTAAGAGATGCACTAGTCAAAGTATAAATTTGTACCAAATAAACATTTTTTGCTTTAGTCTCACACATAAGTTGTAATTTTAAAATATTAATTACCACCTATTTTCAGCACACTGCAGTAATGACATTCTTTTGTTTTTCCTCATGCAAAAACATTTTTAAATTTGTACGTTTAGTCACTATCATTATATACTCTAGGCATTCCTAGATTATACCATCTCAATCTTTATCATCTATCTTTCTTGGTGATTTCATTTATGCCCCAGTCCTCCTCCCTCTACCATTCTCATATGCAGCTTCATTCAGTGTTTTAACATAATTGTATTACAGTTAGGTAATATCGTGCTGTCCATTTCTGAGTTTTTATATTCAGTCCTGTCACACAATCTGTATCCCTTCAGCTCCAATTACCCAATATCTTACCCTATTTCTATCTCTTGATGGTCTCTGTTACCAACAAAATATTCCAAGATTATTCACTAATGTCAGTTCATATCAGTGAGACCATATAGTATTTGTCCTTTTGTTTCTGGCTAATCACACTCAGCATAATGTCCTTAAGGCCCATTCATGTTGTACATACTTCATAACTTTATTCTGTCTTACAGCTGCATAATATTCCATCTTATGTAAATGCCACAGTTTGTTTAGCCACCCATCTGTTAATGGACATTTTGGCTGCTTCCATCTCTTGGTAATTGTAAATAATGCTGCTATAAACATTGGTATGTAAATGTCCATTTGTGTCCTTGCCCTCATATCCTTAGAGTAGAGACAGCATATAGATAGGTCCTGTTTTTCAATCCATTCTGCCAGACTATGTCTTTTGATTAGAGAATTTAATCCATTAACATTTAGTGTTACTACTGCATGGGTAGTACTTTCTTCTACTATTTTGCCTTCTCGATTTTATATGTCATATCTAATTTTCCTTCTTTTTACCTTTACTCATAGTCTTCCTTTCTACACTCTTCTCCATATCTCTCTCTTCTGTCTTCGTATCTGTCTCTAGTGCTTCCTTTGGTACTTCTTGCAGAGCTGGTCTCTTGGTCACAAATTCTCTCAGTGATTTTTTTTGTCTGAAAATGTTTTAATTTCTTCCTCATTTTTGAAGGACAATTTTGTTGGATATAGAATTCTTGGTTGGCAGTTTTTCTCTTTTAATAATTTAAATATATCATCCCACTGTCTTCTTGCCTTCATGGTTTCTGCTGAGAGATCTGCACATAGTCTTATTGGGCTTCCATTGTATGTGATGGATTGCTTTTCTTTTGCTGCACTCAAGACTCTTTCTTTCTCTTTGACCTCTGACATTCTGATTATTAAATGTCTTAGAGTACATCTATTTGGATCTATTCTCTTTGGGGTACGCTGCACTTCTTGGATCTGTAATTTTAAGTCTTTCATAAGGGTTGGGAAATTTTCAGTGATAATTTCCTCCATTAGTTTTTCTCCTCCTTTTCCCTTCTCTTCTCCTTCTGGGACACCCACAACATGTATATTCGTGCACTTCATATTTTCATTCAATTCCCTGAGTACCTGCTCATATTTTTCCATATATATTCTTTTTCTTTTCTGATTTCAGATGTTCCATCCTCCAGTTCACTAATCCTATGTTTTGTTTCTCAAAATATACCATTGTAGGTTTCCATTGTTTTTTTCATCTCTTCTACCTTGCCTTTCATTCTCATAAGTTTTGTGATTTGTTTTTTCAGACTTTCAATTTCTTCTTTTTGTTCATTCCTTGCCTTCTTTACATCCTCCCTCAATTCATTGATTTGGTTTTTGATGAGGTTTTCCATGTCTGTTCATATATTCTGAATTAATTGTTTCAGCTCCTGTATGTCATGTGAATTGTTGGTTTGTTCCTTTGACTGGGCCACATCTTCAATTTTCCTACTGTGATTTGTTATTTTTTGCTGGTGTCTAGGCATTTAATTACCTTAATTAGTTTATTCTGGAGATTGCTTTCACTTCTTTTACCTAGGGTTTTCTTGCTGGATGAATTTGTTGTCTATCTGTTCTTTGACATTCAGTTCATCTTTATCTGGACCTCTAGCTTAAGTTTTGTTTAACAGAAGAGATTTTTTCAGTTCTTGTTTTCTTGTTTCTTACCCTGCTTGTATGGTACCTTCCCTCCCCCCCACCCTTAGAAGGGTCTACTTAGATATTATAGACCCCAGCCATATTTTCCCAGACGAAACTGGCCTATCAGGAGGAAAGAGTCACCTGCATTGGTTTTCCCTGAGGGTGAGACCCAGCATGTTGAAAGACTTTCCTGTGAAGTCTCTGGACTCTGTTTTTCTTATCCTGCCCAGTATGTGGCGCTTGTCTGCCTGCAGTCCCACCAGCATAAGATGATGTGGTACCTTTAACTTTGGCGGACTCTCCCTGCTGGGGGCATGGTGGAGACAGAGGAGAGGTTGTAGGCTGGTTTTAATGACTTCAAATTACCAAGCCCTGGTGTCTAATTCCCTGAGGGAGAGTTTCCACCTGAGTTGGGTTCACCCCTTCCCTGGGGAAGGCATAGGCTCCAGACAAACCCCCTAAAGAGCTCACTTGTGCCTATGCCTGGGGCAGTTGCAGCCTGATAAGTCCTGCCACTATATCCAAATGCAGTCAAGCCTTTGTAGAAACACAGCCACAAAACCTCTGTTTCCTTCTTTTTTTCCCCCCTTTTTCTCTCAGCCCTGCCCCCTTGGCACCGGGGCAAAAATGAGCAACCTCCGCTTTGATCAGGTTCACCTAAGATGGGGGCCTATTTTTAGTAGTCATAATTTCTTAATTAATTCCACAATTAGCATTTGATTGTGCTCAGTCCCTGCTGCTGGTAAAGTTCCTTTCCTTTCCCTTCTGGGAAGCAGCCTATGGGTGAGGGGCGCCTGCCGCTGCAGCTTTGGGAACTCACAGTTCTGTGGGGGCTCGCAGCCGGTCCAGCTGGTCCAGACCGGGGTACGCTGTGTGTCTTGTCACTGACGTGGCCCCAGGAGCTGTTCTGTACTGTTTCTGGTTATTTAGTAGTTGTTCTGGAGGAAGAACTAAAATGCACACATTGATAAGCCACCATCTTGACCTGGAAGGAGCCAAAGGCTTTTCTTGAGTGAAAGTAATCTCTTGTTGGTGCCTTAATTTGGACACTTTCACTTCTTTAGACCTGTGTTCTAGTTTGCTAGCAGCTGGAATGCAACACACCAGAGATGCATTGGCTTTAATAAAAGGGGATTTGTTTTGTTAAAAATGTATAGTTCTTCAGAGCAAGGGAAGCTCATTTTCAACTGAGGTTCTTTCTTATGTGGGAAGGCACAGGGTGATCTCTGCTGGCCTTCTCTCCAGGCCTCTGGGTTCCAACAACTTTCCCTGGGGCGATTTCTTTCTTCAGCTCCAAGAGCCTGGGCTGAGCTGTGAGTGCTGAGATGAGGTATGCTGAGCTGCTCTGGCTGTGCTACACTGAACCCTCTCATTTAAGCACTAGCCAATTAAACCAAAACTATTCATTACAGCAGGAATGCCTCCTAGCCGACTGCAGATGTAATCAGCAACAGATGAGGTTCACATGCCATTGGTTCATGTCCACAGCAATAGAATAGAACTAGGCACCTTCACCTAGCCAAGTTGACACCACAACCCGTAAACTTGCAACTTATTAAATTCTCCTTTTTACAAGCTGTTCCAGTTCTGGTATACTGCATTCTGGGAGCTTCCAAACTAACACAGGACTGTTTCAGGGACCTCAAGAAAACTGGGATCTAGAGAAATGCATCTTTCTTTGTAGGCAGTCTAGGAGGGGAGAGGTAATATAGCTGGAAAGAAGAAACACTTTGGGGCCCAATTCTTGAAGCCTATAGAAAACTCAAAGTGCTCCCCAATATCCATTCTCTAGTATATTTAGATTTATTTGGTTACCAGATATTAAAACAGCCTGAACCTGCCCTTTCACAGGGCTAAAAACTAGGGTTGAGGAAGCTAAAGATTATGGCATGAATTCAAGGTGCTGCACACAAACATAAAACAAGTGTTTTAGTTATAAACTTTAACAAGATACTTATATGTGTTCTGCTATAAAGTTGTTATGCAATCTGAGCTTGCAGTCCTCCAGTGACAAGGAGCTCAGTACATCACAAGGTATCTGTTCTGATCCATGGGTGATCAGTTCTATTAGAAAGTCAATTTCTTGTGCTAAACTGAAATACACCTCCCTATGGTTTCCACCCACTTATGAATCATAGCTCTGCCCCTTGGGGGCCCTCAGACCCCATCCCTTTGGAGGTAAAGAAACCGTATATCCTTGGGTCTTTTCTGAGTTAAACAGCTCCAACTCCTTCAACTATTTATCCTGGGATCTGGGTTCCAGCTCTCTCCCCCAGCCTGTCTATGACCCCCTTAACTGGAACACAGGGCAGGATTAAATCTCCCAGCTGCAGAAAGAGAGACCAAGAGGCTAAGTAGCAGTCTTGCTACTGCAGCCCAAGAGGGTCAGCTCAGCTAGGAATCTAAGGGCAGGCCTTTAGCCTAGTAAATAATAGTAAAGGAATTCTGTTCATTTGAGGACATTCTGAGAACCTGAAGCTTCCCATCAGAAGAAAAATAAGGTAGGTTTTAAGTCATCGGTCCTTGATAAAATATTGCCTCTTTTATCCAGTCTTTCTTGAGTGCATTAGCCTCTTTAAATAACTGGTATGTTCTCCACAGGGGTGGGTCCCAGCAACAGCTCAAGCTCCACCTCCCTGCCACTCCCACCAGTCCCACTCTGCCCTCCCTCACTAGCTTTACAGGGTGCTGCTCCATACTGTGTGGTACTTTTCCTGTGAATGACTGTTGTTGCCAACCAGAGACCCTAGCCAGACCAGCAAATAGGTGATACAACCCTCACTTTACCACCATCTTTGGTTTTAGCCCCCCTTTCTCCTTCTGAGCTTCTCTTTGGTGACAAGACTGTCTTTTTCATTCCCTGGGCAATTTTCATGCATCTGCTTGAGCACCGCTTAACCTATTTTTTATAGGTCACACTGGTTAGGTAATACTAATAGCTAATATTTGTTGAGTGTTGAGTCTTCATTATGTTTCAAGTAGTTTATGTGCATTAATTCATGTAATCCTCCCAATAACCTTATGAAATGGGTACTATTTATCAGGTCCATTTTTCAAATGAGGAAATTGAGGCACAGAGAGGCTAACTTGCCAAAGGTTACACAGGTAATAAATAGTAGTATTTAGAATCAAACCCAGTTAAGCTGGCTCTAAGGTCCACGTGCTTAGCTACTGTTAGAGGCAAATTATCCTAAGTATGGTCCACAGACCACCCACGTCGGAATCATTTGGAGAGCTTATTAAAAACTCCCAATTCCTGGAGAAAACTATCTTCCTATGCCGTATATCACAGGGTGGATCCATCTTCTGTGCATCTCCTGAAACTTGTGGAACTTATATGCCAGTATGCCTCAAACTTAGAAGTCATTAAACTGTGTAAAGAGCTTATTAAAAATGCAGGTGCTAGGGCTCTACCTCCAGAGAATCTGATTCAGCAGACCTGCAGTGGAATCTAGAAACGAGCAAATGTCATTTTAGTTTTGATAAACACTGAACAATCCTCACTGCAGATTTTCTCAAGTTTTCTTTACCCACTCCTGGCCTCCTCATTGCTCAGGAAGCTTCTCACCACCTACTTTTCTTGACAGACAAAATTCACTGGACCTGGGCTTTCTGTTGCACAGACCTCTTCTTTCTTCAGATCTTAGGAGGTGTCTTTCCCTTGGGCAAAACTGTACCTATATAGATTCCTGACCCATCTCCTTCTGGCCTTCTGGGAAAGGATCTAGCAGGTTTTATATCCCCTTTCTCTCTGTGGAGTCTCTCTGGAGTCTCTCTTCAAACCAGAAATGCAAACAACCCCACATACAACAACAAAAAACAAACCTACTTTCTGCAAGAACTGCAGCTTCCTCTTTTCATTCACTATAAACTTGCTGAAAGAGTAGTCTAATTGATTCCATGAGACCAAAATAACCCTCACACCAAAGCCAGATAAAGAAACAAAGAGAAAAAGAAAATATCTCTTATGGGCATAGATTCGAAAATCCTTAACAAAATATTATCACACTGAATCCAACAGCACATTAAAAGAATTATACACCATGATCAAGTGGGATTTATCCCAGGTATGCAAAGGGTGACTCAACATAAGAAAATCAATTAATGTAATAAACCACATTAAAAGAATGAAAGAAAAAAAAACACATGATCTCAATTGACACAGAGAAGGCATCTGACAAAATCCAGCACCCCTTCTTCATAAAACACCTAGAAATCTAATGATAAAGGGAATATATGAAAAATCCACAGCTAACGTCATATTCAATGATGAAAGATCGGAAGCTTTCCCTTTAAGAGCAGGAATAAGACAAAGATGCCCACAGTCACCACTACTACTCAACATTATATTGGAATTTCTAACCAGGGTAATTAGGCAAGAAAAAGAAATAAAAGACATCCAAATTAGAAAATAACGAGTAAAACTATTCTTATTTGCAGATGACACGGTCCTATATACAGAAAATCCTGAAAAATCCACAACAAAGCTCCTAGAGCTAATAAGTGAATTCAGGAAAATGGTGAAGTACAAAATCAGAACCCCCAAATGAGTAGTGTGTCTATATACTAGTAATGAACAATCAGAAAAGGAAATCAAGAAAAAAAATCTATTTATAATAGCAACTAAAAGAATCAAATATCTAGAAATAAATCTAACCAAGGACATAAAGGACACATACAAAGAAACTACAAAACATTGCTAAAACGAATAAAAGAAAACCTAAATAAATAGAACAGCATTCTGTGTTCATGGACTAGAAGACTAAATATTAAGATGTCAATTCTACCCAGTGATTTACAGATTCAAAGCAATCCAAATAAAAATTCTAGCAACCTTCTTTGCAGAAATGGAAAAGCCAGTGACCAAATTTATATGGAAGGGTAAAGGGTCCTGAATAGCCAAAGAAGAACAAAGTTACAGGATGCACACTTCCCGATATTAAAACTTACAACAGTCACACTAAGAAAACAGTATGGTAGTGGCACAAAGACAGACTTAGAGACCAATGGAATCAAACTGAGAGTTCAGAAATCAACCCTCACATTTTATGGCCAACTGACTTTTGACAAGGAGGGGAGACTACTCAATTGGGAAATAATAATCTCTTCAACTTATGGTGCTGGGAGAACTGGATCTACATTTGCAAAAGAATAAAGTGGACCACTACCTCATACCATATAAAAAAAATCAACTTGAAATGGATCAAAGACCTACATATAAGAGCCAGAACTATAAAACTAGATGAAAACATAGGAAAGCATCTTCAAGGCCTTCTGTTAGGCAAAGGTTTCTTAGCGTTTACCCAAAGCGCAAGCAACAAAAGAAAAAATAGATAAATGGGACCTCATGAAAATTAAACAGTTCTGTGCATCAAAGGACTTTATCATTAAAGTAAAATGAGAACCTACAGAAAGGGAGAAAATATTTAGAAATCAATAACTGATTACGGTTTAATATTCAGAATATAAAAAGAAATCCTTTTCCCTATGTAGCACATGACATCCAGGGGTGAAAGTCTCCCTGGCGACATGGGAGAGGACTCCCAGGGATGAATCCAGACCTGGCACTGTGGGATCAACAATTACATCCTACCAAATGGGGGAAAAGAAGTGTAATTATTAAAGTATCAGAAGCAGAGAGAGTTCAAATACAGTTGAAGTTAAGGGCCAAGATGGCGGCTTAGCAATGTGCGCGACTTAGTTCATCCTCCAGAACAGATACTAAATAACCAGGAACAGCACAGAACAGCTCCTGGGGCCACGTCAGTGACCAGACACACAGCGTACCCCAGTCTGGACCAGCTGGACTGGATGCGAGCCCCCACAGAACCGTGAGTTCCCCAAGTTGTGGTGGCTAGCGCCCCTCCCCCACAGACTGCTTCCCAGAGGGGAAAGGAAAGGGACTTCACCAGCAGTAGGGGCTGAGTCCAACCAAACGCTAATTGTGGAATTAAATAACAAATTCTGACCAGTAAAAATAGGCCATCAGAGCTCCCGGGGCTACGGCAGGGAATGGACACACAGCGTACCCCAGTCTGGACTGGCTAGTCTGACTGCGAGACTCAGCTGCGGTGAGATCCCCGAGCGGCGCACGATTTCCCGAGCAGCGGCAGCTGCGGCGGCCGGAGCTACTCCCTCCCTCCTTCCCGGGCCGGCTGAGAGTCTCAGAGAGGCAAGTTTCCCAAGCCGAGGCGGCCGGCTCCCCTCTTTTGCGGGCGGCTTCGAGTCTCGGCTTCGAGTCCGCGGCTACGAGTCTCGAATCAGAGGGCTATCCAAGCCACGGTGGCCCTCCCCCGCGGGCGGATTCCTGGTCCGGTGGGGAATTCCCCAGGCCGCGGTGGCCGGTGACCGACGCCCTTCCCCCGCGGGCGACTTCCTGGTCCGGTGGCGAATTCCCCGGGCCCGCTGCGGCCGGCGACCAGCCACAGGGTCCCCTCAAGCCGCGGTGGCTGACGCCCCCACCACGCGCGGCCCCCTGAACCAATGGAGAGAATTGGATCGGAAATCCCCAGGCCGCGGAGATCGGTGACCGGGGGGATCCATTCCAAACACGTGAGACAAACGTGTGCCACGAGCGCCACCTACTGGGCAGGATAAGAAAAACAGAACCCAGAGATTTCACAGAAAAATCTTACAACCTTGTTGGGTCCGACACCCAGGGAAATCTGACTAAATGCCCAGACGCCAGCAGCAGAAGATAACGGTCCACGCTCAGAAGCTTGAGAATATGGCCCAGTCAAAGGAACAAACCAATAGTTCAAATGAGATACAAGAGCTGAGACAACTAATGCTGAATATACGAACAGAAATGGAAAACCTCTTCAAAAATGAAATCGATAAATTGAGGGAGGACATGAAGAGGACATGGGCTGAATATAAGGAAGAACTAGAAAAATTGAAAAAACAAATCACAGAACTTACGGAAGTGAAGGATAAAGTAGAAAAGATGGAAAAAACAATGGATACCTACAATGATAGATTTAAAGACACAGAAGACAGAATTAGTGATTTGGAGGATGGAACATCTGAATTCCAAAAAGAAACAGAAACTATCGGGAAAAGAATGGAAAAATTTGAACAGGGTATCAGGGAACTCAAGGACAATATAAACCGCACAAATATACGTGTTGTGGGTGTCCCAGAAGGAGAAGAGAAGGGAAAAGGAGGAGAAAAACTAATGGAAGAAATTATCACTGAAAATTTCCCAACTCTTATGAAAGACCTAAAATTACAGATCCAAGAAGTGCAGCGCACCCCAAAGAGATTAGACCCAAATAGGCGTTCTCCAAGACACTTACTAGTTAGAATGTCAGAGGTCAAAGAGAAAGAGAGGATCTTGAAAGCAGCAAGAGAAAAACAATCCATCACATACAAGGGAAACCCAATAAGACTATGTGTAGATTTCTCAACAGAAACCATGGAAGCTAGAAGAGAGTGGGATGATATATTTAAATTACTAAAAGAGAAAAACTGCCAACCAAGGCTCCTATATCCAGCAAAATTATCCTTCAAAAATGAGGGAGAAATTAAAACATTCTCAGACAAAAAGTCACTGAGAGAATTTGTGACCAAGAGACCAGCTCTGCAAGAAATACTAAAGGGAGCACTAGAGTCAGATACAAAAAGACAGAAGAGAGAGGCATGGAGAAGAGTGTAGAAAGAAGAAAAATCAGATATGATATATATAATACAAAAGGCAAAATGTTAGAGGAAAATATTATCCAAACAGTAATAATACTAAATGTCAATGGACTGAATTCCCCAATCAAAAGACATAGATTGGCAGAATGGATTAAAAAACAGGATCCTTCTATATGCTGTCTACAGGAAACACATCTTAGACCAAAAGATAAACATAGGTTGAAAGTGAAAGGTTGGGAAAAGTTATTTCATGCAAATAACAACCAGAAAAGAGCAGGAGTGGCTATACTAATATCCAACAAGTTAGACTTGAAATGTAAAACAGTAAAAAGAGACAAAGAAGGACACTATATACTAATAAAAGGAACAATTAAACAAGAAGACATAACAATCATAAATATTTACGCACCGAACCAGAATGCCCCAAAATACGTGAGAAATACACTGCAAACACTGAAAAGGGAAATAGACTCATATACCATAATAGTTGGAGACTTCAATTCACCACTCTCAGCAATGGACAGAACATCTAGACAGAGGATCAATAAAGAAATAGAGAATCTGAATATTACTATAAATGACCAAGACTTAACAGATATTTATAGGACATTACATCCCACAACAGCAGGATACACCTTTTTCTCAAGTGCCATGGATCATTCTCAAAGATAGACCATATGCTGGGTCACAAAGCAAGTCTTAACAAATTTAAAAAGATTGAAATCATACACAACACTTTCTCGGATCATAAAGGAATGAAGTTGGAAATCAATAATAGGCGGAGTGCCAGAAAATTCACAAATACGTGGAGGCTCAACAACACACTCCTAAACAACGAGTGGGTCAAAGAAGAAATTGCTAGAGAAATTAGCAAATACCTCGAGGCGAATGAAAATGAAAACACAACATATCAAAACTTATGGGACGCAGCAAAGGCAGTGCTAAGAGGGAAATTTATTGCCCTAAATGCCTATATCAGAAAAGAAGAAAAGGCAAAAATGCAGGAATTAACTGTCCACTTGGAAGAACTGGAGAAAGAACAGCAAACTAATCCCAAAGCAAGCAAAAGGAAAATAAATAAAGATTAGAGCAGAAATAAATGAAATTAAAAACATGAAAACAATAGAGAAAATCCATAAGGCCAGAAGTTGGTTCTATGAGAAAATCAATAAGATTGATGGGCCCTTAACAAAATTGACAAAAAGAAGAAGAGAGAGGATGCAAATAAATAAGATCAGAAATGGAAGAGGAGATATAACTACTGACCTCACAGAAATAAAGGAGGTAATAACAGGATACTATGAACAACTTTCCGCTAATAAATACAACAATTTAGAGGAAATGGACGGGTTCCTGGAAAGACATGAACAACCAACTTTGACTCAAGAAGACATAGATGACCTCAACAAACCAATCACAAGTAAAGAAATTGAATCAGTCATTCAAAAGCTTCCTAAAAAGAAAAGTCCAGGACCAGATGGCTTCACATGCGAATTCTATCAAACATTCCAGAAAGAATTAGTACCAACTCTCCTCAAACTCTTCAGAAAAATCAAAGCGGAGGGAAAACTACCTAATTCATTCTATGAAGCCAACATCACCCTCATACCAAAACCAGGCAAAGACATTACAAAAAAAGAAAACTACAGGCCAATCTCTCTAATGAATATAGATGCAAAAATCCTCAATAAAATTCTAGCAAATCGTATCCAACAACACATTAAAAGAATTATACATCATGACCAAGTAGGATTCATCCCAGGTATGCAAGGATGGTTCAACATAAGAAAATCAATTAATGTAATACACCATATCAACAAATCAAAGCAGAAAAATCACATGATCATCTCAATTGATGCAGAGAAGGCATTTGACAAGATTCAACATCCTTTCCTGTTGAAAACACTTCAAAGAATAGAAATACAAGGGAACTTCCTTAAAATGATAGAGGGAATATATGAAAAACCCACAGCTAATATCATCCTCAATGGGGAAAAATTGAAAACTTTCCCCCTAAGATCAGGAACAAGACAAGGATGTCCACTATCACCACTATTATTCAACATTGTGTTGGAGGTTCTAGCCAGAGCAATTAGACAAGAAAAAGAAATACAAGGCATCAAAATTGGAAAGGAAGAAGTAAAACTATCACTGTTTGCAGACGATATGATACTATACGTCGAAAACCCGGAAAAATCCACAACAAAACTACTAGAGCTAATAAATGAGTACAGCAAAGTAGTAGGTTACAAGATCAACATTCAAAAATCTGTAGCATTTCTATACACTAGCAATGAACAAGTGGAGGGGGAAATCAAGAAACGAATCCCATTTACAATTGCAACTAAAAGAATAAAATACCTAGGAATAAATTTAACTAAAGAGACAAAAAACCTATATAAAGAAAACTACAAAAAACTGCTAAAAGAAATCACAGAAGACCTAAATAGATGGAAGGGCATACCGTGTTCATGGATTGGAAGACTAAATATAGTTAAGATGTCAATCCTACTTAAATTGATTTACAGATTCAATGCAATACCAATCAAAATCCCAACAACTTATTTTTCAGAAATAGAAAAACCAATAAGCAAATTGATCTGGAAGGGTAGGGTGCCCCGAATTGCTAAAAACATCTTGAGGAAAAAAAACGAAGCTGGAGGTCTTGCACTGCCTGACTTTAAGGCATATTATGAAGCCACAGTGGTCAAAACAGCATGGTATTGGCATAAAGATAGATATATCGACCAATGGAATCGAATAGAGTGCTCAGATATAGACCCTCTCATCTATGGACATTTGATCTTTGATAAGGCAGTCAAGCCAACTCACCTGGGACAGAACAGTCTCTTCAACAAATGGTGCATAGAGAACTGGATATCCATATGCAAAAGAATGAAAGAAGACCCATATCTCACACCCTACACAAAAGTTAACTCAAAATGGATCAAAGATCCAAACATTAGGTCTAAGACCATAAAACAGTTAGAGGAAAATGTAGGGAGATATCTTATGAATCTTACAATTGGAGGCAGTTTTATGGACCTTAAACCTAAAGCAAGAGCACTGAAGAAGGAAATAAATAAATGGGAACTTCTCAAAATTAAACACTTTGGTGCATCAAAGAACTTCATCAAGAAAGTAGAAAGACAGCCTACACAATGGGAATCAATATTTGGAAATGACATATCAGATAAAGGTCTAGTATCCAGAATTTATAAAGAGATTGTTCAACTCAACAACAAAAAGGCAGCCAATCCAATTACAAAATGGGAAAAAGACTTGAACAGACACCTCTCAGAAGAGGAAATACAAATGGCCAGAAGGCACATGAAGAGATGCTCAATGTCCCTGGCCATTAGAGAAATGCAAATCAAAACCACAATGAGATATCATCTCACACCCACCAGAATGGCCATTATCAACAAAACAGAAAATGACAAGTGCTGGAGAGGATGCAGTGAAAGAGGCACACTTATCCACTGTTGGTGGGAATGTCAAATGGTGCAACCACTGTGGAAGGCAGTTTGGCAGTTCCTCAAAAAGCTGAATATAGAATTGCCATACGACCCAGCAATACCATTGCTGGGAATCTACTCAAAGGAATTAAGGGCAAAAACTCAAACGGACATTTGCACACCAATGTTTATAGCAGCGTTATTTACAATTGCAAAGAGATGGAAACAGTCAAAATGTCCATCAACAGATGAGTGGCTAAACAAACTGTGGTATATACATACGATGGAATATTATGCAGCTTTAAGGCAGGATAAACTTATGAAGCATGTAATAACATGGATGGACCTAGAGAATATTATGCTGAGTGAGTCCAGCCAAAAACTAAAGGACAAATACTGTATGATCCCACTGATGTGAATGGACATTCGAGAATAAACTTGAAATTTGTCATTGGTAACAGAGTCCAGCAGTAGTTAGAAACAGGGTAAGATAATGGGTAATTGAAGCTGAAGGGATACAGACTGTGCAACAGGACTAGATACAAAAACTCAAAAATGGACAGCACAATAATACCTAATTTTAAAGTAATCATGTTAAAACACTGAATGAAGCTGCATCCGAGCTATAGGTTTTTGTTTTGTTTTGTTCTTACTATTATTACTTTTATTTTTTTCTCTATATTAACATTCTATATCTTTTTCGGTTGTATTGCTAGTTCTTCTAAACCGATGCAAATGTACTAAGAAACGATGATCATGCATCTATGTGATGATGTTAAGAATTACTGATTGCATATGTAGAATGGTATGATTTCTAAAAAAAAAAAAAAAAAGGACAGCACAATACTACCTAATTGTAATGTAATTATGTTAAAACACTGAATGAAGCTGCATCTGAGCTATAGTTTTTTTTATTTTTTCTTATATATTTTTGTATTTTTTATTTTTATTTCTTCTCTATATTATCATTTTATTTCTTTTTCTGTTGTCTTGCTATTTCTTTTCCTAAATTGATGCATATGTACTAAGAAATGATGATCATACATCTATGTGATGATATTAAGAATTACTGATTGCATATGTAGAATGGAATGATTTCTAAATGTTGTGTTAGTTAATTTTTTTAATTAATAAAAAAATGTAAAAAAAAAAAAATAGGCCACCAGTTCAGGTGAACCTGGTCAAAGCAGAGGTCGCTCATTTTTGCCCTGGTGCCAAGGGGGCTGCGTCACCCTGTGGCTGATGGAAAAAGAAAAAAAAAAAGAAACAGAGGTTTTCGTGGCTGTGTTTCTACAAAGGTTTGACTGCCTTTGAATTCAGCGGCAGGACTTCTCAGGCTGCAATTGCCCCAGGCATAGGCAGAAACAAGCTCATTTGAGGGCTTGGCTGGAGCCTGTGCCTTCCCCAGGGGAGAGGTGAAGCCCAACTCAGGTGGAATCCCTTCCTTAAGGAACTCAGACACCAGGGCTTGGTAATTTGAAGCCATTAAAACCAGCCTACAACCTCTCCTCTGTCTCCACCATGCCTGCAGCAGGGAGAGTCTGCCAAAGTTAAAGGTACACCTCATCTTATGCTGGTGGGACCTGCAGGCAGACAAGCGCCACATACTGGGCAGGATAAGAAAAACAGAGTCCAGAGACTTCACAGGAAAGTCTTTCAACCTGCAGGGTCTCACCCTCAGGGAAAACCGATGCAGGTGACTCTTTCCTCCTGATAGGAGGCCAGTTTCATCTGGGAAAATCTGGCTGGGGTCTATAATACCTAAGTAGAACCTCCTAAGGGTGGTGGGGGGGCAGAAAGGCACTACACAAGCAGGGTAAGAAACAAGAAAATAAGAACTGAAAAATTCTCCTCTTTTAAACAGAACCTAAGCTAGAGGTCGAGAAAAGGAATGAACTGAATATCAAAGAACAGACAGACAACAAATTCATCCAGCAAGAAAACACTAGGTAAAAGAAGTGAAAGCAATCTCCAGAATAACTAATCAAGGTAATTAAATGCCTAGGCACCAGCAAAAAATAACAAATCACACTCGGAAAATTGAAGATATGGCCCAGTCAAAAGAACAAACCAACAACTCAAATGAGATACAGGAGTTGAAACAATGAATTTAGAATATACGAACAGACACGGAAAACCTCATCAAAAACCAAATCAATGAATTGAGGGAGGATATAAAGAAGGCAAGGAATGAACAAAAAGAAGAAATAAAAAATCTGAAAAAATAAATCACAGAACTTATGGGAATGAAAGGCACAGTGGAAGAGATGAAAAAACAATGGAAACCTACAATGGTAGATTTTGACAGAAAGAACATAGGATTAGTGAACTGGAGGATGGAACATCTGAAATTCGACAAGAAAAAGAAAATATATGGGAAAAAATGGAAAAATATGAGCAGGGACTCAAGGAATTGAATGACAATATGAAGCACACAAATATACGTGTTGTGGGTGTCCCAGAAGGAGAAGAGAGGGGAAAAGGAGGAGAAAAACTAATGGAGGAAATTATAACTGAAAATTTCCCTACTCTTATAAAAGACTTAAAATTACAGATTCAAGAAGTGCAGCGTACCCCAAAGAGAATAGATCCAAATAGATGTACTCCAAGACATTTACTAATCAGAATGTCAGAGGTCAAATAGAAAGAGAGAATCTTGAAAGCAGCAAGAGAAAAGCAATCCATCACATACAAGGGAAGCCCAATAAGACTGTGTAGATTTCTCAGCAGAAACCATGGAGGTGAGAAGACAGTGGGATGATATATTTAAATTACTAAAAGAGAAAAACTGCCAAACAAGAATTCTATATCCAGCAAAACTGTCCTTCAAAAATGAGGGAGAAATTAAAACATTCTCAGACAAAAAAATCACTGAGAGAATTTGTGACCAAGAGACCAGCTCTGCAAGAAATACTAAAGGGAGCACTAGAGACAGATACAAAAAGACAGAAGAGAGAGGTGTGGAAAAGAGTGTAGAAAAGAAGACTATGAGTAAAGGAAAAAAGAAGGAAAATTAGATATGACATATAAAATCCAAAAGGCAAAATGGTAGAAAAAAGTACTACCCATACAGTAATAACACTAAATGTTAATGGATTAAACTCCCCAATCAAAAGACATAGACTGACACAATGGATTAAAAAACAGGACCCATCTATATGCTGTCTACAGGAAACACATCTTAGACCCAAGGATAAACATAGGTTGAAAGTGAAAGGTTGTGAAAAGATATTTCATGCAAATAACAATCAGAGAAGAGCAGGAATAGCTATACTAATATCTAACAAATTAGACTTCAAATGTAAAATAGTTAAAAGAGATAAAGAAGGATACTATGTATTAATAAAAGGAACAATTCAGCACGAAGATATAACAATCATAAATATTTATGCATCGAACCAGAATGCTCCAAAATACATATGGCAAACACTGAAAACACTGAGAACAGAAATAGACACATCTACCATAATAGTTAGAGACTTCAATTTACCACTCTCATCAATAGACAGAACATCTAGACAGAGGATCCATAAAGAAACAGAGAATTTGAATAATACAACAAATTAGCTAGACTTAACATTTATAGAACATTACACACCCCCCAACAGCAGGATACATCTTTTTCTCAAGTGCTCATGGATCATTCTCAAGGATTGACCATACACTGGGTCACAAAGCAAGTCTCAATAAATTTAAAAACATTGAAATCATACAAAACGCTTTCTCAGATCTAAAGGAATGAAGTTGGAAATCAATAATAGGCAGAGTGCCAGAAAATTCACAAATATGTGGAGTCTCAACAACACACTCTTAAACAAACAGTGGGTCAAGGAAGAAATTACAAGAGAAATCAGTAAATATCTCTAGGCAAATGAAAATGAAAACACAACATATCAAAACTTACGGGATGCAGCAAAGACAGTATTAAGAGGGAAATTTATTGCCCTAAATGCCTATATCAAAAAAGAAGAAAGGGCAAAAATTGAGGAATTAACTGTCCACTTGGAAGAACTAGAGAAAGAACAGCAAACTAACCCCAAAGCAAGCAAAAGGAAAGAAATAACAAAGATTAGAGCAGAAATAAATGAAATTGAGAACAAATAGAGTCGAGAGACCATTTGGAGGTTGCTCTTATGCACGCTTCAGGTAGACCTCGCTACCTATCATAACCTGCCAACCCCCAACCGGCTGATCCTAAAGAACACCCAGGCCAATTTATAAGATTCCACAAGGGTTTCAGGCACTAGAGTAATTTTCCAGAAACCTACAACCTCCAGATGGGTCCGTGGTCCAGGTAAGTCCTGAAACCTAGCCCAGCCTCTCCAGAACATCAGATAGTTCCACCTCCCTACCCCATATTAGTGACAGACCCTTCCAATATCAAAATTTTAGAACTGCCATAGCCCAAACAACCCCAATGAGAGGTATGGAAAGATCAAAGGTGATGGTGGAATTATACATAGAAGATAGGACTTAACAAATGAATATGAATGCTGAATCGTTAAACTGATATCTCTTTTAGTCTCCAGTATTTTAGAGCAGCCGGAAGTAAAAACCTAAAATTGTTAAATTGTAACCCATGTCAAAGCCTGAAATATGTTCTATAACTAATTGTGGTGCTGTGCTTGGAAATGTATAGCTTTTTTGTATATATGTTATAGTTCACAAAAAAAGGAAGGAAAAAATTCCATTGTGATGGTAAAAAGGTATTTAAGCCCTCTAGCCTCCCATATTCTGGAGCAGCTAGAAGGAAAAATGTTAGAGGATCATATGGTAGCTCATACGGTCTGAGATCTATCCTGTAACCAGTTTTTGAAGAGTGCTTTGAAAACTATTGCTTTTTTATTTCTTTGCTTTGTATACATATTGTACTATACAATAAAAAAAGTTTATAAAAAATAATTCCTTTAATTCAACAACAAAAAGGCAGACCCAATTTAAAAATGGGCAAAATACTTGAATAGATATTTCCCCAAAGAAGATATACTAATGACCAAAATGCACATGAAAAGATGCTCAACATCACTAGCTATTAGGGAAATGCAAATCAAAACCACAATGCAATGTCATTTCACAACCAGAATGGCTGCTATTAAAAACATGGAAAATTACAAGTGTTGGAGTGGATGTAGAGAAACAGGAACACTAAAAATTCATTGTTCATGGGAACATAAAATGGTGCAGCCTCTGTGGACGACAATGTGGCAGTTTTTCAGAAAGTTAAGTATAGAATTTCCATATGACTTGGCAATCCCACTTCTAGTAACATACATAGCAGCATTATTCACAATTGCAGAAAGATGGAAGCAACCCATCAATCAATGAATGGATATACAAAATGTGGTACATACACACATGGAATATTATTTAGCAATAAAAAGAAATCAAGTTCTGATATATGTTACAAGATAGATGAACCCTGAAGACACCATGTTGTATAATATAAACCAGACACAAAAGAACAAAAATTGTATGATCTCACTGATATGAAATCATTAAAATAAGCAATATCACAGTGTCAGAATCTAGATTTAACCTATATAACTAAGGGATGGGGTGGAGTTAGGGATTTGGGAGTTAAGGCTTAAAACACACTATTAAAATGTTCCACTGGAAACAATGAAAATGTTTTGATAATGGATGGTGGTGATAGTAGCACAATATTGTGAACGTAGTTAACAGCAATGAATTATATATTTGAATGTGGTTAAGGGGAAATTTTAGATTGCATATGTTACTAGAATAATTTTTTTTTTTAAATCCTGGAACTGGGGATGCAAGGGTAGTTCAGTGGTAGAATTCTCGCCTGCCATGTGGGAGACCCAGGTTCGATTTCTGGTCCACGCACTTCCCCAAAACAAATAAACAAAACAAACAAACAAAAAATTCAACAAATGATGCTGCAATAATGGAATATTCACATGGGAAAAAAATGAAATGTGACCCTGCCATACAGCATACAAAAAAAAAAAATCCATGGAACTGCATGTACTATCATTAATAGTACAATTGTAAAAATGTGGTTTCTTCAATTGTAACAAATGTACCACACCAATGAAAGGTGTTAATAATAGGGTGATATATGGGAATCTTCTATTTAATGCACGATTCTTCTGTAAACCTACAACTTCTCTAGTAAAGAAAAACAGAAGTAGTCTAAACCTCCTTGGAAATGCATAAATGCTTTGTGCCTCAATTTCCTCATCTGTAAAGTGGGGGTTATAACAGTACTGACCTCATAGGGTTAGGGAGTACTAAATTTATTAATACATGGTTAGAGCAATGCTTGGCATGTGGTAAGTGTTCACTATAATTATTAGTCATACATATGGTAGCAATTATGATTACTATTATTATTACTGTTATTCATAATATCCAACAACGTAGTTTCAGTCCCCACCCTGAAATTTTATGGCATTCAGATCTGTTTGACTTCTCCATTTTTATCATTTTTAATATTATTAATTGCAGTATAATAGAGATAGAAAAGTCCCCATTTCATAAGGGTATGGCCATATGAGTTCTCCCCAAACAAATACATCTGTGTTACTGATGCTCAGATAAAGAAATCAAACATTACCATCACCTCCAGAAGTACCCCCTCATGCTTCCTTAGTAACTTCCCCATTTCAAAAATTTTCAACATTTATAGTTTTATATCATCATAAAAGTAATATAATGCCTGAAAATTAATTTTATGGCAAATTACCTATTTTGTTTTATGGCCTTATTTCACAAATTATTTTACAGCTTCGTATTTCTAAGAGTCCTTAAAAAGATGAAGTTATCTTTAAGGAAACACTTTTGTATTTTTAATTTTAATTATTAGCTATATCGATTTTCAGTGTTTTAGGGAACACCAACTTTTCATCACTTTAGCTATTGTATATAGAGTTATATCACTGAAGTATTTAAAATTTTAACATTTAGAGCAAGCCTATTTGGGGAAATCTTTACTCATTAAGAAGAAATCATGGGCGGGCCACGGTGGCTCAGCAGGCAGGAATGCTTGCCTGCGATGCCAGAGGACCCGGGTTTGATTCCCGGTGCCTGCCCATGTAAAAAAAAAAATCATAGCTGGTATGGTAGCCCATGACAACCTCTGGGATCTGTCCTGTAACTACGTGTTGAAGAGTGCTTTGAAAACTATTGCTTTTTCTTTCTTTGCTTTGTATATATATTATATTATACGATAAAAAGTTAAAAAAAAAGAAATCATTGCTAATCGTTTTTCCCTTAAAAATATAAAAGGAAAGCATCTGCAATTTAGAATTTCATTTTCTTATTTAAAGAAATGTATTTTGTCTGCAGAAAAAAAAATACTACAAAACCAATTTAATGATTTTCACAGTCTATGGGAATCTTTAGATTTTTTTAACCTTTATTTGTTGTAAAATATAACATATATATAAAGAAAAGAAAGAAAAAAGCAACAATTTTCAAAGCACACCCCAACAAGCACAGATTTGTTTTTATTTGAAATAAAATGTAAAAGAAAATACAGTACATGCTCACTGTTGATAATCTGGAGAAATTAAATTCACCTATAATTCCTCAGGGAGGAACCCTCTGTTAATAGTCGTTGTCTGTTCTTCCTGTGCTTATTCTATTCAAATGAACCTGTAAGAGATGCTCCCATTATCCTATCTGCCCATAACCCTTCATAGTCCCTGGAAACTTCCATTCTATCCTGAAAGATCAGCGAGGTTCCCAAACACATGAAATTAAAAATTTGTCCTGGCCCAAAGCAAAAAACAAAAACAAAATAACAAAAAAGGCAAACAAAAGAAAAAGCTCTTGAATTTCAAAGCTTCTAGTGAGGGTTCTTAAGGGGCATCAGTGTTGAGTGATTCTGTTAGACAAGGCTTGGGAAGTGGGCCTCAGGTCTCTGCATCAGAAACAGAAGAAAGGAATAGAACTGTTTTGGAAAATAATGTAAAGCTCAAAATTCATTAGCTTTGAATTTGAATTCAGAAAAAAAGTGTATTACTTTTTTTTTTGGCATGGGCAGGCACCAGGAATCGAATCCGGGTCTCCAGCATGGCAGGCGAGGACTCTGGCTGCTGAGCCACCGTGGACCATCCAGTACATTACTTTTAAAATATGGATTTAAACTGCATTATCTTTAAGGATTATTGCTTTCCTTGAAAGGGGTTGGGTATGTATAGGACAGAGAGATAGAGGCTATATACTCTGGTCAAATAGTTATCTACTGCAGAACTACAGGAAGAAGGACATTATACCTGTGGAGAAAGGACATTATCCTCCTAAGGACAATTATTAATACCAACTCAGTAATTCCAAGTCTGGAGACATTACTGTTGAGCATCGCTACTGAGTGACTGTCAACACACGTCTGACTTGCTATAGACTTTAATTAAAATTTTTAAATTTTATATTTAAAATTTTTAACTGTATTTATATTTTGAGCAAGCCATACATTCGAACCCTGTCCCTCAGACACTGAGTTCATCTCCTTGGGGTTTCTTGTGTATCTTTTCTAAGACAGAATGTACATGTATGCCAAGCGGTGCGCGCGCACACACCTTACACACATATATATTTTTTTTTGCGCGTTTTTTTTTTTTTTGGCATGGGCAGGCTCCGGGAATCGAATTCTGCCACTGAGCCACCGTTGCAGCGACCCATACACATCTTTTCAAAGTTTAGTTCGAAGGTACTAAAAAACTTTACTGTGCAAAGATTGTATATATGAAACCAGCGATACTGTACTTGATGGGCAAACTGAAGGGATTTTTAAAAGGGCCTCAGTGAGCCAATTCATGAATTAGTGAAGTCAGAAAACAGGGAATTACCTCTGATCTTATCTTAAGCTTTACCCTCCAAATAAAATAAATGTTAACTTACTCCCTGTGTCCATCGCCTTCATCTCCTCATTTGTCCCTGCTGCCACTGCCCTAAGCCAGGCCTGCGACATCTGTGATGGATTAAAAAGGCGCCCCTCAACCCATCTCCTTGCAATCCATCCTTTCTTCCAAACTCTAGCAGATTGGTTATTCCGCAAGGATAGATCTCACATCTCATTCCTTCCTCCCATAACACAAAACAAAACAAAACAAAACACCAACCTTTACAGGATCCTATTACCTATAGGGTAATATTCTAACTCCGCAATGCAGAAGATTTTTTCCTCAAAGAATGAAGCAAGTTGCAGTAGCATTATCTCAGGTGTAGGTAGGACGACTGCTGAGCCGAGGCTCTACAGGGCCGAGGCGCTACAGGGAAAGGCAGCTCATGGACTACCTCAATTCCCATCAAACCGAAATATGCCCCGGAATTTACATTTACATCTCCTCAACAGAGGCCACTACTACAGTAAGAGCTAGAATACCCACTTCCTAGTATCAAGGTAGCTGAGAAACCCGGATAAAGTGGCTCAAAATGTGAGGAAACAGAATTGTCTTTCAGTATTCCTCCTTTCTTGCGAACAAAATCCTGATTTGGACTTTCCAAAGAATTTTGCACTCACCTCCAGTTCCAGGAATGGCCTAATCAGCTTCTTGCTGACAGACTTGCGAATTTTCGGTGTTGACTCTGGTGCGTTGCCTCTGATAACTGCAGTCCACGTCCCTGTACCCTCCCCCACTTCTAACAGTTGCAAGATGGCATGCGTTCCAGAATCCATTTCTCTCAGGTTCTAACGAGCGGCAAAGCGCAAGCGCTCACAAAGTCCCGGGCTTCACTGTGATTGGACTGGCCCAGGTCACAGGCTCATCTTGAACCAATCACTGTGGCCAGGGAGAAGCGGTGCTTTGATTGGCAGGCCCTAAGGGGGAGGGCTCCGAAACTGAGGGTGAACCCCTTTCACCTCAAGAGGGTGAGAGAGGGTTGGCACCCCGAAAGAAAAGTGGAGGCTTTTGTGGGAATAAAGAGAGACGGCTGCTTGAGCTGCAAGCCAACAACTGTTCTCTACACCTGTATTCACTGCCACTTTTGTGTTCTTGCCTAGTGGGGGCCCTCTTTTGCCTCAGATGCCCTTCCTTTCAGCGCTGCCAGCCTAAGTGTAAGCTGATCTTTCAAGGCTCTCCATTCCCTCATATGACTTCTCCCCCCTTTCCCTCCCCATCCTAGGATGACCACCTCATCTTCTCCTGGTCTTCTTACTTACTTGACCACAATGCTTACTGATGGATCCCGGGTTGGGGGATCACTCGGATGTGTGTGGGTCTCATCACCGAGGGTGCACGAATGCAGTTTTACTATTTTTGGACTCCTCTCTCGGCCATCCTTGGCTCTTGCATTGCAAGGGGTGCCTGTTATCAGAGGTACTAGATATATTTCGTTGAACTGAACAGGATACTTAATAGAACGAGCTATTTCAAGCCCCCTCAAATATTTCAGAAACACTATTTATGCACTTGAGAATGTGTTCTAGTCATGCTAGGCTATTCATTAGAATAGGTCCCTGGAGCAGTTCCCCAAGCTGGGCTTGAAGTAGTTGCTTTACACTGAGGAACAAGGGTTGGAGTCAAGATTGCAGTTTGGAGTCTCCACCACAGGCTGCTCCTTCAACTCAACCTAGCTGGTTTGTTTTCAAATTACTCAAAACTGATCAGACCTTTGGGGAGGGATTAACATCTCAGAGGTTGTGGAAAGAGACTCCATTGGGCAAAAGGGGCCTAGGGAATGCCCTTCACCCTCCTCTGTGTTCTCCCCCAATTACCCTGGGAGGAGATGGGCTTTCTATGCTTTCCTTCTTGTCCACTCCCCACCTTCAAGCAAAAGAAACATGTTTGGTTTTCTAATTTCTCAGGTTGGAAAAATTAGGTTAAACTTGAATAGCCTGATAATTTTTTTTGTGAGATTGTGGTGTGCCCTGGATTTACTGGCCTCCACCTTCCTCTGGTATTAGGGAGTTCACAGCCTTGTGAGATGGTCGTTTATATCTCTGAATACCTCTGATTATTAGAACGTTCTTTTTTATGTCAAACCAAAACTGCTTGCCTTGAAGTAATAACTTCTGCCTTGGGGTAACACACAACTGTCAAACAGTCAGAAACACTTCTTAGATTTGTGCTTGTGCTGTGTGTGTGTGTATTAATGGAGTTTGTTTTTGCAAGATCAATTCAGGAGCAACGAATATATTTGGGGGGCACATTATTCCCACTCAAAGTGAAGATGGGACTTGAACTAAAGATGTTTGATTAAGTGTGTATTTGCAAAACTCCCCTAGGTAAGACCTACTGAAATGAAAAAGAAAAAAGAGAAAAGAAGATGTCTCCCATCTGAAAGTCAGCACAGGCCACAGCAGCATTCCACAATCTTGGGATTTCTTTATGCAAAATAATTTAAACCAAAATAAAAATGAAGATGCTAAGAGAAAAATGAACATCCTACCCCCACCTCCGCCCCCAAAGAAGGTAATAAACCAAGATCCAGCTTTTTATTGTTTTTATTTATTTATTTATTTTGTAGGCGCAGGCACCAGGAATCAAACCCAGGTCTCTGGCATGACAAGCAAATACTCTGCCTGCTGAGCCACCGTGGCCCACCCTGTATTGTTTTTGTTTTTGTTTTTGTTTTGTATGCTGTATGGTGGAGTCATATTTCATTATTTTTCCATGTGAGTATCCCATTATTGCAGCGCCATTTGTTGAATTTTTGTTTGTTTGTTTGTTTGCTTTTGGGGCAGTGCATGGACTGGGAATCAAACCTGGGTCTCCTGCGTGGCAGGCAAGGATTCTACCACTGAACTACCCTTTATTGTTACTTTTTAAATCTCCTAAATGAGAAGATAGGCAATCCATTTTAGTTCTACTGGTGGTTATTTTAGGATATTAAGCATACTACTTAAATCCATAATTCTCAATTTTTCTACTTCAAAAGTGAAACGGTATTTTTGATTCACCCTCTGAGAGATGATAAAATTGTCACATTTATTCTCCCTTCCACTTCCTAATTTTTTGTTCTCCAATTTTTGTCGCTATTTTAGATAAACT